>NC_064923.1:565294053-565920977 GCF_023897955.1 Schistocerca gregaria
ACAGATTCAACATACAATTTACTGTTAAAAGTAAAATAGTAAAATAATTATATTTGAGCACTACCTTTAACAACCTCATCAGTTCTGTTAATTTGCAATTCGGTTAACTTCTTATGCATTATTAGGCTCTTTTCTATGATTTCAAGTGTCATGTCAAAAGGAACATTGTGGTGCGCACTCCGTATATTATTTATGATCAGACAAATTGGATGCTAGTTCTTGTGAAGCTTAAACTGGCTTCTTAAAATGGGAGGCTTCCTTGATGGCTTTAAGCCGCTCATCATGGTCACATAAGTGTTTACCAGTCTCTAGAGGAACAGAAGGTTCCAAATGATTGGAAAAGAGCACAGGTAGTCCCAGTCTTCAAGAAGTGTCGATGAGCAGATGCGCAAAACTATAGACCTATATCTCTGAAATAGATCTATTGTAGAATTTTAGAACATGTTTTTTGCTCGCATATCATGTCAATTCTGGAAACCCAGAATCTACCCTGTAGGAATCAACATGGATTCCAGAAACAGCGATCGTGTGAGACCCAACTTGCTTTATTTTTTCATGAGACCCAGAAAATATTAGATACAAGCTCCCAGGTAGATGCCATTTTCCTTGACTTCAGGAAGGTGTTCAATACAGTTCCGCACTGTCGCCTGATGAACAAAGTAAGAGCCTACGGACTATCAGACCAGCTATGTGACTGGATTGCACAGCGTGTTGTTCTCAATGGAGAGACGTCTACAGATGTTAAAGTAACCTCTGGTATGCCACAGGGGAGTGTTATGGGACCATTGCTTTTCACAATATATATAAATGACTTAGTAGATAGTGTCGGAAGTTCCATGCAGCTTTTTGTGGATGATGCTGTAGTATACAGAGAAGCTGCAGCATTAGAAAATTGCAGCAAAATTCAGGAAGATCTGCAGCAGATAGGCACTTGGTGCAGGGAGTGGCAACTGGCCCTTAACATAAACAAATGTAATGTATTGCGAATACATAGAAAGAAGGATCCTTTATGGTATGATTATATGATAGCGGAACAAACACTGGTAGCAGTTACTTCTGTAAAATATCTGGGAGTATGCGTACGGAATGATTTGAAGTGGAATGATCATATAAAATTAATTGTTGGTAAGGCGGGTGCCAGGTTAAAATTCATTGGGAGAGTCCTTAGAAAATGTAGTACATCAACAAAGGAGGTGGCTTACAAAACACTAGTTCGACCTATATTTGAGTATTGCTCATCAGTGTGGGATCAGTACCAGGTCGGGTTGACAGAGGAGATAGAGAAGATCCAAAGAAGAGTGGCGCGTTTTGTTACAGGGTTGTTTGGTAAGCGTGATAGCATTACGGAGATGTTTAGCAAACTCAAGTGGCAGACTCTGCAAGAGAGGCGCTCTGCGTCGCAGTGTAGCTAGCTGTCCAGGTTTCAAGAGGGTGCGTTTCTGGATGAGGTATCGAATATATTGCTTCCCCCTACTTATACCTCCTGAGGAGAATACGAATGTAAAATTAGAGAGATTAGAGCATGCACGGAGGCTTTCTGGCAGTCGAACCATACACGACTGCAACAGGAAAGGGAGGTAATGACAGTGGCATGTAAAGTGCCCTCTGCCACACACTGTTGGGTGGGTTGCGGAGTATAAATGTAGATGTAGATGTAATATCAAAGGATAACAACCTAGTATGAGAATTTGCGTTTTTCATTTTATTAATTGGATCGTCCCTATTTTTAACAGAAAAATTACTGTCAAAAGTAAAAGATTCCTTGAGTTCACTTTGTAGGTGTCTAACTAGCTTGTGGTGAGCACTCTGTATGTTATTTATCATCAGGCAAATTGGATGCGAGTTCTTGTGAAGCTTAAACTGGCTTCTTAAAATGGGAGGCTTCCTTGATGGCTTTAAGCCGCTGCTCTTGGTCACATAATAAGTGTTTACCAGTCTCTGCTGATGTTGATGAATGTGCCATTTTTCTCAAAATTCTTCCTCTCTACTGTTGAGCTTCTTGCATGTCATATGATGAGGTTTCGTTTTTCAAGACCTTTCTAGCAAATGTTCCAACAGTTGGTATTCAAAAAAATTGTATTTTGTGATGTGGCTTACATTTTTTCTGCCTAAGCCTCCATGCAGTTAAGCAGAAGGTTCTCATTTTTCTTTTATATTTAGGTTGTGATGTAACTTTATATATTTTACTCGTCCCTCCATCTCTTTGTAATATAACTAATTTTTGTAATAGAATTGTATTCTTCAGCATGCTAAATTTACTTGCAGTATCGGTCTGCCACATAAAAGTTTTACAAATAATTACATATTTAATGTATACCTCTAAACTTATTGCATTTATTACTGGCTCTCAATAAGAGATTGTCATTTTGCTTTAGTGTAAAATTACTTTCCATAACACTAGCAAGACGCAGTGCTTACATGCTTGTATATAGCAACCACTGCATTCCAATTTTTCCTTATCACTTAAGCTTCTGTACTGTTAAGTGGAAGTTTCTGTTTTAGTGACATTGTGGTAGCTTGTATTTGCTCTTCCTTCTCCATGAATTTGTAACAGTGGTGCTTTGGAAATAGAACTCTAGCTTCTACACACTGAATTATATGTACAGTATTACTCTGTCAGCAAACATATTAGAGATTTTATATGTAATGTATACCTGTGAATTTACTGCATTATTAGTAGTCTTGTAGAAGAAATTTTCATTCTTACTTTAATGTAAAATGCTGTTACTTAACACAAGCGAGGCATAGTTCTTACACGCATGTATTTAGTGCCCTGTACATCCTGATTTTTCCTTATTGCTTGCACTTGTACCTTCAAACAGTTGGCTTTTGTCTCTGGCATGGTGAATACTTATATTATGCAAACATTTTATTCTTTGGACTCCTGTTATACTTTATGTAGACAAGTGACTTAACTAGTGGGTGAATACATTTGCTCATTTATTCTGACATACATTGAGCATAATCTGGCTGCTGCTTAAGCCATGTCATGTGATGATGTTTCTGGTTTTTATATCATTTTATATATGACAAGAGTCACTCGGCTTCAGCTAACGTAATTTACCACCATGTGATGTAACAGGTGAGTATGCTTACCTCACAAATATTTTTCTATTATTGATATTTTGTTATATATGTAAAAATAGTTTGTAAGCTTCCAAAGAAAATATTTTTATAAATATCAAAATGTAGATCAAGGGCTGCATAAACCTTTGGTTTGCAACTAATTGTCTGGGTTTTTTCATCCTCTTCAAATTTAGATAGTTGCTGAATTGCAGCCATGTTGAAGATTTTAAAAGTTTTTAATAATTGTTAGTTTCTTTTACTGACAGTTAACACACATTTCCTTAACAAGTATGCTTACCAGAAAATTGTATTTCATATTCGATCCAAATGATAAATATATATTTTATGATAAATATATATTTTCATATAAATATATATTTTCATAATTTGCATTGGTGAACTATTTGTAGAGCCAATAGTCTGAAGTGTCTAAAGCACATCATAGCCATGAACTGTCCCAAATAGGCAGAAAGGATAAAAGGTAGAAGTGTAATCCAACTTACAAAAACAGAAACATCAGAAAAGCCATCATACTATGCACCATTGCTCCTATCTGACAAGTTAGAAGGTGTTGCATCCAGAAAGGATATAAGAGCTGTTTGCTTGAGGCAACTGCAAATCCTTTAATCAGTAGATCAAGTATTTCAGTCTGTTCACATCAACAGACAGGTAAAGTGTAAGACAGTGTAATAACATGCCAGTAAATGGTCCGCTTACTCCAGAAGAACATTAATAAATTAAGACTGCATGTGGAAGAGATGGAACTTTCAGTGCAGCCATTGGGATCATAATGGCTCCCTGAAAGATCAAGATTCAGATCCAGGTGTTACATAGAGGTACTTGCTTGAAATCCCCCATCTCATAAAAATCAACAAATATAAAAGTAATTTTGGGAGTGGCTGAAGATAGTTTTTTAATTTGCAGAGTAAATAAGTGATGTAGAGAATAATATGTATAGCTCTAGGAGGTTGTCTTTAGGAAGATAGCAATGCCAGAAGTTTGTAGCACAATGCAGGAATGTCTGTAGAGAACTGACAACAGGTGCAGGATTTTTCAGATGACTCCTAACATAAATAGATATTGCACATAAATAGATGAGGATATCCATTACTGTTTGATTTCACTATCAGTGGAAACAACATAAACAATCTAGGAGTATCCATCCATAGAAACCTGAAATGGAATAACCACATGAAACTAGTGTAAGAAAAGCAGATGCCAGGCTGAGAGTCATTAAAAGATTTCTGAGGATATGAAAGAAATGGCTTACAAAACTATTGTTCAACCGATTCTTGAATATTGTGTATCATCCTGTGACCCATACCAGATAAGAATAGCAGAGGAGATAGAGAAGGTTTAACGAAAAGTGGCTCATTTTGTCACTGGTTTGTTCAGTAAGTGCAACTGTTTTGAGGAGACATTTACCAAACTTCTGTAGCAGGTGCTTCAAGATGGGCACTGTGCATCACAGTTTAGTTTCTCTTAAAAGTTTTGAGAATGTATGTTCCAAGACGAGATGAGCAGTGTGTTAGATCCTCCTATGCAACTTGCAAAATGAGTGCAATAGATAAGTCAGAGGTATAATTTAAACACAGGCTTGGTAATGTTTGTGAATGGAACAGGAAAAGGAGAAATGATAAAGGAACCAGAATTACCTTTTGCCATACACCATAAGATGGCTCGTCGATCATACATGTAGAATTAAATAACTATCATTCCTTCCTTCCCAAAATCCAGGTGACACTAGTTCCTCATTTACTTCTGGTATGTTTGTATTTTTATGATCTACGTCATGTATGCTATTTTATTCATTCTTCTTTGCTTCTCTTGTTTTCATGATTTCTCAAGTTGCCTTTTCTTTCATTTGCCTTCTTGTTAGTTCTGATATTTTTG
The DNA here is from genome assembly GCF_023897955.1 of Schistocerca gregaria. NCBI lineage: Eukaryota > Metazoa > Arthropoda > Insecta > Orthoptera > Acrididae > Schistocerca > Schistocerca gregaria. The sequence goes on from NC_064923.1 coordinate 565,299,013, forward strand.
TTCTTTTTTTTTTTCTGCATCGTTTTTCTCATTTATACTTCTAGTTGTGCTGTAGTCTTCTTTATCTCCAGCCGAACTTCTCTGCCTTCCTCTAGTAACTTTTTTTAAGGCTTTCAGATCTCAAGAGTTGCTTCATTATTGATACTATAATTTTCCGTCCTGTTACTATTTTTTTTACTGGTGAAGTAATCTGTGAATTTAATAGCATTTTTACCATCTGTTGATTTTGTGTGTGTGTCTGCTGACATGCATTAAGTTGGTTTTGTTTCATAAAGTGATTGTGCTAATTGAAGTAAATGATTACTAACTGCAGTAAGTAATTGCTTTTAAGCAAATGTAATATTTTTTTGTTTAGAGTGCACCAGTTTACCAAAGTGGAAATGTTTGCTGTGACAAATCAAATGAGCTCGGCTGAGCTTATGTCAGAATTTTGTCACTTACAAGAACACCTCTTCTCATCACTGGGACTGCATACTCGTACGCTTGACATGCCTCCACATGAGCTGGGAGCTGCTGCATATCGTAAGCATGATATTGAAGCTTGGATGCCTGGTCGCAATGCCTGGGGTGAGATTTCAAGCTGCAGCAACTGCACTGACTACCAAACACGGCGCCTGAATATTAGGTTAGTGAGACATGAATTTCATTAATATTGAGATTGATTTTTCGAGAAATTAATTTTTAACAATTATTCTATTGCTGCTGTTTAAAAAACAGTATTTACATCTCATAAGCATCTGAAAGTATTTCATCACTGCTTATCTGTTGTATGCAGGTCTAATGTATAAACTAAGAGCTTCTTTCAGAGAATTTACAGGAAGTTACAAATGTATAATAGCTTTACTCTGGTCTTTAACATGATGTTGCCACAGTTCAAGTAATCTTCGTAGTAAAGCCCCTAGAAGACATTCCATCAAAACAAAACATACTTTCAGATTTAAAATAGCACAGTAACTCAGTTGGTGTAATGAGAACTGTACCCCTGCCCCAAACAACACACACACACACACACACACACACACACACACACACACACACACACACACACAGAGAGAGAGAGAGAGAGAGAGAGAGAGAGAGAGAGAGAGAGATTTAGTTTAGAATCAGGGAATATGCGTAATGAACCACTCTCTGCAAATGCGAAGAAGATAACACTATTGAACCACGGTATCATGGCATCTTTGACTGCGTTTACTCCATTGAAGAATATTTAAATTTATGAAGTGTGTTACATAAATACTTAATGTATAAAATGTATTATTGTAACCTTAAATAAGTGTGCCTAGAAATCACTTGCCTTGTCCAGTGCCTTATGGAAAGATGCTTCTAGACAACAGGAGCGATGAATACAGTACAATACAGATCCATAGATTGTTATAAGTCTCAAATTCATTCCTAGGCATTGTATAATTCTTAATAAAAATGTTCAGCTGTGATGGCTGAAGGCTCCTGGTATAAGGAGTCACAGTCACTTTGCTAAAGCACTCTTCAAAGAAGACAGAGAGAAATAGAGGTTGAGGTTGAGGGCAGCCTTTCGCCCTTTGGGTAGGAAACTGCCGCTAGTGGAGGACGAATTAAGAATGATCAGTGGCATGAGGATGTGGAAGGCAATCGAAATCACTCATTTAAAGGCACTGTGTATCCACAGGAAATGTGGCCAGTGTATTAAGAAAGTTCATGCATCTTTCAATTGGAGAAAGATTCCAAATTAGTCCCCTGTTTAGAACTCTGAGAGGCATTTGCCAACTGAATTGAAACAGGTTACATTTTCATAAAAATCAGGGTATGAAGTCTTATACTCCTAGTTCACTGACATATTGGAGATAGGGTTTTAAATACCTCTATTTATTTGTAGAGTTCAGGTGGCATATTGAGAAAAGCAAAAATTTGTTGTGATAAAGTTCTAACAATATGAAAAGGATGTCCATATTGACCACATAGAGGAGGTACTGAGTTGCAGACAGGGGGAGCTGGAAATATTCCAGCTTTCAGGCATAATCCTTCATCAGAAGTAGAAAACACACACATGGCCACTATCTCCAGGCACCAAGGCCCAACTACAGCCATTTCTGACATGAACAGTAATCTTGCTAAGGCTAGAGGGTGGGGAGGTGGTAAGAGGTGTGGGATGGGAATGGGGGAAAGCATTGTCAGTCGGGGGTGGGGAGAAAATGCTATTGCTGCCTGTTGGAATTTGCAGGGATGTGATAAGGACAGGGTAGGGATGGTAGGTGCAGCATTGTGAGGCTGTGCTGGAGGGTAAAGGGAAGGGTGGGGAGAAAGGAAGAGGGGAGAAATAGAGAGAAGGAAAGGACCACATAGGTTTGTTGTTAGAATAGATGGTGTGTGTAGTAGTGGAGTGGTTGTAGAGAAGGAGATAGGCAGGCAGAGAACAGGACTGGTGAAGATTGAATTGGGTGAGAGAGAGAGAGAGAGAGAGAGAGAGAGAGAGAGAGAGGATATGCTGTGTTGATGGGAGGAATCTAGATGGCACAGGCTGTGAAGCAGTCACTAAAGTGAAGCACATCCTGTTAACTGAGTGATCCAGCCGCCCCTTGGCTACCGAGTTTTGTGGCGACAATTCATCTCGACAGACAGATTTTTAGTTAAACGAAACTATATGGTTGCAGAGACCATTTCAAGTCGCAAACATCTGTAATGTATATATATATAATATAATAGAGGGAAACATTCCACGTGGGAAAAATATATCTAAAAACAAAGATGATGTAACTTACCAAACGAAAGTGGTGGCATGTTGATAGACACACAAACAAACAGAAACACACACACAAAATTCAAGCTTTCGCAACCAACGGTTGCTTCATCAGGAAAGAGGGAAGGAGAGGGAAAGACAAAAGGATGTGGGTTTTAGTGGAGAGGGTAAGGAGTCATTCCAATCCCGGGAGTGGAAAGACTTACCTTAGGGGGAAAATAGGACAGGTATACACTCGCGCACGAGCGCGCGCGCGCACACACACACACACACACACACACACACACACACACACACACACACACACACACATATCCACCCGCACATATATAGACACAAGCAGACGTTTGTAAAGGCAAAGAGTTTGGGCAGAGAGATGTCAATCAAGGTGGAAGTACAGAGGCAAAGATGTTGTTGAATGACAGGTGAGGTATGAGTGGCGGCAACTTGAAATTAGCGGAGGTTGAGACCTGGTGGGTAATGGAAGAGAGGATATACTGAAGTGCAAGTTCCCATCTCTGGAGTTCTGACAGGTTGGTGTTAGTGGGAAGTATCCAGATAACCCGGACGGTGTAACACTGTGCCAAGATGTGCTGGCCGTGCACCAAGGCATGTTTAGCCACAGGGTGATCCTCATTATCAACAAACACTGTCTGCCTGTGTCCATTCATGGGAATGGACAGTTTGTTGCTAGTCATTCCCACACAGAAAGCTTCACAGTGTAGGCAGGTCAGTTGGTAAATCACGTGGGTGCTTTCACACGTGGCTCTGGCTTTGATCGTGTACACCGTCCAGGTTACAGGACTGGAGTAGGTGGTGGTGGGAGGGTGCATGGGACAGGTTTTACTCCGGGGGTAGGAGCCAGAGGGTAGGGAAGGTGGTTTGGGGATTTCATAGGGATGAACCAAGAGGTTACGAAGGTTAGGTGGACGGCGGACAGGTCTGTGGAACCATATAGGTACATTTGATTAAAGCACCTATGCCCTATTTCAGGCATAGGGTAATCCACACATTTGTGCAAAGCCATTGTGCCAGGCTGGCATTGTGATTAATGCATCTGCCTAGTGAGTAGGATACTAGGGTCAAATCCCAGCCTTGGTACAAATTTCCATTTCAGTCTGCTTGTATACATCATAACTTGTTAGTTCCTGTGCCTACATAGAACGCGACACGGGGGTTGCAGCTAATTTGATAGATCACATGGCTGCTTTCACAGGTGGCCCTGTCTTCGATGGATTAGGAGATGCTAGTGACAGGAATGAAGCAGATGCTAGTTGGACGATGTATGGGACAGATCTTTCATCCAGATCTATTGCAAGGCAAGGGGTTCCATGCAGGCTTGGAGTAGAAGCGGACAAAGATATTGCAAAGGTTGGGTGCGTGGTGGAATACCATTGAGGGAATGGTGGGGAGGATATTTCTCATTTCTGGGCATGATAATAAGTAATCAGGCCCATGACAGAGAATGTGATTCAGTTGTTCCAGTCATTGGTGGTTCAGAGTCATAAGATGAGTGCTCCTTTGTGGATGGGCAGAGGTATGTAGAGGATGGTAAGTGACTGAAACAAGGCTCGGGAAACCTGTTTTTGGACAAGGTTTGGAGGGTAACTTTGGCTGTAAAGGCCTCAGTGAAACCCTTAGAATATTGGGAGAGGGGTGGCTCATCACTACAGATGTGTGATCTGACAAGCAACGTCAGATATGATATGGCCAAATGTAGTGCTTTAGTAACTTTTCCAGTAATTCCAGTTTCCTCATAGGTGTAAAAATACATATCAGTCCATTGGCTCTATTTCACTGGTTGGTGCTTGGTGTTACAGCACTCGTGGTCTTTCTCCTGGGTATCCAGGCTCCATATGCAAGCATATCTTCTTTTTCGATAATGCTGATTAGTGTTTGATGTAGTCATCCTGAGTATCTGGTACCAGATGCTCTGGATGGGTAATTGCAACATGTGCTTCTGTTGCTGGCATTTCGTACAGTGGCTCAGGAGTGTCTTATTGTCTCGGTAGAGATATGGCCAGTGATACCGTACAGTGGCTCAGGAGTGTCTTATTGTCTCGGTAGAGATATGGCCAGTGATACCTGAGGCTGCTTCTGTTGTCTAGAGTCATCACAAATCCCAGGTGATCAGATGTTGGATTGTTACGGAAAAACTTCAGGGCTTTCAGCAATTGAGGCTCTTCCTGTCGGTCAACTTCCTTGTGTTAAGCGTACATTTTTGTGTACCTCTGTGACATCATATTCGTGAAGTGTCGGTGCCCATTTCAAATGTTGATGGATCCTTCTGGCTATTGAGCCAGCATAGAGAATGGTGGTCCATTACAACAGTGAATGGTTTGCCAAGTAAATATGCCGGGACTTGTCGATCACCCAAACAACTGCAAGGCATCCTTTCTCACTTGTAGAGGAGATTTGGGGAGTTCTCTCTGGAAACATGAACTATTACTTTTTCAGCATCTCCCTGGATTTGCACTAAATCTGCACCTATCCCATAACAGCTTGCATCTGTGTGAAGTTTTGTCTTAAGTGTGAAAGCAGGTTGTCCATAATATGATTTAGGTGGCTGGAGCATTAGACAGTCCAAATGGCATAACTTTAAACTCAGAGGCCATCAGGAGTTATGTAAGCTTCTCTCAAATAGCCTAAGGTGTCAATGTGAGGCAGTGATTACACTTTTTTTTTTTCACTCATTGGCAGTCGATGCAGAGGCACCATGTGTCATCCGTCCTGCTTCACAAGGATCGCTGGAGTTGACCAAGGACTCTCTGAAGTTTCAATGACGTCCTCTCACAATATCTTCTCCAGTTCCTCCTGGATTGTGTGTCATTCGGCCAGTAACACCCTGTACAGGCACTGGCTAATTGGTGAATGACCCCAGTGTTGATATAATGTTTTACCATTGTCCATTGGGCCAATCCTATTGGCCTCTTCTCTTATGTTGTCTGTAGTAGTAGGGGATCACGATTCCCTGTCAATGGCATTAAGCCATCCTCACTGGACTGTTTCGACTACTCCAACACATGTGCCTTTAGGAGTGAGTTGTAGCTGCTCGCAACAGCTAGTTTTATTTGACCATCTACAATGTTTACAACTGCCATTGGCATCTAGATTTCTTTTGTGAGCCTGAGTAGTTTTTTAAAATTGACAACAACTTTTTACTGTAGCTGAGCATCTAGATTGATGGCTGGGACTTGTTTGGTTGATGATGGTGGGATAGCCTCATTTTCAACAACAAACCACCACCCAGGGGAATCTTTGTTATGTGTGCTTGTTGAAATAGCTTTGTCATTCTGGAGCTTTGATCTTCCACAGTCTGGCTGCCTTTGATGCCTCCAAGGAGTCCCATCTGAGAATAACATTATGATTGCATCCCAATAAAACAACAAATTCGAAGGGCTGTGTTCTGTCATTGGTGGTTACTGTTGTGATACATGTTTCTGTTGACTGGATGTGTTTCCCATTTGTGTCTTTCAGCATAGTCACTTTCATATTGTGGAACATACTCTTCTTTTGCTGGCAATGATAAGAATTTGACATTACTGGCAGAAAAGCACCTTAGTTGGCAGGTGCCTGAACGGTTGGCAGTCGATAATGACAGTAATGACATTTGCTGATACCTTGGTGACTGTTGTGCATGGAGGATTTTCATATGTGGCAGCCTAATCCACACAGACGGTTGCCTTGTTATTTTATGCGGCTAGGTGAGTTGCTCATACCTCTGTTTGGCGATGGGGAACAGCTGTGCCATATTTGGGAGTAACATCATCCAGGAAATGGCAGTGGTCTTGGTCCCTCACAACCGACCTAGTTTCTAAAATTATGCAATGGCAGCAACAAATATTATCACCCCTGCAAATTGGAAAGTTAGTGGTCACACTGAAAACTGGAAGTTCTGTGATGGTCTTACAAGTGACTTTAATCTCATTTATTTCAAAACTACAGACATAGACAATGATTTAGACTCTAACACCTAGTGCAAGAAAATATGCAATCTATGAAATTGAATTGGGAACATAGAATTCAGGATATAGCTACTGCAAATAAGTGGATTTGTTGTCAGACGAATTGGTGCTAGCATTGCAGATGATGCAAATGAGGTGATCCAACATTTGTTAGGAAGTCAAAAGGGCTTAAGATTTCCTGGAGTTGCATCACACTGTCTTCAAGATGCAAAGCAAGGCAGGACAGAAGATTATACCAGAGATGCTTAAGGAAGACAGAATGACAGAAGGGGGCGAGTTCTGTAGAGCAGTCACACAACAATACAAAGATCTGTTTTCTCATACAAGAATAAAAAGTGGGGCTTTATGTCAAGCACCAAATGGCAACAGATGTATGGGACTTACCATACAAACTTACAACAAACAAGATTCTATCTCCCACTGTAATTATCAGCATTTCAATCTGATGGTATGGTGCCAAACTGGGATATGTCGGTGCAATACCTACTAAGAACACTGTTGCTGGATGATATGATACAAAAGACAGAGCACCACCAGTATCTCTATTCTGAATTACTAGAGAAGCATGTGAATAATAGAATTGTGATTCCATTTGCCCAGGAAGAAGTGAAGTAGCAATGCTGAAGTTAAAAGAGAAGAAACCACCTGTGCCAGACAGAGTTATGGTGAAAGTATTGCATCACCTAGAAGAGCAAATTTTTCCATGCCAAACAGTGTTACTTAATGATTGTCTTTCGCAGGGGCAGGTACCCAGAATCTGGAAAAACTTGAACATCATTACACTAAAAAAGAGCGATGATAAAGACCCCAAAAAAAAAGAAAGAAATTGAAATCTTGCAGACTAATTTGTTTGGTGAATGCTCTACAAAGTACAGGGAAAGCTTCTGTGCCACAGCATGAGGGATCACAGACAGGTAATTGGCATGGCCTCCCTGCAGTGTGATTTCAGAAAAGGGAAATACACCAGCAGTGTGGTAAATCACACAATATGTATTGTGAACTCCTCAGATGATCGGTATGGTATAGGCATAATGATTGTCATAGTTGGGGCATTTTATAATTTGTAGTGGCCTCCTCTATTTAAAAGAATCAGGCAGACAAACTGCTCCAGTTGTCTCTGCAACAGGGGGACTGCTGCACAGACAGGTATGTGAAACTAAAATACCGCTGAAAGAAAATATGAAAACCATCATCAAAGTGGCCCCCAAGGCTCCGTTTGTAGTCCAATGTTATGAGATTTTGGCATAGAGCTATTACTGAATCAGCTACATAAGAATGCAACAAACACTAGGCACTGCATTGCCTATGCAAATGATCTGCTACTTATAATATCTGCCACCACAAGGGCTAAATTGGGGGAAAATAAGTAGTGAAGTTCTTGAAACACTTATCAATTGATGTGTAGAAAATAAATTAATGATAATGAGCACACAAAACAGTTTACATGTTACTAAAAAGAACACTACCAAGATCAAGAAACCCCACAGTCGGAATGAAGGACCAGTCTATTAAGAGAAAGAAGGTATGTATGTACCGTGGTATAAATATCAACAAAAATCAAAACTTTCATGCACATTTAGAAATTGTTTGTAAGAGAGGTGTTAAAATCCTGAACAAAATTGCAACAATTGACCAAAGTTGTCTATAAGTACAATAAGAACATATGACAATGCAGTCTTAATCACTGTTGTGGGCTAAGGTTTGGGTGTATGAGCTCTTAGAGCCAGAAAGGTAAAGACAGCATAGGCTCTTCAGTGAGCAAATTGAAGTGTACTACTGTACATGACCGGTGTGTGTAGGTCATGACCAACTGAGGCACTGCTAGTGTACTAAGATTACTACCACTCCTAGCAGTAAGGAAGAGACATTAACAATACTGACTCAAGAAGGGTGAATATGACAAGGTAAAGCAGATAATAGTGACAGGAGCCACATCAAATAAGGAAATAAAGGCATACATTGTTGGACATGGCGAGAAATCTAGGACAGAGCTGAAACAGGAAAGAGAACTTCCTGACATAAAAGAAAGATCAAGACTGCTGTACTTCCTTTCTACCAAGGAAGCTATGCACTATCTGTCAGGACACCCACAGCTGCTTGTGAATGTGTAGCAATCAGCACCTGGACCATATCATCTGGGAGTGTGCTACTAGGTAAGACTTCACAGATCAAAATAGGGACATTTTTGGTAATTTATCAGTCTATAACATGGTAAGGAATGAGGAACTTTGGCATAATCTGAACATGGTGACAGCCAAACTGCAACCCTGTGTGGCTGAGAGACAACCGAGAAGAGCAGAACATCCATCCACAACAACTTTCCAGAGCCAGGCAGGAGATGAGCCTTGGGGATAACCAGGAACAGTGTCCTAAGATCCTGATAGCAATCTTTCAATCTCTTTACCCTGAATGGCCTGGCAACACAGCCACAAGGAATTCTGAATTGTGCCTCAGCATCCCTGGAGCCAACTGTACAGAGAAATGAGGAGATCCAGGTTTGTTCTGTTACCAAGTACAGCAGTGAAATGTGGTGTAGTGCTGTACAATTTAGTCTAGAATTATAAATTACAAAGTTTTTGACTAGCATTGTAGTAGTATGTACCTTCTGTATTCCAGATTAATTAGTTTATCTGTACACTAGATGGCCAAAGGGTAGTACACAGATTGTGAAAATTGTGTATTTCATGTTAACACCATAATGCTTATTTATAAAGCGTGACACACGGGAGATGGGCAGTTTTTAATGAAATAATACTCAGCCAACTTTAAAATTAATGCATGTTTATTTACACAAAATCAAAGCTCATTATTTTCCATTTTAGTTAACAAAGTTATTTGTGAAAAATAATGTCGTCAAGGTGATGTCCATCATTTCGAATGCAGGACTCAAGTCTCTTCTCAAAATCCTCCTTCACACGGACTAAAATCTCTGTAGGGATGGCAGCAATTTCTTGAATGATTGTATTCTTCAACTCATCCAAATTTCGTGGTTTGTGGTTATAGACACAGTTCTTAAGGTACCCCCCCCCCCCCCCCCCCACAGGAAAAAGGCACATACTGACAAGTCGGGAGACCTGGGAGGCCAAGGAACATTGCCAAAACGTGAGATAATCTGGCCAAGAATCATGCGTCTAAGAACTGTCATTGAAGTATTTGTGGTATGCGATGTTGCCCCATCCTGCTGGAACCAAACTCATTTTAAAGGGCGTCGTCACCTTCTTAGTTCTGGTTTCAAAAATGTTTCAAGCATATGAATGTAACGAACTAAATTAACAGTTACTGTGGCCCCTTTCTCTTCAAAAAAATAAGGTCCAATAATACCAACAGAGCCAAGAGCACACCAGACTGTTACTTTTTCTGAGTGTAGAGGACACTGGTAGATAAGGTGTGGTTGCTCTGTAGCCCAGTAAAGTAGATTTTGCTTATTCACGGTCCCGTTTAAATGAAAATGAGCTTCATCGCTCATCAATAAAATTTCATTTTCATTTGATCCCAAAATCACTTGCATTCTATAAGCGAAGTCTTCTTGTACAGCAAAATCAGTTTGTTGGACAATGACCATTTTGTAGGGATGGAATTTTAATTCTTCATGCAAAATTCGTCTAACCGATTCATGATTGATTCGTAACTCACTAGCATGACATCTAGCTGACCGTCCTGGGCTTCTGACTGCCGCTTGCCTTACCCTTTCAACATTTTCTGGTGTCGTTACTCTGCATCTTGGGCCAGGATGCTTCTTATCCAGTATGTTTTCAGTTGATCTGAAGTTTTCCACCCATCTGAGGATTGTGTTACGGCTCGGAATATCTCCGTGTCGACCGACATTAAACCGCAGACGAAACAATTTCTGCATAGCAATAATAGACTCACCACTTTTCATGAAACTGTCATAGACAAACACTCGATGTTGCAAGTCCCACTGCACCATAGTGACTGAGTAAATGAAATGGCGTCTTGTGTGGATCAGAACTATCCCCACCACGATCACCTCCCACCACCGTGCCCTCTGTACTATGCAGTTGAAAACCGTCCGTCTCTCGTGTGTCTCCCTGTACTTACTCATATGAAATCACATTAAAATATTTTGTTACTTTCATATGTACTAATTCATGTGCAACATTTGATCTGTTCATGTAGGTAACATACTATAAGAAAATAGCAAACAAATAAATAAATAAATCTTCATCCCATGGGTTAACTATAATTGTTCGCAGTTGACAACCTTGAATATAATTGTTGTGATGGTTAATATCTGATGCTGTAGTAGTCATCAAAAAGTAATCTTCTTTTTCTGGAGTAGTGCTCAATGCGCCTAGGGCATCCACATTAGAAGCATACCAGCATGTAGTCCTCTGTCCTCCAGAAGTCTGTTCTTCTCTGGGTAGTTGTACCTGGAAGAGAAGTTAAATGTATCTGCGGTAGCCAGATGCTGAGTTGTTGTTTCACAACTGTCGCATAAGTCTCAATTGGCCAACTACATTCTTCATGGCATGTTCAGCTGGTGGTGGAGATTGTTAATGCCTCGTGTATGCCCAGGAGTCGATGCTCATCGTTTTGGGGCACCAGAACTCACGGCAATGGCCGCCGTGCCAGACGGCCCTTGCTGTGGCTGGGTGGCACCCATGGTGCGAGCCCCTGATTGGAGTGGATGGTACCAGGTTGGACGCCTTGCACATGAAGTGGCAAAAGCTTCACCATTCTGGCCATTCTGTGGCCATCTCTAAGAGTGGTAGCAGACGTGACCTCCTGATCCTTTGGCTTTCCCCTCCCTGGCCACCCCGTGGGAAGAGGGTGAAGCTCGCCGGCTTGGATTGAAACCTTTCCCTTGATACCTGGTTTGTACGTGGACGGATGGTGGTAGTTTTGCCATGACCAAGACCTTGTTTTTCGTGGAGACGATTGAAGATAAGTATGGCAAAGTTGAATAGTTGAGTAAAATGCAGTCCGGTGCTTTGCTCATCAAGACATCTTCTGCTGCCCAATCTGGTGCCCTGCATGCTTGTGACTGTCTCGATGACATCCCAGTCTCCGTCACGCCCCACCAATCTTTGAACTCAGTTGTTGTTGTTGTGGTCTTCAGTCCAGAGACTGGTTTGATGCAGCTCTCCATGCTACTCTATCCTGTGCAAGCTTCATCATCTCCCAGTACTTATTGCAACCTACATCCTTCTGAATCTGCTTAGTGTATTCATTTCTTGGTCTCCCTCTACGATTTTTACCCTCCACACTGCCCTCCAACACTAAATTGGTGATCCCTTGATGCCTCAGAACAAGTCATACCAACTGATCCCTTCTTCTGGTCAAGTTGTGCCACAAACTTCTCTTCTCCCCAACCCTATTCATCACTTCCTCATTAGTTATGTGATCTACCCATCTAATCTTCAGCATTCTTCTGTAGCACCACATTTCGAAAGCTTCTATTCTCTTCTTGTCCAAACTATTTATCGTCCACGTTTCACTTCCATACATGGCTACACTCTATACAAATACTTTCAGAAATGACTTCCTGACACTTAAATCTATACTCGATGTTAACAAATTTCTCTTCTTCAGAAACACTTTCCTTGCCACTGCCAGTCTACATTTTATATCCTCTCTACTTCAACCATCATCAGTTATTTTGCTCCCCAAATAGCAAAACTCCTTTACTACTTTAAGTGTCTCATTTCCTAATGTAATTCTGAATTGTGCCTCAGCATCCCTGGAGCCAACTGTACAGAGAAATGAGGAGATCCAGGTTTGTTCTGTTACCAAGTACAGCAGTGAAATGTGGTGTAGTGCTGTACAATTTAGTCTAGAATTATAAATTACAAAGTTTTTGACTAGCATTGTAGTAGTATGTACCTTCTGTATTCCAGATTAATTAGTTTATCTGTACACTAGATGGCCAAAGGGTAGTACACAGATTGTGAAAATTGTGTATTTCATGTTAACACCATAATGCTTATTTATAAAGCGTGACACACGGGAGATGGGCAGTTTTTAATGAAATAATACTCAGCCAACTTTAAAATTAATGCATGTTTATTTACACAAAATCAAAGCTCATTATTTTCCATTTTAGTTAACAAAGTTATTTGTGAAAAATAATGTCGTCAAGGTGATGTCCATCATTTCGAATGCAGGACTCAAGTCTCTTCTCAAAATCCTCCTTCACACGGACTAAAATCTCTGTAGGGATGGCAGCAATTTCTTGAATGATTGTATTCTTCAACTCATCCAAATTTCGTGGTTTGTGGTTATAGACACAGTTCTTAAGGTACCCCCCCCACAGGAAAAAGGCACATACTGACAAGTCGGGAGACCTGGGAGGCCAAGGAACATTGCCAAAACGTGAGATAATCTGGCCAAGAATCATGCGTCTAAGAACTGTCATTGAAGTATTTGTGGTATGCGATGTTGCCCCATCCTGCTGGAACCAAACTCATTTTAAAGGGCGTCGTCACCTTCTTAGTTCTGGTTTCAAAAATGTTTCAAGCATATGAATGTAACGAACTAAATTAACAGTTACTGTGGCCCCGTTCTCTTCAAAAAAATAAGGTCCAATAATACCAACAGAGCCAAGAGCACACCAGACTGTTACTTTTTCTGAGTGTAGAGGACACTGGTAGATAAGGTGTGGTTGCTCTGTAGCCCAGTAAAGTAGATTTTGCTTATTCACGGTCCCGTTTAAATGAAAATGAGCTTCATCGCTCATCAATAAAATTTCATTTTCATTTGATCCCAAAATCACTTGCATTCTATAAGCGAAGTCTTCTTGTACAGCAAAATCAGTTTGTTGGACAATGACCATTTTGTAGGGATGGAATTTTAATTCTTCATGCAAAATTCGTCTAACCGATTCATGATTGATTCGTAACTCACTAGCATGACATCTAGCTGACCGTCCTGGGCTTCTGACTGCCGCTTGCCTTACCCTTTCAACATTTTCTGGTGTCGTTACTCTGCATCTTGGGCCAGGATGCTTCTTATCCAGTATGTTTTCAGTTGATCTGAAGTTTTCCACCCATCTGAGGATTGTGTTACGGCTCGGAATATCTCCGTGTCGACCGACATTAAACCGCAGACGAAACAATTTCTGCATAGCAATAATAGACTCACCACTTTTCATGAAACTGTCATAGACAAACACTCGATGTTGCAAGTCCCACTGCACCATAGTGACTGAGTAAATGAAATGGCGTCTTGTGTGGATCAGAACTATCCCCACCACGATCACCTCCCACCACCGTGCCCTCTGTACTATGCAGTTGAAAACCGTCCGTCTCTCGTGTGTCTCCCTGTACTTACTCATATGAAATCACATTAAAATATTTTGTTACTTTCATATGTACTAATTCATGTGCAACATTTGATCTGTTCATGTAGGTAACATACTATAAGAAAATAGCAAACAAATAAATAAATAAATCTTCATCCCATGGGTTAACTATAATTGTTCGCAGTTGACAACCTTGAATATAATTGTTGTGATGGTTAATATCTGATGCTGTAGTAGTCATCAAAAAGTAATCTTCTTTTTCTGGAGTAGTGCTCAATGCGCCTAGGGCATCCACATTAGAAGCATACCAGCATGTAGTCCTCTGTCCTCCAGAAGTCTGTTCTTCTCTGGGTAGTTGTACCTGGAAGAGAAGTTAAATGTATCTGCGGTAGCCAGATGCTGAGTTGTTGTTTCACAACTGTCGCATAAGTCTCAATTGGCCAACTACATTCTTCATGGCATGTTCAGCTGGTGGTGGAGATTGTTAATGCCTCGTGTATGCCCAGGAGTCGATGCTCATCGTTTTGGGGCACCAGAACTCACGGCAATGGCCGCCGTGCCAGACGGCCCTTGCTGTGGCTGGGTGGCACCCATGGTGCGAGCCCCTGATTGGAGTGGATGGTACCAGGTTGGACGCCTTGCACATGAAGTGGCAAAAGCTTCACCATTCTGGCCATTCTGTGGCCATCTCTAAGAGTGGTAGCAGACGTGACCTCCTGATCCTTTGGCTTTCCCCTCCCTGGCCACCCCGTGGGAAGAGGGTGAAGCTCGCCGGCTTGGATTGAAACCTTTCCCTTGATACCTGGTTTGTACGTGGACGGATGGTGGTAGTTTTGCCATGACCAAGACCTTGTTTTTCGTGGAGACGATTGAAGATAAGTATGGCAAAGTTGAATAGTTGAGTAAAATGCAGTCCGGTGCTTTGCTCATCAAGACATCTTCTGCTGCCCAATCTGGTGCCCTGCATGCTTGTGACTGTCTCGATGACATCCCAGTCTCCGTCACGCCCCACCAATCTTTGAACTCAGTTGTTGTTGTTGTGGTCTTCAGTCCAGAGACTGGTTTGATGCAGCTCTCCATGCTACTCTATCCTGTGCAAGCTTCATCATCTCCCAGTACTTATTGCAACCTACATCCTTCTGAATCTGCTTAGTGTATTCATTTCTTGGTCTCCCTCTACGATTTTTACCCTCCACACTGCCCTCCAACACTAAATTGGTGATCCCTTGATGCCTCAGAACAAGTCATACCAACTGATCCCTTCTTCTGGTCAAGTTGTGCCACAAACTTCTCTTCTCCCCAACCCTATTCATCACTTCCTCATTAGTTATGTGATCTACCCATCTAATCTTCAGCATTCTTCTGTAGCACCACATTTCGAAAGCTTCTATTCTCTTGTCCAAACTATTTATCGTCCACGTTTCACTTCCATACATGGCTACACTCTATACAAATACTTTCAGAAATGACTTCCTGACACTTAAATCTATACTCGATGTTAACAAATTTCTCTTCTTCAGAAACACTTTCCTTGCCACTGCCAGTCTACATTTTATATCCTCTCTACTTCAACCATCATCAGTTATTTTGCTCCCCAAATAGCAAAACTCCTTTACTACTTTAAGTGTCTCATTTCCTAATGTAATTCCCTCAGCATCACCCGACTTAATTCGACTACATTCCATTATCCTCATTTTGCTTTTGTTGATGTTCATGTTATATCCATCTTTCAAGACACTGTCTGTTCCATTCAACTGCTCTTCCAAGTCCTTTGCTGTCTCTGACAGAACTACAATGTCATCGGCGAACCTCAAAGTTTTTATTTCTTCTCCATGGATTTTAATGCCTACTCCAAATTTTTCTTTTATTTCCTTTACCGCTTGCTCAATATACAGATTGAATAACATCGGGGAGAGGCTACAACCCTGTCTTACTCCCTTCCCAACCACTGCTTCTCTTTCATGTCCCTCAACTCTTATAACTGCCATCTGGTTTCTGTACAAATTGTAAATAGCTTTTCGCTCCCTGTATTTTACCCCTGCCACCTTTAGAATTTGAAAGAGAGTATTCCAGTCAACATTGTCAAAAGCTTTCTCTAAGTCTACAAATGCTAGAAATGTAGGTTTGCCTTTCCTTAATCTTTCCTCTAAGATAAGTCGTAAGGTCAGTATTGCCTCACGTGTTCCAGTATTTCTACGGAATCCAAACTGATCTTCCCCGAGGTCGGCTTCTACTAGTTTTTCCATTCGTCTCTAAAGAATTCGTGTTAGTATTTTGCTGCTGTGATTTATTAAACTGATAGTTCGGTAATTTTCACATCTGTCAACACCTGTTTTCTTTGGGATTGGAATTATTATATTCTTCTTGAAGTCTGAGGGTATTTCGCCTGTCTGAACTCAGTACAGGGCATTATTTTCCACTGAGATCTTCTTCTGCAAATTGACGAGGAGCTCCGTGCTAACCTCAAGTGGTGAGAGGTTCATTTTATCCGCTGTGTGCAGTGAGGCCCTCCAAACAATCGCATCGCTATGGGCGCCTTTATCCTGGCCTTCGAGGGGGATGTCCTCCCAGAGAAGGCCAAGGTAATGGTGTATCGGTGTGATGTAAAACCTTATATTCCACCACCGATGAGGTTCTTTTAAATGCTTACGGTTTAGGCACATGTCTTCCCGCTGCACCACTGATTCCCTCTGTGGTGACTGTGGGCACCCTGTCCATGAGGTGAGTGCCTATGCCCCCCCCCCCCCCCCCTCACCAATGTGTGTAAATTGGAATGAACAGCATTCTACATGCTTGCCTACATGCCTGGTGTTTGTGAAAGAAAGGAGGATTCAAGAGCATAAAACCTTAGATCAGCTCACCTACATCTACATCTACTTCTACACATATACTCTGCAAGCCACTCAATGGTGTGTGGCGGAGGGCACTTTACGTGCCACTGTCATTACCTCCCTTTTCTGTCCCAGTCACGTATGGTTTGCGTTAAGAAAGACTGTCGGAAAGACTCCGTGCGCGCTCAAATCTCTCTAATTTCACATTCGTAATCTCCTTGGGAGGTATAAGTAGGGAAAGCAATATATTTGATACCTCATCCAGAAACGCACCCTCTCGAAACCTGGCGAGCAAGCTACACTGTGATGCAGAGCGCCTCTATTGCAGAGTCTGCCACTTGAGTTTGCTAAACATCTCCATAACGCTATCACTGTTACCAAATAACCTTGTGACGAAACATGCCGCTCTTCTCTGGATATTCGCTACCTCCTCTGTCAACCCGATCTGGTACGGATCCCACACTAATGAGCAATACTCAAGTATAGGTCAAACTAGTGTTTTGTAAGCCACCTCCTTTGTTGATGGACTACATTTTCTAAGGACTCTCCCAATGAATGCCAACCTGGCACCTGCCTTACCAACAATTAATTTTATATGATCATTCCACTTCAAATCGTTATGTACGCATACTCCCAGATATTTTACAGAAGTAACTGCTACCAGTGTTTGTTCCGCTATCATATAATCATACAATGAAGGATCCTTCTTTCTATGTATTCGCAATACATTACATTTGTCTATGTTAAGGGTCAGTTGGCACTCCCTGCACCAAGTGCCTATATGCTGCAGATCTTCCTGCACTTCGCTACAATTTTCTAATGCTGGAGCTTCTCTGTATACTACAGCATCATCCACGAAAAGCTGCATGGAACTTCCGACACTATCTACTAGGTCATTTATATGTATTGTGAAAAGCAATGGTCACATAACACTCCCCTGTGGCACACCAGAGGTTACTTTAACTTCTGTAGATGTCTCTCCATAGAGAACAACATGCTGTGTTCTGTTTGCTAAAAACTCTTCAATCCAGCCACACAGTTGGTCTGATATTCCGTAGGCTCTTACTTTGTTTATCAGGTGACAGTCCAGAACTGTATTGAATGTCTTCCGGACGTCAAGGAAAGTAGCACCTACCTGGGAGCCTGTATCTAATATTTTTTGGGTCTCATGAACAAATAAAGCGAATTGGGTCTCACACGATAGCTGTTTCTGGAATCCATGTTGACTCCTACAGATTAGATTCTGGGTTTCCAAAAACGACATGATACGCGAGCAAAAAACCTTGTTCTAAAATTCTACAACATATCAACGTCAGAGATATAGGTCTATAGTTTTGTGCATCTGCTCGACGACCCTTTTTGAAGAGTGGGACTACCTGTGCTCTTTTCCAATTATTTGGAATCTTCCGTTCCTCTAGAGACTTGCGGTACACGTCTGTTAGAAGGGGGGCAAGTTCTTTCGTGTACTCTGTGTAGAATAGAATTTGTATCCCATCAGGTCCAGTGGACTTTCCTCTGTTGAGTGATTCCAGTTGCTTTTCTATTCCTTGGACACTTATTTCGATGTCAGCCTCGTTTGTGCGAGGATTTAGAGAAGGAACTGCAGTGTGGTCTTCCTCTGTGAAACAGCTTTGGAAAAAGGTGTTTAGTATTTCAGCTGTACGCGTGTCATCCTCTGTTTCAATGCCATCATCATCCCGGAGTGTCTGGATATGCTGTTTCAAGCCACTTACTGATTTAACGTAAGACCAGATGGCTCCATCCCGTTCTACGACTTCTACTTTGCTTCAATTACATCCATTCCCTCTCCTACCCTGCCTCTTCCCAGCCCTGTCCCCTTCACCCCATGCCTTCAGCCTTCTCCTCCTCCCCCTCTCTCTCACTCCCCTACCCCCTCAGTACCCATACCCACCCGCTGCTCCTCCTCCCCTGCCGGAGAAGTGCTCCCCTCCTTCAGCCGCCGCTGGTACTGGAGCTCCTTCCCGGGACTCCTCTTCCTGGCACCCTCCTCAAAGCCGATCTACTGCTCCACGTCGGCAGTGTGATCCACGATCTGTGGGTGCCAAGATTGCCCTCGCTGAAGTCTACCCTTCTCTTCCTTCCCAAGAGAAGTAGCAGAAATGCAGGAACAAGGGCAAGGCCCCTCTGGTACCCCCTGAGGTGCAGCCTTCCCCTCCTACAGTCAATGAACCCACAGAGTCTGACCCCACCTGTATGGATATTACCCCACCCTTATTGGTGACAGATAGCTATTTGGTGGCGTGACCGACTCCAATCCATTCGCTTACACTTTGGACTCCAGCTTGAGAAGCCTCCAGAGGAACTGTAATGGATATTTGTGTTACCTTCCAGAGTTTCAGCCTCTTCTTTCCTTCTACTCTGTCACTTTTATTCTGCTCAGTTCTTACTCATTCTTACTCACCTGCCCTTTGTGGGTTCCATGCTTTCCGTCGGCTTCTGGTGGTGTGTGCACCTTGGTCCGCAAGGACATTGTTAGTAAATGTGTTCCCCTCCATACCACTCTGGAAGCCATTGCTGTCAGGGTCCATCTGGCCACTCCCATGACAATCTGTAATCTCTACCTCCCACCTGACAGGCCACCCACATCCCATGCCCTCACCACCCTTCTTCAACAACTCCCTTCTCCCTTCCTGTTATTAGGGGTCTTTAAAGCCCACAACCCTCTTTGGGGTAGTCATACGACTACTGCCCTGGGCAGAGCAGTTGAAGCTGTTCTGGCAGGGCTTGACCTCAGTTTACTAAACACAGGTGCTTCCACACACTTTAGTGTGGCACATGGCACTTTCTCAACCGCTGACCTCTCCATCTGCAGTCCCGGCCTTCTTCCCTCCATTCAGTGGGGCATCCACGATGGCTTATGTTACAGCAACCATTACCCGATTGTTTTGACCTTCCTTCAGTGTCTCTCGCTCCATCACCCTCCTAGGTGGGCCATATCTAAGGCTGATTGGGGTGCCTTCTCCTCTGATTCCATCCCCCCTGTATTGCCACACAACATTGTCGATGAATCTACTCAGACTTTGACTGCCGCCATCCTTTCAGCAGCTGTTTCAGCAATCCCTTCTTCTTCAGGTTCCCCCCGCTGGAAGATGGTCGCTTGGTCGACTCCAGAAATTGCTGCAGCCGTAAAAAACCGCCGCCGTGTTCTTCAACACTTCAAGCAGCACACTTCTACTGCTCTTCTCCTAGTCTTCAAATGACTCCACGCCTGGGCCTGCTACCTAATCAGATTTCAGAAACTGATTTGCTGGGAACGATATGTAGCTACCATTGGACCCCACACACCCCCTCTTCACAAGTCTGGGTGAAACTTAGGCGAATTTTTGGCCACTGTCCTCCCACCAGGGTTGCAGGAATTTCTGTGCATGCTGTTGTCCTTACCAATCTGGACTTTTTAGCAGAAAATTTTGCTCAACATTTTGCTCAAGCTTCGGCATTGGCTCAGTATCCACCCACATTCCTTCTCCTGAAAGAGCGTTCAGAATGACTCCCTTCATCTTTTATTTCTCACTGCTTGGAGCCATATAATGCCCCATTCAGCAAGTGGGAATTTTCCAGCGTTCTCGGCCTTTGTCCTGACATGACTCCTGGACCGGATCAGATACATAATCAAATGCTCCAACACTTATCAGTGGCTGGCCACCGTCGTATACTGACCTTCTTCAACCGTCTTGGTATGAGGGAGTCTTTCCTACCAGTGGCAGGAAAGCATTGTTCCAGTGTTGAAGCCAGGGAAATCGCCTCTTCGGTTGGATAGCTACTGTCCAGTTAGCCTTACTAACACCCTCTGCAAGCTCCTTGAACACATGGTTAGTCGGCGGCTGTTTTGGATCCTTGAATCCTGTGACTTTTTGTCATCGACTCAAAGTGGTTTTCACTGTGGCTGCTCTATGGTGGATAACTTGGTCCACCTGTAGTCTGCTATCCAGTCGGCTTTTGCCCATCGGCAACACCTCCTTGCAGTCTTCTTTGATCTGCATAAAGCCTATGACACCACCTGGCACCACCACATCCTCACCACTCTTCATGAATGGGGCCTTCGTGGCACCCTGCCCGGTTTTATCTGTAATTTCCTTTCTTGTTGCTCTTTTCGGTTCCAAGTTGGCTCTTCCTACAGCTCTCCACATCGGCAAGAAAATGGAGTTCCACAGGGTTCTGTGCTGAGTGTCCCTCTCTTTCTCATGGCCATTAATGGTCTGGTGACAGCTGTTGGGCCAACAGCATCCTCGTCTTTGTTTGTTGAGAATTTTTGTATCTACCTCGCCTCCTCCGTAATGGGTGCTGCAGAATGCTGTCTACAGGGGGCAATCTGTCGGGCACACTCATGGGCTCTCTCCCATGGCTTTCAGTTTTCGGCGGCCAAGATGTGTGTCGTGCATTTCTGCTATTGCCATCCAATCCATCCCCATCTGGAACTGTTTCTTGATGGCCAGGAGGGCAAGGTGGTGGACATCCATCGCTTCTTGGGTCTGGTCTTTGATACCCAGTTGACATGGCTCCCTCATCTTTTCCACCTGAAGAGGACATGCTGCTCCCATCTCAATGTTCTTACTTGTTTGTGCAATACCTCCTGGGGTGCAGACTGCTCTGTTCTCCTGTGATTGTATCAAGTGTTGGTCCAGTCTCGTTTAGACTATGGAAGTACTGTCTATGGTTCTGTGTCACCTTAGACACTGCAGATACTAGACCCCATCCACCACTGTGAGGTCTGACTTGCGACTGGTGCCTTCTGGACTAGCCCTGTACTTAGCCTTCTTGCAGAGGTAGAGATTCCACAACTGCGAGTTTTGCACCAGCAACAGCTGGTATCCACATCCGCTGCACTCCAAAGCACCCTAATTATGCTCTCCTTTATCCAGACATGGAGATCACCCTGCCGCAGTGGTGGCCACAATGTGGGCTTACCATGCCTGTCCGCATTCAGTCGCTCTTTTCTGAGCTCGAGCAATTGCCTTTACCACCTCTCTTCTCTGCTCACGCACGTACCTCCGTGTGGTGATTCTCTTGGCCGCGGCTCTGTCTTGATCTCTCAATCGATTCAAAGGATTCTGTCCCTCCGATGGCTCTTTGCCACCAGTTCTCCTGTCTCCTCAGTTCTTTTCAGGGTTCAGAAGTGATCTATACTGATGGTTCCATGGTTGCTGGCCGCACTGGTTTTGCTTACACCTATGCGCAATGCACAAAACTTTGTTTCTTGCCAGATGGCTGTAGTGTTTTTACTGCAGAATTGGTAGCCATATAGCATGCACTAGACAATATACACCCCTGCTCAGGGCTATCCTTCACTATCTGTAGTGACTCATTGAGTGGTTTGCACGCTATCGGCCAGTGCTTCCCTCACCACCCATTGGTCATCGCTATCCAGGACCCTCTTTCTCTCCTCGCTCAACATGGATGCTCAGTGGTTTTCATTTGGACCCCAGGCCATGTTGGGATTCCTGGCAATGAACTTGCCGATCAACTGGCTAAATCAGCTACTACCAGGCCATCTCTTGCTATTGGTATTCCGGAAATAGACCTTCGCTCGGCATTACTTCGTCAGGGTTTTGGGCCTTTGTGATGCAGAATGGATCACTCTTTCTTCGTCAAACAAGCTCAGGGCAATTAAGGGCTCTACAACTCCATGGCTGTCCTCCTTATGGGCTTCTCGTAAGGCCTCTGTCTTCCTATGCTGGCCATACTTTTTGACTCACATTTATCTCCTCCAACTTGAGGAGCCCCCTCTCTGTCGTCGTAGATTGATGTTGACTGTGGCTCACATCTTATTGGACTGCCCCAACTTAGCCACCCTACAATGGGCTCTTAGCTTACCAGATTCGCTGCCCCTGGTGTTGGCTGACAATGCCTCAGCGGAAGATCTCATTTTAAGTTTTATTCGTGATGGGGGTTTTATCACTTTAAAAGAGAGGGACCTTCCACCTTATCGGTGAGTGGAGGGGATGGCAGGCGCTCTTGCTCCCCCCTTCGCCCCGACTGGATTGGCTTCAACTGGGCTTGGTAGTTCACCCAGGACCTCTGCCTTCCCATGCCTTTCCTTATGGGGTCTGTTATGTCTTGAGTGTCTCTCTTGTCTCCTGTGCTTCTTCCTTCCTGCCCTTGTCATTAGTCACTTTCTTTCCCTTACCTCTTCTTCCGCCCTTTTCCTTCCTTCCCTGTCATTAGTCACTTTCTTTCCCTTACCTCTTCTTCCATCCTTTTCCTTCCTTCCCTGTCATTAGTTTATCATTTCATGGACATTGTAGTTCTCTCTCCTAAAGTGAGATTTTATTGGTTTTAGTTAATCTGAAGTCGGAGGGACTGATGACTGCATAGTTTGATCCCTTCTCCAACCAACCAACCGACCAATCTACCTGACATACTGCTGTCTTGGAATCCATTGGTCTCCTGAACATACAGACCATGGGAACAATGTACTCCTTGTATTTAGATTCCTGCCCACGAAGGCAATGTCTTTTATGTTGCCTAATTGGAGACACAGTGGTTTAGATGTTACATAGCAATAGTGCATCATAACCACAATGAAGTCCAAATTTGAAAGCAAGGATCATCAATGAAGTACAACACTTAGCACAGAAAGTATGTTTATTACAAACACCAACGTACAGCCAAAACAGTAGTGAACTCCTGGATGGAGAACATAGCTGTTTATACAAGCATCTAAATTTCCAGAATACACAAATGTTACAAACATATAAATGTCGAGATCCTACACAACTATTAAACATAAATGACAAATAATTGTGAGTGGTCAGGTTTGAACTGGCAACCTGCAGTACACCAGCCATCAGTTGTAACTGCTACGCCACACAGCATGCAGCATGCATGCCTCATGGCAATATCATAGGTTCCATAAAGTCCAAACATGCAAATACAGCAAAGTATTGTGTTATTTACTGAACCTTCAAATTGTTTACCTATGATAGTTTGTGTAATTGTGGTTAGGGAAAATATAAAAATTAGTGTGATGATGATTAATCATTTCAAACATGAGCTTAACATTAAACTCAATGACTTGACATGGTTGGTTTGCAATTAAAGAGTATTCAGATGACTTAATAGGTTCTGGTTCGTATTCTGAATCTTCATTTAAAAATGTCGAGATTTGTTGAAAAATGATTTCACTGTATAATGAGAGCACCATCTCTACTTTGACTTACAGTGATTATTGTTTTTACAGATACAAGCCAACAGGTGTGCCAGATTGTACCGTCCATGCACATACTGTGAATGGAACTGCGTGTGCTGTACCTCGGATGCTTATAGCTATAATTGAAACACATCAACATCATGATGGGACTGTCATCATTCCAGAGCCTTTGCAGCCATTCATGAGGGGCAGTACTTGCATTGGGAAACAAGATTTAATACCTGCCATGCAGTTTATCAGAAAAAGGGAACTGACTGAGAAAGGCTGAAAGAGATATCTAAAGTGACTCTGCTTCTAATGTTTTCATTAATATTTCAAAGATAAATTCAAAAATTATATCTTAGAAGCTTTTATTGAATATTGTAGTGAGCATTTTATTGCTTGCAAGATAAGTTAAATCACAGAAGTACAAGGCATCTCACGCTGGAAGTATATAGCTTATTAATTTTCAGCAGAACTTAAGTTATGTCCAGTGCATATTTCTGAGATATTAAAAATATTTTTGTGATGTAGCAGCATGGGTCATACAGTAAATTTGAAGTACTCCATATGTTTGCTGCAATAATGTTCATTCTTCCTAATTATTCATGAAGCCAGAAAGTGGTAACCATAAGGAACCAGACCTGATGGGAGAGGATATGTGGACCACCTGCTGACTTTTCATTTCTTGCACAATAAGTGTTTGTTCTTACATTTGTAAATTGGTGGTATAGTTTTAAATTGGATGCACTATTCATTCCTTTGTGAAGAGATATTCAAGGATGTGAAGCATGCCAGGAAGGTAAATACACAGCACATATTTACAAAAAAAATTATATGCTAATGTTCCTTTCATAGACCTGAGTGAGCGTGTCCTCTTGGATATGAAAATAAGTAAAAATAATATACATTTTTTCCATTTACATATTAATTAAAAAGCTTACCACTATCATTTAAATGCATTTCCCACCAGTTGCGCAACCGGAAATGAATTTTTCTCCACACAGGTCTAGTAATACAAGGGCCTGTGCCAAGCCCTGTCTACCTTAACAGCTTCTTTAAGCAATTATGCCACTTAACCAAACAAGTCTTTAACTGTGATGACCAGTTACAGCTCATAGAGACACATGCATTCACAAAGAAACAGAGAGCATCCTAGAGTACCCTAGAGAGCTATAACACAAAGAAGAACCACTTCTCGGCTTTTGGCAAGATCAACATGTAGTCTTTTTATTCAAGGTCAATGCATTATTTATGATAATACAGAGTTAAATCACCAGCAAGTGACAGATCTTCACAACCACCAAGCCCTTTACACCAAAAATATACAGCCTCATCATCATCTACCTTCTTGCGACTACGAGTATGTATAAACAAAGCTCGCAGAGGAACTAAATAAGGACTACTACCACCTACAACTTCATGAATATAAGACAATTATATTGTAAATAATATAAGACAATATAATAAGTAATATAAGATAATTATAATCACATGAAAAGGAAGATTCTCTTGAGAACACAATAAAATTACAAGAGACAGAGTGGCTGTCCAATATTCACATTAAGGAGATGATATCTCAGAACTGCTGGTACACATTTAAAAGTGGAAAACCTATCTGTACCTTTCAAGACTGTAAATTCCTTCATTGAGATGGTAGGAGGACTAGCCTGGAGAAGATTAGAAAGGAGGGGTCACCATAATGAGAGGGTCTCTCTGATCGTGGACTCCAAGTGATTTGTTTTCTCTCTTATACCCTTTCCCAACCTATTCCTGTTTTGTCCTTGAGGAAGGAACTAATGGTTCCAAAACCTGGGAACAGTTTTCTCTTTTGTAATGTGTCTGTCTGCAGTACTGGAATTTTGCCTCTGAAATGCTGGAAAGTTATTGTCTCTCTTTGTAGTTTTATGGGATTATGCTAAGGTGATTGTAGGTCAGCTAATAACAAAAACAGTAACTACTCTTTTCTCTACTCCATTTTAGATTCCAGTTTAGTTTTCTACATCTTTCATTTTCTGACTTGTCTATTTTTTGCCTACCCCCTGCCACTTCTCTTACATCAATGCACTTAGATTTTCACTCTTATTAACTCGTGAACAATGTTTTAGTAGTAATCTCTGTCTGGCATATTACCCTGGCTTCCACCTTTAAGCTCTCAGGTTTTCAAATCTCATCCGGTGTAGTCCCCAGCAATCAGTCTTTCTTTCTCACCCCGTCCAGTAAGTCTTCTCTGACCCAGGGTTGTAGGTGACTTTTCTGAACTGTACCCCTTTCCCTAAACCTCTCTAGTCCTTTTCCATCACCTCTCTTCTTTCCCTTTCAACTCTTCTGCCAGAAGAAGGAGCCACTGGCTCCGAAAGCTTGTAAATGTTAAATCCTTTCGTATGTGTTTTCCCCTGCTGCTGCTTGGTGAGTAGATTTTTTTTTTAAATCTATCCATTTACATTATATTATCAACAAAAGCAGTGAGTTGTAATAAGAAATTCATCAGCAGTGTTGCAGGAGATGACCACAAAAAATTTTCCTGTTTCTCTTATACTCTTCTTCGTCAGTAGATAACCTTTTTATGGTTTCTGACAAAGATTTGGATAAGTATGCTCCTGGGTATTGAAATACTCAATTGTACATATGGGCATCTGCAAGAATTTTTTCTATGTTTGCTTGCACATTCCATGGATCAAAATATTGTGACTCCAGAGTATGATGTGTAATGAATCACTTTTACAACTTTACCACAGTGAAAAATGTAGCAACATGCTGATGTTTTACATGACTATCTTAAGGTACTTGGATTTACGCCACAATAATTTGTACTGCATACTCTTGAATTCTATTAGCTTCAGTTTGGCACAGTAAGTTATCCTGTCACATGATTCAGTATGATATCATGGAATGCAAGTAAACTAAATGCGCCACATTTTTTTTCTCTTCAGTCACTGATGTCTGAAAAGGCGAACATTACAAAGCTTTATTCAGGAATTTCAATGTTTCTATTCTGTGATCCACCCAGCTAAATTTAACACTGACATTTTCTTTAATTTTGTTACTTTCTACATATGTTGCGTGAAAACTCATTGCAGATTCTGAACTTCATGTAGTCAGGTTTTTTCCTGACAGTGAGCTGACTCAAATTCATTTATTAATGTCCATAAAAAATTCATTAATAGCACACTTCAAAGTTACATTTGATTTGTCAGTTGTTACAATGTTTGTATCAGCAAATAAAATAAACTTAACATCTCATAATGTTGTTATTGCACTGTCATTAATATAAGTGAGGAATCTTGTGGGGATTGACGTGTAATTAGTTGGCATTCAAATTGATGCTTTGTTTCCTGCTGAGGAAATATGACTTGAACTACTTCACAGAATTGCTTGTGGCATTTATTAATTTAGCTAAGTGTATCAAGATCCATGCAATTAAATGTATGTGATAGATTTCATAACATATTGGTAGACTGTAATTTATTACCTAATGAATGAAGTGCATTCACACTGTGTGTGTAAACAGTGCTCTCTATATTGGAACACTTCAGAAGTCCAAGCTATTACTTTGACAAAAAGTGATTTATAGTTGTGATCAACAAGACTTTTGTATATAACTTTCTCTAAAAATTTTAAGAATATTAATAATAGTGAAACTTATCTGGAGGTTGACAGTATTTCTGAATTCCCTCTCTTATACAGTGGTTGAACTTCACATTAAGTTAGTCAGGAAAACTCATAAAAATAATTTATATGTAGGTAACTAAAGATTTTACTGAATATGTAAAAATACTATTTAATTGATTTTGTTTAGTCATAACATTTTTAGTAGTTGATGTCTCACAGCTTGCAGACATTTGCCAAAAGTTGTGTCATACCAAAGTCAGCAGTTTTCATTTTTACTAATTATCATTATGCATAAAAAGTTTTTCAGTTATAGTATCTTTGTGTATACATCAATTACCAGACTTCTCAATGTACATAATGCCTTTATGTAAAGTTCATGTTGAAGGAGTTATATTGTTTCTTTTCTATGGTTTTAATATAATTTATATCTTTTGAAAAAACTATAACAACAAAAATATGGAATATATTGAAAATATTAGTATGAATTTGAACTGGTTGAATGTGAAACACCATAATGTAATGTAATGCTTCACTGGAGGTTCTATTCCTGCAGAACAAAACATGAAACAGATAAATTTTGTAATTGCTTTAATCCCTTATATAACTGTGACTATCCCTGCACTCCAGCTGTATCACTGCATCAGATCAACGAGACTGTTTCACGGTGACATTGGTAGACATCTAATGACTGATCTGAAACAATACACCCTTTGCGAGTACACGTAGCCAAGATCGCGAACAGAAAAGATCAGAAAAATGATTTCGGGGATGTGTGGATTTGAAATGATGGAATAAGCAATGAATGAACACTATCAAAGTTTGGTCATGGCCACTTGACAATGCTCCTGCAATTTCTCTCCAATGAGGCCTGAAACATTACTTTAAAAAACACATATTAAAAATCCATTATGACAAGGATGTACTAAGAAGTGGAATCAAAATAATGACATGGCTGCTTAACATAAATCAACCATAGTTATTCAATTAAAATACTAAACATGAGTGACAACACAAAATACATCTGCTATGACAGCTAAGTAGAGATCACTACTTTTCAAAGATGAACCATAACCAGATAGTTAAACGCAATCACATGTTCATGACACAGTCATAACTGGTTTCGGCCACACAGTGACTATCTTCAGATGCTAAAGGTGGCATACACTGAACACAGGTTCATGCGTTGTCAAACAATAAACAAAAAAATAATTTACAAGAGAATCAATCACGCACTCCATAGACAAAAAGGTTAATGCGTTGTCAAACAATAAACAAAAAAATAATGTACAAGAGAATCAATCATGCACTCCATAGACAAAATGTCGTTTTTTCCAAGATAATTAAACCTTTCACTTACATAGAGTTTCATATTATATTACACATTTATTTACACAGAGGAAAAAATAAATTATTTATCCTGCCCAAACAAAATCCACTAAGTTTGGGGCTGTTTTCTTTCCTTACATAAGTAATACTTAAGAGTTGCATACAGTGAGATCACATCTCCAGGCAGATAGTAAATTGTAAAACATCTTATGCATAACACTTAGTAAGAATCGAAAATAATAAAGTATTTCATAGGAGCTGATGCTGAGATAACACGACTTTTATCATGACCACTAAGTTTTTTTGTTTTTATGGGTAGTTAATTAGTTAGTTATATTTTCCATATACCATATTCATGATAACTATTATTATGTGGAATATGTCGTCTTATGATATACCTATACTCTACAGTGCATGTAAGGTTTATCATGACACATGTACCTAATGTTCCACTGTTAGTGGAAACAAGGCATTGAATCTGAAGACCAGTGCTTACTGAAGGAATATAGATAGTTATGACCTGATCGCCATCACTAGTGAGTGTTACTGTGTACAAAGATACCAAAAATGTAAATAAATGATGGTAAATGAAAATTTCACCATAGATAGCTGTAATTTTGAATGTCAGAACTTAGTTTAAATGAATTTAGACTACAGAATAAGACAGTTGGCAGCTCCAGAAATGAGCAAAAGTTAATTTAATAAACAACTTCAATGACTTGGTAATCACGTGAATAATGTGTAGCAAAAATAAAGCAGTAACTTGACAAAATGCACACGCACACTAACTTACATGTAAAAGACATGTACTATGGACATAAAAGTTGTTAATTTGGAATGCAATTATGTTAGTTACCTTAAAGATCACCAATAATAAGGAATGGTTAGAAACACGTAATGGAAACTGTACTGTGTCATGTAATGCTTGATAATGTCATCAACATGCCTAAATGAGACATAAACTGTTTATCATTCTGTACTTATTACGTTGCAACTGATTGATTTTCAGATAGATGCAGTAAAAATTTACATTCATTGCAACAAATATTTTTTGGTACTGATGTTACATAGAAATACATTCATATCATATCATGTACAAAAATAAACATAAAAATCTAAAAGCAATTTGACTGCATGAAAGACAGCATGCTTTGTTGCATAAATTTCACTTTAAACCACTTTTATTTTGAACTTATAAATGGAAACTCCAGGTAGGAATATCAACAATATAGGACACAGCTCTGATGTTAGAATTGTAATGTATTACAAAGAATACTGCAAAATATTGAAGCAAGTAATCCAGAAATCGAAGCAGCTTTATTATGGGGAAAAAGATAATTACCTCAGGTAACAAAATAAAAAGTGTGTGGTATGTTGTGAAGACAGAGATAGCTGGGTTTAAAAGGAAGAGGAACAAATAGCTCCAAAAATAAATGAGACTTTGGTAACAAGTACATGTAGTGTTGCAAACCTCTTAAACAAGTACTTCATTTCTGTTACTGACAGCTTGAGGTAATCAGGTTCGGTGAACTGTGCAATGGAATATCTGAGACCAGTCTTTAAAAATAATTTCAGTAAAATGGAAATGACACGTCTTCCAAAGAAGAAGCATCCATCATAAAATCCTTAAAATCTAAGTATTATATATCAACAAAGTTAATCAAAGAGTGCTCATGGAAGTTGAGTTCTATCTTAAGTTATTTGTGTAATCAATCTGTTATCAGCGGAACATTCACAGACTGGCTAAAATATGTTAAGTTAAGCCTCTTTACAAGAAGGATGTGTCAAAAAGGTTGTGTTCAAGTGTCTCTGTAAGTATGTGACTGCAAATAATATAATGTCAAAGTCACAGTTTGGATTTCTGAAGGGTTCTGATATAGAGAAGGCTATTTACACTTACAGTGAGAATGTACTTAATTCATTAGATAATAATTTAGAGGCTACTGGCATTTTCTGTGACCTGTCAAAAGCCTTTGACTGTATGAAACACAGCATTGTCTTAAGTAAATTAGAATATTAGGTGTTACTGGCAGTGCTGCAAAATGGTTTGAGTCTTACCTATGTAAAAGGTAACAAAGGGTGTTGTTGCGAAATACCTGTGCACGAAGCAGTCAGTATTCATCTGACTGGAAATTAATTACATCATATGGTGTCCAACGGGCACAATATTTTGGTGATCAGACATGTCGCCATTGTCAGGTGTGCTGACCAACTGAGCTCCTGAGGGTAGGCGGCCAATTTAAATCCCCTCCCCCCATGGGGCACTCTCTTCGCCATCCGCACCCGCGTGCCAGCAGTCGCAAAGACGTGGGCGTTGGAATCTGTCGTAGCGTTGATGTGCTTGTTACGTCCACCCTGGTCGCCAGTTCGTACTTCTTGCTGAGAGTCTTCTTAATTACATTCAATGCCGGGTCCCAAACCTTGCTGAGATTGTAGCCACAATCTCAGTTGATAAGATCTTCCCTGGTGCGAATTTCGATAGCCTCCCTTATAACGCTCTCCAAATATTTAGAGGTCTGAGCCAGGATCTTGGTACGCTCATAATCCATCTCATGTTTCTTGTACAAACAGTACTCTGCTACCGCCGACTTATTCCGATATTTCAGTCGAGTGTGTTTTTGATGTTCTCGGCAACGATCTTCAATGGTGCGTACTGTTTGTCCAATATAAGTCTTCTCACACTCACAAGGAATCTGGTCTATGCCGGCCTTCCTCAAACCGAGGTCATGTTTTGCAATTCCCAGTAATGCCAGTAATGCCGACCTCTTTACTTAATGACTGAGAGCAATGGCGTTTATATAGAGTTGTCATTGCTGACAGACAAGCAGTACTGTGTCAAATAACTGCAGAAATGAAAGTGGGGCATATGATGAACGTATCTGCTAGGACATTGTGACAAAATTTGGTGTCAATGGGCTATGGCAGCAAACACCAATACGAGTGTCTTTGCTAACAACATGACATCGGCTGCAGCAGATCTCCTACTCTAATGATCATATCTCTTGGATGTTAGACAACTGTAAAACTGTGGTCTGGTCAGATGAATCCTGATTTCAGTTGGTAAGAGCTGATGACAGCATTTGGGTGTGAATTCCAGAAATTTTTATGGATGACAATGTGCATATCACAGTCCACAATTATTCATGATTTGTTTGAAGAACATTCTGGTGAACTCAAGCAAATTGTTTGGCCACCCATCAAACGTTTATGGAACATAACTGGCAGGTCAGTTCCTGCCCAAAATCCTTGTCCACAAACACTTTTTCAATTATTGATGGCTATAGAGATAACATGACTCAATATTTCTGCAGCGGACTTCCTACAACTTGTTTAGTCCATACTGTGTCGAGTTGCTGCACTACCCAAGCAGGAGGAGATCCAATATTATATTAGGAAGTATCCTATGACTTTTTTCACCCCAGTGTAAGACAAAATGTGTGCATCTACAAACATTTCAAACACAGCCTATATAGGTTCAGTTTTTGATCCAAAACACCTTTTCTTTCTTCTCTTGTACATTTGTCACCAAACCAGAGCCACATAAGAATATCATGAGATCCTGAAAAGCTCATTGTGGCTCAAAATAAATAAGCCATACTCAACTGACCAAAATTCACTTAAGGTTTCGCACATGTTATATATAAGAAAGCTATTGTTAGTTGACCAAAGAATGCCTGTAGTTCTGTAAAGTCAAATTCATTGTAGCATTCAAGATGCAAGTGTAGACTTTTACTGTCTTCTGCACAGTTATTGATATGCATTAGTATTACATTCTGCATGTGATTGGTGGTAAAAAGTCTGAGACAATGCCTTTGTCTGTCATTGTAATCTAAGGCGGCGTGGAATATGTGCATTTTCATACATTATATCCCTGGAAGCCTGTTTGCACCTATCTGGTGGTGCTAGGTCATACATTATCTGACAGCTTCTAGATACAAGAGTAGATACACTTGTTTCCTGAATACCATTATCATCTTCTTTACATTCATTCACATCCACCTCAGCTCCGACCTGTGTATCTTCCTTTATCACACCTACTTCAACTTGACTCTCATTCGCATTTCCAAAAATTGGTACATTATCACTAACACTCTAATGTATACTGCTGAAGACAGTTAGAGATTTTACACCCTTGCAAAGTGCATATCATCCATTACGAATAAAATATAATATCACCTTTTACTTCAACAAAACACAATTCCTAACTGAATTTGTTCCTACAATGTACCTGTATGTATTTTGTGCAAACTGGTTACAACATTGGACGTATAAATGGCTGTTAAGAGGGAGCATTGTTGCCAAAGTTCACAAAGCAAATGACATTTAACTTTGGAAAAGAAACAATAACCACCATATTGTATATCTGGGGTATTTTCTGATGCCACTGCAAAAATTTAAAAGTATTGTACTATAAACTGTGATATTACCATAAATATTTTGCTCAGTTGTAGTAAAACACAATAAAAAGCATACCTGGAGGATGAGAATCCTTCATCCACATTAAAACTCTTTTTTTGTATTTAAAAGCGCCTTAGGGTCTTTCTAGACTCCAAACACCAAGCAAAGTTAAATTAATGTTCCTATTACATGTAAAAATTATTTACTAGTTGTACAGAATTAATTTTAAAACTTAATTTCCATCCTAAAAGTATTCCAGAATTATCTAAAACTGTAGAATAACCAGGTACACAACTTACTTTTAAAATTGTTGACAGGTAAATTGAGTACCAAAAGTGGCAGTTTATTGAATAATTTCAGTAGGAATGTCAGTACCTTATTTCTAGTGTCATGACAGTGCATATTCTTTCTGTGTTACACTCAGTTATGTTGTTATTAGCATAAATCAATTATGCATAGAAATATAGATTCTTCATTGCCAATATTTTGATCTTAGAGATCAAGATACTAGAGTTCTGTTATACCAACTGCATGTATTAATTATTCATAACACCTTTTTCTGAATCAGTAGTACATCGACTTGAGAAAAACATAATGCTGGGATACAGCAGATATGTATACATTTGCTATCTTGGAAAGTTCTTGACTCTTGAAAAGTTGGTCAGAAGTCCGCTATATTGTGGTATTCTAATGGCTGTACCGTGTTGCAGCCACCACCTTCTGAAGTGAATAAGTAGTGCTTGTACTCAGCCAAGCACAGATACAAAATATTAATTGCGATGTATCAAAAACAACATTTAGAATAAATCAGATGACTGTAGCACAAACAGAAAAGTTAAAATGTGTAAATGAAACAAGACAAGTACAATCATTATGAAGGTATGTGTTTCAGACAAGCCTGATTGGTAACTAAGTGAAGTTTTTTGTTGTAACAAACAGTTATAGAGTGTCACACAGCTGCAAAGAGAAATTTAATCACAGCACTCCTGACAGCCAGCCCACACTCTATTTTGACAGATTCACTACACTAATCACATGACGGCGTGTTATTGGAGTGTGTTGACATCTGCCACTACATCATCATTGGCGTGATGCAAATTATCCCATAGCAACAGTGTGTAAGATACAAGAGACTGAAAAAGTCTGAAGTATGCTGTCTTAAGATATTTATTATTTGCTAGCTCAGCTAATTTTCATATGAGATAGATCACCTGTGATATCTTTTTGCAGATAGGGGTTGTCAGTGTCAGTTTCATTTGGAATCAATATGTATTCCGAGCAGTTTTACAGATTTTGATTGTACATCTTTAGCTAATACCAGCTGCAGTTTACTATGTATCACACAGTAATTAGATGAGAACCAGTTTAATGTTAAGGAGAGAGTGTCCTATGATTTCTAGTGTACCCTTGACATATCTCGAACTGTAGTGATTAAGTTGTCTCATCCACATAGCAGTTAACTGACTGAAGCCCAATGTAATGCAGCAAACAGTTAATTGCATCAATAAAGAGAATGTCCCAAGAACAGAACTGGAGGAATACCACACATAACTTCCATCAAAGAAGAATGCCTCTTTTGAATTGACATAAATTGTTTCATGCTATTTGGATAAGAATTAATTACTTCCAGTGCTGCATTACTTTTTCCATTATAGGAGAAGGAATACAGTCAAATGCCTGACTCAAATTGCATAGATCAAGAGAGAGCATATTCTTATTTTCAAATGCAATTAATTCAGGGTTAAAGAAGTGTCGTTTTTTCCTTGCCGAAAACCATGCTGTCTGCTACAAAAGACAAAAAATTGCTAAATTGTATGTGAAAAATTGCTTCAAATAGTTTGGAAATAGATTGTAACAGTAGACAATGGTCTGTAGTTCTCAGGCAAATGTTTTTCTCCTTTTTGTATACATATATAGCTTTTAAAATTTTGACCTGATTATCAAAACTCCAAATTATAGATATTTATTAATAATAAAAGCTAAAAGTAGTATAATAAAAGCTAAAAGCCCCAATGGAATTCATGCTTTCTATGAAGCTGATCAGCAATTATATCAGCTGCTGATGGCGTTTGACTGGTTAGTTTTTGAATTTGATTCACTTGCTGTAGTAGTAAAGTATTTATTGAGGTCTTCGGCTCAAGCTAAACGTCTTCAGATTGGGTAGAAGTGAATTCTTGTGTTATAATATACAAGGCAGCCTTGCATTTGTTGGGAGCTGCTGCTGTGTAATTTTCATAGGCAGCTTGTTTGGCAATCTTATAATGTAATTTACATTTCAGGTAACCTTTATTATAAATATCATACTGCTCTGCATCACATTTGCAATTATTTTTACATATTTCATACAGAGAAAGCATATTTTTCCTGGTACCAGCAGGCTCATCAGTGCACCATTTAAACGTTTTACCTTGTGTATTTGGTTTAGTACTGTTTCTTTTCAGTGGTGAGCAAAAGTACCATAAGTTAGTATATGCCTTCAAGGAATTATAAGAGTTTCAGCATTTGATTTTTATACATAATATTCATAAGCAAAGTCCCAGTTTACAATTATAATTCAGTCCTTGAGTACCAAAATACATTCCTCTTTCTGACCTCTTACCCATGTCATGCTTGGCTTTTCATTTGCAGCCACACACTCATTATTTGAATATGTGTAATGACATATGAGGATATATTAAAAACAAAGATTCCAAGACTTACCAAGCGGGAAAGCACTGGTAGATAGGCACAAGGATAGACACTCATGATCTGCAAAGCATTAATCTTCTATGCTGACACCATATAAGTCTCTTGAGAAATTAACCACAATATTGTCCAAAAAATAAATTAACATTATCATTTGGCGGTCTATACCAACTAACAGTTATGATATTATAATCAGTCAGTCTTGTATAACTAAATTCTCCATTTAATTTAGAAGAGCATGAGTATACATCTATTTCAGAAAATTTTATATAATGTCTGATAAATACTGCACCCCCTCTTCCCCATTTTTTTCTCTCACTTCTACACATTATAGCTGCCATAATGCACTCATTAGATATGAAAAAATCTACTTGACTTTCTCTGTAAGCCAGTGTTCTGAGATACACAATACATAATGTTTGTTTATCTTACAAAAGTGTTCCAATTTATCCCTAATACTGAAAATATTGACCTGCATGAGGATAAGTAATTTACATCTGCTTTGCTTTCTCTCTAGGCCTCCCCCCTTCTTTCTTTTCTTGTGTGTGTGTGTGTGTGTGTGTGTGTGTGTGTGTGTGTGTGTGTGTGTGTGTGTACACTCTGTGATGACTCCGTAGCTAAAGGCTCACAAGTTTTCTTTGTCTAAGCTGTTAATATTCTGGTGGAAGTTTGTCGGTTGATGCTTTTCAGAGCAGTTGCAGCATTTTGTCAAAAAGGTGAGTGGTTAGTTCATGGACACATTTGTATCTTGTAATTTTGAAAAACGTTTTTCTGATGCGCAAGAGCATGCTGAAAACCAATGCCTGCAATTTTTGTGTGTGAAAACTTAATAAAACTTTTAACGCTTTTTAAATAAAACTAACATTATTAAATTCTACATCTTTATTTTTCATGTCTACATACTTATTTCTCGACATAGTCACATTGGTGATGAACACATTTCCCCAATGAGAGACCAGTTTATTGATACTATCACTTTAGAATGTTTGACTTTGTTTACAGAGCCACATCATCACCCATAATTGCACCACTTCATCACTGTCAAAGTGAAGTACTTATAGGTGTTCTTTAAGTTTTGGAAACAAATGAAAATCAGTTGGGACTGTGAGGAGCTTACAGCATACTGTTTTTCAAGCACCGATAAAACATTTATTTTACACGGCACCCTGTTACACACTAGAGTTGAGAGCCCTCCATTGGCCAAGGGTTGCAACTGTTGTCAGCAAAGTGGGAAAGTCAGCCAAGTAATTTT
The DNA here is from genome assembly GCF_023897955.1 of Schistocerca gregaria. Lineage (NCBI taxonomy): Eukaryota > Metazoa > Arthropoda > Insecta > Orthoptera > Acrididae > Schistocerca > Schistocerca gregaria. Next base: position 565,336,206 of record NC_064923.1, read on the forward strand.
CATGCCATGTAATACCACAACCAGCATTGATAACAGAATAAAAGATTCAGAGGGATTACTTTTCAGCACACCTTTGTAGCTGTTGTGACAGTGCCATGACATTTAACAGTGCCGCCACGACAGTATGCGCAAACGGCGATAGAGGCGCTCCGCAACTCGGCTGAGTGCGGGGGTGCCACCTAGCTACGAACGGCGCCGGCCGGCAATCGAATAAGAGATACTGAGTTGTTATCATGTAACCAGCTATTGTTTCTAAGTGAGTCTGTTTGAATATCCACGCAATTATTGTTGATTAAAGGTTATAATACTTTTTGGCGATGAGGTCAGATATTTTCACTGCATTGTGGATTTGTGTGTTTGTGACGGGGCAGACATGGAACAGCTTATGCAAGCGCTCATTGAACAACAATCACAGCTGACGACTGTTATTCAGGCGTTGTCGACGTCGCTTACTAATCGTCTGTCTTCCTCTTCTCTGCCTCCATTCCCTCCTTAGGACGAGGCTGCTGAAGACTGCGAGGATTATGAGAAGCATTTGCAGCAACACTTCTTGGCTTTCGGCGTTGTCAACACTCCTATGTGTAAGTCGTTATTTCTATCTTGGATTTCCCCATGGATCTATCAGCTGCTATCACAGTTAGCCCCTCTGCGGGAACCTGCCTCCCTGTCCTTCCAAGAAATGTGTGACTTATTGTCTAACTATTACCGAAAAAACACCCACGTTGTTGCCACCCGCATGGCGTTCTACCGGTGTCGTAAGCAGCCCCATCAATCTTACCGAGCTTGGGCAGGAGAACTACATGGTCTGAGTAGGAAATGTCAGTTTGTCACAGACACTCATCATGTGTCTTATGCTGATTCAATGGTTAGGGCTGCTATTCTACAGCTTGCTCCTGATAAAGAAGTTTGGCAATGTGCCCTACAACTGCCAAACCCGTCGTTGTCGGAAGTTCTAAGCATCGCTCAATCCTTTGAAGTGTCTCATGCTGCTGGTGCGCAAATAAACATGTGGTGTGATGTAGGCGCTGTACAGTCAACTTTCGACATGGACAATTTGCCTGTTTCACAGGAGAACGAAGATGTGGCGGCGGTTCACTCGTGTAAACAACGTCGCGTTGGGCCGCAACGCTCGCAGCGAAAACAGCAACCACAGAAGCAGGTTCGTTCCACACTTCCTTCTTGTACACGTTGTTTCTTACAGCATGACAGGGCCGTGTGTCCAAAATATTGGGCCACGTGTAATTCATGTAGGAAAAAAGGCCACATTGCTTCTGTGTGTCAGTCCCCTAAAGTTCCTGTCGACGAGGATGAGTCATCGGACATGGATGTTAACTGTGTGCTTTCTCAAACAAATAAGTTGTTTGTTACTGTTCGTGTTCTGGATAAAGACATTTGCATGCAAGTGGACACTGGCTCTGCAGTAACTCTCATTAATTCTCACACGTATTTGGAGTTGGGCTCCCCTGCCTTGTCTCCAGTTACGCAAAATCTGAGAACTTATAATAAACAGAAAATTCCTATCATTGGCCAGTTTGATGCTTCCACTGCCAAAAAGTCTGTTGTTAGGCCCCTCACGTTTTATGTGGTGGATCATGCAGGCACTGAAAACCTGTTCGGTTATGATGCTTTCCAGTTGTTCGGGTTCTCCATTGATGATGATGTGCACCTCATATCTGAGGATATTCCGTATCAACAGCTGGATGGATTGTGTTCTGAATTTTCGTCTGTGTTCTCTGCTGGTCTAGGTCGTGCCAAGGATTTTGAAGCCCACATTACTCTTAAACCTACAGCTCGCCCTAAGTTTCTCCGGGCATGCCCTATTCCGGTGGCTCCGTGCACCTGTCAAGGCTGAGATAGACAGGTTAACAGCTTCAGGGATTCTCCTTCCTGTTACCTCCAGCGAATGGGCATCGCCAATCGTGGTGGTTTCTAAACCAAATGGGAGTCTGCGATTGTGTGGTGATTTTAAAGCCACTGTCAACACTCAGAGCCTCATTGACACTTATCCTCTACCCCATCCTGAGGAGTTATTTACCAAGCTCTCTGGGGGCTAGTTCTTTTCCAAACTTGACTTATCGGAGGCATACCATCAGTTGCCGTTGGACGTATCTTCCAAGGAATTTCTCGTCCTCAACACTCCTTGTGGGTTGTTTCAGTACCAGCGGTTACCATTTGGCGTCACTAGTGCGCCGGCCACTTTTCAGCGGTTTTTGGAACAGCTCACGGCTTCCGTTCCCGGCTGCATAAACTATCTGGATGACATTGTTGTCACGGGGGCCTCCACTGAGTAGCACCTTTGCAATCTGCGTTCACTGTTTCGGGTTTTGCATTCAGCTGGATTGAGGTGCAATCTGGACAAGTCACAGTTCTTCCAACCCTCCATTGTGTATCTTGGTTTCCACTTGTCCCGTGAGGGTATACGTCCTCTACATCAGCACGTTGTGGCCATTAACGCTCTACTCTGGCCATCTACGGTCAAAGAACTTCAGGTGTTTCTAGGCAAAATTGCTTATTATCACAAATTCATTCCATCCGCGGCGTCGGCGCCACCTGTTTCGCAAAAGCGTCCCTTTCTGTTGGTCCGACGAGTGTGAGCAGGCTTTTGTCCGTCTGAAGGCTCATTTGCAGTCGACGCCTTGTCTTGTCACATTCTGTCCGGGTCAGCACTTGGTTCTGGGGACTGATGCATCACAGTATGGCCTAGGGACTGTTCTCGCCCATTGGTATGAGGATGGGTCGGAACGACCCATCTCCTATGCTTCCAAGACCCTCAACGATGCGCAACAGCATTATATGTACAACACGACAGGGAAAATTGACCTTTCCTATCTGTTATTGAAGCTGTCAGTTGCTAAAAAAGAAGTACATTACGGCAACAAAAATCTTTGAACATTTGCCCAACAACATAAAGTGTCTGGCAGGTAGCAGATCAAGTTTTAAATCTAGCTTAAAATCATTTCTTTTGGACAACTCCTTCTATTCCATGGACCTCTACATGTAGTTACATGTGTAGAACTAAAAATTTCAGTAATATTAATATTAGCCCTATTCATGTGTGTAGCAGCTTCACTGTTTGCACCAAGTATCACTGTCATTTTTTTTACATTTTCAGTATCACAGTCTGATATGATTTCCTGGATTTCAGTGCCAGATTTCCCTGTTCTACACACCTAAGAACTGCTAAAATTGCTTTTCACTATTTCAGCTATAACTTTCCCAAGACTATCCACAAAAATATGTACACTTTTATGATGAATTTTTTTGGAACAGAATTATTATTTTTACTGGTACTTTCACTCCTAGTTGCTGAAGGTTTAGGGTTTGGCTTATCAGATGTTACTCTTTTATGATAACTTACATTTTTTGGCACTTACACACATGACTTAAGCTTTGGTTCTGAGCCAGTCACTGGTTTACTGCTACTAGAAGAGAGGAGACTATATTTTGTTTATGTTTGTTGATTATAACACACTATACTCAATGCAGATATGAGAAGACACCACTTTAGACACAGACTTGATTTCCTTAAGAGTTGAAGAAATACAACATGTAAACAGAAGCACATGGGAAAGTTAACAAACAGGAACTGAGACTAATGTCAAAGATCACAGCTCATCATAGGAGTAGTTTGTTAGGTTATTGATAGTCACCATAGAGCCCCTCACCTCAGCACTGTAGAGCATGGGGAGAAGGAAGTAGGTGCAGGGCTGTTTGGAAGGCACATAGAGACGTCAGATGCTCAAATGACATAAAAAGAACTGCCGTGCAAGATTGTATGACCAACCATGTTGTGGCCAGTCCCTAAGGAAGGTATGGCTAGACCATTTCTTGGGGACAGGGTGGAGTTGGAGATTTGGATGTCAGCTACCACACACTCATGTAGCTAACCAGGTTGGTATAGGTTTTGGCCCTTGCAGGAAAAGGGGACCTCTGGTGCATATGCTTGGCTGTGCTATGGAGGAAGTGGCAAGATGTTGATGAAAAAGGTGCTGTCCTCATTGATAGTGGCAGCGATGTCTTCTTCAGTGCTGTCTGGCAACTGAAAGGAGCAAATGAGGGTGACATGAGCCGTAGACGAGTCAGGCTGAAGGGGAGTGGCTAACATGAAGATCATGCCATCACAGAGCTGGATAAGGAGGTCTGCAACAGTGAAATAGGAGGTGTCGACTGTGAAGGTAGCTCCACTTGTAAATGAAGACTATGAAGACACATTGGAATCATGTAGCCTGATAATCTCTGCTGGACAAGTGTCAGATGCGTCACTTGTGTCATATTGTGCACTGGTAGGGGTGAAACATTGAACAGTCATCATTGCTTGCAGCAAGAACCTCGTCATGCATCTGCTCCTGTGTTGAATCTGTGGTTGGAGGAGGGTATTCTTTCCATGTCCAAGCTAGTTTAATCCTTATAATAAAAACTGTTTCACATTTCCTATTGAGAAGGATGTCCATTGTATTATTTTCAGGGCTGAGTAGCCTATGTAGCCCAGAGTATCGAGGTTGGAGTGCCGTCTAGACTGTATCATCACATAGCATGATGAACTCACAATGTGCCAGATTGCTATGTATGAACATTCATGGTAGGAAGTGAAGATATGGGCTAGTGAGTGTACATGAGCAAAGCTGCTCGACTAAAGTAGGAAACTTGTCCCAAGGCAGGAGTTCAGTGTGCTTGACAAACTCTGCAGGTAGCCATAGAGGCTCACCATAGAGGGTATCATTGAGAGAGGCATTCAGGTCATCTTGGTTAGCTGAACAGACGCCAAGTAAGACCCACACCAGGGTCTCTGCAGATGGTACACAGTTGTATGTAACTTGTAGACACTACACAAGGCACATAATTTGGCAAAGAGTAGAGACTCGAACTGGCATTCCTGGTCAATAGTGATGGAAAAGGGGTGTTCGGAAAGCGAAATCCACACAGAAATGAAAGTATGCATGACAGAATCAGTCATGATGTCCGAAAGAGGTCTGTCCTCAATCCACCTGGTTACCTGGTCAGTAGCTGAAAGGATGTATCTGAACCCCTTGGATGAGAGAAGGGAGGCCACAATGTTGAGGTGCTCATGTCAAAGGTGCCCCTTCAGTAAATTGGTTTTACCCAGTGGAGGTTGAGTATACCAGCCAACATTGTGTTGTTAACATAGTATGCACACACAAGTCCATAAGCAGCAGTCATTCTTCATATTGGGCCAAACAAAATGTTTCATGATGAGTTGGGTCATAGAGTTGATGCATGGATATGTGAGGTTATGGAAAGTGGAGAAAACTGTCCAATGGACAGGAGCCGGAACAAAGTGGCGGAGGTTGCCTGTAGACATGTTACTTAGTGTCAAGTGTGAGGAACTGGGGAGAGAGCAGGAAACCAAGGTCAGTACTGAGTTAGGGTTCTATTGAAGATTTTGAAGTTCAATATCATCCACTAGGTGTTCCTCCAAGTCCTGTGGAGAGGTGACAAAGTTCTCTCATGACCGATAATCTCAACCACTTTATCTGAACCTCTGATGTACTGAATGTCGGAGGTCTATGGCTAATTATGTTCATGTGGTGGAATCTTCATGGAGGAAGGTCATTTGCAGGGTTGTGAATGGTGTCAGCAAGTTGTCTATGATGAGTAAAAATCATAAACTCATGCCCTCCAGTATCCTTGTGGAAATATTGTATGACCTTGTATTCCGAGATTAATTCACAGTCGAAAGCTGACCAGATGCACAGAGAAGCAATGTTTCTTTGAGAAAAACTGAAAGGGTTGTGATGTTTCACCAACATGCTGTTGTAGAACTGCGCCATTTAAAGAGTTACTCCCATCAGCTGTGACAGAGATTTGAGCGTCCAGTAATGGATGCTTGATTGTGAAAGTATATGAAATTCATCTGAGCACCATACCTTCCATGTCCCAGAGGTGTTCTTACTGGCCAGACCATCTGTCAATGGGGTCTGGAGCGAGGCGGCATAGGTCAAATGTCTACCATAAAAATTTATCTAGCCAAGAAAATGACACAAATTGCAATAGGTCATAGGTAATGGGAGGTCATGGATAAATGCAATGTGGTCAGATATCTGTTGGATTGACTTGGCAGTGATGGTGTGGCTGAGGAAGGTGACATGTCTGTGGCTCAATTGTGGTTAATTTCCATGCTGTACAGTGAGAGATTGGGTCAGATGTTACTCATGTTCCTCAGTAGAGGGGGAGAAGATCAGGACATCTTCAAGGTAGGCATAGCAATAAAACAGCATCACTGAACCTTTGCTAAGTCTGAGCCACATTTTTCAGGCCATAAGACATATAGCAGTATTCAGATAAGCCGAACAGTGTAATGGTTGCAGCTGTGGGGATGTCGTCTTTGAACTGGTATGCTTTGCAGCCTCCAAGAACACCAAACACTCATGCCCCACTAAGTAGCTGGATGAATTCCTGAATGTGGGCTCTGGGCCGATTGTCCACAATAGTACAGGCATTAAGTTTCCGATAGTTACCACACAGCTGAAACAAACCATCCTTCATAGGCATGATGTGGATGGGAGAAATTACACTTAAAAGCTCATTAATGACTGCTGTAACATGATGTAATGATTTGGGGGTGAGGTAGCATGAGGACCTTCTGTAATTGTTATCCTGTGATAAGTACCTTTAGTGATAGCACTTAGTTGTGAAGCCTGAGTATGCAAGGAAAGAACACAATTACTATCTCGCAAAGACTTGGTACAAGGAGGCAAAGCACTTCGAGGAGGAATGTCACTCATCTCAGTTTTTGCAGACAGGGGCATGATGGTGGTATGTGTTTGCTGTGAGCTGGAGAGGTGGCTGAGTCTTTGTTGAACGTGTGCCGATTTCTGTGATGCGGCATTGAAAACATTGGAAGATTGGATTGTGTGTGCTTATGATGTCTATCTCAGTGTGTTGAATAGTGAGCTCAAGCAGGGTGTTGGTTAGGTGAATCATCAGCATTGAAAACTCAGATAAATCTAGGAGAAGCTGATCAGATATCGAGGAATACATTGCAGCAGAAGTACTGAAACCATCTGGAATGTGAGAGTGTGTCACATGATGAATCAGGGATGTTGTCTGCAGGTGTGGAGATTGCCAGGTGGTTTTTTTTTTTTTTTTTTTTTTTTAGAAAGTCAGTACCATGAACTGGGCTGCAAATGTCTGTGACATGAAATGTCCAGATGAACTGCATCTGTGGCTAGAGATGGAGCCAGAGTTCCACCGTGCCACAAATGATGATGTGGAAGCCATTAGATGCATAGTGAGTAAGTTTCACAGGAATTAATGGAGTGAGAGTGCAAGAGGATGGGATGACATTGGCATCCATTCCATTGCCCATGAGAAAGTTCAAGTTTTTGTTGTGGTTTGAGATGTAGAGTCATCAGCAAGTTGTGGTTGCTGTATTCAATGACTGTTGTCCAAAACGTTGCCCTGCAGGAGCGTCACAAACCATTGTGCCTATACTGGCTCATGCATAGAATTTGGGTAAGCACAAGGAGGACAGCAATTTCTTGTCATGCTGCAACAGGTAATGTGTATCTAGCCAAGCAGGTAGTCTGGGTAGGGGGTAAGGAGGTTGTCACTTGCGCCATCTGTTGTGCTGTGCTGTGATTTTCTTACCTGACCAGATGTTGAGCTGGCAGGACTCATTGGAGCTTGGAAATCTGAAGCTGGATGTGTCCATCACTGGCTGCTAGTGGTTGCAGGCTACTTTGCTGTGGGAAGTCAGCTCTCATACAACTTCTACTAGCCGAGCACATCGGTGGAGAAAGGAGAGTGGTGCCACTGCTGCCAACTTAGTCATCCACCAAGAATTTGTATTTGAGAATAGTTGCCTGTGCCTGATAATTCTATATGCCTGGTCTTCCATCCTAAGCTTGCTCCCCAAAGGGTCATCAGAATGGGAAATGAGCTACAGTTGGAATTCATGCGGAAGTTTGATGAGCCATGATGTCCAGGTTGCAAAGTCAGGCATGACTTCAGGGCTCGCAGGTGCCTCCATGGATGTGAAGGCAATCTTGGGCTGAGGTGTTTTTCATGGATTATATGGTGTATAGCATCTGCCGGTGGAGGCAGTAGATGTTTGATGACTCTTTTTCCTTGTCATAGCATAATTGAGCTGTGCTGGCAGCCTCAGTAGTAGTTAGTCACATAGGTGACTAACTAAGCAAATAAACTTGGCATTATTGTCCAGGATTCCATGTAAATCTAACAGGTTGTCGACCAGGCCAAACCAATTCTTTGGATTTCCCTTTCGTAGTTGAATAAGATTAGGAAATCTGCTTGTGAGAAAATGTTGCATAGCTGATGGTTGAATTGCAATTTGTTGTGGAGGAGTCTGTGATGTAGATGGCTGCTCTGGTACCTCCCTAGTAGATGGTGCAAAATCTTGTTTGACAGTGTCATTTGAAGTGAATGTGATGCATCACCCAAGTTCACCAAAATGGAGGTAGTGAGGCATTGTCTGCATGTGTTGCATGATGTGGCAGGCAAGGATGAGGGGTTAGATATGTTCTTGATTGCTGTTACAACATTATCATATTTTTGTGGCATTATTAACTAAAATAACTGTCACACCTGTTAACCAGAAGTCGTGTATCATTTTTTCAAATTCTTAGAAATGCTCACTCATGGTACTTTTTGCTGAATTGGACTTCAGCTGTAGTAACTGTACGCATAAGTAATTGACTAGTGATGCTTTTTCTTTCAGATGTGTCACACAAGTGTTTCCACATTTGAAACGTACTGCTGCTTTCTTTCACGTATTACAGATGATTGTCCTCAATTAATCTGTTATTTTTGAACAACATTTTTAACTATGTTCTGTGAGATTTTTTAGTTGTTTTTCATTCTCAGTTTGTTCCTTTCTCCATATCACTATCTACAAACTTCACTCATTCTGTGTATTCCTTAGAAGTGAGCTCCAATAAATCCAATTTGTATAACATACCTTGCAATTGAAATTTCTAGTTTCTGAAATTGTTTCCATCAAAAAGTGAAACTTTGGCTGTAGATCTAATAAGACCTTATGACACAAGAAGTAGAAGTTGCAACTTAACTTGTTGTGGAACCTTCAAAACCCACCACTTCACTCTAATTTAGCCTCGCATAAGGAATTCAACAAAACTCACAGTCTGCAACAGCAATGTTCCCAGAAGTGGTCAAAGTCCCGTGGATCTAAGTGCTTTTTTAGTACACTTGAAATGTCATCTTCTCCAACAGTTTTACATTCTGTTTCTGGAGTAATCTGTTGCATTCTGAATGAAAGAAAATAGAGAAATATCAGTACATGACCACAGGTGTCACTGATAATTTACTGAATTACTTTAAAATCTGCTGAAACTCCTTCAAAATATATTTGTGTTTTTTGAAATGTTACTCTAAGAATTTTTTTCTGAAATTTGTGTTGTTACTCTCTAGCAAGATATTTACTTCAATTAAGATTTATGATAAGTTGAAAATACTTTGTAGGCTGTGATAGTTGGTTACAATTTGCATCATGTTGGAAGGTAGCTCCATACAGAGATAGGGAGTGATGTGGAAGCATGGAGGAGCTGAGGCTTGCATAAGTGTTATGGCAGAAACAGGGGAAACAAAGCCCCTGTTGCCAGACTGTGTTGTTGCTGATGACAGTCAGGTTCATTTGGCTATGTTACACTGTATTACATGCTCAAATTTATGAGGAGAATAACAAATGTTGTGACCAATTACAAGCAGTCATCTACGGGAGAAATATTACTTAAAATATGGATGACATTGCATCAGCTGCTCCACAGCTATAGTCCGTGTCACATCATTAGGCAAAAGCAGCTGCTGCAGCTTTATGAAGATATTAAGCACAATTTTTCTCAAAAACTTGCTTATCAGACAACAAGGGCATCAAAACTGGATAAAATAATGTATATTTTACTGTATCACACAGTCACTTATTCATAGGAACCTGAATTGGAATTCACTTGTTACAGATCTACATCTACATGGATGCTCTGCAAATCACATTTAAGTGCCTGGCAAAGAGTTCATTGAACCACCTTTCCAATTCTCTATTATTCCAATCTCGTATAGCGCGCGGGAAGAATGAACACCTATATCTTTTTGTACGAGCTCTAATTTTCCTTATTTCATCTTGGTGATCGTTCCTCCCTATGTAAGTCAGTGTCAACAAAATATTTTTGCATTTGGAGGAGAAAGTTGGTGATCGGAATTTCATGAGAAGATTCCATTGCAATGAAAAACGCCTTTCTTTTAATGCTGTCCATCCCAAATCCTGTATCTTTTCTGTGACATTCTCTCCCATATTTCACACTAATACAAAATGTGCTGCCTTTCTTTGAACTTTTTCGATGTACTCAGTCAGTTCTATCTGGTAAGGATCCCACACCATCCAACAGTATTCTTAAAGGGGACGGACAAGTGTAGTGTAGGCAGTCTTCTTTGTATGTCTGTTACATTTTCTAAGCGCCCTGCCAATAAAATGCAGTCTTTGGTTAGCCTTCCCCACAAGATTTTCTATATGTTCCTTCCAATTTAAATTGTTTTTAATTGTAATACCTAGGTATTTAGTTGTATTTACAGCTTTTAGATTAGACTGATTTATCAAGGAACTGACGTTTAACACATTCCTTTTAGCACTCATGTGGATGACCTCACACTTTTCATTATTTAAGGTCAAATTCCACTTTTTGCATCATTCTGATATTTCATCTAAATCGTTTTGCAGTTTGTTTTGATATTCTGATGACTTTATTAGTCAATAAACGACAGCGTCATCTGCAAACAACCAAAGACGGTTGCTCAGATTGTCTCCCATTTATATAGATAAGGAAGAGCAAAGGGCATATAACACTACCTTGGGGAATGCCAGGAATCACTTCTGTTTTACTCTATGATTTTCTGTCAATTACAACAAACTGTGACCTCTCTGACAGGAAATCACAGATCCAGTCACATAGTTGAGATGATATTCCATAAGCATGCAATTTCACTATGAGCCACTTGTGTGGCACAGTGTCAAAAGTGTTCCAGAAATCCAGAAATATGGAATTGATCTTATATCCCTTGTCAATAGTGCTCAGCACTTCATGTGAATGAAGAGCTAGTTGTGTTTCACAAGAACGATATTTTCTAAACCTATGTTGACTGTGTGTCAATCGACCATTTTCTTCAAGGTAACTCATTATGTTTGAACACAATATATGTTCTAAAATTGTGCTGCCTATCGACGTTAACAATATGGGTTTGTAATTTAATGGATTACTCCTACTACCTTTCTTGAATATAGGTGTGACCTGTGCAACTTTCCAGTCTTTGGGTACGGATCTTTTGTCAAGCAAACGGTTGTATATGATTGTTAAGTATGGAACTAATGCATCTGCATACTCCGAAAGGAACCTAATTGGTATACAGTCTTGACCAGAAACTTGCTTTTATTAAGTGATTTAAGTTGCTTCACTACTCCTAGGATATTTACTTCTGCGTTATTACCGATGTTGGCAGCTGTTCTTGATTTGATTTCTGGAATATTTACTTCGTCTTCTTTTGTGAAGGCATTTCAGAAGGCTGTGTTTAGTAACTCTGCTTTGGCAGCACTGTCTTCAATGGTATCTTCATTGCTATCATGCAGAGAAGGCATTGATTGTTTCTTGCTGCTAACATACTTCACATACGACCAGAATCACATTGGATTTTCTGCCAGGTTTTGAGACAAAGTTTCATTGTGGAAACTGTTATAAGCATCTCACATTGAAGTCCACGCTAAATTTTGAGCTAAAGTGTCTAAGCACTACAACTTTCCTGTTATTGATAACAGCAAACACTGGAGGATAAAATGTCAAGTAGCTGAATTATGTTTTCTTCTTTCGAACACTGATCTGTTGTGGCGTGATAGTCTTTGGTAACTCTTCTCAGAGGAAAAAAGTATTTGTTGCAGAAAAGTGTGTAATATGTGTAATATGTGATGTCCACTCTAGAACCTCTTGAAGACAGCTCATTAAACATAGTGACAACAGCCTTACATCATATTTATGACTGTAAGAAGTTTGTTTTCAGTTATCAATAGCAATTTGAAAACAACAGTAAAATTCATCATTACAACAATGAAAGAAAAATTCTTTACACAGATCATCAGTCCTCTATCAAGTGGCACAAAAATGAGTGAGCTGTTTAGCCACAAAAATCTTTAACAGCTTGCCCATTGAAGTGAAGAATCTAACATGGAATCTAAAGGGTAATAAAATTAATTTCAAATGTAATCTGAAATGATTATATTTGCTCAACAACTCCTTCTACTCTACAGATCTTTTTTAAGGTGTAATTTTGTAATGGATGCATGTGTTTGTTTGAATGTAGTTAAGTGTGAATCTCTGTGTCAAAAAAGAATTACAGGTAGCAAAGACTGATGCAAAAGACAGTTGTGTAAGTGGTTAATGTGGTGACATATTTTTCACTGACAAAGAGCATTATGAGTGTAAACTAACTCACACCACATAACAGTGGAAGACTGCATTTATGAGCTATTGAACTAGCAAACAACTAAACATCATTTTCAAGTAACACGAGGGAGTGCTGCCCTGTAAGTTTGTCATAAACCACCACTACCTTGACGGGTAGCCCTCCCTGTCACTTTAAGGCATTTCACAATTGTCTGTTGAAAATGATGAGGTTATCTATCAAAGTATCAGAGTTTCTGATAAATTTATCTGGTGCTATTAGCACGATTCATTACCTTACTTTATCCCAGAGCCTACATTATAATGCCATGATCACTGCTCTCTGAGTCTGTGTCCTAAGTATCCAGTTGTAAATTTGTGATGAGTTCAAGACTTATACTCATCTTCACTGTCTTATCAAAGTGGTCTTCTTGGAACTTTTCAACATGCCACAGACAGTTTGCCCTTGATGAACAGAGGATGATGAGGATGATGTCTGTTGCCTCATGCACAAATGATTCATTATCTGTTATCTTGAGGACCCCCCCCCCCCCCATAGCCTTTACATGCGTCCAAATTTATTCAATTTGATAATACTGGCATTGTGTGGGGGTAAACACAAAACTGTATGACCACATTCACATGCAGTTAAGTTTGTGTGTTTTCTTGTTTAAATCACCCAGTCGTTCGTCTTTTGTAACTTGTACTGACTACTTGCAAAGTTAACGGTTGTCACCAAAAACTGTACATGGACTGCTTCTTGAAAGTAGCAGTATTCATTTCAGAATGATAGTCACTGCTGTTTTTCTTACAACTAAATGAAAGTTTGCTCTCAGGAACAAAACCATAAGAATGATTATCGAAGAAACTTTTCCTGTGTGAAAACGACCACCACCATCACTCATTTTTCAGCTGGCTTTCCTGGAATTATCCTGATTCACCCATGTTTCATCAAGGTAATCTTTCTCAGGAATATGGCTGAATATTGAATATTGAGTTGTCATTTCTTTCCATTAAAAACGTCCTTGTATCATTACTTTTAACATATTTAAAACCAGTGTCTTTTAAAATTCTTTTCATCAATGAAGTGCTACCCTTAAAGCTAATTTCCTCTTGAATTATTGTAAGAAGTTTCTGTGATGTTGGATATATTCACGCTTCAGTCTGGAACCGCGTGACCGCTACGGTCGCAGGTTCGAATCCTGCCTCGGGCATGGATGTGTGTGATGTCCTTGGGTTAGTTAGGTTTAAGTAGTTCTAAGTTCCGGGGGACTGATGACCACAGATGTTAAGTCCCATAGTGCTCAGAGCCATTTTTTGGATATATTCACCATATGTTTACATTTCAAATATGGAGGACCTTAAAGCATCCTTGACAAAATCATTCAGTTGTGTTATAGGTTTCTTGCAGTTTCGACACTATCCAGGTGACATGAAGTCAACTTTTCCTGATGTTCCTACAGCTCTGACACTTTTTTTACAGTTCGCTGTTCAGTTCTCTTGTTGAAAACATGCTTATGCAGTTCTGTTCTTGTGTCTTCAAAATGTAAACAGTAGCTATACTGCTACAACAAAATATCATCAGCAATTGAATGAATAATGCAGTCACTCTGTTAATGAAATTGTATTGACATATAGTATGGCACCAGTGCAACCTGCAGGAGTGAGATCCTCACTGTCTAGCAATAACTTGTGGCTAGGTGCCTATTTACTCCAGATTTATTTTTGGTAACCGACTGTGTGTTACTTACCAGTTACTACCAATTTCTCTTCAACTAGGACACATGGCTAATTCTATCTACCTTCTGATATTATTCTGTGTATTCCTTTCCTCCTTAAGCTTCACTGGTAAGGATGTGGGCTTCTGGAATCAGAAGCCTCCACCTCTTTCTGATGATGTTGACAGCCAACAACAAACAAACAAATTGTTGCAGTCACAACTATGACACAGCACAGGTGCACAGTTTCCTCAAAGGCATTAAAACTCATTAAAAAAAATTCAATTCAGAACTAAGCAAATTCTTTGTAGTTAGACCAGTAAGTAGACTGGATCACTTAATTGTACTTGATTACCTAGAGACTGAAGAACAACTGAAGAATATTTCTTGAATTACAAATGATTATATATTGAACTTAATTATGCACCATTTCTTAAATATATGCCTTTCTCAGTTTTGCGATCTGACAGGATTAGATAAAAATCGAATCAAAACTGTTTTCTGTCTTTCCTCTGATTAATAAACTCTTTAAAAAACTGAAAATTTTATGATGACATCATTTTTATTTTACAATGTCTGTTCCTTCAGGCATGCATGCATGCTGAGGGGATGATGGTGGTGACAATTTGCAGCTGTGTTAATATTAAAAAATTTATTCATAATTATGAATAAATTTCAAACACCATTTTTTTCTGTGGTATCTACACTCTTCCATTTATCTATTGCCTCTCTAGTAGTACACTTACAGAACATTGTGGTAATTAGTGATGCATCTCAGGGAAGTGTTATCTCCATCGGCATAGTGAATGAAAAACAGTGTCTGGATCACTACTTTATTTGTTAATGATGACTGTTTTTGATCTGGTACCACAAGGTGTAGTTTGACAGTAGTAGCAAGGCTGTTCCGTCATCTCAAGATGGTTGGCTAGTCAGACTGAAACTGTTTATCATCAATAAAAAGTATTTATACAGATGGTGTTTTTCATTCATTAAAATTCTGGAAATCTGAAGACATCAGAAAAGTCTCCTTCCCACCAACTCTTATCGACCAGTACTTCAGTGTGATAGCAGCTAAAGCATAGTTGTGGAAAACCTTTTTGTTCCCCATTTGTAACGTTATAATTAATTAATAAGAAGGCAGTCTACATACAGCTAAAAGCTAATTGCTTACAAAAGAAATGTACCACTGAAAATTGTTAATTGTATCTTTTTATGGATGTAGGAGGAAATTGTGAGCGTTATGTGAAATGAGAATAAATTGATACAATTTTTAAACATTCACTCTGTTTATTGGTCAATGAAGTACAGTATATACAAAATATTTTAAACTTGACTTTGTACAGATTTATATATAATATACACACGCACACATGCACTCGCACACACATGTATACATGTAACAATAATATTGTTTCATGTGGCAAACATGTACAGATGGTTTGTAAAACAGATGTAAATAATAAATTTATTAGTAATTTTTTGTGAACAAATTCTAAGAAATTAATGATCAAAATATTTCTGGAAATGCAAAAAGTGTTTCAGGGAATGATATTAGTTTTTTAGCTTATTTCTCCCTCTCTTTTACATAGTTATGCAGTTGCTAATGTTTAGTTCACCATACGAAGAGCCTAGAGTACTCAAAATATAGTGAACATCCTTCGTGATTACAAATTCTTGGCCTATGTGCAAAGCTTCATTGAAATTCCATTAGGAATGGTCATGTCAGCTGGCAAGAGTAGTGGCTGTTCCAGGCACCAGGCATCCAGAAGCATAAATACTTAAACTGGATGGCAATGGGTGGAGTCACTGGTAATAAAACTGCCATGGTTATTATTATTAGATAAAGTACACAAGTGGAAAGTGGGGGGAAAGGGGAGGTGGTTGAGAAAACACTATGAAAATGGCCAAGACCATCATCTCCCTTTCAGCACATTTATTGACAAGCTAGAACAGTTTAATTTAAAAAGATATGTAAACAGTATACTAAAGGGTGCTAGCTCACATCATGCTACAACAGAGCAAAGAGAAATCATCCATGACTCATATATGCAAGCATAAAAGATCTGCATGGGGAATATTGGCCTAACTCAGATTTTGTGCTATTGTAGCAGTTGCTACTTCTCTTTTAAATTTGCCTGGAGTGAATGGATTTATTTGGAATTTGGAGATGGTCTAGCTCCATGGCAGTGCATTGATTTTTATTTGCAACAGTTGGTGAAGGCTAGGTGAGCACCTAGACACAAATATCACAAAATTTCTTGCTCATGGAGCATAACTCCACTAATATTTAGAAGAAAATATTAATGAAGTAAGATGTTCATTGCTTAGTATGCTCCAAAGGAGAGAAACACATGTAAGTAGAAGTACCACAGTGTATGTAATGTACCAATATTGTTGAGTTTTCCCTCAGCTTGATTATGCAGTGTGGACAGGAAGTTCAGGTGCTTAAAGAATAGAAAGTCAATTATTTATGTCTATGACAAAATAAATCTACTAATTCTGAAAATTTAGTTACAGCAGAAACCTAAGTTAAAGCTTGCACCTGTTTGCAATATCACAATAAATATTTATGCTAAAAGGTTTTTAATGAAACTGACACTTTTGGTTGGTGTTTTGTAAGATTTACCAAGTATGTTTCTTAAAATTCCATTCTTTTGTTAGTCTCTCACCTTACATTTCCCTGTAATGCTCTCACAAAAGGTCCTTTCAAGAATTTTAGGCAAGCTTGTAGATGGCTTTGTACATCATTAGCACATTTTGTCATATTTTTTGGTATGGTAATTTTGAGAGCACCTTGTACCTATGTAAAGAACTATTCTCTTAAATCATGTAACACTGGTCATGAACGATTACTACTACTGAAAACTATGCTGAATTCTTGAGTGTATCAATTGAGTCTATTATACAAAAATATTTATTCCTCTCATAGCTTTTATTTAATTTTTAAGTTGCTTCTTCAGAATTAAAATATTCTACTCTGCACTGTAAATTTATGTATAAATAAAGCCAGCAGATAGAGTTTCTAGGCCCATTTAAACATACATCAGTTAAGAAAATATTTCACTGTAGGAAGTCATCATACTTTTACAGATTTTTGTTTGGATTTGTTCAAGAACTCTAGACCCTAAATAGCGATTAATTGCAGATCTTTTTGTGCATTCTATCAGTCCATAGTGTTATCAGCTGACTACTATCAGTAACAAAATATTTCTCAATTGGCATTCAGCTTACAGCTTCCTATCAAATGAGCAGAAACGTTCATGACTTATGTCATTTTGCTGATTTTCACAACATGTAGCACTGTTAAAAGTATGTGGGATTTTGAGTGCAGCCATTGAATCATTCCTGTTGCTTAACATAAATATCTGTTCTGGACAAACAGTATAATTGAAGTTACAGGGAGTATTACTTGGAAGTGATTTGCTATATATTAAGTTTGATTACTAGATAAAAAATCTTAAATTGAAAACAAGATTTTCAACAAAGATTGAGGCAGCTTCTCTATTGGGACACATTTCACAGAGGACAATAATAGAGAAATTCTCCTGGATGAATATAATTTGTAATGAGGATAAAACCTCTTATTCATGAATAAAATTGTGTGTGCAACTATCAGATCTGCTTACAGTTATCACAACATTGAGCTAATTGTAGTCCTTCTTGACAGTTATTTGTACAGCTGTAATTGCTGTCATGATTTAAGCATGGCCACATAAAATTTATCACAGTTTCCTGTTGCTTGTTAAATATCTATGGACTCCATTTTGTCACCTGACTAGAGAAATTAGAATGTGGACACACATTTCCAAATATCAGACTTACATATATTATTTACAGTTTATAGAAATAAGTAATTCCTGAAACACTGAACAACACAGATTTTTTCTCTTTTCTAAGGACTATCAGACAGATGATCCTGGTATGCTTGTGTGGCCACAGATTGCTTACTTCAGAAATTTGTGTCATAGTCAGACCTTCTTCGTGCATACCCACTGGTGCTAGATCCATTACCATTTCCATAATATGCATTATAGTAGTATCCATTCCATTCAGAGCGCCAGCTATCATAAAGGTTTGCCATGCTGTTTTCTTGAAGTGAAGCTGATGAACGCTGTAATCCGAAAGGTAACTGAATATAATCCTTAAATTTACAAACAAATGTTATTCAGTGGAATATTATTACTAGTCAAACTTGAACTTAAATGATCAACCGCTAAACTTATTCATGATGGAAGTGTCATACAACTGAGCATAGCTGTTGGAATCATCACTAAACTTTGGAGTTTTAAGGATCATTTAGAACACACAACTTAGTTTGATGAATTTTACTATAGCTTCCTTATATCATGTGACAAACAGATTCGTGTACAGAGTAAAGTTACATATCTTCCTATAATTTGATCTGCATTTTTTCATGTAACCATATGCACTTATGCTTAACACAGTTTATTAATAGTTTAAGGATAATTATGAAAAATTAGTAATAAAAGTGAGTGAACAAGCTTTGATTAGCACACTCTGAAAAACATTTTGTATGAAAGACTCTAATGGGTAAATAGAGCTGACTGGGTGTGTAGATTCAAGTGCATAGTCATACATTATGGGATGAAGAGGGAACTGTTGTGATTATAGTCTTACTATGTGATGTTTAAAGCTTTCCTGGCATACAGATTGTTCCATAAAAGCACGGGCAGTTCTCCCTTGAACATAGTCTTAGTATGATGGTCAACCCTTCACAACTGTCATAGCTTCTACCCCTCTTAAAAGACTTATGTTAGGACACAGATGCAGTGGAAAACGTAACAGCTGACTGAATACTGTGAGAATGGATTCCAGAGTACAACAAGCACTGTTATGCTACTGCCAGTGATTTTCAGTCTCCCAAGCCCAGATAGGTAAGTTGTAAGAAAGACTGATAACTTTTGCATTTAATTTAGTTTTTAATGTGCTTAGAGTCCCAATTTCTTGGCTTTGCCTGCAGGTACCGTGTTCAAGACTGTTTTATTAGAATATACTATGTGATCAAAAGTATCCGACACACCTTTGTAATGCAGAATTGACTGCTAGATGTCGCAAGAGGCAAACCCACCCATATAAAAGGAGGTGGGAAGTATTGTGTTTTCAGCAGAGAAGTTGTAACAACAGAAGGCCTCAGGGATTTTGAACATGGGATGGATCTGAGTATCAGATCCATCAGGGGCATTTCAAACCATCTAAAGCTGCCCAAGCTGACTGCTGGTGATGTGACTGTGAAATGAGAACATGAAGGAACAACCATAGCGAAACCAAGACCAGGCAGACCTCATGTACTGGGACAGGGACTGTCAAGCATTTCAGAGGATGGTTGTAAAAAAAATCACATGAGCTCCAAAGTGCTACAAGTAGCCCATCTAGCACAATGACTATTTATAGGGAGTTATAAAAAAATGTGTAAAATGGTCGAGCAACTTCTCATTAGTCACAAGTTTTTGTAGTCAATGATAAGTGTTGCTTGAGGTGGTGAGAAGAGTGACATCACAGGCCAGTGGAAGACTGGAAACAAATGCTTTGGAGTAATGAATCGTACTGCATCCTACGGCGGTCAGATAAAAGGGTTTGGGTTTTGCGAATTCCTGTCATTATTATAGTGTCAGCAATGAATTACAAGACATGCAGTGTTAGTGTATGGGGCTGCTTTTTGTGGTTAGGAAATGATCCCCTTATTGGGCTTAAGAAAATGTTAAAAGTGGAAGGATAGGAACACATTTTACAGCATTGTGCACTGCATACAGTAGAGGAGCAGTGCATAGTCAATAACTATTTGTACGGCATTACAATGCATCCTGTCATAAAGCAGTATCTGTAAGACAATGGTTTATGGACAATAAAATTCCTGAAGTAGACTGCCCTGCTCAGTGCTCTGACCCGAAACCAATGGGACACCTTTGGGATGAGTCAGAATATTGACTTCACTCCAGATCCAGGTGTCCAACATCGTTACCTTCTTTGATTTTGACTCTTGAAGAATAATGGCTGCCATTTGTCCACAGACACCTCACTGAAAGTATCTCCAGAAGAGTTCAAGACATCATACAGGTAGATGGGGTACAAACCTCATATTAATGCCTACTAGTAGGTGTTCAGATATTTTTTATCAGATAGCACATATAATATTCTTCTGAACCTTATGTGTGGAACCAAAGATGGTATGGGCTTTGTTTTTGATCATGTTTTAATTTTATATGTTGTTGTTAATGAAAAAGTAGTCTTCATGTTTATTCAAAAGCACCAATAAAAAATCTTTTTGCTATGAGGAATCTTCAAAATGTTTCATTACATATTTTACGCTGTAGTCTTCTTGCATTCTTGGCATGACAAATATTTTCATTACTAGTTGCATTGCTCCAGAAAATACTTCTGTAAAATAACTGGTATCAAAAGTGCACAAAGTAAACATACTATGGAGCAGTGGAAGTGGTGACTGGAGGGACAAGTATGGAAGTCATCCCCCCACCCCCTTTCCCTTTTCCACCTGTTCTGTACACTTTGCACACTCATGTTCTCTCTGGTAGATCTCAGCTGTCAGAAGATCCATGTTGAATAAACTAAATAAACTTTGTCATCCAACAGTACTATCAATGGTGCTATCTGGCTTGGCTATGAAATGGCCGATGGCCAATTGCCATGCCCAATTCATTACAAAGTGTTTGCTTGGAAGTTAAGTATTTGACCAAATCAGCAGTCTGCAATAAAGATTTTATAGCCAGAAGCAGATAAAGAGTTGTTTTAAACAATTATGGCTGCAGAATGATGTATTGACAAATCTGTTTAAGGCACTGCTGCAAAATGGAGGTCTATTCAGATGTATTTTTGCATGAATTATGAAGCATATTGTAGCAAAATACTCTGTTATTGTTCTTCTGTCAATTTGCAAATCAATTTAATTTTTCATTATATTGACATTTAAGTGTTCATAAGATATGCATCTTACATTCAACCCCTGCTCCCTGGAAATAAAATGAACAAATATGTCAGCACAGGCATTTTGAAAAATTGTTGGTAAAAAGAAAGGAAAAAGGGAAAGGCAGTGGTGAGAGGGAATTGTGTTCACAAGTTTGAGTCAAGAGAAGAAAAAAGAAACATAGCAGTTAATCTAAGTTATTGTTTCTTAATTATCATCTTCTGGAGAACTAAGAAAGTCATCTACTTGCACATTTTCTTATTTTCTATTGGGTTGTATTGGCATTATTAAGGGAGAAGCCTTAAAACCTTTTGGCCATTCTGGATGGTATTTAGTCAAGTTCGAATTGACTGTAAATGTGCTTATGTCACCTGACTTCCTCCAATGCCTGTGAGCGAGTACAGTAGCTCTAACATGAAATATTTTTCTCTTCTAGCTACTGCACAGTTTCTCCATTCATTGTGTTTGAATTATCACTTTTTTACTCATTCTTTGAAAGATAAATGTCATTGTACATGATGATGACACAACTCTCCTCTAAACCACATAATAAAAAAAAATTAAAAAGAAGCAATTGTCACCACATCTCTGCTCATTTCATAATGAAAATCACTAGATTTGCTGAACATAAATATCAGTTCGTACTTTTAATGAAACCATTTTCTGCTGATTCTATATGACATACAAAATGTCTGTTACCTTTCCCAGTCAGAGCTTTCAAGCCACTTTTGTTCTTAGATGTGCTTCCTGGCACAATGTTGATTGTCAGATCTCAGAGAGATGAATAATAGGGCAAGGAATATTTTCTTTCTTGATGTAGTGTAGTGTATTTTTTTCATAGTAGTGGGCCTATTGCTACAGTATGGTCTCTACATCAGACTGCATCTTCCTTCACTGAATTTTCTGTATCAAAATCCCAAACATTTTAAAATATTGCCAGTTGAATGGTAGCCCCCTGTGAAACCAGTCTTGTTGCATAAGACATTTGTCACCTTTTGCTGTATGAAATATGAAACATGATTGTAAAATTTCATTACAATATGACAAACAATGTCCAACTGGAACTTGTACAAATCACTGACAGTTCTTCCTCTGCTAATATCCTTTCATGGAGAATGAACCATGTATCTAGAATTCAGATTTCCTTCCCCTGTGCTTCTGCACATATTATTCTCTGCACTGTTCAGGGTGAAACACCACAGGTCCTCAGTGTTCCAGTCTGTAGTGCCAACAAAATTTTACTTCTTGAGAGATTGTTTTCAATGTCACAAAGAAATTGGTATGTATTGCAGATGATACTGTTCATTTAACCCAATGTGTCCTGTAGCAGCCACTTTTAGCCATGAACAAGACTGGGAATGTGCAATGAAGATCAAAGCTCTCTCAGCAAACAAACAACACTTCCATATAGTGAACACAT
Organism: Schistocerca gregaria; assembly: GCF_023897955.1. Taxonomy (NCBI): domain Eukaryota; kingdom Metazoa; phylum Arthropoda; class Insecta; order Orthoptera; family Acrididae; genus Schistocerca; species Schistocerca gregaria. The sequence goes on from NC_064923.1 coordinate 565,358,700, forward strand.
GTGCAAATGATCAAAAGCAATGCAGTGACAAAGCCAGGCTGGTGGCAAACTAAATTATGGACAGTCACCATGTAAATCATGTCAACAACAGGGCCCAGTAGTTGTTGCTTATTATGATGCTATATGTGTAGCAGCCATGCCTTGCTGACATTGACTCAATAGTGTGCACTTAGTTGTGGACTGAATGAAAGACTTTTCATTGGCATGTACAGAAGTAGGGAAGGCACTGACAGAGAGAACTGGCAATACTGTCCCAGTTATCTCTTTCACTGCTACCTAGTCCAGATAATTTTGAAAGAAAAGTACACTGTACAGAAGTAGGGAAGGCACTGACTGAGAGAACTGACAATACTATCCCACTTATCTCTTTCACTTCTACCTAGTTCAGGTAACTTGCACCAAGCGAGGTGGCGCAGTGGTTAGACACTGGACTCGCATTTGGGAAGACGGTGGTTCAATCTTGCATCCGGCCAGTGTACATAGTTCTTTGATTGACTTCATCTGCATCTAAATCTACATGACTGCTCTGCAATCCACAATTAAGTGCCTGGTAGAGCATTCATCGAACCACCTTCAAGCTATTTCTCTACTGTTCCTCTCTTGAACAACATGAGGGACAAATGAATACTTAAATATTTCTGTGAAATCTCCAATTTCTTTTATTTTATTACAATTATCATTTCTCCCTATGTAGGCGGGTGCCAACAAAATATTTTCACATTCAGAGGAGAAAGTTGGTGACTGAAAGTTCATGAAAAGATCCTGCTGCAGCATAAAACACCTTTCTTTAGTGATTGCCACACAAACACTCATATCATATCTGTGACACCCTTTCCCCTATTTTATGATAATTCAAAACTAGCTGCCCTTCTCTGAACTTTTTCAGTGTCCTCCATGGATCCTATCTGATATGGATCTCACAGTGTGAAATAGTACTCCAGAAGAGGGCAGACAAGAGTAGTGTAGGCAGTCTATTTAGTAGACCTATTGCATCCTCTAAGTGTTCTGCCAATAAATTGCAGTATTTACGCAGCTTTCCCTGTATCATTGGTATGTGATCAATTTAACCCTCAGCTACTATGGATGTTGACAGTAACACAATTACTATGGAGAGGTCTCCCAGACTGCCTTTTTATTTTTTGTATAAAACCCTTGTTTTGATGAATATATATTTTCATGACTTCCTGTTGTTTGTTACACTTCTTAAAAACAGATTTTATGGAAATTTGCATTTTTTAAACATCTACATCTACATGGATACTGTACAAATCACATTTAAGTGCCTGGCAGAGTGTTCATCTAACCACCTTTACAATTCTCTATTATTCCAATCTCGTATAGCGTGCGGAAAGAACGAACACCTATATCTTTCCGTACAAGCTCTGATTTCCCTTATTTTGTAATGGTGATCATTTCTCCCTATGTAGGTCAGTGTCAATAAACTGTTTTCACATTTGGAGGAAAAAGTTGATGATTGGAATTTCATGAGAAGATTCCATCACAATGAAAAACGCCTTTCTTTTAATGATGTCCAGCACAAATCCTGTATCATTTCAGTGACACTTTCTCCCATATTTCACGATAATACAAAACGTGCTTCCCTTCTTTGACCTTTTTTGATGCACTCCATCAGTCCTGTCCGGTAAGGATCCCACACTGTGCAGCAATGCAGAATTTAAAACAATTTGAAAACTAAACCACAGCAGAATTTGCATTTTATATTTACTTTATGTATTATTAAAATAACAGCAGATAGTTACCTCTCTAACCACTCACAGATTATCATCAGGAAGATAGTATTACAGATTCACAGCATAATTGTAGGAAAATACATTTCAGTTATGACAAACTGTATTTGGAATCAGCTTTGAGTTTACTACTCGTTGTTTTAGCCTTAGAGCAATTATTCTACCCCATTATTCTATCAAGGGGGGAATTGGGCCAAATTTTTATTTTAAAAAGCAAGAAGTAAGTAATTACCTTATGTATTCTTCCAAGGACATGAATCAAATTCTAATTGCTTTCAGCCTTCATGCATTTCACACGGACCCTCCTACAATTCTCCAACCTAATCAAAACGCCACACTGTTGACAAGGATACCCTGTTTTCCACTTCAAATAAGGGCAACAAAAGGCTAGGCTCATATCTCCAAAATAGAAAGTTTTCTACAAGAATTTTCAGAATCTGTTGCAGTTCAGGTAGCTGTAAGACGATGTTTAGTTGCCTTGTTCTTACATCAGAGGCTCCTGTTTTCTCCATTTTTTTCTTTCTGTTCTTGGCAAAGAAGTTCACTTCTCCATTGTCATCATCTATCACATCTTCATGACTTTCAGTTTCCTTCTCTGAGTTAGTATCATGCTCACTAAATACTCAGAATCAGGGTCATCATCACTGTCAACAGAGTCTTCATCTGAGAATTCACTGAGATGTTCTTGAATGCCCACATCCGTCTTGCAAAGACAACATTGCATTGAAGGTCTAGCTTTCCTCACCATGGAAAAATGGTAACATTCAACAAAAACACAACATGCAAACACTATGGTACACCTGTGAGACCTCCCAAGGACCAAAATAAACAAACTGCAACAACAATGCCATATTTCTGGCATTTGTAGCCTGTCATCCAATAGGAAGGTATGCAGAAGAGTCTACTTCATCTCGCTGGGGAGCATGAAATATCAAAAGACAAAAAAATGTAGCAGCCTGAGAGATTATCCACAGTAGTTAAAGGTTAAGTTATTCATAATTGTAATCTCTTAAGTATTCAGTTTGATTCAAGGTTTTTAGATTTGTGTGATTTATTGTGTAACCAAACTTTAGCGAGTTTCTTACAATCCTTGTCAGTATGTTTTCTTCCACTTTAGTTTATAATTTACTTGAACACCAATAAATTTTTGACATCTAATTTTGTTTTGTGTGTGACCACTAATGGTTGTTTCTAGTTCTTCTGTATCATTATTATGTGTTTAAAACTGCATGATATGAATATTTCCCAGATCAAGTAAAATCTGTTTGCTTGGAACTACTTGTACAGAAGTTGAGCTGTTGTCTTGCAATGACTGGCATGACTGAGTTTGTGTCCTCAGTTAATATACCTGTGATTTAAGCAAACATCAGTTTTCAAGTAGTTCACTGAAGAATTAAGCAGGCAGTTCATGATGTGGGCAAATGCAGAATATAATAGACTTAGAATCAATGGTTACAAAGGTTTTATCTGTGGTTTGGAGCAGATAGGGGTAGGGGTGGATCCCACTGTTATGAATTTCCAGGGAGTTTTAAATTCACCAAAGTAAATCTAGACACATACACCATATTAAATTTTTGAGTTTAAGTTTTAAATAAGTCCCATGATTTCAAGGCTATACACACAGAGGATAACTAGGACAGTCAAAATATTTTCCCTGACTGTACAGTTGTCCTAATCATTCTGTTAGCCTTATATATTTAAAACAGCAAGGTAAGTCAATGATTTTCTGCTGGGTGTTTGACTGGTTAGAAGTCTATTGTCTCCTATGACAACTGCAACAAAGTTACCCACTTGTAGCTGTACAGAAGAGAGAAAACTCTCCTGTCCTATCTTTTGAGTGTTCAAGACTATTTCAAAAAACAACAGACGAAGAGTCCCTGTCCCCCCCCCCCCCCCCCCCCCCAACCATGAACCACTGCTCCTCCTCCTTCCCTTCCCCTCACACACACACACAAACACACACACACACACACACACACACACACACACACACACACATACACACACACACACACACACACACACACACCTCTTAAAGTTTACATTTGAAAAGGGGGCGTGGGATTATGAGTAATTAAGTGGTTCAGATACTGTGATTTTGCAAATAGAAACACAATAACTTACTTAACAACAAGCTTTAATTTTTTAGTAAATATTGTTACCTTCTTTGGTGGTTTATCATATGGTTTGTCATTCCATACATCTTCCATATTATAGAGATCCTCTGCTCCAAAATTATCAAGGCCACCCATATGGTTTTTATTTAATTCATTCAACATATCTTCTGTTAAAGGTGTAGGTTGTCTCTTTTTGTTATTCTTATGGCGGTTCACAAGCTGAAAATATATCAATAAAGTTCAGTAGAAGTGAAAATCATGTACTGGTAGATATATGGATTCAACTGACACAAAATTTCTTCAGTCACTAATATCTAAGACATCACTTGGGAAACAAAAGTAAAAACACAAAAGAAAAAAAGCTCTAATTATAAATGAACTATGACTGACAATATTTGAATTTCCTTTTTGAGTCACCAGTCTTCTGACTGATTTGATGTGGCCCACCATCAGTTCCTCTCTTGTGCTAATCTCCTATGTCCTCAATTATTTGTTGAATGTATTCCAGTTTCATAAGATGAACATTAACAAAAGCAAAATGAGGATAGTCAAATTAAATCAGGCAATGCTGAGGGGAATATATTAGGAAATGAGTCACTTAAAGTAGTAGATGAGTTTTGATATTTGTGGAGCAAAATAACTGATGATGGCCGAAGGAGAGAGGATATAAAATATAGACTGGCTATGACAAGAAAAGAGTTTCTGAAGAAGAGAAATTTCCTAACATCGAGTAGAGATTTTCAGTGTCAGAAAGTGCTTTCTGAAATAATTTGTATGGAATGTGGCCATGTATGGAAGTGAAACATGGACAATAAATAGTTCAGACAAGAAAAGAATAGAAGATTTTGAAGTGGTGTACTACAGAATAATGCTGAAGATTAGATGGGTAGATCACATAACTAATGAGGAGATACTGAATAGAATTGTGGAGAAGAGGAACTTGTGGTGCAACTTGACTAGAAGAAGGGATCGGTTGGTAGGACACATTCTGAGGCATCAAGGGATCACCAATTTAGTATTGGAGGGCAAAAATCATAGAGGGAGACCAAGAGATGAATACACTAAGCAGATTCAGAAGGATGTAAGTTGTAGTAGGTACTGGGAGATGAAGAAGCTTGCACAGGATAGAGTAGCACGGAGAGCTGCATCAGACCAGTCTCTGGACTGAAGACAACAACAACATTCCAGTCTCTGTCTTCCCCTACAGTTTTTATTCCCTGCAGTTCCCTCTAGTACCATGGGAACTATTTTCTGATTTCTTAACATATGTCCTATCATAATGTCCCTTCTTCTTCTCAGCGTTTTCCATATGTTCCCTTCTTTACCGATTCTGTAGAAAACCTCCGCATTCCATATTTTATCAGTCCACCTAATTTTCAACTTGCTTCAGTAGCAACATATCTTAAACACTTCCATCTCCTCTGTTCCAGTTTTTCCACTTTCCATTATTCACTACTGTGACATTACTAGCAGCTGGTTTGACTGCTACAGGATGGAATGAATCTGACAGTTTGGCTATGGGATGGTGTGAATGTTTGTTGGCGCAGCTAGCTGTCAGAGGGCACTGACAGGTGAGCTGAGTGGAAGCAAAGATGCCTAGCAACCTGTGAGGCCCAGTGGTCACTGGATTTTTCTAGGCAGGAAGAGCATTGTGTTCTGGTGATATAGTCATGGGATGAGGTAATGTGGAGGGACCTGTGTTGCCACTAATACTGTATGATTTTAATGAAATTACATTAAAACTCATTACAAGCATGCTAGAGAAAAACAATGACAGTTTTGGAACTGCAGCAGTGGGACAAGTTCATTGAAAATAAATCCCAGCCTTAAGCTTTAATAGTTAAAGAGTTATTGGCATCATCATCATCATCATCATCTCAGCCTTTTCCCATGTCATGTAGGGTCGGCATTGCTTTGCTGGATCCTCCTCTCCCATAAATGCCTATCCAGTGCTTCTTCTCTGAGCCCCCTTTCTCCTGTAGGTCTCCTACTACCTAGTCTTTCCATCTCAGTTTCAGTCTTCCTCTTCTCCTTGATCCTTTGATTTCTAGGTCTTCAACTCTTCTCCTCACATAGTACTCTCCTCTGCTCTGTACATGTTATTGACATAATTACTATTATTGTTTATAGTAAATTGTAACAGCTGAACCCATCAAAAAAGTCACACTTGTGATACACTAGATGAGAGAAGACAATGCCTGCAATATAACAAACAGATTATTTTTCTAATTAAACAAATAAATATGTTATAAACAGTTTAGCTTATTTAAGTTATCAGTGCCATAACTATGGACTCCTCCACAGAGACACAAATGATCTTATCAGCCTGAATTTCTTTCCTTAATATTCCAATATCTTTCTATATGTATTGAATTGTAGGTGTGATTTATAAAATTGGTCAAATTAGTGTTCTGACTAGAGTGCCAAATGTGGCAATTTTGTGTTTGGTATTTCTTTAAAATTGTTAAAATAATATATGACAGTTTCTTAAGAGATTGGAAGTGACTGCAATGATTTTCATATGTTTTATCATACATAATTATATGAAACTGTCATGAAAATTATGAATGATGGTCAGGATTAATGTATCTGCAGTGAATCAAGGAGTGGTCATGTAAATGAACCTTTAAATAACTGTGTGGGGCAGAGCTCACAGTCTTTGCTTGTCACCTTGCACCTGAAATGTTAGTCAGGTATTTTGTCTGGAGCCAGTAATGCTATGGGCAGTGTATATACTGGGAATGTTATTCATACACCGGGACTTGTACATTAGAATTTAGCACATGTTGCTGGGTATAAATGCTACTTATGCAGAAAGTAATACAAAATTTGCTCTGGTGATATACGCTGTTCAGTTACTCAATGTGTTATTAGTTTCCAGCCACCATTCTCATACATTATGCTTCTCTAAAAAATAATTAAAAGTGATTTACATAAATCTTAAAACAATTCTGTTTTGGGATTTATATAATCTTAAAATCATTCTGTTTCAAGCAATGTTATTATCCTTCGCGATTTTGACCAACAGATCCAACCTCAGTACATGTTTTATTAAATTATTTAGTAATGTATCACTGCTAATACAAAGCTTTAGTATTAACATTGTTATGTTGTGTTGTTGGGCTAAAGAGTAATGGTTTATGGCCACCCCCTATTGATGTTAGTAAGCCACACTCAAAGTTAATGGCCATACATTGCCCATACCCTGGAGAACAGGTGAAAATATAGTACTACCATACAATGCTGTGTTCCAAACATATATTCTCAGTAATTTCTCCCTGAAATTAAGGCATATGTTTGATACCAGTGGACTTCTCTTGGCCAGGAATGCCTTTTTTTCCTATCTAATCTGCTTTTGATGTCCTCCTTGGTTTGTCCATCATGGGTTATTTTGCTTCCAACATATCAGAATTCCCTTACTTTTTCTGCTTTGTGTTCACCAATTTTTGTGTTAAGTTTCTTGCTATTCTCATTACTGCTACTTCTAATTCCTTTTGTCTTTTTCATGTTTACTGTCAACCCATAATCTGTACTACAGATCCTGTTACCCTTCTTCACTTTGACTCGGACAGCAATGTCACCAGTGAATCTCATCAACCTTTCAGTCTGAATTTTATTCCCATTCTTGAACCTTTCTTGTATTACCACCGTTTTTTCTGCACATAGATCGATCCGCAGGCTGAAACACTGCATCTCTGTCTTAAACCCTTTTTAATCCAAGCATTTCATTCCTGCTCTTTCAGTCTTATTGTTTCTTCTTGGTTCTTGTACATATTGTATATTACCCATCATTCCCTAGAGCTAATTCCTTCTTTCTCAGAATTTCGAACATCTTGCACCAATTTACATTGTCAAACACTTTTTATAGGTTGACAGGTCCTATGAGTGTGTCTTGATTTTGATTCAGTATTGCCTCCATTATCAAGCACAGCTTCAGAACTGCTTCTCTGGTAACTTTACTGTTCTTGAAGCTGAGCTGATAGTCATATAATAGATCCCCAATTTCCTTTTCCATTCTTCTTTATATTACACTTGCCAGCAGCTTGAATACATGAGCTGTTAAGCTGACTGTGCGACAGTACTTGCACTTATCTGTCGTTTCTATCTTTGGAATTGTAGGGATGATATTTTTCTGGGAGTGTGATGGTACACTGCTTGTCTCATGGGTTCTACATGAGGCATGAATGTCTATGTAAATCCAGGTAACAATGAGGATAGAGCACTACTTAGCAAATACAAGAGTCTTGGAGCAGTGGATAATGCTTAAAAATTAGCAGACCATTTACATCTGCAGCACAAACATGTGCTGTAATGGTAGATGTGAGTTGTTCAAAACCTGAGCTGCAGTATTCAGCAGCAGAGTTTTGGGTCTACCTACTACGCAATGCGTCCTCTGTATGGGTAATGTTTGTATTTTCCATACCATTATTTCTACCCACCCAAGAATTCTTAACATTGGATGAATTTTTGTGATAAGGGACTTAGATGGTAATTAGGACGAAGCTCAATAAAGCACTAATGGGAAATTCAACCACCACATACTACTGTATACACTTCTAGAGAGAGCAGGCATCATATGGGAGGTGAACAGTGACCATATGAAACAAAATTGTGGACCAACCACAACTCACACACAATTTCCATTACTACTGGTTTCGCACGTCATTCCGAGCATCTTCAGAAACTATTAGTACCCACTGGCCACACATTAAATGTATCTGATTGCATACAGCACCAACACCAGACGTTGTTCATTTTGTACAGTTTCTTTGGTTTCAGTAGAATGCCATGTCATTTCAACCATGCGTGTCAATTTTTACACTTTCATCTACATTATTCTGTGAAGTATTGAATTTTGAACTGAAGTGTCTTACATTGGTGTTGTACACAGCCAGATACATTTTATATTTGTCTGATAGCTATTGAAAGTTTCTGAAAATGCTCACATCGGACAAGCAAAACTGGTAATAAAGGAAGTTGTATGCAACTTTTGGCTGCTCCACACCAATACCTTGTTCTGTTCTATGATACTGTATCCATCATGAAACAATTCATCAAGTATGCACTTGAGGAGTTTGTTTCAAACAATGGAACATCCAGGATGGACTGTAACAATTTGTTTAGTGCAGAAAATTAGTTTTTTTTAGAAGTAGCAGTAATGGCTAGATTTAAATTGTAACTGCTACTTTTATTTGAAGTACCATTGCCAGCAACAGAATTTTTAAATACAAAACATATTTCTTTTTCAGCCTCTGTGTTTGTTGCTCCACAAATTCAGAAAATTCTTTTGGTTTTTCCTTCCGCAAGTGTACACTGTTTTTTGTAGATGCTGGTCTGTGGCAAACTTATTATCTTCTTCATGTGTACCACAAAGTACATGCCTCATTCCAGTTCTTGAAATTCAGGTTGTGAATAGTCAGAACAATACAGTCTGTGATATATGAGTGTCAATCCTTTGAGAGCAACTAAATGATTGCAGTGGAATATTCTTTGCTTTGACTTCCATTGCAGGGTTTGTCACATTATCCTTCATGTCATTACCAAATACACTGTTTATGAGTGCGACTTTTCATCTGATAAGAGCCATTTTGAATGTGAGAAAAGTGTAAGAATACCTTTTATCGCAAAGCTGGTTTCTGATCCTTTTTACCACAAAATGTGGATAGTTACTTTATAGAAGCGATGATTGGCAAGATAATTTTTCTGTAATTTGGTTTTGAATCATTAGGAATTCTGATTTTCTTACTTCATCTGACAGGCACTTGTAGAAGATTTCTGCACCCTAACATGGGACCCTTCTACTACCCTAGAAAAGGATGATCCTGGTATAACTCATAAATTCTTCACCAGTTGTTGATGTACTCATTCCATTCCAGTTTTTATTCTCCACATCAGTGAAGGTTAATTTACTGAGTGACCCGAAAGTCTGTTAACATTTGAAAATTCAGTACCTCACGGAATAATGTAGGTAGAGAGAGAAAATTGGCACACTTCCTTGAAGAAAAAAAAAGTACACAAAATGACCCACAGATGAAAGTCATATGATACAAAAGCAGTAATGAGCATAACAATTGATTTTTAGCAAAGACGATTTTCCTTATAATAAATGGTCAGCATGTCAGCCATCATTCATCAACAATACCTGTATTTGAGGGACAATGTTGAGAACAGCACTCTACAGCATATCAGTAGGTATGATGGGAAACTGCTGTCAGGTGTTGTCTTTTACATCCCTGATGATGCTGGATGATTGCAACACACTTGCAATTTCAGGTAATTCACAACCAATCAACATTTTCAAATGTAATTGGTATTTTGAGTCACCCTGTGTACTTCATTTTGAATAATTATTAATTTCAAGGCAGGTTTATCATTAGCAAACTTATCCATGGTTTTAAGAGATTTTTGAGTATATTTGCACTTATAGTCAGGCGGACAGATGGTAGAGGCAGTAACAATGAATAGCAAACCCATTACGGGTTATCTCCTCTACATAACTCTGAACAATTGGTAGGGTCTGTATGTTTTAGCATTTCATTTGATATCCTTATATAATTTCACAAGCATATTCATACAAGCTGTCATATTATTATGTGTGATTATGGTGATCTTTCTAGATTATTCACAGCTGGCTAATTTCTATTTAATTTCATTCTCAACTCAGTTTTGCTTCACTACAGAGGTAGTGCTACTGAATGCATGTTGTCTGTTACCTTTGTTGTTAAGGGAAAATTGTACTCTGTGACCACAGTATGATTCTCAGGCAGCCAGTAAATGGTGAGTAAGACATGTTATTCAGTTATGTTTGTTTTGATAGCTGTACAACCCTTCAGCAGATGTCTGTTACACTGTTACTAATGTTCCTTTTCAGTAACTTTTGCATTTATGAATCATATCATTTTAAATGGTGAAATTTTTGCCCACTGCTGTCCACAACAGTGAGGAAAGAATATCATCAACAGCAATACTTTTCTGTCATATACATGAATTTAAGTTGTGAAAAAAAGTGTTTTCTGTTTCAGTCTTAAAAAGATTTACCTTTTTTGTTGTTATTCAGACACATAAGAGGCTTAATTTTTTTATGTTTGACAAGATATTACATGGAAATAACTTCTACTTACAACAGTCACTCCAAATATGATGACAAACAGGAGAGAGGCAAGTCCGATGACAATACCCGCAATTGCCCACTGTGGAAGTACCATTTCTTCATCCAGTGTTATGGCAGGTGTGACCACTTTTGGAATAACTGAAAAAAATTGTGTTAACATACAGTCAGTTAAGGCTATTATGGTGCGATAAAAAAGGAGGGGGGGGGGGGGGGGGAAGAGACAGAGAGAGAGAGAGAGAGAGAGAGAGAGAGAGAGAGACAGAGAGAGAGAGAGAGGAGAAGAAGAAGAAGAAGAAGAAGAGAAGGATGCTTTGTAACAGCATTAAATGTGCATGTTAAAAGAAATACTGTATGTAATCTGAGCAAAAAGGCTAGTAGTAAGGGACTGTCTTTTACTCCAGAGGTGTCCAGTGCCAAAACTGCCGATGGAAAACAGTAAATGATGTGGAATATTCCTTTGCACTCAATTAGCCTACTATTGTTGCATAGGAAGAGTCTAGTTTTGCTGGCGTGCTGGTTGTAAGTGGTGAGTGTAACTAAGAATGGTACAAAATGAGGGAAACACACAGATTTGTTGGCAGAGTACTCCAGAGATTTTCGAATCCTTAGCAGATGTGAGGGAAGAGGGGAAAAATCCTCAGTACAGTGAAACTGGTGGAAGAGACAACTCATTTTTTTGGAGTTAGTAAAGGAAGAATTGCTATGTTGTGGAGAAGATATTACTTCAAAGGCTAACAGATCTGCTACCCACAGCAGGAAAGATAGAGGGGCACCCATTGGTCTCACCTAGCTGTGTATCAGCACTCCATACTAGGGACCCCCAACTTTTTCAAAAGACTACAGAAATGATTAGCAGGATGGATAAATATCAGAACAAGGGAGTAGGAAAAGGAAATATTAAATTTAAAAAATGGAAAACTTTTTATAGGCTTTGGAAGAGATTTTGCAGTTATTTAACAGACAAAATAGAAAGAGTAAGGTTCACACAACAAATTAGAAGATATTTGATGATTTAGTCTGGAGCTGAGATATAAATCACTAAAGAAAGGAAAGAAGAATAGAGTTTACTACTCTGTTGACAGCACAGTCATTAGAGAGGCAGTATAAGCTCAGATTATGAAAGAATGGGGAAGTAAATCGGCCTTGTCCTTTTCAAAGGTGTCATCCCAGCATCTGTCTGGAGCAATTTTGGGAAAGCATGGGAAACCTAAATCTGGGTGGCTGGACAAGGACAATTTGGACTATGTTTTCCTGAATGTGAATCCACTGTTTTCAGAAGTTGGTATACATATGAAAGATTTTGGCGGTGTGTGTGTGTGTGTGTGTGTGGGGGGGGGGGGGGGGGGGGGAGAAGAAGAAAAAAAAAAGGAAATACTTTATTCATGGGTAACTGACAGGACAGCAGTACTACATGTAAAAACATGAATAAATTTTCTGCCAATAGTGGGAGTCTATCCAGCAACATCTGGAAATAGAGATGAAACAGAATAATTCTGTAATAACTTACAAGGAGGAATAGATCAAGTACAACAAAAATAGCCAATTAAGAGATTTCTACACTTGTAATAAATTAAGAGTGTCCAATTTTGTTCTTAATCATATAACAATACACATATTTACTTGTCCATGGTGAGGATTAAAACCTTTAAATGATTATACAAGAAACTCTAGCTTTATATCCCAGATATAGTGCAATATAGAGATGCTAAATAGGGTACTGGCCACTGTCTTAGCAAAAGCAGACTGCTAAAGCACTACCTAAACAAGAAACACTAAAAACAAGTACAATGGAATACATACAAATTAAACTAGTAGAAGAAGGAGATTAACAGAAACAATATCAAGATAGAAAACAAGCTTATGTTAAGTTTGGAAGTTAGCCCACAAGCATTTGCATTCTGGTGTGAAGACTGTGGAACTTTTCTGGCAGTGAGCAGCTTCAACAAAGGGTACTCAGCAATTCTGAAGACAATGATGCACATCATCCTGGGACTCTATTCGACACAGTTTGCCAAGCATTCGGGCGACCAACGGATTCAAGCAGCCGAAAACCGCTTGTCACCGGCCGTACAAGCGGCTATGGAGCAGAGCAGGATGTCTAGATCAAGCAGAACACTCTCTATGAGAAAGAGGAAGGACTATTTTATGGAGCCAGAATAGCGGATTGAACGTAAGTTGCATAATATTGCATTTATATGGAGTCGAAACTTCAAACGCGTTTTTCTCTAAATGACTTTTGTTTTATTGCGTGGTATGGTAACTTCAAATCTACTGAACTGATTGGCATGAATCTTTGTTTCTGATGAAGCTAACTAAATTGTCTAGGAGCTGTACCACTTTTATTCCTACCATCAACTATAAATATTTTTACTTGGCTGACGAAGTCTGAAAAAAAAGACCCTTTATATTTTTGGAATGGCAGCCATTTTGTTTCCTATGGTCCAAATAACTTAAGCGAGGTACAACTCCTAAAGAATCTTATATACTTCACTAATGTCAACTCAATTTTGATTTCAGATGAGACGGCTGACCTGTGACATACCGCGCTTGGAGTAAAACTGCCACATGGAGCATTACATTTTAATTTATTAATTCTTTACTACTAACTTCATTCATGTTACATTTTTCAGACAATGTTCACACATACCACTGAAATTACTGGAAATATGGTGTCATTTTATGACACATAGTTCAGGAGATATGATGTCACAAACTCTGAGATGTGTGAAAAACTGTTGCATCATAGATGTCATTTAAATTTATCATTTTGTTGATACTAACTCCATTCACAATACTTTTTGCAGACAGTAGCCACATTTGCTGCTGAATGTACTAGCAAAAATATATCATTGTATGACACCTAGTTCAGGAGATATGATGTCAAATACTGAGATCCATAAAAAAAAACTATCACATCATGCATGGCATTTTAATTGATTACTTCTTTATTACTAACTCTATTCACAACACATTTTGCAGATAGTATCTACATATGCCGCTGAACTTATATATACAAATATATATTGTTGTACTACACACGGTTCACGAGACATGACATCATAGACATTGAGGTTCATGAAAAACTGCCACATCATGCATGAAATTTAATTTATTATGTCTTTACCACTAATTATATTCAAACTGCACTTTGCATACAATATTCAAATATAGTACTGAATGTACATGCAAAATTGTATATTATACTGCACATAGTTCAGAAGATATGATGTCATAAAAATTGAGGTACATGAAAACAAAACTGCAGGGCGAAAATCACTAGATATACAGTTGAAATTTGTGTACAAGTATGTGTAAAATATTTTACACATATTAGAAATATATCTGACATGCATACACAGGTGAAGCCACATGTAAGAAGTTCCTCCTAACCCCTGGAACAATTCCAACCAAATTTGGAGGGGAAAGAAGGAGCTGGGCAGAGACAGGGGAGGAAGAGATACACAGAGAGAGATGGAGAAGGGGATGGACAGAAAGAGGGAGGAGGAGAAGGTGGACAAAGATAGAGGGGAGGAAGAGATGGAATTAGAGGGGGGAGAGGATGGACAGAAGGGGAAGGAACAGGTGGTCAGAGGGGGATGGACATCGGGGGGAGGAGCAGATTGATGGGGAGAGAGGGGGGAAGATTAACACAGAGAGGGGGGCTGGACATGGTGGACAGAGGGGGTGGATGACATGGACAGAGGGGGGGGGGGCTGAAGGAGGAGATGGACAGAGAGAGCGGGAAGGAGGATATGATCTAATAGAAGGTTGGAATATATACATACCCCACCAGTGCCAGGTACCCAGCTGGTTCTAATATAAAGTTCACTTCGGAAGAAAAGGAAGAATGTCAAATTTCAATTTTTGTTGTTCAAGTCCACTGACACAGACAGATACCTACACAGAAATTTTAAACACCATATCAAGCAGAAAAGAGGAGTGATCAAAACATTTGTGGACTGGACTGAAAAAAACTATGAACTGCAGTACTAGGAGTACGAGCTTGATCATTTGAGAACTGTCTTCAGATGAAACAGCTACTTTGGCAGTAAGATGAATAGGGCACTACACCCCCAGAGATCTGGAGCTTCTAGTGGGAAAGAATTGACTACAGGTAAGGTCAACTACAATTCATAAAAAGAGTCACACATTGCATCTACATCTACACCTATCTCTATACTCTGCAAACCACCATGAGGTGTGTGGAAGAGGGCACATCCCATTGTATCAATTATTAGGGTTTTTTCCTGCCCCATTCATATATGGAGCATGGGAAGAATGATTGCTTGAATCCCCTGTGCATGCAGTAATTATTATAATCTTATGCACACAATCCTTTGATCCCTATGTCAGCAACATATAGGGGTTATAGCATATCCCTAGAGTAATCATTTAAAGAAGTAATTCAAAAGGCAAGATCATTAAACCCTGTTTACTGGGTAACTGGTTTCAACACACTAAAGGTGCCATCATTAGATCTGAATGGTTTATAAATGTTAATCTACATTCAGATCCATTGATGGCACCTTTAGTGTGTTGCAACCGGTTATCCAATAAACAGTGTTTAAGCAATCTTGGCTTTTTAATTACTTATACAACAGAGTGATCGCCCCACTACACACTCTGTGTTCACTGCATAATCATTTAAAGCCGGTTCTTGAAACATTGTTAATAGACATTCTCAGGATAGTTTACATCTGTCTTCAAGTGTCTGGGAATTCAGTTCCCTTAGCATCTTAGTGGTAAGGGTTACCCTCTTCCACACACTATATGGTTGCATGTGGAATGTCTATGCAGATGTAGATGTAGATGCAGATGTATCTCTATGACACTCTCCCATGGATTAAAGACACCTGTGATCATTCATGCTGCCCTTCTCTGTATACATTCAATATCCCCTGTTAGTTTTATGTGGAATGTGTCTCACACATTTGAGCAATGCTCTAGGATGGGTTGCATGGGTGATTTGTAAGCAATCTCTTTAGAGGACTGATTGCATTTCCTCAGTATTCTACCAATAAATTGAAGGCTGCCACCTGCTTTACCCACAACGGAACCTATGTGATCATTCCACTTCATATCCCTACAACGTACTACATCCAGCAGTGATTCATTGATATTATAGTCATAGAATACTAGTTTTTCATTTTATGATGTGCAAAACTTTTCACTTCTGAACATTTAGAATAAATTGCTAATCTCTGCATCAAACTGAAATCTTATGAAGATGTGACTGAATATTTATGCATCATCTTTCAGACAATACTTCATTATAGATAACTGCATAATCTGCAAAGAGCCTGATTTTACTTTTAATATTGTCTGCAAGGTCATAAATATATAACATTAACAGTAAGGTTCCAACACACTTCCCTGGTGCACACCTGACGTTACTTCTACATCTGTCAATGACTCTTCATCCAAGATAACATGCAGTGTCCTCCCTACCAAAAGTCCTCAATCCAGTCACAAATTTCACTTAATACCATATTTGATCATACTTTTGACAATAAGCATAGGTGTTGTTCTGCATCAAACACTTTTCAGAAATCAAGAATCACTGCATCTGCCGGATTGCCTTGATCCAAAGCTTTCAGTATGTCATGCAAGAAAAGTGTGAGTTGGGTTTCATGTGATCGATGTTTTCAAAATCCATGCTGGTTGGCACTGAGGGGTCATTTCATTCAAGATACCTCACCAGCAGGGTACTCAGAAGATGCAGTATTGACACATTGTTTTAATGAACAAGAAAGGTGCACAAGTCTTTAAACACTGAAAACAATATATGCCCACTGCTTATTACTGCAGGGATATATAAAATCCCTTGCACAAGCAAAGCAAAGATCCAATTCTGGCCCAGAAGTGCCATTTGGGAACAACCAACCATCTTATCACTGTTTGCTGTTTGGCTGTGGTATGGAGAGGCTTGGTGTTAGCACACTGCTCCCTTGGCCATTACTGACTTTCTAAACCATGGAGCCGCTACTTCTCACTCAAGTAGCCCCTCAACCTCATTGTGAGGCTAAGTGCATCCCATGCCAGTTGTCCCACCAAGGAAAATTCCTGGCAGTATTGAGAATAAAACCAGAGTCCACCACATAGCAGCCAAATATACTGACCAGTGAGCTATGGGAGTGGGCAGATGTACAGAGAAACCTTATAAACTGGAAAGTACATAACCAATTTCAACAGAAAAGAAGAAGGCTTGAAATTAGACAAGTCATGGGCCTTAGTACTAAATGAAATAAACACTGTCAACTCTACCACTCTTCAAGCTCCATAACACATGTCAGCATAATTTGTCATAGGCAGCATTCTGATGATTTCATGTACTGACCAGTGCATGAATATATATGGCTTGCAAAGCTTGTTTAAGACTGTAACTGCTTACTTAGTCATTATAGCTCTGATGGTGTCTCCAACACTGGAAGATGAAGCATTAGTCAGAAATATGCCTTAGATCATTTATCACCCAAAAAAACAAAAGTCACTGATGTGGATTTAGTAAAGGGGATGTTCATGTTTAAGGTTAAACAGTTATTTTTTAAAAAAAACAGGGGGATTTTAACACACATAACCCAACCCAGATTTTGCTTTTGAAAATGCCTATGACCATGTCAAATGATACATGCTGTGGGAAATAATAGAAAATTATCAAGTTGCAAATAATTTAACAAATACAATAAAATTGTATACCTTTCTGCACACATAAATATCAAATTACCCCATGGAACATATACAGAACACACAGAAATTAATCAAGAATTTCAACAAGATTGTGGTCTCTCACAGTTATTATTTATTATCTATATGAATCAAATAATCCAACCCTGATGCAGAAATTGACAAAACATTTCTGTCAACATTATTATTTCCAGTCAACTATATATTAGTGGCTGAAAGTAAACATTTTACAAAGATTTGCATGAAACATTTCAAAATATTTTTGAAAGGTATAGTATGATCAGTTCAGAAATAAAAACAAAGGCAATGACTGCAACTTCAAGAAAGGTATAGTATGAACAGCTTGTAAATAAAAACAAAGGCAATGGCAGTAACTTCAAGAATAAAAATTTGTATCAATTACTAGACAGTAAAACAGACAACAGATATTGTTAATTCAGGTAACCATGTTTCATAATTTACATATCAACCAGACATAGAGAAGGATCTTACCAAGTAAAATAAATTTAAAAAAAGTGTTAAAACAAAATTTTGCTAAACAAATAAGAAATTAAATAAAAAACAGATTCCATAAGTTTTATGAACACTGGCTATTTATATGAAAACAAGTGTTGGAATCTATGTCTAAATGATAAAGCCAGAATAGACAGATGACAGATGACCTTCTTACACGATATGATTTAGGGGCAAGGAAAGAAGTGAAAATACAATGATACAGTGGCATGTTGAAGAAGTGGCGCATGATTTACAGATGTATAAATCTAAATGGTAGTAGCATGTTAAGTGGATGCCAGAAGATATGTAAAATTCTCAAATTTCAACAATACGTTAGGTGAGGTTCAGGAAGAGAATGACAGTGACTATCTCCATATGAATCATAGAAAACCTTATACTCACCAATGAAATCAGTGTATTTTGGGTCCACAATAAATGTTCCCAATTTGAGCTTGTTTGGTTCTGCTTCAGGTTCAACTTCCGGGTCATCTATGTTGTTATCCTTTGGCACAGTTGTAACTTGAATCAGACTATCATGGAATAGGTTTTTAATTTCTTGAGTGTTTATTTGTTTCCCAGTTGTGTTTAGTTCAACTATGTAATCCACTAGAACACTGCCCTCACTGAAAAGTAGTTATGATTATGATGAACAGAAGTCAACAGAAATATGGAGAAACCTATATCAGTACTTCAAAAGTTTAATTGCTCTTTGACTAAAAAGTCTAACTGTACTTCAAAATTGAAAAAAACTAGCTGTTTACTGGCTTGGAAAGTAATTATGAATTTTCAATGAAATATCATTTCTATTGTTGCTGATATAGATAATTAATGTGGGCACTTATTTCATTCAGCACAGAGGAAAAACAAGTTTTAATACATCATAGTATAATCACATAAAATACTTATCACAGTGTCCAACCCTGCATTTACTCATTACTTCAAGATCTTAACTGCCTCTTATATGTGGGAATCCTTCCCTTAAAAGGCACTGTCTGCAGAAGTGTATTTAACCCTCCGTTACACACACTGCAGACTGTGAATCCGCAGTTTTATCTTTCAATCAACAATCACATATAAATTCAAGATTTCCATTAGTGGCTTTTTCTACCTTCCCCTCCTTCCATAATGAATTATTGGAAATAATTGAAGTTATTCATTATTGCCAGAAGCATCAGTCTCGTGAGGTGCGGAGTGTCTTTTCGCGTGTGTGCATTCGTGTGGCGCAGTTCTATCATCAGTTCTTTTACAATGTATTGCAGGTATGGAGGTTTATTCCTTTATAATATTACAAAACATAGACAGTTACATTTAGAAACTTTTTTATTTATTTATTATCCAAACTGTCATACAATTATGAGCCTTTTCATTGACCAACACCGATTATTGAAATAAGTTATATACATTTTTTTTTTTCAGGAGAACGATGGATAATGATCAGGTTTTGCAGTGGTTGGATGAAGAGCTTGGTAATGAAGAATGTAGTGATCTGGAGTCAATATTCGAAAGTGATCGCTATTCAGATAGTGAACAGTCACTGGATGAAAGTGATTCTATTGAAAAATTTGACTTTTAATTTGGGAAAGACGGTATGCAATGGAGCCATCGACCTCTAATCCAAAACAGAAGAGTAAGAAGACCTCAACATAATATTGTCAAGCATTTACCGGGAGTCATAGGCAAAGCAAAAAATTCCAAGCGTCCACTTGATTGTTTATAACTTTTCTTCACAGATGACATGTTAGAAGAAATTGTTCACTGTACTAATATTTTCATTTCTACCATCCATTCTAAATATTCCAGTGAAAGAGATGCTGCAGACACTAACATTACAGAAATCAAAGCTAGTTTAGGACTCCTTTTCTTGGTGGGTGTGCTACGAACATCACACACAAATTTACTAGATCTCTGGGCTGCAGATAGTACTGGAGTGGAGTACTTCAGACTTTCAATGGGCATAAACTGTTTTCATTTCTTGCTGACATGTCTGAGATTTGATGATGTCAGAAATGGAGTTCATCAGAAGGAAACAGAGAAATTAGCTGCTGTTAGATTCTTGATAGATCAGTTCAATGAAAACTGCAAGAAACATTTTAGTTTATCAGAACTAGTTACAGTAGATGAAATGCTGGATGCATTCAGGGGCAGATGTGGATTTATACAACACATTCCATCAAAACCGCAAAATATGGTATAAAAATGTTTGCACTTACAGATGCAAGGATGTTCTATACCAGCCATTCAGAAATATACTGTGGAAAGAAAGTGGATGGGCCTTATCTCTGTGATAACACACCTCATGCTATTGTCAAAAGAATGGTGAAATGCATATCCAAATCTGGCAGAAATGTAACATGTGATAATTGGTTCACATCAATTCCACTTGTGGCTGACTTGTTGGAAAATGACAAGCTGACAATGGTTGGAACAATTCGAAAAAATAAATGTGAAATTCCTCCATTTATGACAGTAGCAGAAGATTGTCCTGTGGAATCCTGCATTTTTGCATTTAGGAAGAATATGACACTGGTTTCATATAAACCTAAGAAAGACAAGGTTGTTCTGGTACTGTCTACTTAACATGATGATGACAGTATTGACAGTGATTCAGAAAAGTGCAAGCCGGAAATAATAACATTTTAAAATGAGACTAAATCTGGTGTGGATAAAGTTGATGAGATGAAATGTACATACTCTGTGACAAGAATTACCAGAAGATGGCCATTTATAATTTTTTCCTCTCTTCTAAATATTGCTGGAATCAATGGATACATAATTTACAAGAGCAATTCGGATTCAATAATACCCAGAAAAGACTATCTAAAAGTTCTTGCCAAAGAACTGTTGCATGATTATATGACAATGAAGGTCAATCATCTAACTACACTGGTGAACATAAAGAATTGTATCAAGGAAATTTTGGCATTACCAACAGCTGAAGCTCTTCCTAGACCTCCACAAACAACAGCTCAAGGGAGGTGCAACTTCTGTGATTTTTTTTTTAAAAAAAAAAAAAAAGACCAACGAGATTTTCCTGCAATGTGTGCAATAAATTTGTATGCCTGAAACATGTCGGTGCATACCTGTGCAGTGAGTGCAGTGAAAATGGCAACGACCATGAGTGATTTACTTGAATTGACAGTGAGGCAGTAAACTATAGTTTTCTGAAAAAGTTTCTGAACTAATTTACTTAAGATAATTGTTGGTTAATATTCATTTGAAAAAAAAAAACAGTGAAAAAACAGAATGAAGGTAAATTTCAGCGAGTACAATAAATGTTCTTATTGGTTTACAGGTAAATTATGAGTTAAAATATTTTATGTACACTACTGATGCTGAAATACATTGTGTTTATGAATTCATTGTTTTATTTATGTTATCCAGATTCAAATATATTATATTTGCCAACTGTAATATCAGAATTGTTCATGAAAATGGTATAAAACCCAATGCAGACTCTCAGTCCTCGCGCATGTAGCGGAGGTAAAAAAATTGCTCGTGTAGCGGAGGGTTAATAACATGGTGATTGAAATAAGAATTAGTTACATACATTTATCTGAATGTCAAATTCTAACCTTTATAGCAATACATGCCCTTACATAACAAGGGAAGATTGAAGAACAGTTCATCATAGAATTTTACTTACCTAAATGAGTCAATCCTTAATGATTTGTACCATTTGCTTAGCTTATCTGATTTGAGGTATACTGCTTCTAGCTGTAACACAAGACATTCACAACATAAGTATTTCACCATTGTGTTCTCTTTTACAGCTGTAATTTGTTTTTAATTAATTTTGATTGAATTTTTGTATAATTGTAAGCAGTGCTTGATATGTAATGAAACATGCCGGTCTGACATACCAGTACCTCATCTCAAAAAAGTGTTAAAATACTGTTTTAAGACATCAAACTTTAATGAAGGCAATCCCCAGAAGGTCACAGTAACAGAACTTCTTTTTTTTTTTTTTACAAATCAAACACTGATTGTAAGAGTTAAGAGTGGCCACTAGCATGGATACAGTATTTACTTTCCATTGAAAAATGTGGTCCAGTGGTTAAGCCATTGGATTCAGATTGCAGAGAAATGAGTTTCATATGCTTGGCAGACCATCCTGATTTATCTTCTCCACCAGTTTCCTTGTTAATTTTTGGCAAATGCAATGAAAGCTTGTTAAGCAGGTCACGGCTATTTCCTTCCTCATCTTTGGTCCAGCCAAGTTTTGCTGGACTTTAAAAGGAGCTTAAAATACATTGTCTCCTTACAGAGACTGAAGCTGGCTTTAAAGGTATATTAGCCACTGAAAGCAAATATTATCAAATGAAGATTCTCCTGTAACTTCATACTCATGTGTAACAATTCACTCTAATGTAAGAAAGATTTTATAGTAGACAGAGCCTTATGCATGTCAAAATGTTTGCAGTTGGGAGAAAAGAGAGGGAAAATAAGAAGAAGAAATCAAGCTCAATCATGAACTTGTATTTAATTTTGGGTGTGATTGCAAATAAGTCGGTGAATACTCCCAGTCACAAAACCCAAAAACTACAAATACAAGAGGAAAACTTGTTGACTTGATTAAGACATGCCATTGGTAGCAATAAAACTTTGTTTTGTTATGTTGGTAGATGTTTTGCAATAAATGATGTGTCAACATGATATGATTTGCAGTTCTTACCCAAAGCTTTTTATAGTAAGTGTGTTATGTCTGTTTCATTCAATTAGATAAACTAGAATACAGTTGTTGTTGTTGTTGTTGTCTTCAGTCCTGAGACTGGTTTGATGCAGCTCTCCATGCTACTCTATCCTGTGCAAGCTGCTTCATCTCCCAGTACCTACTGCAACCTACATCCTTCTGAATCTGCTTAGTGTACTCATCTCTCAGTCTCCCTCTACGATTTTTACCCTCCACGCTGCCCTCCAATGCTAAATTTGTGATCCCTTGATGCCTCAAAACATGTCCTACCAACCGATCCCTTCTTCTAGTCACGTTGTGCCACAAACTTCTCTTCTCCCCAATCCTATTCAATACCTCCTCATTAGTTACGTGATCTATCCACCTTATCTTCAGTATTCTTCTGTAGCACCACATTTCGAAAGCTTCTATTCTCTTCTTGTCCAAACTAGTTATCGTCCATGTTTCACTTCCATACATGGCTACACTCCAAACAAATACTTTCAGAAAGGACTTCCTGATACATAAATCTATATTCGATGTTAACAAATTTCTCTTCTTCAGAAACGCTTTCCTTGCCATTGCCAGTCTACATTTTATATCCTCTCTACTTCGACCATCATCAGTTATTTTACTTCCTAAATAGCAAAACTCCTTTACTACTTTAAGTGTCTCATTTCCTAATCTAATTCCCTCAGCATCACCCGATTTAATTTGACTACATTCCATTATCCTCGTTTTGCTTTTGTTAATGTTCATCTTATATCCTCCTTTCAAGACACTGTCCATTCCGTTCAACTGCTCTTCCAAGTCCTTTGCCGTCTCTGACAGAATTACAATGTCATCGGCGAACCTCAAAGTTTTTACTTCGTCTCCATGAATTTTAATACCTACTCCAAATTTTTCTTTTGTTTCCTTTACTGCTTGCTCAATATACAGATTGAATAACATCGGGGAGAGGCTACAACCCTGTCTCACTCCTTTCCCAACCACTGCTTCCCTTTCATGCCCCTCGACTCTTATTACTGCCATCTGGTTTCTGTACAAATTATAAATAGCCTTTCGTTCCCTGTATTTTACCCCTGCCACCTTTAGAATTTGAAAAAGAGTATTCCAGTCAACATTGTCAAAAGCTTTCTCTAAGTCCACAAATGCTAGAAATGTAGGTTTGCCTTTTCTTAATCTTTCTTCTAAGATAAGTCGTAAGGTCAGTATTGCCTCACGTGTTCCAACATTTCTACGGAATCCAAACTGATCTTCCCCGAGGTCTGCATCTACCAGTTTTTCCATTCGTCTGTAAAGAATTCGCGTTAGTATTTTGCAGCCGTGGCTTATTAAACTGATAGTTCGGTAATTTTCACATCTGTCAGCACCTGCTTTCTTTGGGATTGGAATTATTATATTCTTCTTGAAGTCTGAGGGTATTTCGCCTGTCTTATACATCTTGCTCACCAGCTGGTAGAGTTTTGTCATTACTGGCTCTCCCAAGGCCGTCAGTAGTTCTAATGGAATGTTGTCTACTCCGGGGGCCTTGTTTCGACTCAGGTCTTTCAGTGCTCTGTCAAACTCTTCACGCAGTATCGTATCTCCCATTTCGTCTTCATCTACATCCTCTTCTATTTCCATAATATTGTCCTCAAGTACATCGCCCTTGTATAAACCTTCTATATACTCCTTCCACCTTTCTGCCTTCCCTTCTTTGCTTAGAACTGGGCTGCCATCTGAGCTCTTGATATTCATACACATGGTTCTCTTCTCTCCAAAGGTCTCTTTAATTTTCCTGTAGGCAGTATCTATCTTACCCCTAGTGAGATAAGCTTCTACATCCTTACATTTGTGCTCTAGCCATCCCTGCTTAGCCATTTTGCACTTCCTGTCGATCTCATTTTTGAGACGTTTGTATTTCTTTTTGCCTGCTTCATTTACTGCATTTTTATATTTTCTCCTTTCATCAATTAAATTCAATATTTCTTCTGTTACCTAAGGATTTCTAGCAGCCCTCGTCTTTTTACCTACTTGATTCTCTGCTGCCTTCACTACTTCATCCCT
This sequence comes from Schistocerca gregaria, assembly GCF_023897955.1. NCBI lineage: Eukaryota > Metazoa > Arthropoda > Insecta > Orthoptera > Acrididae > Schistocerca > Schistocerca gregaria. The sequence goes on from NC_064923.1 coordinate 565,383,573, forward strand.
CAGAGCTACCCATTCTTCTTCTACTGTATTTCTTTCCCCTATTCCTGTCAATTGTTCCCTTATGCTCTCCCTGAAACTCTGTACAACCTCTGGTTCTTTCAGTTTATCCAGGTCCCATCTCCTTAATTTCCCACATTTTTGCAGTTTCTTCAGAATACAGTGAAATCACAAAATTCTTTACTTTAGGCTGGGAGAACCAAGAATGCCACATGAGCAATGCTCTTGCTCATGTGCGATAGCTATCCCGCCTGACTGCACACTTCTCCCACTGTTAGATAAAGCAGATAAGTAGTTGTTAGCATCTCACTTAAACAGTGAATTGACATCACTTGGTTCCAGTAAGAGGGATGTAGATGGATATGAGCAAAGCTTAAGCAGATTGTAAATTGTGGTCTGGAGAGTTTGTGCCCAGTAAGCAGTTAAAGGATAGAAAAGAGCCATCATGGTTTAATAACTAAATTCAGAGGACAGTGTGTTGAAGTTGAATGACTTTAAGAAGATAAAAGATGACTTACACAAAATTTCTAGTTAGTGTGTGAATGACAGCTATCTCTGAACGTGGAAAAATGTGAGTTAATGTGGATGAGTAGAAAGAACAAATCTGTAATGTTTAGATGCTCTCAGTTCAAAAAAGAATATACAAATGATGACAAGCAAAGATTAATAGAGATTTGTGCATCTGTGAAGATCTATGCACAAAGTGTACAATGACTACCATCATCACACTTAGCAAAGGATCTGGCAGATAACCCGAAAAAATTCTGGTCATATGTAAAATCACTGAGTGTGACTAAGGCTTACTTCTGTCCCTGGCTGACCAGTCTGATGTGGCAACTGAAAATAAGAAAGTGAAAGGCAAACTTTTAAATTTCACTTTCAAGAAATTGTTCACACAGGAGAATCATACAAACATACCTTCATTTGACTATCGAACAGACTCCCATATGCAAAACATAATAAGCATCTCTGGTATAAGGAAACAACTGAAAAATATGAAAGCAAATAAATCACCTGGTCCAGATGGATTCCCAATTCAATTTTATGAAGAATACTCTATGGCATTGTCCCTTATCTAGCCTACATTTATGGTGAGTCTCTTGCCCAGCTCAAAGTCACAAGTAACTGGAAAGAAGCATAGGTGACTCCAGTATATAAGAAGACTGAAAGAATTGATCCAGAAAATTTCAGGCCAATATCCCTAACTTTGGTTTGCTGCAGAAACCTTGAACATATTCTCAGTTCAAATATAATAAACTTTCTTGAGACTGATAAGTTTATGTCCACTAATCAGCAGGGTTTTAGGAAGCATCACTTGTGTGAAACCTATCTTGCCCTTTTCACACATAATATACTGTGCACAATGGACGAAGGGCAACAGACAGAGTCCACATTTCTAGATTTGCCCCATTGCAGGTTCCTAATGAAGGTACAAGCATATACAATAAGTTCACAGATATGTGAGTTGTTCAGAGACTTTTTAATTGACATAAATCAGTATGTTGTCCTTTAAGGTGAGTATTCATCACAGACAAGATACTGTCAGGAGTGTCCTAGGGAAGTGTGACAGGACTGCTGTTGTTCTCTATCTACATAAATGAGTTGGTGAACAAGATGGGCAACAATTTGTGGTTGTTCGCTGATAATGCTGTGGTGTATGGTAATGTGTTGAAGTTGAATGACTTTAAGAAGATAAAAGATGACTTACACAAAATTTCTAGTTAGTGTGTGAATGACAGCTATCTCTGAACGTGGAAAAATGTGAGTTAATGTGGATGAGTAGAAAGAAAAAATCTGTAATGTTTAGATGCTATATTACTGATGTCCTGCTTGACACAGTCAAGTCATTTAAATATTTGGACATAATGTTGCAAAACGATATGAAATAGAACAAGCATGTAAAAACTGTGGTAGGGAAGGCAATTGATCAACTTCAGTTTATTGGAAGAATTTTAGGAAAGAGTAATTCACTCATAAAAAAGACCGCATGTAGGGTACGGTGTGACCTATTCTAGAGTACTACTCGAGTGTTTGGGATCCGTCAAAGGTCGGATTGAAGAAAGACGTTGAAGTAATTTAGAGGTGGGCTGCTAGATTTGTTCCCATTAGGTCCAAACAACACGTAAGTGATAGGGAGATGCTTCAGGAATTCAAATGGGAATCACTGGAGGGAAGGCAGTGTTCTTTCTGAGAAAGACTATTGAGAAAATTTAGAGAGCCAGCATCTGAAGCTGACTGCCAAATGATTCTGCTGCTGCCAACATACATTGATGTATTGTGCATAAGGACTAGAAAGATAAGATACAAGAGATCAGGGCTCTTATGGAGGCATATAGGTAGTCATTTTCCCTTGCTCTATTTGTGAGTGAAACAGGAAAGGAATTGGCCATTAGTGGTACAGGGTACACTTCACAATGCACCATTTGGTAGCTTGTGAGAGTATCTACATAGATGTTGATGTAGACTGCAGATGAGGGATATACCAAAAAATTTCCAGTGGCAGTCTATTGAAGACAGGTGCCAATAAAGAGTTTCAAGACACAGTACTAAGTGGCGAATTTAGGAATATACTAGCCTCTAAGTAGTGTTCCCATCAGAAACAGTTTAATATTGCTTTTCTCATAGAATAATTGAAATGCCATTCTCTTGGAGTGTAGGATTCCACCACTACTTCAATTATGCTACAGTTTCACTCAAAATGGCTATGCTAAGGGAAAGGGCGGTCATAACATGAAATGTACCATATAAAATCGATGAAATGCACCTTGTTGACTGTAACAAAATTCATTGAAGACAGGCTTTATGGAGATGTTGTTAAATCACAAGTGAGAAATGGAATTGGTTCACTGGAAAAAAATTGGGTAAAGTTCACTTAGACATTCAGAACAAGATTTAACGTGAGAAGAGAACAGATATTTGCGTTGATGTAAACTCTATTATGTGGTGAGGTGAATGATTCCAATGATGCTCACAATCCAAAGAACCAGGGTTGACCCTGGATTGCACCCTGAAATTTAAACAACACTGCATTGACAGCAGAACCACAGTGTTTGCCAGGAGCGATGATACCAGACCCCTGAGGAGCCAGACATGAGCTGCAGAAAGACAGCTGTTGTGGATGTCGAGTATGCTCCTGCCATGTAGAGGGCATTTGTACATTAAAGAAAGTGGTATACCTCAGTGAGGACAGTTGCACTGTTAAGGGCTGCTCAAATCCAGTGACAGTGCATAAACTGTACCCACTCACTGGCATTACTCCCCATCATGTGCACCAGGACACTGCGTGAGATGTGGAGAGGAAGAAGAATGGAACTGAGGTCCGCTACCCACTGCACAGACTGCAGTCAATTGGGAAATGCCCACAAGTCACGAAAAGCTTCTTGCAAAGAACTCTGGTCCTCTTCCACTGAGTGGAAAGGTGGAGGACAGAACAAGAGAACTGGGACATCCTTCTGTGAGAAGAGCCAGACTCTGGCAGTGAGCTCCCAAAACTTTCGACAGAACAAGGGGGTGAGTGGCACACTGAGAGGCCAACATGCACAAGTGGGGCCTCCTCTCCTCAGCACTGAAGCAGATGTTCTGCACCAGTGTGGCAAGGTGCAAGGTCCATGCTACCTGCTGCAGAGCCTCCTCCTAGATGAACTTTGCACACCCGAGGGTATCTAATATAAATAACAAGGTTTCTTATGCCATAATTTTCTGGAAACAGTGGTATTGTGTTCCTTGTTTCAGGAAAGCATTTCACAATAGTTCTGCTTTGTCATTTAGAGAACAAAACACGACGTAACTGAGTATCAAAGATGAAGTTATCTACATGAAAATAGTAAAGACAGAACTTGGTTGCAAACTGCAGGAAGACCTGCAGAAGATCTACAATTGGTGCGAGGAGTGGCAGTTGACCATGAACGTAAATAAATGTAACATTTTGCGCAAAAGTAGGCGAAGAAAACTACTACTGTTTGGTTACGCTACCGACGATAGAAACTCTGGAAACAGAGCTACAGTTGAATGTTTAGGAGTAATTGCAGAGGGGGTCAGAACCTTCTACCTGTCAAAGGGGTGGAGCTGGTGTGAAAAAGAAGCATAGCCCTCGCCGCGTAAATTCCAGAATTATTTGAGAATGAGAGCATTTGCGTTTTGCGACAAACTTTACACATGAGTGTAAATCTTTTCGAATTTTTTTATCGCTGTTAACAAACTGAGGAAAGGAAAAATGTTTATCGCCTTTTTTTCCGCTGTTCGTGCAGTAAAAGTACTGCTTGAGGCATGATGGTATAATTTATTACTTCTTTACCGCTAACTGTACTCGCGACGCATTTTACAGACAGCATGCACATGTACCACTGAATGTAAGTGCGAAATTATATCATTGTACGACACATACTTCAGGAGATATGACGTCATAAACAATGAGATGCATTTAAAACTGCCGCATCTTGCATGACGTTTAATTTTATTACTTCATTGCTAGAAACTCCATTCGCAACACATATTGCAGACAATATCCACATGTGCCACTGAATCTTCCTACAAAATTATACAATTGTGCGTTACATACTACAGGAGTAATGACGTCATGAATATTAAGCACAAGGCCAGACGCACAGCCATAAACAAACACCACGGCAACGCCACATTTCTCCATTAGTGATGATATAAAAGAAATATTAGGAAAAGCAGATGCCAGGCTGAGATTAATAGGAAGAATCTTAAGGAAACACTTTTGTGTACTGTTCGTCGCGCTAGGAAACTTACAATGTATATATAAAGAAGAGGTAGAAAAGATACAGCACAGAGCTGTGCATTTCTCCAAAGGATTTTTTTAAAAGCTGGCACTGAAGAGTTGCGGAGATTCTCAAGAAACTCCAGCAGGCGCACACAGAGAAGTATACTTTTCTGAGAGTGTACGTTCCTGGAAGTGCTGGGCAACATATTACTCCACATACGTCTTGCAAAATGAGCATAACGGGAAAAAATCAGAGAAATACGGATGTTTACCTACAATCGTTATTACGATGCATCATTAGCGATGGAACATGGAAGGGAACAAAAGATAGTGGCATCAAAATAATACCAAAAGTTATATCTGTCACACATTGTAAAGTGTGGAATATAGATGTACACAATTGGCCATTAAAACTACTACACCAAGAAGAAATGCAGATGATAAGCGGGTATTCATTGGACAAATATATTATACTAGAACTCACATGTGATTACATTTTCACTCAATTTCGGTGCACAGATCCTGAGAAATCAGTACCCAGAACAACCACCTTTGGCCGTAATAACGGCCTTGATACGCCTGGGCATTGAGTCAAACAGAGGTAGGATGGCGTGTACAGGTACAGCAGCCCATGCAGTTTCAACACGATAGCACAGTTCAAGAGTAGTGACTGGGGTATTGTGACGAGCCACTTGCTCGGCCACCGTTGACCAGACGTTTTCAATTGGTGAGAGACCTGGAGAATGCGCTGGCAAGGGCGGTCGTGCATTATCCTGCTGAAGTCTAGGGTTTCGCAGTGATCGAATGAAGGGTAGAGGCACGGGTCGTAACACATCTGAAATGTAACGTGCACTGTTCAAAGTGCCGTCAATGCGAACAAGAGGTGACCAAGACGTGAACCAATGGCACCCCATACTATCACGCCGGTTGATACGCCAGTATGGCGATGACGAATACACGCTTCGAATGTGCGTTCACCGCGATGTCGCCAAACACGGATGAGACCATCATGATGGTGTAAAAGGAACCTGGATTCATCCGAAAAAATGACGTTTTGCCATTCGTGCACCAAGTTTCGTCGCAGGCGACCCTGTCTGTGATGCAGCGTCAAGGGTAACCGCAGCCATGGTCTCCGAGCTGATACTCCATGCTCCTGCAAACGTCGTCGAACTGTTCGTGTAGATGGTTGTTGTCTTGCAAACGTCCCCATCTGTTGACTCAGGGACCGAGACGTGGCTGCACGATCCGTTACAGCCATGCGGATAGGATGCCTGTCATATCGACTGCTAGTGATACGATGCCTTTGGGATCCAGCACGGCGCTCCGTATTACCCTTCTGAACCCACCGATTCCATATCCTGCTAACGATCATTGGATCTCCACCCACGCGAGCAGCACTGTCGCGATACGATAAACCGCAATCGCGATAGACTACAATCCGACCTTTATCAAAGTCGGAAAAGTGATGGTACGAATTTCTTCTCCTTACACGAGGCATCACAACAACGTTTCACCAGGCAACGCCGGGCAACTGCTGTTTGTGTATGAGAAATCGGTTGGAAACTTTCCTCATGTCAGCCCGTTGTAGGTGTCGCCACCGGCGCCAACATAGCGTGAATGCTCTGAAAAGCTAATCATTTGCATATCACGGCATCTTCTTCCTGTCGGTTGAATTTCGCGCCTGTAGCACTTCATCTTCGTGGTGCAGCAATTTTAATGGCCAGTGGTGTAGATGTACGAACAAGCTGTTAATGGGACACGGGGGGGCAGAGGCGGACGCTGGAAGGTGTGAGGCAGTGGACCGGGCGGGTTCGTGGGAGCCGGGAACGCACCTGCTGCTTCACGTCGTTGGCGAGCTGCTGCCACTCGCGCGTGTTGTGGTCGAGCAGCTCGGGCACCCACTCGACGCCGCCTACCAGCCGCACCGTGCCCACGAAGTCGCAGTCCTCCGTGCAGACGCCCGGCGTCGTCGGCCGCGGCGTCGTCGTCGTCGTCGTCGTGGTCGTCGTCGTCGTCGTCGTCGTCGTCGTGGAGGTCGTTTCCGCCTCGGCGGTGCGCGCCTGCTCCAGCAGCTTCTCTATCGAGATCGGCGTAGTTGACGGCGTGGGCCAGCCGGTGAATGGCGTAGTCGACCTGCAACACGAGGAGGCGAGAGATTCGTGCTGAAGTGCCATTTGCGGAACCACAGGTCGCTGGCACCTTCTGAAAATTGGACTTGGCGGAAAGCAATGTTCTGCAACCAAACGAGCACCACGCTGCTCATCTGTGATTCCACCCACTGTCACTTGGAAATCAAATGTCAGTTACACCTTGGCTAGAGTGTTGTGCGCCTCGCACTACAGCTGCTGCTGACGTACAGATATTTTCGCTGCCAGGAGAACTGCAGCAAATACAATGTGGAGCATAGTCCCATGGACCGCTCACAATGTGTAACAAATCAGTTTACGGGCTATTTGATTAATCCGTATTTAACTATGAGTGCACGATAACCATTTGCAGAAGAGTCCACGAAAAAAATCTACAGTTTTCTAAATAAAACTTTTCCAATGACATAAACACTACAAGGAAGGAGCTTCCTCAATTTGCTTTCAAATTTAGCTTCGCTATCTGCAAGGCATTTTGTAAATGATCATAGATTTTGGCAGAAGTATTATTCGCCCTTTCTGAGCCACATCAGTTTTAATGAAAAGTGATCAAGGTAATTTTTTGTCGTTTATGAGACTCTCTACATTTGGTACCGGGGTTGTGTAGACAAGAGCTTTCAAATGTCCCCATAAATGAAAGTCGAGAGGGTTGAGGTCAGGAGAGCGTGGAGGCCATGGAATTGGTCCGCCTCTACCAATCCATCGGTCACCGAATCTGTTGTTGAGAAGCGTACGACCACTTCGACTGAAATGTGCAGAAGCTCCATCGTGCATGAACCACATGTTGTGTCGTACTTGTAAAGGCACATGTTCTAGTAGCAAAGGTGGAATATCCCTTATGAAATCATGATAACGTGCTCCATTGAGCGTATGTGGACGAAACTAAAGTGAGCTCTAACATGGAAAGTAAGCGTTCCCGGACACATGTCCACATAACATCTTTTCTTTATTTGTGTGTGAGGAATGTTTCCTGAAAGTTTGGCCGTACCTTTTTGTAATACCCTGTATTATTACCAAAACTATACTCAGCAGTGCTAGAGAATGTTTCCAGACCCTTGAGCTGAGAAAACTACGGACGAATTAATGAAATACATTTGAAACATATTCGTTTTGCTTGTGATATTGTACTGTTTGCCCCTAGCGCAGGGAACCCTCAACAGTGAGTGGAAGAACTTAATACAGTAAGTTTGAAACTAGAACTGAAAATCAGTTATAATAATAATAAAATCATAGTCATCACATTGAAAAGAAAGTAGTGTAAGTTCGCAATAAAGTCATAGAATTAGCTGAAGAGCGTTTGTATTTACTGCAGCATAATTTAACGATTGCATGAACATGAAAAGAAACGCAGAGGACGTTAAAAAGCGTCTGATGTGTTTTTGGTAAACTATATGAAGTTCCCAAAACTAAATGTCGGGGTATGTCTGAAAACTAAAGTTTACAGTCAGTGTTTTTACATATGATAGCGAGGAGCAGAAAAACTGATGAAGACTGTCTGCAAAGGCATCCGAAACGCCAATATTTTCATCCCATACGACGCGGTCACACGTTTTACAGAAATGAACTCCATCAACGAAAACTTGCATTCTAAGAAAAATGCACCTTATGAATTACGAGAAGACATGAAAACCTACAAGGGAAAGACGTAATTCTGACTGCAATGAAAACGAAATGAACCTGGTTGAGATGTAGAGTAAGTAAATACTTTGCTGGATTGCAAGAGAGAAGACAAGACAGAGAATATCACCAAATAGAAGATGACTAGATAACATAGGGAAATGTGAAGGAGCAACATGGATACGTATGGCCACCAACTAAAAAAACATTAGGAATTCTTGATGTGTTTATTGAGAAACGGATGTTGCATTGGTTTTGATTTTAATTAATTAATTTTGTAGCATGGGAATGTGTTGCCGGTCAATCTGTTGATTGTTTACACTTTTCGAGCAATATCTACCTGCAGATAAAAATTATTCATGACAGTTTGGGTGATATAATCCATATCGTATTTCAGTTACCATAAAGATGAGCGAAGTTATAAATCCGGAACTGGAAAGTAAAAAAAGAATCTCGATCTCAAAAATATTTCAAAGTGAAATAAATAGCTAATTTGCCGCATGTTGCAAGTCCAAATTCGATGTTTTTTTGTGACACGTTTACTCTGGGGTACTAGAAAACCATGTCAAGATGCTACTGTACCATAACCTATTACAACACTCACCAATGCGACAAAATTTACCGCAAATCCTGAAAAGAGACACGGCTGTCCCAGCCTTTCCTATGACAAAAAAATAACGACATACAAGCTTTGACAGTGTTGTAAACCAACCGAAATGTCCTTGCGTTTAGCTCTTAAAAGCCTTAAGCTAGGTTCATCGAATACAAATTATTAAGATGCCTAGGAAACGAGTGTACAGACTCTACGGTCTTTTGAACTAGATCTGTCTGTGCTAGCGACGTACTGACACTCAAAATCTGCAGCGCGCTCTTAGACAAATCTTTGTTCTACAGTAATTCGACTTTTGGTGTCAGTGTACGTAGGGGACAAAATTTGCGTTCTGTGGCTTTTGACTGCTCACTCCACGGACGATGCACGTCATTTCAGCCACAGTCGAACATAGTCGCGAAATTCCGTCTGTTTTTTTGTTCTCACTGCCATAACAGCACGCCAAGCGGCCAGCAAGCGACGCTTCTGAAAGCAGTATTTCGTAAGTGCGAATACCATCGTTTATATTGATTTGTAACATAGTTTAGAAAATAGGGATCGCGTGTAGTGCAATAAAAATCGATAATAACTAAAAATAATAGCATATTTGTCATTCTTCAGTTTTCTAAGGACCCCGGGGAAGTATAAAACTGCACCTTACAGGACAGTTTATTTTAGAGTCTCTTGTAACGTATAGATTTACTGAAGAATGTCGTTCTCCTTTAATAACAAAAAATTGCTAGCAAATACCAGAAGACCTGACTTTTGCAGAAAGACATTGCATATCTCCCCAACAGCGCGAAGTTATGTTCGCTACACATTCGTTCAAATCAGTGAATGTGGATCTTGGGAAATCTGTACGGGATGTAATACCTACTGGTACGTTATTTAATATACAAAATAAGTCACCACACCTGCAGGCGGAGGGAAAGCCACACAGAGCTAAAAACAAAACAGTTTCCCCACACAGAAGAAACCAGTTCTACAGTAATTGCAGCATTTGAACGATTGAATTGCCAAGAATCATCAAAATATTTGCTTCAGAAGCAAAAGTAAATACATTTCAAAAATATTCGTGTATTTGAAAGACAGGTGGAGCGTAAGAATCGGCGAATCATTAGGCTTCATAAAACATTTTTACGCGTCAAGGAAAGTCCTTGTCATAATGAGATAAGACAATAGAAATATCTACATCTACATCTACATTCATACTCCGTAAGCCACCCAACGGTGTGTGGCGGAGGGCACTTTACGTGCCACTGTCATTACCTCCCTTTTCTGTTCCACTCGCGTATGGTTCGCGGGAAGAACGACTGCCGGAAAGCCTCCGTGCGCGCTCGAATCTCTCTAATTTTACATTCGTGATCTCCTCGGGATGTATAAGTAGGGGGAAGCAATATATTCGATACCTCATCCAGAAACGCACCCTCTCGAAACCTTGCGAACAAGCTACACCGCGATGCAGAGCGCCTCTCATGCAGAATCTACCACTTGAGTTTGCTAAACATCTCCGTAACGCTATCACGCTTACCAAATAACCCTGTGACGAAACGCGCCGCTCTTCTTTGGATCTTCTCTATCAGCCCGACCTGGTACGGATCCCACACTGATGAGCAATACTCAAGCATAGGTCGAACGAGTGTTTTGTAAGCCACCTCCTCTGTTGATGGACTACATTTTCTAAGGACTCTCCCAAGGAATCTCAACCTGGCACCCGTCTTACCAACAATCAAATTTATATGATCATTCCACTTCAAATCGTTCCGTACGCATACTCCCAGATATTTTTACAGAAGTAACTGCTACCAGTGTTTGTTCTGCTATCATATAATCATACAATAAAGGATCCTTCTTTCCATGTATTCGCAATAAATTACATTTGTCTATGTTAAGGGGCAGTTGCCACTCCCTCCACCAAGTGCCTATCCGCTGCAGACCTTCCTGCATCTCGCTGCAGTTTTCTAATGCTCCATCTTCTCTGTATACTACAGCAATATCCGTGAAAGGCCGCATGGAACTTCCCACACTATCTACTAGGCCATTTATATATATTGTGAAAAGCAATGGTCCCATAACACTCCCCTCTGGCACGCCAGAAGTTACTTTAACGTCTGTAGACGTCTCTCCATTGAGAACAACATGCTGTGCTCTGTTTGCTAAAAACTCTTCAATCCAGCCACACAGCTGGTCTGATATTCCGTAGGCTCTTACTTTGTTTATCAGGCGACAGTGCAGAACTGTATCGAACGCCTTCCGGAAGTCAAGGAAAATGGCATCTACCTGGGAGCCTGTATCTAATATTTTTTGGGTCTCACACGATCGCTGTTTCCGGAATCCATCTTGATTCCTACAGAGTAGATTCTGGGTTTCCAAAAACGACATGATAATCGAGCAAAAAACATGTTCTAAAATTCTACAACAGATCGACGTCAGAGATATAGGCCTATAGTTTTGCGCAACTGCTCGACGACCCTTCTTGAAGACTGGGACTACCTGTGCTCTTTTCCAATCATTTGGAACGTTCCGTTCCTCTAGAGACTTGCGGTACACGTCTGTTAGAAGGGGGGCAAGCTCTTTCGCGTACTCTGTGTAGAATCGAATTGGTATTCTGTCAGGTCCAGTGGGCTTTCCTCTGTTGAGTGATTCCAGTTGCTTTTCTATTCCTTGGACACTTATTTTGATGTCAGACATTTTTTCGTTTGTGCGAGGATTTAGAGAAGGAACTGCAGTGCGGACTTCCTCTGTGAAACAGCTTTGGAAAAAGGTGTTTAGTATTTCAGCTTTATGCACGTCATCCTCTGTTTCAATGCCATCATCATCCCGGAGTGTCTGGATATGCTGTTTCGAGCCACTTACTGATTTAACGTAAGACCAGGATTTTCTGTCAAGTCGGTACATAGAATTTTACTTTCGAATTCACTGCACGCTTCACGCATAGCCCTCCTTACGCTAACTTTGACATCGTTTGTCTGAGGAGTTTTGGCTGCTTTTAAACTTGGAGTGAAGCTCTCTTTGCTTTCGCAGTAGTTTCCAAACTTTGTTGTTGAACCACGGTGGGTTTTTCCCGTCCCTCACAGTTTTACTCAGAACGTACCTGTCTAAAAAGCATTTTACAATTGCCTTAAACTTTTTCCATAAACACTCAACATTGTCAGTGTCGGAACAGAAATTTTCGTTTTGATCTGTTAGGTAGTCTGAAATCTGCCTTCTATTACTTTTGCTAAATAGATAATCCTTCCTCCCTTTTTTATATTCCTATTAACTTCTATATTCAGGGATGCTGCAACGGCCTCATGATCACTGATTCTCTGTTCTGCACTTACAGAGTCGAAAAGTTCGGGTCTGTTTGTTATCAGTAGGTCCAAGATGTTATCCCCACGAGTCGGTTCTCTGTTTAATTGCTCGAGGTAATTTTCGGATAGTACACTCAGTATAATGTCACTCGATGCTCTGTCCCTATCACCCATCTTAAACATCTGAGTGTCCCAGTCTATATCTGGTAAATTGAAATCTCCACCTAAGACTATAATATGCTGAGAAAATTTATGTGCAATGTATTCCAAATTTTCTCTCAGTTGTTCTGCCACTAATGCTGCTGAGTCGTGAGGTCGGTAAAAGGAGCCAATCGTTAACCTAGCTCGGTTGTTGAGTGTAACCTCCACCCATAATATTTCGCAGGAACTATCCACTTCTGCTTCACTACAGGATAAACTACTACTAACAGCGATAAACACGCCACCACCGGTTGCATGCAATCTATCCTTTCTAAACACCGTCTGTGCCTTTGTAAAATTTTCGGCTGAATTTATCTCTGGCTTCAGCCAGCTTTCTGTACCTACAACGATTTCAGCTTCGGTGCTTTCTATCAGCGCTTGAAGTTCCGGTACTTTACCAATGCAGCTTCAACAGTTTACCATTACAATACCGATTGCTGCTCGGTCCCCGCATGTCCTGACTTAGTCCCGCACCCTTTGAGGCTGTTACCCTTTCTGTTCTTGCCCGAGGCCATCTAACCTAAAAAAAAAAAACGCCCAGTCCACGCAACACAACCCCTGCTACCCTTGTAGCCGCTTGCTGCGAGTAGTGGACTCCTGATTAGGTACGCAGCTAGACAGAAATCCTCCAATAAATTTCAGTAAATCGGTCTCTACGTGGAACGTAACAAAGGAAGTAACGTAAGGTTGCGTGGTGGGGCCGTTACAATTTACTGTATGTACAAATAATGAGTAGATAACATCAGCAGTTATCATAAATTGTACGTAGACGATGGTTTTGAACACCAGGATACAGCATTATCAGAAACCTGTTGAAAAATGAAGGTAAACCTATGGATCGTCAACGCACAGCATGAAGACCCCCAGCTGATTCTCGACAGAAACAAAGTTCAGTAACATTCTTCTGGGCTCGCTCGGTTAGCCATGAGGTCTGACGCACTGTTTTCCGGGAGGGAAGGCGTGCCGGTCCCCGGCACGAATTCGCCCGGCGGATTAGTGTTGAGGTCCGCTGTGCCGGCCAGCCTGTGGATGATTTTTAAGATGGTTTTCCATCTGCCTGGGCGAATACGGGCTGGTTCCCCTTATTTCGCCTCAGTTGCACTATGTAGGCCTTTCTGTACTTGCCCAAGGCCATCTAACCTAAAAAACAGCCCAGTCCACGCCACACAACCCTTTCTACCCGTGTAGCCGCTTGCTGCGTATAGTGGACTCCTGACCTTTCCAGCGGAACCCGAAACCCCACCACCCTATGGCGCAAGTCGAGGAATCTGCAGCCCACACGGTCGCAGAACCGTCTCAGCCTCTGATTCAGACCATCCACTCGGCTCTGTACCAAAGGTCCGCAGTCAGTCCTGTCGACGATGCTGCAGATGGTGAGCTCTGCTTTCATCCCGCTAGCGAGACTGGCAGTCTTCACCAAATCAGATAGCCGCCGGAAGCCAGAGAGGATTTCCTCCGATCCATAGCGACACACATCATTGGTGCCGACATGAGCGACCACCTGCAGATGGGTGCACCCTGTACCCTTCATGACATCCGGAAGGACCCTTTCCACATCTGGAATGACTCCCCCCGGTATGCACATGGAGTCACATTGGTTTTCTTCCCCTCTCTAGCTGTCATTTCCCTAAGGGGCCCCATTACGCGCCTGACGTTGGAGCTTCCAACTACCAGTAAGCCCACCCCCTGTGACTGCCCGGATCTTGGAGACTGAGGGGCAACCTCTGGAACAGGACAAGTAGCCTTCTCCGGCCGAAGATCAGTATCAGCCAGAGACAGAGCCTGAAACCGGTTCGTCAGACAAACTGGTGAGGCCTTCCTTTCAGCCCTCCGGAATGTCTTTCGCCCCCTGCCACACGTTGAGACGACCTCCCACTCTACCACAGGTGAGGGATCAGCCTCAATGTGGGCAGTATCCCGGGCAGCCACAGTCGTAGTCCGATTGGGGGATGCGTGGGACGAGCTGGCCGTCCCCGACAAACCCCCATCCGGACCCCCACAGTGATGCCCATCGGCAACAGCCTCAAGCTGTGTGACCGAAGCCAACACTGCCTGAAGCTGGGAGCGAAGGGATGCCAACTCAGCCTGCATCCGAACACAGCAGTTGCAGTCCCTATCCATGCTAAAAACTGTTGTGCAAAGAATGTCTGAATTAATCTACAGAGAGCACAAACAAATCGACACAAAATTTAAACCGTTATTAAAATACAAGACTGCCTAGTAAATGCAGTAATGCTGCTACTTGCGCACTGCTGACACACTGCTTGGCGGAGGAAGGAGACTACGCGATTTTACACTATTCAGCTACTAAAACGCGATGCTACAACTCTCAAATACTATAATACGCCCGAAATTTATGAATTTAGCAATGCAAGTACCAAAAACACGCAAAGAAATTAAGAATTAAACTATGTAACAAATGAGTGAGCTAGGAGTATACGACTTGCTGCTGCAGCTGCTTATCCAACGACGGCAGGGAGCACACTCCCTGGCCACACTACTGGCCATTAAAATTGCTACACCACGAAGATGACGTGGTACAGACGCGAAATTCAACCGACAGGAAGATGCTGTGATATGCAAATGATTAGCTTTTCAGAGCAGTCACACAAGGTTGGCGCCGGTGGCGACACCTACAACGTGCTGACATGAGGAAAGTTTCCAACCTATTTCTCATACCCAAACAGCAGTTGACCGGTGTTGCCTGGTGAAACGTTGTTGTGATGCCTCGTGTAAGGAGAAGAAATGCGTACCATCACGTTTACGACTTTGATAAAGGTCGGATTGTAGCCTATCGCGATTGCGGTTTATCGTATCGCGACTTGCTGCTCGCGTTGGCCGATCCAATGACTGTTAGCAGAATACGGAATCAGTGGGTTCGGGAGGGTAATTCGGAACGCCGTGCTTGATCCCAACGGCTTCATATCACTAGCAGCCGATATGACAGGCATCTTAAACGCATGGCTGTAACGGATCGTGTAGCCACGTCTCGATCCCTGAGTCAACAGATGGGAACAACAACCATCTGCACGAACAATTCGACATTTGCAGCAGCATCGACTATCAGCTCGGAGACCATGGCTGCGGTTACCCTTGATGCTGCATCACAGACAGGAGCGCCTGCGATGGTGTACTCAACGACGAACCTGGGCGCACGAATGGCAAAACGTCATTTTTTCGGATGAATCCAGGTTCTGTTTACAGCATCATGACGGTCGCATCCGTGTTTGGAGACATCGCGGTGAAAGCACTTTGGAAGCGTGTATTCGTCATCGCCATACTTTCGTTATCACCTGGAGTGGTGGCATGGGGTGCAATTGGTTACACGTCTCGGTTACTTCTGGTTCGCATTGACAGCACTTTGAACCGTGGACGACCGCATGTTGCAAGTCCCATACGGGCCTCTCTGGATACAGAAAATGTTCAACTACTGCCCTGCCAGCACATTCTCCAGATCTCTCTGCAACTGAAAACGTCTGGTTAATGGTGGCCGAGCAAGTGGCTCGTCACGACACGCCAGTCACTACTCTTGATGAACTGTGGTACCGTGTTGAAGCTGCACTGGCAGCTGTACCTGTACACGCCATCCAAGCTCTGTTTGATTCAATGCCCAGGCGTATCAAGGCCGTTATTACGGCCAGAGGTGGTTGTTCTGGGTACTGATTTCTCAGGATCTATGCACGCAAATTGCGAGAAAATGTTATCACATGCGAGTTCTAGTATAACATATTTGTCCAATGAATACCCGTTTATCATACGCATTTCTTCTTGGTGTAGGAATTTTAATGGCTAGTAGTGTATGCTTCTCAAGCATTAAATGTGCGTGTATATTGTCTTGTTTCAGTGGAATAAGCTATAGTTGTACAGATATTCGAAATAATTTCTTCATGAGTTAGTTATACCATAGTTTATGTCACTGAATTAGCGAGATTTGGCTGTTTTTTACATTTCTTTCACTCTAATTCATGTCATTTGGCAATTTACTAATGCAAGGAACGCAAAACATAACAACTATTTCGTTAATGAAACAGAAAAATTAAAGACAAACGTTGTCCTTACAACGCAGGTAACAGTCTGATTTCTCACCGCTTGGAGCGCTGGTGTCCCTCCCACTGTTAGACGGCAACAACTTTCGAGTCCTCCCTCGGGCATGGGTGTGTGTGTTTGCCCTTAGGATAATTTAGGTTAAGTAGTGTGTAAGCTTAAGGACTGATGACCTTAGCAGTAAAGTTCCAGAAGATTTCACACACATTTGAACAACTTTCGCACCAGAGTGTCGTGTTTAGATTGCGAGTTTAACTGTGATTGTGAGGTTCAGTTGTCACCTTACGACCCAAGAAGATGAAGCCCTGTTCGTGATTAAATAGTAAGGGCAGGTACAGACAGACATTCTCGAATATGTCAGGGAGCGGACGCTGGCTTTGTCGGGTGTACAGGGAGGCGTGGCGAGGCATGTACCCACCTGGTGCCCCAGCCCTTGATGGTGGGGACGGGCGGCCTGTTGGCCTCGACGCTCCTGGCGGTGCTGGTCCTGCCCAGCGGCTTGCGCACTAGCCCGGGCCGCGTCGGCGCCACGAACCGGTAGGTGGCCTGCGTGGTGCTGGACACCATGGCCGGCGTCGGCGCGCCGCCCTCCTCGGGCTTGTAGCCCGGCGGCAACAGTGACGTCACGTCCTTGAACTGCACCTTCCCCAGCAGCGCGTCCAGGGCACTGCCACTGCCACCCTTGTCCTCCTGCGCGGCGGACGCATTCTTGGCGAATCCTGGCGGAAGGAACGAGCTCACGTCCACCGGCTTCACTTTACCCAGCAGCGATTCGAGGATGCCCGCCTCTTTCGACGTCGTCGTCGCTACAGAGCTGGAAGGCGCAGTCGTCACTTCCG
The DNA here is from genome assembly GCF_023897955.1 of Schistocerca gregaria. Lineage (NCBI taxonomy): Eukaryota > Metazoa > Arthropoda > Insecta > Orthoptera > Acrididae > Schistocerca > Schistocerca gregaria. Next base: position 565,401,023 of record NC_064923.1, read on the forward strand.
CAGCCAGCTTCTTGTAGCCGGGAGGCAGCAGCTTGTCGATGCTGTCTACCTTGGTGACGACCGGCGCGCCCTTTGGCTTGTCCCGTGTCGTATTCATTTCCTTGGAGGCGTTGTAGCCCGGCGGCAGTAGAGACGAGGGCGCGGATATCTTCACCTTTCCTAGAAGCGCTTCCAGAGTGAGGGCTTTTTCGGTGGCGTTAGCTTCCTCTGGAGGAGGCTTGTATCCCGGAGGCAAGAAGGCGCTCACATCTTGGACTCTTATTTTGTTTCGCAGACCGCTCGGTCCGCTGGATCCCCCGGTAGCAGTGGCGTTCGTAACGATGGGCTGGTCACCTTGTGGCATATCCATCATGTTTATTGCCGAGGGGGCGGCAGTCGTGGTGGTGGTCGTCGACGGCTTACTTCGGCCGGAGAATCCCCTCGGTTTGAAACCGTTCGGCAGAAGGCCGTCGAGGTTGTCCCTAGGAATGGTGTCGATGCTGACAGGCCGCTTTTTCGGCCTGGGGGTCGTGCGAGTGTGTGGAGTGAACTTGCGGATGACAACGGGCGACCTGTAGGTAGTTGTCGTGGGCGGTGTCGTCAGCCTCGTAGAGGAGTTGGGCGGCTTATCTGAGGTGTCCGTCAGTATGTCTATGTTGTCAGCCCCGTTCCGGAACCCACCGAGGAAAATTCCACTGGCCAGTTCGGACTGCACTCTGTCCAGTTTGTCGAGAATACTCTCTGTCGACGACTGTGTCGTGTTGAACAATTTGGTGGCCAGTTCAGACTGCACTCTGTCCAATTTGTCGGTAATACTTTCTGTGGAAGACTGTGTCATGTTGGATACGGAACTGTTGTCACTGGTCATGGAAGGAGAAATTGCTTCAGGGGCGCGCTCCACAGTTTCTGGTGCTGGCAAAGAACCTTCAGGCGTTTCGTTTTTAGCGGGAGGATTCTCCGACTCGCCGACAACTTTCTTTGCAGCCGCTGCGTCAGACTTTTCCTCCTGTTTGATGAGACCAGACGGCAAGTACCTCGCACCGGAGACGCTGCGGCTCGTCACGACGGCGACGACGACAGAGCGCTCTGTTTCTGCGTCCTCAGCGGTATCTGGCGCGTCCTCTGACGCCTGGTCACGTGACTCGGCTTTCTCTGCTGACGACGTCACTGGTGGGAGTGTCACGATGGTGGAGGTACCATTTATGACGCTCTTGGTGGTGACGACAGATATTATCGGCTCACCCAGGGGCGGCCGGTCGGCCGGTTCGGCTTTCAGATTTCGTGGCACCAGCGCGGTCTCTGCAGGTCGCTTCATCGTGACAGTGCTCTTTACAGAGACGGCGACGGTGTCCGATTCTTCTGTGGTGTGTTTCGACATTGTCGGTGGCTGGTGAGGTGAGTCGGTGGCGTCGATCAGGTAGCTGTCGACGAAACCCTTAAAGTTGTCTTGCTCGACCAGAGTGTGTCTCGGATTCATCGTAAGAATCTCGAAAGCGACGGCCGACTTGTTCGAGCTGGGTTCCGTCTCTACCTGCAGCTGAGGGGGTGGGTACTCCTCCGTGGCAGGAGGCACGTACTCCTGGGTAGTTGCGATCGCGGGCTGCGTGTCCGCAACTTCTGTTCCTTCCGCACGCTTCTCTGTGGCGCCGACGCCCGACGGAAACTCAGACGGACCGCTCTCGGTGAGGATGCCAGATGAGTCCCTGCTCGGATCGGTAGAGTATTCGTACTCGCCGTTCTGCAGAGTTGTCGGTATCTCCGACAACAGTGTCGTCTGCTCTTTCCCGACACTTGTGATCGCCTCCTTCTGATCCACGGGGAAAGTCGTTATTTCTCCCATTGGGATGTAGTTGTTCACCTCGGATTTCTCCGGGACTGCCGCCACTGGCTGAACCTGTTTCTCTCCGGGAAGTGGTCGCTCCGGATTGGCGCGAGGGACGGTGACGTTCCCGCCGACAGCGGCGCCGTGACCGGTGGGTACCTGATGGTGGTGATTTGGGTGACGGTTTTGGTGAGACACGTCTTCGTCTGCAGCATCGTCGTTTTCCAGATCGTAAGAGTCGTCGTAGTAATACTCGCCCTTGGAGTCGTATTCGAGCGGCGGGGGCGGGGCAGCCGTGGTTGTGGTGGTCGTGGTGGTGGTGGTCGTCCTCGCGGTGGGCGCCTCCGCCTGCAGACCCCGCTTGGGCACGAACGACACCTTGCTGGGCCTGGCGGCGCCCAGCTGCTGCTGCTGCTGCTGGGGCGGCTTGGTGGCCGTGGCGGGCCGCCCCCTGGAGACCGCCGAGCCGGTCGTCGACGACGACGTCGTCTGGTAGCGGCTGTCCGGCTGGCGGCCGCGCGTGTTGCTGCGCAGGTGGGTGAACGGGTTGTACGTGCTGACATCCGGCTCCCTCGGCGGCGGTCGTTGCTGCTCCTGTGGGTGGAAACAAGCCCAAGGGTTCAAATGGCTCTCAGCACTATGGGACTTACCATCTATGGTCATCAGTCCCCTAGAACTTACAACTATTTAAACCTAACTAACCTAAGGACATCACACAACACCCAGCCATCACGAGGCAGAGAAAATCCCTGACCCCGACGGGAATCGAACCCGGGAACCCGGGCGTGGGAAGCGAAGAAGCCCAAGGGTCTGAATGATGATCCCGGATTGGATTAGTAGGGTTTCATAAAGTTATGTTCTGATTAGCAATTCCCAATTGTGTTGACACTACTGTGTTGTTGCGATCTTCAGTCCTGAGTCCTGTTTGATGCAGCTCTTCATGCTACTCTCTCCTGTGCAAGCTTCTTCATCTCACGGTACCTACTGCAACCTACATCCTTCTGAATCTGCTTAGTGTGTTCGTCTCTTAGTCTCCCTCTACGATTTTTACCCTCCACGCTGCCCTCCAATACTAAATTGGTGATCCCTTGATGTCTCAGAACATAACCTACCAACCGATCCCTTCTTCTGGTCAAGTTGTGCCACAAACTTCTCTTCTCCCCAATCCTATTCAATACTTCCTCATAAGTTATGTGATCTACCCATCTAATCTTCAGCATTCTTCTGTAGCACCACATTTCGAAAGCTTCTATTCTCTTCTTGTTCAAACTATTTATCGTCCATGTTTCACTTCCATACATGGCTACACCCCACACAAATACTTTGAGAAACGACTTCCCGACTTTTAAATCTATACTCGATGTTAACAAATTTCTCTTCTTCAGAAACGCTTTCCTTGCCATTGCCAGTCTACATTTGATATCATCTCTACTTCGACCATCATCAGTTATTTTGCTCCCCAAATAGCAAACCTCCTTTACTACTTTAAGTGTCTCATTTCCTAATCTAATTCCCTCAGCATCACCCGACTTAATTCGACTACATTCCATTATCCTCGTTTTGCTTTTGTTGATGTTCATCTTATATCCTCCTTTCAAGACACTGTCCATTCCGTTCAACTGCTCTTCCAAGTCCTTTGCTGTCTCTGACAGAATTACAAAGTCATCGGCGAACCTCGAAGTTTTTATTTCTTCTCCATGGATTTTAATACCTTTTCCGATTTTTTCTTTTGTTTCCTTTACTGCTTGCTCAATATACAGATTGAATAACATCGGGGAGAGGCTACAACCATATCTTACTCCCTTCCCAACCACTGCATCCCTTTCATGTCCCTCGACTCTTATAACTGCCATCTGGTTTCTGTACAAATTGTAAATAGCCTTTCGCTCCCTGTATTTTACCCCTGCCACCTTTAGAATTTGAAAGAGAGTATTCCAGTCAACATTGTCAAAAGCTTTCTCCAAGTCTACACTACTGGCCATTAAAATTGCTACACCACGAAGATGACTTGCTACAGACGCGAAATTTAACCGACAGGAAGAAGATGCTGTGATATACAAATGATTAGCTTTTCAGAGCACTCACACAAGGTTGGCGCCGGTGGCAACACCTACAACGTCCTGACATGAGGAAAGCTTACAACCGATTTCTCATACACACACAGCAGTTGACCGGTGTTACCTGGTGAAACGTTATTGTGATGCCTCGTGTAAGGAGGAGAAATGCGTACCATCACGCTTCCGACTTTGATAGAGGTCGGATTGTAGCCTATCGCGATTGCAGTTTATCGTATCGCAACATTGCTGCTCGAGTTGGTCGACATCCAATGACTGTTAGCGTATTCCGTGTCGGTGGCTTCAGGAGGGTAATACGGGACGTCGTGCTGGATCCCAACGGCCTCGTATCACTAGCAGTCCAGATGACAAGCATCTTATCTCATGGCTGTAACGGATCGTGCAGCCCAGTCTCTGTCCCTGAGTCAACAGATTGGGACGTTTCCAAGACAACAACCATCTCCACGAGCAGTTCGACGACGTTTGCAGCAGCATGAAGTATCAGCTCGGTGACCATGGCTGCTGTTACCCTTGACGCTGCATCACAGACAGAAGTCCTGCGATGGTGTACTCAACGACGAACCTGGGTGCACGATTGGCAAAACATCATTTTTTCGGATGAATCCAGGTTCTATTTACAGCATCATGATGGTAGCATCCGTTTTTGGCGACATCCCATTGACGGCACTTTGATCAGTGGACGCTACATTTCAGATGTGTTACGAACCGTGGCTCTACCCTTCATTCGATCCATGCGAAACCCTACATTTCAGGTCCTGTACGGGCCTTTCTGGATACAGAAAATTTTCGACTGCTGCCCTTGCCATCACATTCTCCAGATCTCTCACCAATTGAAAACGACTGATCAATGGTGGCTGATCAACTGGCTCGTCACAATACGGCAGTCACTACTCTTGATGAACGTGGTATCTTGTTGAATCTGCATGGGCAGCTGTACCTGTACACGCCATGCAAGCTCTGTGTGACTCATTGCCCAGGCGTATCAAGGCCGTTATTACGGCCAGAGGTGGTTGTTCTGGGTACTGATTTCTCAGGATCTATGCACCCAAATTGCGTGAAAATGTAATCACATGTCAGTTTTAATATATTAAATGGTTCAAATGGCTCTGAGCACTGTGGGACTTAACATCTATGGTCATCAGTCCCCTAGAACTTAGAACTACTTTAACCTAACTAACCTAAGGACAGCACACAACACCCAGTCATCTAGTATAATATATTTGTCCAATGAATACCCGTTCATCATCTGAATTTCTTCTTGGTGTAGCAATTTTTATGGCCATTAGTGTACAATTAATGGCAGTAACATTGTTTTGCTTGCTAAACAGCTACTTCAATTTCATATAAAATTCGCAGCAAACTGTCTTCTTTCAAGAAATGGCTCCTTATCATTACTTCTGTCTGTGCTTCTGCTCTAAGGATAAAAATATGCTATAAAATCTGAAAATGTTTTTTATGTCACTCATGAAAGTTATTAAACTATAAACCTTATTTTTTAGAATACCCTTTCCAGAGCGTTTGGTTCCATTGAGTGACACTGTTGTCAAAAACCTCTGTACAGATCAGGCTTTTCGTTACAGGATAACTCAGGCTACAAGGACGGGTGCACTTCCAACTGATCTGGCATTATTAGAAATTCGTTCTGTAAGCCACTCTCGATGGTTGACAACTCCAAATAGGATTTGTCGCATATGGCTTTCAAAACATGGACTTAATGGCAGCGAACTTGAAGACTTTGCAACTGCTTGTGGAATACATTGTTGGCGTTTACTATCCCTCCCTGTTTAGAATCAAATCGAAAGTCTATAGGATGGAAGGACTCCGTCACATTCTTTACTAACTGAAGCTCCTAAAGTCTCAGAAGAAGGCAGTAGCATACATTGTCTCTAGGATGGAAGGACTCCGTCACATTCTTTACTAATTGAAGCTCCTAAAGTCTCAGAAGAAGGCAGTAGCATACATTGTTTTGCCAACAGTCCAACGTTCATAGTGGTTTGCATTTTGTGAAATGGTGCTTCAGACACTTTTATCGTTGGAAGACGAAGAAGAAAGGAAAACAAGGGTCCAGAAGATAACTGAATTGAAGAATGAAGATGATGATACACCTGGAGACCTATCTGTAGAGCGTGGGAAAACACTTTCAGTAAATCCAAATAGAACTTCACTTTTGGAACTGATAGACTGGTCAGAAAAAGTGTACGAACCTCCAGTTACTTGTAAACTCAAAATATCAGAAGTAAGAAAGTTGTTTCAAGAGCCAGTGTACGTTCCAAAGTGGCCATGGTATGGACAGTCCACAGAGCCGTGTGTGAAACGCATAACAGAGGCATCTGGCAAAGTGTGTACTCGTGTGCAATGAGAAGGATGCATTAACGGCAACATTTGGTGAATATTATTGATTGAAGTTCTTTACATTTTTTACAATGTGTTTACAGTGTTTGGTAACAGAGACAGAATACAAACAAAATTGTTTGAGTTCATTAAACCTCTATTTGAACAAATTTTGGGGGAGTTTATATTAATTTGCGTTGTTCTGCCAGAAAATTCAATATAAATTATAATCAACGGCAAATTTACGAAGTTAAATGTTTATCAATGAAGATAAACCTTTTAAATTAGGATACTACACATCAAAAGGCGCATTTATGGTCCTTCACGCTCACAAAAATAACGAAATTTTACTTTTACCCTCTGAAATGACACACCCTAATGGATTAGCTACAGAAATTATAGATATTTGCGGCGCCAGAAGAAGTCGGGAAATAATATACTGATTGAGTAGGAAAGTGATTCAAATTTCTCCAAAACATTGCAGAAAAATGGTTCCACATTTCTTTACAAACTAATGCTAACATTGGTTCAAGTTTTGTGAATTGATGCGATTTTTTTATACGTATATACGTAATCTTTTTAATGCAGCAACTACATCTACATCTAATCTACATGATTACTCTGCAATTCACAATTAAACGCCTGGCAGAGGGTTCACTGAACCACCTTCAAGCTACTTCTCTGCAGTTCCACTCTCGAACGGCGCGCGAGGAAAACGGGCACTTAAATCCTTCTGTGCGAGCTCTGATTTCTCTTGTTTTATTACGATGATCATTTCTCCCTATATAGGGGGACAAAATATTTGCGCAACAGAAGGAGAATGTTGGTAATTGAAATTTCGTGAGACGATCCTGCCATAACGAAAAATGCATTTGTTTTAATGACTGCAGCCCAATTTCACGTATCATATCACTGGCATTCTCTCCCCCTATTTCACGACAATACAAAACGAACTGACGTACTTTAAACTTTTTCGTGTCGTTCGTCAGTTCATATGATGTTCATCCTACACCGCACAGCAATGAGCCAGAACAGGGCGGACAAGCGTAGTGTAAGCAGTCCCTTCAGTAGACCTGTTTGCAGTTTCTAAGAGAACTGCTAATAAATCGAAGACTTTGGTTTGCTTTCCCCACAACATTGTCCATATGACGGTCCCAATTTTAGTTATTTGTAATTGTAATCCCTAAGTATTGAGGTGAATTTGTAGCCTTTAGATTTGTTTCATTTATAGCGTAACCGAAATTTAGGGAATTCTTTTAGCAGACGCTCATGTGGATGACTTCACACTTTTCGCCCCATACACATACCTAAATCATTTTGCAAGTACTTGAGAGACAGGAATGATCTGTACACGAACTTAAAGAAAAGGGCGAACTGGAAATAACCATACATGTCAATAGTCTTCTGTCATCTGATATTCAAAAAGTTTACAGATGTGTAATAACATTTATTTCAGAAATCGGACGAAAAATCTAAATTCAGATTTTGTGTCTGTGAATCCTGTGAATATGCCATTTTATGTCCGTGTTAAACAAAACGTTTTATTTTAAATAACGGGCATATGATTACTGTCGATATCTTGCGCAAATTTGCGTAATACGTCTTAAATTGTTGTAATCGTTACAGATTTGTTGTGGGTGTCAGACTGAACAATCTCTGACAGGACTGTTACTAATACTTTTCGTAATTTGACTGTTTTTTGCACAGCGGGATGACTTTATGGTGCAGCAGCAATGGAGACTAAATAAAGAAACAAAAACAAGAACGTAACCTCTATAAAAATTATCATCTTTCACATATCGGTCTTTTCCTCCGTACAAAATATGTAACCTTTCACATATCCATGTTTCTTAATAAACATTTTACCTTGTGTGACAATCGTGTGTCAGGGCGAGTTACTGACTATTACACCCGAAAATAGACATTACCTCAGTTTGACTATTGAATTACGTAGTTATGAATAATGATCTTTAGTTCGTTTTTCGCTTTGCAGCAAAAAGATGAAGAGGAACGTAAAATGTTGCACCTCGCGAGGGAATGATGTACACAATTAGACAATCATATATAAGAGGCAATAAAAAAGTTTCCGTTTGAGGAAGTTACTGCACTGTATAAGCAACACAGAGCGACTCTGGGCAGGCTTATAAACACAGACGTTTAGGCAAGGCATTGGTGAGGTATTCGTGTCTTTCCGACTTGCGTCCGGTAAATGCGGGAAAAGAGGACAAACGTGCTGTTTGTTGTTCTTTTCTTGGCTATCGAAGGACGAATACCGGTAGACATTCATTGGAGGATGATGTTGCTGCTTCATGATAACGCATGCCCCATACCGTAAGTGTCGTAACGCAGAAATTACGACAACTCGAAGGGGACGTACTCGAGCAGCCGCCCATAGACTTGATCTCTCCACATGTGATTATCACACCTTCGGTATCTTAAAAAAGGGCTTGAAGGATCGACGATTCCTGTCGTACGAAGATGTGCAGCAGGCAGTTAGGAACTTCTTCACGCAGCGGGACACGGTGGTTTGCCAAACGGGTACCATAAACCTGGTGCGTCGGTGGGACGATTGCTCAATGTTCGCGGCGATTTTGCCTCAGTGGCGTACCGATTCTGGACTGTACGGTCTTCAAACGGAAACTTTTTGGTCACCCGTTATATAAGGCAAAATATCTGAAAACGAAAGCAAATTCTCGAAACTGGTTGTGGTTATCAAGACAAAACTACTTTCAAAAAGTAAATGGTAGCAGAAAATCATTTTCTTTCTGAGAAATAACTCTGGAAACAGGCCCGCTGGTAAAAGTTTGACATCGGCGATACATAGCCGTCATCATTGGTGAGGTAGGGGGAACTGTAGTGCAACTTATCCTGTCTGCAGGTACGTGCAACAATGCAGCTAGCTCTAAATGTTTTTATTTCATGAGCAGGCCCACCCCAGTAGCTGACCAGTCGCTGTGTTCGGCTGCGACTCCCAACAGGCCAAGGATGTTCCCTTCATACTAACAGGATTCTAGTGGTATACACGTAACATTCCGAGGATAACTGAGAGGCCACTTGCAAGACAAGTAGTCGGTCCGTTCCGGAGGCTCCAGTTAACACCTGGGAGAGATGTGCGCTCACGGCAAGCCGCGGAGCAGTCCCATGGGTCTGGTTGCAGGGTCGTTAGGCTATTACTAGTTCAGTACTACGTAATGGGGCGCTTAAAGCTAGTCTCTGTTGAAGCGCCACCCACCAAATGTCCACGAGAAACAATTAAAGAAAGCTAGTCACGCAAGGGAACGCCTGATTTAGCACTTCTGACGACTGCCTACATACAGATTTGGCGCAAATAAAGTAGGAAGCCATCTTTTGCCCATTCGAAAAGCTATAAGGGGATCTCGAATAAGGCGACAAGTATTTCCATTAATTTTATAAAATACTTGCAAACAGTCGTGCGCATTTTGCAACTGAACAAAATTATGTAAAATATTTTTTTATCCAAGAAACCGCAGGTGCAACCTACCCCATGCGCAAAGTGCAGCAGGATATTTCACAAAGTTTTGACGATTTCAAATACCAATCGCGAAAAAATAGTCGAAAATTTTACACCTATTCGAATTTACTTGTGAAATATTACATCGGAGAAATGACGACCATTCGCGGTCAAACAATACTCGAGGCCTATCACCCAGTTTTTGAACATATCTTTCGTAACTGTTGGAGGAATTCTGGAAATTTCATCGCGGCTTCTCGGCCGGTTGGAGTCCACTTTCGCCTTCGAATAACGCTACAGATGAAAGTATGGTACGGTTAAATCAGGCGAGCGAACAGGCCATTCGACACAAGCGCTTTTAGAAGTTACGCGGTTACCAAACGCTTCACGGAGAACTTCAAAGTCTTGTCGGATGTGTGACATATTGCGCCTTCTTGTTGGAACGTTTTCGTAACGAAGGATGAAACCCCTGCGAGGCACTGAATCGCAAATTGCAGAGCAGTCATATAGATGTAGATGAAGCCACCGTGACTTGTGATGGTCCCTGGACATTACCAAATGGGAGACATGGTTCTTGATAGTGTCTGTCATTGCCACGGACGGCAGTGTTTGCTCTGCAACGTGCTTGCATGCTGGTCAAAAGGATGGTGAGGAGTTCTTGTCGTGGGGCATTCCAGTCATCCACCAGCGTAATTGACTACTGCTGGATCGTCGTCGGTGTATGAGGATGTACTGGAATACGTGTCCCCAACGCGTCTCATCCGTGCTCGTTGCGGTTTAGATCGGAGGAACGGTCAGGCCAGTCCATTGGCCGAATATCCTCCCGTTCCTAGAGCTTCTCCACCTGCACTGTTCAATGCGGTTGCGCATTGTCGCCCATAAAAATGAAGTCAGGGCCGGATGTATCCCTGAAAACATGCATACGGTGAAGCACAGTGTCACAATACTCGTAACACTGACTGGTGAGTATAGAGTGTTCGATGGTTTGGAAGTCAGTACATGCATGCGACATTGTGATCCCTCACACCATAACGTCTCGACCACCAAAACCATCACTTTCTATAATGTTAGCCGTATCCTGATATGGGAATAATAATGCACCCTAGAACATGATCGTTTTCGTTGTCCAGGTGTAATGGTCAGGGAGGCTTAGTGTTACATGTGCCTACTGATTTCCAGATGTTTGAACATGGTACACTCACCAAATAACGTTACTGTGAAACAGCGCTACTTCCCAACGTACGACTTTTGAGAGCTGCATACTTCATTTTTGTGGTTGGTAATTCGAGCCTGCATCGAACTGCGCAGTTGGAGCAGCTGTTGGAACGAGAGGATATTCCGCGAATGGACTGGCCTGCTCGTTCCCCGGACTTAAATTTCATCAGCAGTTGTGGGATGCGTTGGGGGGACGCACTGCGGCACGTCCACATGCACCAGCGACGTCCAGGAGTTGTCAACCAAGCTCATGGAGCAATGGGACGCCTTGCCACAAGACCTTCTTATGAGAGCAAGGGAGCATGTTGCAAAGCAAGCACTACCACCCGTGGTGATCACACATCTAATTGAGAAACATGTCCCGCCTTTTGTAATGTCCAGAGGCCATCACAAATCGGGATGACGTCAGTGTCATTATTAAAAGGAAGGTGAGTCGTGCTTGGGTAGCTCAGATCGTAGAGCACCTGCCCGCGAAAAGCAAAGGTCCAGAATTCGAGTCTGGGTGCGGCACACAGTTTTAATCTGCCAGGAAGTTTCATATCAGCGCACACTCCGCTGCAGAATGAAAATCTCATTCTAGTGTCATTTTTGTCTTTGAACAGGAGAGTCATTTCTGATCGTCTCATTTGTTTCGGTTACGTTCTGTACAATATTGTAAAAGTTCTTTCTGTGTATGTTCCAGCTTTCATCGAGCTGTGTCAGTGACACATCATGCGGGAGTTACCTTCGTTCTTAGGTTTCGCATACAAGTTTATTTGGGACCAGTTGAAAAATGCTGTTGTCGAAAAACAAAAAAAAAAAAAAACAAAAAAATAACAAAAAAAATGCGAATGTGTTCCTGTATATTTAAAAGACTCTGACTGGCACGTGGGGTACCAGGTGCCTCATTCTAAGAGCACCTTTACAAATGTTCTCAAAAATTTTGGCATGCGATCTTATTCGCGCTATTTTTAACATATAACATACCTAAAGCTCCTATAAGCTCCCCTAACTGTAACTCACTCGCACCCACTAGTCCATCGCTGTGAGTCATTCCTAACCACCCATTTCCAGTTTCCCTTTCTCATTCACTCATTCAGCCTAACGTCGGTATCTCTCTGTCATTGTCGCCTGTGTCGCAGCTACAGTCCCCTTCGTTCTGTCCTACTACTACAGTCTCCTCTCACTGTCTCCCTCTTACTCTCTCTTTCTCTTCTCACTGTTACTATCTCCCTATCCTCCTCGTTGTAATTATCGTATAGTCTGTCCCTCATTATTACTAGCTTTCACCCATTTACATTTTCTCTTTCTCTTTATCGCTCCCCTCCAAGCATTTTCAGCTCCACTCTTTTCCAAGCATTGTTCTTTCACTGTCAACTATATTTCATTACCTCTGCGTCCCTCTGTTTCTCTTACACTGCCATTGCCTCCTTCGCTCTTTTTATAACAGGACAACTGTCTGCTACCTCCCAGTATTTATTACTTTTCGTCTCTTTTCCACTGCCATCCTCCTTCTTTCTCAGCATAAAAAAGCGCGAATGTGTTCGCATGCCGAAATTTTTGGGAAAATTTTTAACGGTGCTAAGGAAGGTAGAATGAGGCAACTGGAATCCCACTTTCAAATCGAAGTTTTTAAAATAAAAACAGTAACACATTCGCATTTTTACGCTGGTTCCTTCTTTTCTCTGCTGCACCAGGACCTATACATGGTGTTACAAAAAGGTACGGCCAAACTTTCAGGAAACATTCCTCACACACAAATAAAGAAAAGATGTTATGTGGACTTGTGTCCGGAAACGCTTAATTTCCATGTTAGAGCTCATTTTAGTTTCGTCAGTATGTACCGTACTTCCTCGATTCACCGCCAGTTGGCCCAATTGAAGGAAGGTAATGTTGACTACGGTGCTTGTGTTGACATGCGACTCATTGCTCTACGGTACTAGCATCAAGCACATCAGTACGTAGCATCAGCAGGTTAGTGTTCATCACGAACGTAGTTTTGCAGTCAGTGCAATGTTTACAAATGCAGAGTTGTCATACGGGATACTCTACCTGTGCTGCTAGAACATGTGCCTTTACAAGTACGACACAACATGTGGTTCATGCACGATGGAACTCCTGCACGTTTCAGTCGAAGTGTTCGTACGCTTCTCAACAACAGATTCGGTGACCGATGGATTGGTAGAGGCGGACCAACTCCATGGCCTCCACGTTCTCCTGACCTCAACCCTCTTGACTTTCATTTATGGGGGCATTTGAAAGCTCTTGTCTACGCAACCGCGGTACCAAATGTAGAGACTATTCGTGCTCGTATTGTGGACGGTTGTGATACAATACGCCATTCTCCAGGGCTGCATCAGCGCATCAGGGATTCCATGCGACGGAGGGTGGATGCATGTATCCTCGCTAACGGAGGACATTTTGAACATTTCCTGTAACAAAGTGTTTGAAGTCACGCTGGTACGTTCTGTTGCTGTGTGTTTCCATTCCATGATTAATGTGATTTGAAGAGAAGTAATAAAATGAGCTCTAACATGGAAAGTAAGCGTTTCCGAAAACATGTCCACATAATATATTTTCTTTGTGTGTGAGGAATGTTTCCTGAAAGTTTGGCCGTACCTTTTTGTAACACCATGTATAACTCACAGACAAAGAAATGTATTGGTCAGTGAAACTTGGATAGTTTACTTATGTGAAATGGAAATAATGCAAAACTAATTTTACATCTCAGACCGGATTTTACGAGCAAAAATTTTTTGCGCCTGCTTCCGTACTACTACACAGAGTTCCCAGATGATAAGGGGGACAGTTTACAGCATATTTCTCAGTGCTGCGTCACTTTTTAAACTACGTTTTCACCTCACCCAAGATTTTACTTGGGTATTTGTCGAGTACAAGTAGTGTAACTCTGAACCACTATATCTCCGAAATGGATAAAGATGTCAAGAAAATTTTCAGTGTCTTTCAAGACCGGAATCTTACGAACTCATGGTAACAATTACAGCCGTTTGCTGTGCACAGCTGTCTCCGAATCCGCGGCTGGGTTCTGGTCTGCTGATGACGGCGAAAATGTAGTAAAATGACATTTTTTCTATGGGTTCTTCCGATGGATCCCCACTAACTAATGGTACCTCCATAAGTACCCCACACCATATCAAATGCAAAAGGAACCAACCCATTTTCTACATTTGCCTAACCCCGAGGAAGTGTGTAATATTCATACTCTGACCCTATACCGTATAATAGCGACACTAAGACGATGTTCTGTTTGGTATACGAACAATCTCTAGCCCAAGGGCTATCAAATGGCTCTAAGCACTATGGGACTTAACTTCTGAGGTCATCAGTCCCCTAGAACTTAGAACTACTTAAGCCTAACTAACTTAAGGACATCACACACAGCCATGCCCGAGGTAGGATTCGAACCTGCGACCGTAGCAGTCGCGCGGTTCCAGACTGTAGCGCCTAGAACCACTCGGCCACCCCGGCCGGCTCTCCAAGGGCTACCCAAAACGCTTTCAGCTTACATTCTTTATCACGAACAGAACCCGAGATATGAGCACCGGATAATCCCATTTTCATGCGCGGCATTTTGGAACATATTAGGTACGCATGCTGTTGCAGGCATACCGATCACAGAACGACCGACCATCCGTCTCGATGTAGGACGTAGCCCCCTACTCACCCTGCCCTCCCAGGCGCGGTGAAAAATGATATGTTAATCACTATCGAAATGGTTCAAATGGCTCTGAGCACTATGGGGCATAACATCTGAGGTCATCAGTCCCCTAGAACTTAGAACTACTTAAACCTAACTAACCTAAGGACATCACACACATCTATGCCCAAGGAAGGATTCGAACCTACGCGGTTCCAGACTGATGCACCTAGGATCGCTCGGCCACAGCGGCCGGCTAATCGTTATCGTCTAGAGATAAGGGCCCAGTTGTGAATCCCAGAGAACATATTGTTTTAAGCACTATCCAAGTTTCCCAATAGCATATGCTGCACTGCAGAAGAAACATTTTGGAAAGCTTACCTGCTGGGGTGCCGCGAGCAAGTTGGTGTTGCCGGGTTTCCTGCGCAATGCTGCTTCCGCCAACTTCTTGGATGGTAGCGACGATCTGTACGTGGTCGGCTGCAAGACTGTCGTCCTAGGATCAGGTGTGAAGGCCTCGAGGTGCTGGTCGACGTAGGCACTCACGTCCTCTCCGGGGAATGGCTGAGGCTGAGGCTGAGGCTGGTGTTGTTGTCTGGTGGGGGGCGCGGGCTGGCGGCCTGCGTCGAAGCCCCCAGGCCTTAGCTGCGGCTGCGGGGGCCGCAGCTGCGGGGGCGGCTGCTGGCTGGCCTCGAAGCTCTGCAGCAGGCGGAGGCGGCCGGGCTCCCGCGGGGCGGGGGCGGGCAGGCTGGGCTGGCGGCTGGGGTCCCTCTGGAAGCTACTGGGCTCCCGCGGGGGTGTCAGGTAGCCGGGTGGGCCCGCCGCCGAAAACCCGCCGGGGCTAAGTGTGATGTGGTCCAGGAAGGAGGGCGCGCGCTGCGGCGGCACCAGCGACGCCGAGAACTCGTGCGGCTGCGGCTGCGTCTGGAACGGCTGCTGGAACACCTGTGGACACACACACGCTGGTGTGCAGACAACACTTCAACTGCGCGTTGTGCTCAAGCCTCACACAGCTCTATCCACTTTGACCTTAAGACACCCTCACAGTAAAGTACACGGAGGAGACAAAATTCATTCGATAGCAATATGCACTTATGCAGACGGGTAACATTACGCACACAACGTAAAAAGGACTGTGCATTGGCGGAGCTGTCATTTGTGCTCGGGTGATCCATTTGAAAAAGTTTCCGACGATGGTAATTAACAGACTTTGAACGCAGAGTGGTAGCTGGAGTTAGACGTATTGGACATTCCATTTCGTAAATCACTAGGGAATTCAGTATTCTCAGATCCACAGTGACAAAAGTGTGCCGAGAATACCAAACTCTATATCTATATCTACATCCATACTCCACAAGCCACCTGACGGCGTGTAGCGCAGGGTACCTTGAGTACCTCTATCCGTTCTTCCTTATATTCCAGTCGCGTATTGTTCGTGGAAGGAAAGATTATCGGTATGCCTCTGTGTGGGCTCTAATCTCTCTGGTTTTATCCTCATGGTCTCTTCGCGAGATACACGTAGGATGGAGCAGTATACTGCTTGACTCCTCGGTGAATGTATGTTCTCGAAACTCCAGCAAAAGCCCGTACCGGATCAGGTGTTAACACTCACCACGGACAACGCAGTGGCCGACGGCCTTCACTTAACGACTGAGAGCAGCGGCGTTGCTGTGGAGTCCTCAGTGCTAACAGACAAGCAACATTGCATGCAGTAACCGCAGAAACAAGTAAGAGACGTACGATGAACGTATCTGCGACGACAGTGCGGCGAAATTTGGCGTTAATTGGCTATGACAGCAGACAATCGACGCGAGTGCCTTTACTATCAGCACCACATCACCTGCAGCGCCTCTCCTGGGCTCGTGACCATATAGATTGGACCCTAAGACGACTGGAAAACCCTGATCTGGTCAGATGAGTCGCAATTTCAGTTGGTAGGAACTGATGGTAGGGTTCCAGTGTGGCGCAGACCCCACGATGCCATGGAGCCAAGTTGTTAACAAGGCACTGTGCAAGCTAGTGGTGGCTGCATAATGCTGTGTTTACGTGGAATGGACTGAGCTCTCTGGTCCAACTGAACCGATCATTGACTGCAAATGGTTGTGTTCGGCTACTTGGAGACCATTTGCAGCCATTCATTGACTTCATGTTCCCAAACAACGGCGGAATTTTATGAATGACAATGCACCATGCCACCGGGCCACAGCTGCTCGTGATTGGTTTGAAGAACATAGTGGACAATTCGAGTGAATGACTTGGACTCCAGATTGGCCAACTTGAATTCAATCGAACATTTATGGGACGTAATCGAGAGGTCAGTTCGTGCTGGACAGGCAACACAGACGCAATTATGAGCGGCTATAGAGGCAGGGGCTGAGAACGTATTTCTGCAATGATCTTCCAACAATTTCCTGAGTCCATGCCACATCGAGCTGCAGCACTATGCCGTGCAAAAGGATGTCCTACATGATATTAGAATATATTCCACGACTTTTGTCATCTCAGTGTAAGGTTGTAGGGTGTCTTTGCCGCTAAAGAAACTCTGTTCATTTGCAGTATCACACGTTCTAAGGTAAAATAACTTCTGTTTCAATGTACAGGGTCTTGCAGAACGTCCTGACAATTTCAAATTTGCATAACACATAAACTAATCGCAACACTTTACACAAGGAACAAAAATTATTCAAGTTTACTTATGAAATACTACATTGGAGAAGTGACCATTCGCGGCTCTACAATAATCGACGTGTATCACACAGTTGTTGAAGACGTCTGTCGAAATGCTGGGAGGGATTCTGGAAATTTCATTGTGAATGTGATTTTTAACTGTTGAAAGCTTTTCGGGCTGTCGGAATACACTCTCGCCTTCAAATAATCTGATAGGTAAAAGACTGGCACGGTTAAATCAAGGGAGCAAGGCGGTGATTCGACACATGAGCGTTTGGAAATTATGCGGTCATGAAACACTTCAAGGAGAACTTGCAAGGTCTTGTTGGATTTGTGGCACTTTGCGCCGTCTTGTTCGGACGTTTTCGTAACGAACGACTAGGGTCTACCTGTAAACTGCTATGCACACGTTCGATGTTCTAGGGCAGTGTTTTCAACCTTTTTCAATACTTGACACCTTTCCAAGTAAAAATATTCTGGCAGCCCCCAGAACTACACTCCTGGAAATGGAAAAAAGAACGCATTGACACCGGTGTGTCAGACCCACCATACTTGCTCCGGACACTGCGAGAGGGTGATCACACGCACGGCACAGCGGACACACCAGGAACCGCGGTGTTGGCCGTGGAATGGCGCTAGATGCGCAGCATTTGTGCACCGCCGCCGTCAGTGTCAGCCAGTTTGCCGTGGCATACGGAGCTCCATCGCACTCTTTAACATGCCGCGACAGCGTGGACGTGAAGCGTATGTGCAGTTGACGGACTTTGAGCGAGGGCGTATAGTGGGCATGCGGGAGGCCGGGTGGACGTACCGCCGAATTGCTCAACACGTGGGGCGTGAGGTCTCCACAGTACATCGATGTTGTCGCCAGTGGTCGGCGGAAGGTGCACGTGCCCGTCAACCTGGGACCGGACCGCAGCGACGCACGGATGCACGCCAAGACCGTAGGATCCTACGCAATGCCGTAGGGGGCCGCACCGCTACTTCCCAGCAAATTAGGGACACTGTTGCTCCTGGGGTATCGGCGAGGACCATTCGCAACCGTCTCCATGAAGCTGGGCTACGGTCCCGCACACCGTTAGGCCGTCTTCTGCTCACGCCCCAACATCGTGCAGCCCGCCTTCAGTGGTGTCGCGACAGGCGTGAATGGAGGGACGAATGGAGACGTGTCGTCTTCAGCGATGAGAGTCGCTTCTGCCTTGGTGCCAATGATGGTCGTATGCGTGTTTGGCGCCGTGCAGGTGAGCGCCACAATCAGGACTGCATACGAGCGAGGCACACAGGCCCAACACCCGGCATCACGTTGTGGGCAGCGATCTCCTACACTGGCCGTACACGTCTAGTGATCGTCGAGGGGACACTGAATAGTGCACGGTACATCCAAACCGTCATCGAACCCATCGTTCTACCATTCCTAGACCGGCAAGGGAACTTGCTGTTCCAACAGGACAATGCACGTCCGCATGTATCTCGTGCCACCCAACGTGCTCTAGAAGGTGTAAGTCAACTACCCTGGCCAGCAAGATCTCCGGATCTGTGCCCCATTGAGCATGTTTGGGACTGGATGAAGCGTCGTCTCACGCGGTCTGCACGTCCAGCACGAACGCTGGTCCAACTGAGACGCCAGGTCCTGTTCCACAGGACTACATCCAGCATCTCTACGATCGTCTCCATGGGAGAATAGCAGCCTGCATTGCTGCGAAAGGTGTATATACACTGTACTAGTGTCGACATTGTGCATGCTCTGTTGCCTGTGTCTATGTGCCTGTGGTTCTGTTAGTGTGATCATGTGATGTGTCTGACCCCAGGAATGTGTCAATAAAGTTTCCCCTTCCTGGGACAATGAATTCACGGTGTTCTTATTTCAATTTCCAGGAGTGTATAATAAAAGTATGTCAGCGATTTCAAAGGCAACATATTTAATTTTTTTTCGTTGATACTATAGTGATCGAGCAATCAAATGCAATGTGGAAGAGGTCGCAGTGCTCTGCGGGCAGAGATATAATTATGTTCTTTGCCGCCCGTTTTCGGTCGCCGCAGTCAGTCGTCCGAGTACGCCAGTAAGTATGGACATGATTATTGTCTTCGCGCTTCGCTCTGAGCGAGCATAAAATGGACAAGCTTCTTTTCTCCTGCGACCGCGTCCCTCTCAGCAAGGTTTTGTGCCCCCCCCCCCTCCCTCCCCCTTCAGGGGTCGTGACCCACAGGTTAAAGAAAAACTGTTATAGGGAATTCGGACGGTTTTTTCTAGAGCAGATTGACTTTCGCTCCGATGCATTGGCAGTTGTACGGAAGTTTCTTACCCAATTCAATATTGTTCTAGGAACAGATATTGGATATCGCTGCTGAATCTTTAAATACTTACGAAAGGCAAGTTGCACGCGCTCGATAGATTCGCCGTAGCGAGTAGCACTCTATTGCGAACGCACGGTATTTTCTCTACCACTATGAAATGATTACTGCCTTGCATGTGGGAGGCAATGTGTCCCTTCACACTACTAATAGACGGCGCCACAGCAACTGTAACTTTTTTCTTTTTATAGCGTGCGTTACACAAATTTGAAATCGTTATAACACTGCGAAACATCTTGTACAAGATGGTGGATGACCGTCGAAGTAAGGATTAACTGTCTACATGTTGTATAAATAGTTCTAAAATATATAGCATTTTATTCACCATAAATTTCTGTACTTGATAAATTAACGACATATTCCAAATACCATTAATATATTGTACAGCACTTAATTATGTAGCACGCGATATATTTACAAACGCCGTACAAAACACAACCTCATATCTAATAACTGTAGAAAATGGCGGAAACTGCCTACGGCTGTCTCTAGAGCACTTTTCTTCTTGTGATTCTAAAATCAGTCAATAGACTGAAGTACCGACCAAACAAAATGATGTGTTCCTAGCTACACTATCCTGCAGGCACAACACTATCCCCAAACTTAATGTCATTGTCCTACAACTAGACATATGTTAGAATACTAGTGCCGTGGTACATAAAGTTGGGGGAATGCTGCCTTAACACGTTTTTCTTATCTTCTCATATTATGTACTCTGTAATGTCCAGACATCATCGGAGCGAGCCGTTAGTACGGCGATACAACCGTTTCAACTGAGTTATAAACCCATTAGACTACAGCAAAGGACGTGTGATTACAGACAGTGGCTGCCGAAGTAATGGCATTCAGGTACAGAAATATGCGATCCTATACACCCCCTACAACGGATATACGAGTAATTGATGATAAAGGTATTTCAGAGTGGATTGTTAAAAGTGATAAATTCCATACTGTATCGAAAGTGAAGCCACACCTGTTACTGAGTAAGCCCACTACGTGGGTTTCAGTAGCTTCCTTGATTATTATATCCAAGAAGAAAGATGTAGATGCCAGAACTCGAACGTTATCATTGTCCATTGATATCAATGCAATGTCTGACCGCTGGAAATTTATCAGGCTTTAGGAACAGCCTTCTGATACAGGCAGACAAAAGAGTGGTAGCTGCACTTCAAAGAACTTTGAACTGTGACTGACGCCCGAACAACAGGGACTTACATACACTGAAGTTAGAAAATACTGCATTGAGAATGGCTAGCTACTAGCCGAAATGTGGATTTGTGTAATAAAATCTAAAAAAAGGACGACTGATTGCTACACTCTATAATTCATAAGTCACATAACAGTCGCTGAGTGCACCCACTTTCCGAATGAAAGGCACCTGAGGTTCTTAAATCACTTGATTGCTGGACTCTACTTCTGAACTGCCAGAAATTTAAAGATTTCAGGGTGCTAATTCTTTGCCTATGACAACTGCCATTAATAATAATAATTTAGATTGGCAAAAAGTTCGCAGTGTTTTTGTTTAGGACGTTGGTATTCCGGATGCTAAGGATTCATTTATCGATTGTCACTGTTGCTATTTGAATTTACATTTTTTCATTTGGTGACAGTGAGTGGACCCTTGTACGCTAGAAGTGCCAAGTGAAGAAATCTGTGTTTTTCCGACATATTATTCTGTATGAGTTCAGTAGAGGGGTGATAGCAGCAGAGGAAGACACAATCATTTGCGTCGTTAATTGGGGCTATGCCATTGGACATAGCACGGCTAGGAAATGGTTTCCTCGTTTTAAGAAGGATCGCTTTTGACATTAGTGACTTTTCACGTTCAGGAGGACCTCTGGGGTTTGATGAAGATCATTTAAACGCATTAATCGATGATGATCCACGTCAATGTTATCGAAAACTGGCAAATGCGATGAATTGTGATCAGTCCACCATCGTGCAACATTTACATACATTGGGAAAGGTTCAAAAATTGGGTGTATGGATACAGGGTGCTCTAAATCAAAATCACAAATATCAGCGAGTGGCCATATGTACATCTACTGGCGACGATAATGGCGTCTTTATGCTAAAGTAAGGAAAATAAAGGTATGGTTGAGCCGAAACAGAGCAGTTATTAATGTGGTGGGACAGCCACGGTGTGGGATACTACGAATTGCGTCCCGGAGGTGTAATAATCACTGCTCACTTTTACTGCCTACAACTGAGACGCCTTGCAGACGCAGTGAAAGAACTACGACCAGGAAGACTGCGTTAAGTGATGCTACCCCACGATAATGCCAGCCCGCATTCTATTAGACCGACAAAAGAATACCACACAGGAGTTGGTTTGGGAAGTCATTCTGTACCCACCTTGTGTCCTCAGATTTTCACCTTTCCCGTTCTTTATCGAACAACGTTCAAGGAACTTCTTTTCCGGATGAAAACGCGCTTAGAACATGGCTCGACGAGTTCTTCATTTCAAAACTGCGTGATTTCTGCAGTGGTGGAATCGAAAAGATTCTCCGGCATTGGCAAGCTGTTGTAAATTGTGAAGGAGAATATATCATTGGTGACAAAAGTCTCTGTTATTAACCTTATGAAAAAACGGTACAAACTTTTACATCAATCCAATAATAATGGTGTGTAGGCCTTACAGCCGGGTGGTAGCCATTGTATAGTTACTGTTACGCAGTGCTATTGACTAGCTTGTTTATCCTTTGCTAACAAGGGAACCTCCCCATCGCACCCTCCCTCAGATTTAGTTGTAGGTTGGCACAGTGGATAGGCCCTGAAAAACTGAACACAGATCAATCGAGAAAACAGGAAGAAGTTGTGTGGAGCTATGAAAAAAATAAGCAAAATATACAAACTGAGTGGTCTATGAGCAAGATAGGCGACATCAACGAGAATATGAGCTCAGGAGCGCCGTGGTTCCGTGGTTAGCGTGAGCAGCTGCGGAACGAGAGGTCCTTGGTTCAAGTCTTCCCTCGAGTGAAAAGATTACTTTCTTTATTTTCGCAAAGTTGTGATCTGTCCGTTCGTTCACTGACGTCTCTGTTCACTGTAATAAGTTTAGTGTAAGTGTTTTGCGGCCGCACCGCAAAATCGTGCGATTAGTAGACGAAAGGACGTGCCACTCCAATGGGAACCGAAAACATTTGATCGCAAGGTCATAGGTCAACCGATTCCTCCACAGGAAAACACGTCTGATATATTCTACATCTACATCTACATCTACATGACTACTCTGCAATTCACATTTAAGTGCTTGGCAGAGGGTTCATCGAACCACAATCATACTATCTCTCTACTATTCCACTCCCGAACAGCGCGCGGGAAAAACGAACACCTAAACCTTTCTGTTCGAGCTCTGATTTCTCTTATTTTATTTTGATGATCATTCCTACCTATGTAGGTTGGGCTCAACAAAATATTTTCGCATTCGGAAGAAAAAGTTGGTGACTGAAATTTCGTAAAAAGGTCTCGCCGTGACGAAAAACGTCTTTGCTGTAATGACTTCCATCCCAACTCGTGTATCATATCTGCCACACTCTCTCCCCTATTACGAGATAATACAAAACGAGCTGCCCTTTTTTGCACCCTTTCGATGTCCTCCGTCAATCCCACCTGGTAAGGATCCCACACCGCGCAGCAATATTCTAACAGAGGACGAACGAGTGTAGTGTAAGCTGTCTCTTTAGTGGACTTATTGCATCTTCTAAGTGTCCTGCCAATGAAACGCAACCTTTGACTCGCCTTCCCCACAATATTATCTATGTGGTCCTTCCAACTGAAGTTGTTCGTAATTTTAACACCCAGGTACTTAGTTGAATTGACAGCCTTGAGAATTGTACTATTTATCGAGTAATCGAATGCCAACGGATTTCTTTTGGAACTCATGTGGATCATCTCACACTTTTCGTTATTTAGCGTCAACTGCCACCTGACACACCATACAGCAATCTTTTCTAAATCTCTTTGCAACTGATACTGGTCTTCGGATAACCTTACTAGACGGTAAATTACAGCATCATCTGATAACAATCTAAGAGAACTGCTCAGATTGTCACCCAGGTCATTTATATAGATCAGGAACAGCAGAGGTCCCAGGACGCTTCCCTGGGGAACACCTGATATCACTTCAGTTTTACTCGATGATTTGCCGTCTATTACCACGAACTGCGATCTTCCTGACCGGAAATCACGAATCCAGTCGCACAACTGAGACGATATCCCATAGGTCCGCAGTTTGATTAGAAGTCGCTTGTGAGGAACGGTGTCAAAAGCTTTCCGGAAATCTAGAAATACGGAATCAACTTGAGATCCCCTGTCGATAGCGGCCATTACTTCGTGCGAATAAAGAGCTATCTGCGTTGCACAAGAGCGATGTTTTCTGAAGCCATGCTGATTACGTGTCAATAGATCGTTCCCTTCGAGGTGATTCATAATGTTTGAATACAGTATATGCTCCAAAACCCTACTGCAAACCGACCTCAATGACATAGGTCTGTAGTTAAATGGATTACTCCTACTACCCTTGTTAAACACTGGTGCGAACTGCGCAATTTTCCAATCTGTAGGTACAGATCTATCGGTGAGCGAGCGGTTATATATGAGTGCTAAGTAGGGAGCTATAGTATAAGCGTAATCTGAAAGGAACCTAATCGGTATACAATCTGGACCTGAAGACTTGCCCGTATCAAGCGATTTGAGTTGCTTCGCAACCCCTAAGGTATCTACTTCTAAGAAACTCATGCTAGCAGATGTTCGTGTTTCAAATTCTGGAATATTCCATTCGTCTTCCCTGGTGAAGGAATTTCGGAAAACTGCGTTCAATAACTCCGCTTTAGCGGCACAGTCGTCGGTAACAGTACCATCGGCACTGCGCAGCGAAGGTATTGACTGCTGACGGCATGTGCGTCACATGACAAGAATATGTTGTCGACCCACCTAACTTGTACACTTGGCGAATGGGTAAAAAGATTCTTCTACCTTGCCTGATTTAGGTTTTCTTGTGGATGTGATAATCATAAATAAAATAAAATAAATTAAACTTCTCACGCGATGGAAGACTTGAACCGAGGACCTCTCGTTCCGCAGCTGCTCACGCTAACCATGGGACCACGGCGCTCCTGAGCTCACGTTATCCTTGATGTTGCCTATCTTGCGCATGGACTATTCAGTTTTTATATTTTGCTCACTTTTTTCATAGTTCCACACAACTTCTTCCTGTTTTCTCGATTGATCTGTGTTCAGTTTTTCAAGGCCAAACCACTGTGCCAACTTATAACTAAATGTGAGAGGGGTGCGATGTGGAGGTTCCCTTGTAAGAGAATAATGAGGCAATTTATAGTCCACTGTGGGAACTATCTACAACTCGGAGAAGGCATTTTAATATTTAAGCTTATGTCATGTAGATGTCTCAGTTTTAGTATCAAAGTAGAAAGTATGTGTATGGTGGCTGGAATATCTGACAAAGAAGACGTTCAACATTTGTTTCACAATCTTGGTTTGATGCGAGCGTTTCAAAATAAATGTTGCTGTCGGTAACTTATGTTCTAATCAGTATTATAATCTTACGAAATAGTGATGATAATAGTGATATTTTAAAAATAATTTTATTTCGTGACCGAAACACAATCAAAGTCTTTCGTTTTTACGCCTCAGGTGGTGATTACCCCCCAGATTGGGAACCATTGGTCTAGATGAATGCCTCAATACATCTAAAATCAGTTCCATGCACTGCCGTCAAGGAAATTGATGACCCTTGAACTCAGTTCGACAGTGAACTTGATAGCAAAATTTTGTTGGGGCTGATTTCGATGTCGTAGAGTTTGCACTCGTTCGTCCTCTGTTAGAATATTGCTGCGCGGTGTGGGATCCTTACCAGGTGGGATTGACGGAGGACATCGAAAGGGTGCAAAAAAGGGCAGCTCGTTTTGTATTATCGCGTTATAGGAGAGAGAGTGTGACAGATATGATACACGAGTTGGGATGGAAGTCATTACAGCATAGACGTTTTTCGTCGCGGCGAGACCTTTTTACGAAATTTCAGTCACCAACTTTCTCTTCCGAATGCGAAAATATTTTGTTGAGCCCAACCTACATAGGTAGGAATGATCATCAAAATAAAATAAGAGAAATCAGGGCTCGAACAGAAAGGTTTAGGTGTTCGTTTTTCCCGCTCGCTGTTCGGGAGTGGAATATTAGAGAGATAGTATGATTGTGGTTCGATGAACCCTCTGCCAAGCACTTAAATGTGAATTGCAGGGTAGTCATGTAGATGTAGATGTGTCGTCAGCGTTCAGGGCAATCTCCGCGGCCGACACTCTAGGCGCGCTGTTGGTGCAGCGAGAGGACAATATGGGTCCCAGCACGGAGGCTCGCGGAATCCAGGCCACAGCATTCCTGGCCGCGCTAACATGCTTACCGCGAATCGGGGGTAGCTGCGTTCCACTAGCGTCAGGAGCGGATCAATTGGCGATGGATATCCGTGATGTGCTCTGAGCGGTTTTTGTATTTTTAACGAAGTACTCGTTGCAGTCATACTCATGTTTTTAAAACGTTTACAAGCAAGCTACATGTGCGTTAGAGCATTTCGGATTATTAATGTCGGGCCAGTTCTCAAATACAGCTTTGATAGTTAGACCGTTAAGACGACGGCTTTATAATGAGGTGAAATTTTCGTGAAATAGCTCCTAATATCGCGTCGGACATACCTTTGCCCAGGGTTGTGCAACAACCCGACGCGGCATGGACTCACAAGTGGTTGGAAGTTCCCTTCAGAAATACTAAGCCATGCTGTCTCTGTAGACGTCCATAATTGCCAGTCTTGTCGGTGCCAGATGTTGTGTACGAACTGACCTTTCCATTACGTCCCCTAAATGCTCGATGTGATTCATGTCGGGCAATTGGGTGGCCAAACCATTCGCTCGAATTGCCTAGAATATGTCGGGTGACATGACATCGTTGTTTGGGAATATGAAGTTCAGAAATGGCTGCATATGGTCCCTATGTAGCTTAACATCCAGAGGAACCAGTCCATTCCACAGGAACACAGCCAGCATCATTATGGAGCTACCACCATCTTGCGCAGTGCCTTGTTGACACCTTGGGTCAATGGCTTCGTGTGGTCTGCACCACACTCGTCCCCTACCATCAGCTCTTACCAGCTGAAATCGGGACACGTTCGACTGGGCCATGATTTTCCATTAGCCTAGGGTCCAACTGTTATGGTCACGAGCTACGTTCTGTTAGGAAAGGCATTCACATCGGTCGTCTGCTGCCATAACCCATTAACGCCAAATTTCACCACCCTTTTCTAACTGACACATTCGAAGTACATCTCACATTGATTTTTACACTTATTTGGTTACTTCATGCAGTGTTACATGTATTTCAGTACTGACAACTCTATGCAAACGACGCTGCTCTCAGTCGTTAAGCGGAGGCCGTCGGCAACTGCGTTGTTCGTGGTGAGAGTTAATACCTGAAATTTGGCATTCTCAGTACACTCTTGACACTGTAGATCGCAGAATACTAAATTCCCTAACGATTTCCGAAATGAAACGTCCCATCCTTCCGACTACAACTATGAAACCGCGTTCATATTCTGCTAATTCCCATCGTGTGACCATAATGACGTCGGAAATCGTTTCACATGAGGAAATCTTTTCACAAGAGTTAACTGAGGGCAAATGACAGCTCCATCAATACACTGCACTTATAAACCTTGTGTACGCGATATTACCGCCATTTGTGCATTTAGATACCGCTGTCCCATGACTTTTCTCACCTCAAACAAACAAAACACCGCCTGAATAGGTCTTAAAAACCCAATGGTACCCACCAGTCACCCGTCACCCTCAGCCCTTATTAGGCGTCACTGGATGCGGGTACCGAGGGACATGTGGTCAGCATACCACTCCCCCCCCCCCCCCCCCCCCCCGGCCGTTATCACTTTTGTGACCTCAGTGTTTGACAATTTCGTAGTTATGATGTGTTCAGTGCGTGGCTTATGGCCCATCACTTGAAGTATACCAGCCAAGTGCGTTGCTGGTGTGCTTCAACTTACTGAAGGAAGTAACTTACCCGACGTAAGTCGCAAACTGTGACAACAATCCCTTTTGAAGTCAAGCTTGGCGGTAGCTCTGAGAAAGTGACATTAATAAATTTCTCGAGAGCCTCTGTAATGAAACTGTGAATGAATGCCGAGAAAACTCCTGTGATACACCTACCATTGCTGTCCAAGGTGATAGTTTTGTAACATGGTGTGTGAAGGCCGACTCTATACGTTGAGGTGACAAAAGCCATTAGCTGACGATATGCACATATACAGACGGCGGTAGTACAGCGTACACAAGGTATACAACGGCAGCGCATTGTCGGAGCTGCCACGTATACTCAGGTGATTCATGTGAAAAGATTTCCGACGCGATGACGTCCGCACGACGGGAATTGACTGAGTTTTAAAGTGGAGTGGTTGGTTGGTTGGTTTCGGGGAAGGAGACCAGACAGCGAGATCATCGGTCTCATCGGATTAGGGAAGGATGGAGAAGGAAGTCGGCCTTGCCCTTTCAGAGGAACTATCCCGGCATTTGCCTGGAGTGATTTTAGGGAAATCACGGAAAACCTAAATCAGGATGGCCGGACGCGGGATTGAACCGTCGCCCTCCTGAATGTGAGTCCAGTGTCTGTGGAGTGGTAGTTGGAGCTTACGCATCGGACATTACCTTCGATATCGTTAGAG
The DNA here is from genome assembly GCF_023897955.1 of Schistocerca gregaria. NCBI lineage: Eukaryota > Metazoa > Arthropoda > Insecta > Orthoptera > Acrididae > Schistocerca > Schistocerca gregaria. The sequence goes on from NC_064923.1 coordinate 565,429,307, forward strand.
GATTCGATATTCCGAGACCTATAGTGTCAAGAGTATGTCGAGAATACCAAATTTCAGGAATTACCTCTCACTACAGACAACGCAGTGGCCAACGCCTTCATTTAACGATCGAGAGCAGAGTCGTTTGCGTAGAGTTCTTACTGCTAATGGACAAGCAACAGTGCACAAAATAACCGAAGAAACCAGATGTACGACGAACGTATTCGTTAGGACAGAGCGGTGAAATTTGTCGCTAATGGGCTATGGCAGCAGATGCCCGACGCGATTGCCTTTCCTAACAGTATGTCATCGCCTGCAGGGCCTCTCCTGGGCTCGTGACCATATCTGTTTGACCCTAGACGACTGGAAAACCGTGGCCTGGTCAAATGAGTCCACATGTCAGCTGGTAAGAGTTGATGGCAGAGTCCGAGTGTGACGCAGGCCATACTAAGCCATGGGGCCAAGTTGTCAATAAGGCACTGCGCAAGCTGGTGGTGGCTCCAAAATTGTGTAGAGGCTGTGTTTACATGGAATGGACTGGGTCCGCTCGATGTTCTGCTACTTGGATACCATTTGCAGCTATTCATGGACTTGATGTTCCCAAGTAACGATGGAATTTTTATGGATGATAATGTGACTTGTCACCGAGTAACAATTGTCCGGGATTGGTTTCAGAAACATTCTGACCAATTCGAGTGAATAATTTGGCCGCCTAGATCGCCCTACATGAATCTCACGAACATTTATGGGACATAATCGAGAGGTCAGTTGGTGCAAAAAATACTGGACTGACAACACTTACGCAGTTATGGACGGCTATACAGGCAGAATGACTTGATATTTCTGTTGAGGACTTTCAACTTGTTGAGTCTATGCCCCGTCGAGTTGCTCTCAAATGCCGGGCAAAAGGAGGTCTCCCATAACTTTTATTATCTGAGTGTCTGCTACACAGCAGCATCCCCACAGTTCCAACAACACAGACGGCAATTGGGACTCCTGTCAGCCACCAAGTTAAGGGAACTTGCCGACCATGAAACGAATTTTGAAGGAACGACCTACAGCTTTACACGAGCTGACTCGTAAAGATAATTATTTTGCTGTATTTTTCAGCCTTGTGTCACACTAATAGTGCCATAACCGGCTTTTACGTCTTACCAAGTCATCATCAGTTAGTGTGTTTAAAAAGAAAGCAAAAGTGGGTTATTAAAATACTACGAAACTAAATTAGAAAATCAAAATAACCTCCAAACACAGTGCACTTTTGTAAACGTTACGGAGTAGGTTGTCAAAGTACAGCTGAAGAAGCCAGGAGAGGTCTCAAGCATACATTACTGAATTGCGATTGTTTTAACAGAAGGCTACAGTTGGCTACGTGACAATAAAAAATTGATATATCTGAAATCGAAAATGCAAGAAAGAAAAGTTCACAAAATACGAGTTACCGGAAAAATCGTATTAGAAAGTGGCTATGAATGCAAAGAGAGCGACATGAGAGATTTAAGCAAAGACTAAACCCTAGCTTGCAAACAAAAGCTGAACGGAACGAAAGTTAGCGCGAGGAAAGCATAGAGAGGAGCGTCCAATAAATTTGAAGGTGAAATCTGGCCGACCCCCTGACGTTTTGGTCTTTTGCAAAGTCAGTAGGCTGAACGAAATCATCTACTCATTCGGTTAGTAATCATACTGATACCGCAACGGAATTTGATAGAGAGAAGGCCGAGATACTGAATCCCGTCTTCCAAAACGGTTTGACCGCGGAGGATCGTTATTCGGTTTCTCCTTTCAATCATCGCACGAACGCCGAAAAGGCAGCTTTTGAGATACGAGATCTCGGAAAAGAAAAGCAACTACAATCGCTTCGTAGTGGAAAGGCACCAGCACCAGATGAAATACCTGTAAGATTGTACAGAGATTATGCAAAAGAATTTTCTTCCCTTCTAGAGAAGTTAATCGTAGGTTGCTTGAGCAACGGAGAGTATTTAGCGATTGGAAAAAAAACCACAGGTGTTTTTCGGTTTGAAAAAGCGCCGTAAGACAGATACACTGTTTCAGTGACGTCAGTCTGTTGTAGAATTATGAAAAATGTTTGATGGTCACCTACTTTGATGTTTTTGGTGAACGAAAATCTCCTCTCCAAAAACCAACATGGATTCCGCAAACAGAGACGTAGTGAAACTCAGCTCACTGTGTTCCTCTATGAGATCCACAGCGCTGCAGACATCGGCGCTTAAGTTGATTGCCTGTTCCTGGACTTCAAAAATGTTCAAATGTGTGTGAATTCCTAAGATATCAAACTGCTGAGGTCATCTGTCCCTAGACTTACCCACTACTTAAACTAACTTACACCAAGAACAAGACGCATACCAATGCCCGAGGGAGGACTCGAACCTCTGGCGGTAGCGGCCGCGCATACCGTGATATGGCGCCTCAAAGCGCACCGCCACTCCGCGCTGCTCCTGCACTTCAGGAAGGCATTTGACATGGTTCCGCACTGCCGTTTAGTGAAAAAATACGAGCTTACCGAGTGCTGGACCAGTTTTAATACTGGATTCGAGACTTTCTTGCTGACAGAAGTCAAAAAGTCGTTCTTAACGGAACAAAATCGAGGTAAAAGTAATTTCAGGAGTAGCCCGAAGAACTGCCATAAGCCGATACTGCTTACAATGTATATAAATGACTAACAGAAAGTGTCGGAAGCTCCGTGAAGCTGTCTGCAGACGATGTGGTTGACTTAGAAGGCTGTAACGGTAGAATACTGCAGCGATCTACGGGAAGACCCGTATAGGATTGATAAATGGTGCAGGGATTGGTTGTTGACCTTGAACGTAAATACATGTACCGTACTGCACATAGAACGCGGAGAAATTTACTATTGTACAATTACAACATTAGTGAGGTATCACTGGAAATAATTACTACCGTAGAAAACCTAGGAGTAACAACCCAAGGCGACCTAATGTGGAATGAACACATAAAACGAACAGTAGGAAAAGCATATGTCAGAGATTCATAGGAAGAATCTTAAGGAAATGTAGTTCATCCACTGAAGAAGTGGCTTACGAAACATTTGTTCGATTGATTCGAGAGTACTGATAATCAGTCTGAGACACATAACAGAAGCGAAGAGAGGATTGTTTGATAAGTCTGGTAAAAAATCAAGAAAAAATGTTTGTTCCTTAATGAGCTCATCTTACTGCTGAAAATAGTGTTCTTTGAAAGATATACATTTGATCCAGCGATCCTCCAGATTTTTCATTTCATCGGAAAACCAGATTCTGTCAAACTATGCAAAATACTCGTTAACTGCAACTATCACTTCACATTTGATGAAAATTTCTTCCCAGCAAGCCAAAGTTGCTATTTAGGCAACAGGTTAGGTCACTCGGGTTTATGTCTGGCGAATAGTGTGAATCAGGAGCCAATTTAAAACTCAGTTCAAGCACTTTCGCCATTGTTGTCGCTGACTCATGGGATGGTGCAGTATCCTGGTGAAAGAGCCCTTTTTGGCGTGCCAACCTTGGTCTTTTTTCAGCCTACACGAGTTTAAAATCATCCAATAATGAAGCATAATAGGACTCAGTTAGGATTCTGCCTTTCTCCAAGTTATCTATTAGGATTATTCTTTGAGAATGCCCCCCCCCCCCCCAAAAAAAACAGTAACCGTCTCCTTACCAGCATCAAAACGGTTTTTGCTTGCACAAAATCCTGCATCGGTAACATTTATGCAATTACGGACCGCTATGCCGGCCGTTGTGGCCGAGCGGCTCCACGCGCTTCAATATGGAACCGCGCGACCGCTACGGACTCAGGTTCGAATCCTGCCTCAGGCATGGATGTGTGTGATGTCCTTAGGTTAGTTCGGTTTAAGTAGTTCTAAGTTCTACGCGACTGATGACTTCAGATGTTAAGCCACATAGTGCTCAGAGCCATTTGAATCATTTTGAACGGCTATAAAGGCAGTACGCCTCAGTATTTCTGCACGGGATTTCCAACGACTTGCTGAGTTCATGTTACATCAAGTTACTGCACTGCGCCGATCAAAAGGAGGTTCGACACGATATTAGGTGGTATGCCATGACATCTGTGACCTCAGTATATACTGTAGGCTTTATTCAAACTCAATAATCATGTAATGTTCTCTCTGCTTCTTTCTTAATGTTATTCACGTTTTTGTAGTAGAAAAGTGTCGGGTGAATGTGTAATTGTGAAAACTCTGTCGTTTGTCAAAGGCAGCATGTAAAAATTATAAACATGATTATAGCATCCCAGTTACACAAAGCAGTGGTCGCACTCTGTTTTTCTGCTTTCGCAATTCTGGGCTCTTTCATCTAATTCCCACGTCCCACAAACAGTTGACAGGCGAGCAACGAAAAGAGACGTAAGACACGATTAACGGCTTTTTTTGCCAGCACGAGAGGAATATTGACGATTATTGGCGATACAAGCTTTCGGTGTGACACTTTTACAGCCGTACTCCGTGATGAACGTTTCTTTTTCCCCAATTCTCGGTAGATAGCAGCCGTTAAATTGAGTTTTAAATATGCTGTGTGATTCAGTGTAGAGGGACCAGCCGTTAATCATGAAAATGCATCACCATGTTGGCTTCCATGAAAACTGTGGGTGTTTAATCGGATAAATCAACTGATTAAGTGTGGTACAAAGACGAATGGTTCGATAACATTTGGGAACGGATGTGCAGATACTTTAGACAGCAAGTTAAAAATAATCAGGAAAGCTCTACGTTTATTTCATTTGTCTCAGCTGCAATACATCGTATCGATATCAGAGGATACCAACGGGTGGTGTCTATTTGAAATGTAGGAACCGCAGGAACAATTGTAGTAATGCCGCTCTTGTTAGACCGACGGATGCGGTGCAGTAGTAAGCCGAGACACCGGCCTCGCATTTCGGAAGACGACGTTTCCGTCCTTGTCCGTCCATTATACCACCAAATTTCACTTTGAGGGACGGTACCGGTCTTCTCATATGTGTCTGCCTTACGTGTTTGTTTTCGCAAAGGCTGCAAACTGATGTGCTCAGAGCTAATCGATCGTCAGAATCTTTTAAATCGCAGGGAATTATGGTTTGCAGTAGATATTAGGGCTCTAAATGTAGTTGTTAGTAGTAGACAAGTACAAATATTAACGGATTCGTATTTTCTGTCCATATTCATGTAATACGCTCTAAGACAAAATAAAAAGACTCACTACGAAGGAATTATCCAAATGGGACTGAAATGAGTAGATTTGATGTACATGTGCGGACAAAATGGAAGATTTAGTCAAGAGAAAGAGCTGCACTAACTGATCAAGTGAAAAACGCCCCTGACCGACCTCTGGCCCTTATGTAAGCGGTTATTCGGCTTGGCATTGATCGACAGAGTTGTTGTATGTCCACGTGACGAATATCGTGACAAATTGTGTCCAATTTGCACGTTAGATCGTTGGAGGGCCCCGGAGGGTGGAACAAACAAGCAGTCCTAAAAAGAAAAGGCAGAACAATTGCAAAGTGCACAAAACGAAAACGAAAGCGAGTACTCACGTTGGAGGGCTGCTGGAAGGGGGCGGGCTGGTGCAGCTGCAGCTCGAGCTGCCGTAGGAAGGTGTCGTACTGCGACTGCGTCGGCTGCTGGAAGCCAGTTTGCTGGAAGCCAGGCTGCTGGAAGCTGCCCGCCAGCTGCGGCTGCGTCTGCGGCTGGTAGTAGAACTGCTGGCCTGCGGACAGAACAAAACAGGGGAGGTCTGAGCCATCTGTAGGAAAGCATTCTTGTCGATACACTGTTGCTACTGAGTAGCAGTAGTTCAGTAGTTGTTGTATTACTGTGACACAACATAAATACGGTGTTTATTTTAACTTGAGACAACTAAATATCTCGGAAACGACGCATCGTACGAAAAAAAAGGTCTACGTGAAAAAGCTAATGTTAATATTAAGGGGACATTTGTCTGTGCTGCAACTGGCCATCTCCAAACCACCCACCTCCGTGCGTGGGGCCAACTTTGTATTTCCAAACGGGAACCCCTCACTTTTATTTCATATTCGGTTTATACGCCAAAAAATACGTACGCTTTACGCAAACCATTGTTTCTCATTCGTGGTAGAAATCAAGTGTACCAGTTTTTGCGATTAAGAACCGACGCATTTGATACTACATCTCAATTATTATGCAAGTGTAGAGCTTTGTGTTTTAATGGTTGATATTTATGTCCGCAATTTACTTTAGTGACGCAAATTTGACTGTACGGCACAATATGGTTAGCCGTTTCAATGTCCGGATGGAAACTACGTTTAGAATGGTCCAGGTACAACGACTTGGATGTAACAATTTTCTGTTCCCATCGGGATGCTTGATATTAGTCAGTCCCCTTGTCTCTTGTCATTGGAGTAACATGTTGTTTTGTAGGGCGGGCAACCACAGCCAAACCTCGACATTTTTTCAAAAAAAAAAAAAAAAAAAAAAATCCGCACTGTGTGTATGAAAGATTTTGATTAAATCTGCGACCGGTTTCGCACCACTTATCTGTGCATCCTCAGGCAATATACGCTATTTATAACATAGTAACGTTGAACATTGACCTGTAGCCACTCCCCACCATTCACGTCCAACAGACCGTCATCTGGTGAAGATGGTAGTCAAAATTTAAAAATTTTTTAAGTGATTGGAGCGGCCATAACCGTGCTAGTTGAGAGGAGCCGCGCGGCAGCGGACACGGCCTGACTGACTGGCCGCAACCCATATATTGCCTGAGGATGCACCGATAAGTGGTGCGAAACCGGTCGCACATTTAATAAAATTCATTCATACAGCCAGAGCGGATTTTTTTTAAAAATATCATTGGAGTGTTTGATTCCAGTGAGTCCCTTGCCTCTCACCACTAGGGTGTCTGATTCCGTACGAGTATCCATGGCAGATGCTCCAATCAGTATCTCTTCATGGACGTTTTGCGTTATTACAATGGTTGTGGTTCGTATTCTACCGGTAGCCGCGTAGCGGCCACCACAAGAGTTACGGCGTTTGGATTGAAAACACATCGAAATCAGTCACCCTGATGCAGGGGTTCGAGGCTGGCCATTTCGACAGTTTGGGGACACACCACAATCAACTCCGCAGGGAACAGAAAACTACGTGACCATACAAGTAGTTTATTTGTTTGCCAGAAATATCAATGCCTAACCACGTTATTTGTAATGTACAATCATATTTACAACACTGAAGTAAAGTTTGAACATCAGTATCAACCTTTAGAACATAAAGGTTTACATTTACATCGTAAATGAAAATAATGTAGATGCGTCGCTTCTTAATTACAATAACAGGCACACTAGATATTTGTCGATTACAGCGTCATATGTGCTTGACATCGTCAGTCTAGGGGGCGATCTAGAATAAAGCAGAAATATAAGTACAACTTCAGACAGCCAATATCGTATTGTACAGCCTTTATTAAGATGGTTGTTTTGAGCAAACTATATCTTCTTCTTTTACTTGTGCCTTTGTCCAACATTTTCGCAGTGTTGGCATGGTTATTGTCTGATGTGGTATGGCTAATTTAAGGGGTGGCCGGATGTCCTTCCTGTCGCCACCCCGTTACGCCAATCATGCTGGTGATGATGATGATGATGATGATGATGATGATGATGATGATGAAAGGATGAGGACAACACAGACACGCAGTCCCCGGACAGAGGTAATTCCCAACCCGGATGGGAATCGAACCCAGGACCCCGTGATCCAGAGGCAGCAACGCTAGCCACTAGACCACGAGCTGCATTGCCATCATGAAATCTACAAAGCACAGATAAACGTCTTCAAGCACACTGGGATCTTTGCTTTACAGGTCTGGTGACAGCAACGTACTCGTAGTTTGCTGAAAGCGGTCATCACAATAAAGGCTGTACAATAGCGATCTTGGCTGTTTGCAGTTGTGCTTCTATTTCTGGACTACAGTTACATCTACCACGAATGGGAACAATGGTTTCAGTAAACTACGCTTATTTTTGACGCAGGAACCAAATATGCAATAAAATGGGGAGGGGAATTCCCATTTGAAGGTACATAGTTGACCCCATCCACGCAGGCGTTGTGCCAGTTGTGGCACGGACAGGTGTCCCCTTTACTAATATTCACTTTTCGGCTAGAACATTTTTTTCCGTACGATGAGTCGTTTTTGAGATATTTAATTGTCTCAAGTTAATACAAGGACACTGTATACAGGGTGCATCAAAGTCTTCACATGAAACGTCAAGGAGTGACATATCACATCCTGGGGAACAACTTTTGTTAAAGACAAATTGTTCGCAGACACCTCCTGGCCAAATAGTAATTGCCGGGACGACAAGATTTTACTTAACTAGCAGAGTCTACTAACCAGGTCTGTAGCGTACTACCTACACCAGTAAACTAATAAAGGATATTCAACAAGAAATCCTTCAGAAAGAGTGTCTCTAAGCGGAGAAAGGCATTTTAGAAGCAAATTAAAAACTTTAATTGTGCTGGGCCTACCCCCATTCATGTTGAGCAGGTGGCTGGATTGTAGGCAACACACAAGGCATTCGCATTCCACAGTGTCTATTCCTTGCCGCCTGTCAGGGGCGTAACCAATACAGAAGGAAGTCTAACATCGTCGGATGTCCATCTTGCTAGCCGCGGATCTGTTTGACGGATTGCTAACGGAAGCGGCCCGGCTCGGTTTCCCGGCTGGGCTGGAGATCTTTTTCTTCGCTTGGGGACTGAGTGTGGTGTTGTCCTTACGTTCGTGTCGTCATAATTGGCATTACACTTCTCAGATGGTTGTATGGAATGTGTCAGCCAGAAAGTTGTCTCGAACAAAAGTTGTTCCTGTGACATAATCTAGCACTCCTAGACGTTTGATATAAAGACTTTGAAACACCCTGTATATAACTTTCTTTCTCAGTTTACGTGTTATTTAGTTGGTAATAGTGTTCATTATGCTATGCAATATAATCGGTTATTAGCATTTCGGTCTCCTGCTTACAGCACTTTCATTGCATGTACATATTTGTAATACGATCAATGTACACAATGTACGTAAAAGTGCTATTCGAGGGAGAAAGTGCTGTAAAATACGGACATTTGAAAGTCAGCGAGTGTATACTATGGCATAGACTGCGAATAACGACTGACTGTTTTTACTTGATTTATCTCGCTCGTGTGAAAGAAGCGAAGAAATACGCATAATACTCTGAAAAATAATGTGATTGCGCATGCATATTAGGCGTTAGAATGACCAAATAGTTTCGTGTGACGGAAATATTGTACTTTTTTCAAGTACCAACGTCAAGAGAGAAAGATATCGGTTGCTTCCAGCCAGTATCTATCCGGCGGCGACACACATAACATAGCATTGCGTTTCCTTCATGCGGAACGAAATGGCAGCACTCTGGTATTTACGGGCACACCATACCGTCGCCACCACTATTTAGCTATAGACAACGTTAAAAGACATTTTTAAAAAAATCTTCGAACTGCAGAAAGCTGTGTAAAATAGCTATTTTTTCATGATGTTATTCGACGTGTTAATATTTGTGAAGGAAAATGATATATTTGTTAGGCGATAGTAATTGTGCCTGCGATGGCAGTACTGTGGGGTCGTAGAATCTCTGGTTGTCAGTAGTGGACAGCTGCGGTGTGTAGCAGGCGACGTTCGTTGAGTGTACTGTGTAATGCATGGACGCACTTTTGGAACTATGTGAGTTACAGGTTTATTACGAGGAGGAATAATGACTCAGAGCAATGGTCGGATAGCATAGGGCATAAAAAAGTTTTGAAATGAAGAACAAGGTATTAACTGATGAGGTAAAAACTTTATTTTTAATTTTGTAGACTTTTATTGTTGGTCCACTTGACCCTTTTCACAGTCAAGCTTTTGACAATTATTCTTCTGATTGATATTGAGAGTTAATTTACTGTATAGTGGAAGTTATTAGATTAAATTAATTTTCATATTAGAGTCTCTGATTTTTTTAAAAGTTCATTCTTACTGGAATTTCGGAACTTAAAGATTGAGCCATGTGCTTCACTGACATTCTGTGTCAAGATCGTGAACCCAATTTTCCTGGGCCAACTGTAGTTAGTTTTTAGCAGTATTTTTTTAGCTGTTACGGAGTCATAATGCATGAATGTTTCGTTTCCTTAACGCAATGTCTGTTTGTCAGTTTCTTTATTCTACAAGGGCCATAGGTCAGTGCAGAAATTTTCGTGTGTTTCAGGTTACATTGTTATACAGGTCGACATTACTTTTTTATATACAGTTTTTTTTTCAAGCAGTTCACCCTGACCAAGTCTACTGAGCGTGAAATTGTTTTGCTTATTTATTTGATTGTGAATGAAATAAGTTTTCACACATGCTCGTATAGTGATCTTACAGTAATTGTCCGGCAATGATCTTCACAGTCTGGTTAGACTATTTGTTACAGCTATGTTTTACTGATCTGTTTCCAGCACCCTACGTGCTGTCGACAATTACTTGTAGCTCGGACCAATCTTGGCATGCGGCGCGTTTAAATAAGTCTTTGTATATTTTCATATTACATCTTGTCTGTTGATTGCTCTGAATTTAGTTCTACTGGTGGGATTGTTTGATTTGGAGGGTCATTTCTGTTGCCTTATAAACACGTGGTAAATACCTGACTTGTGTTTGGGGGGACTAGCACCTGTCGATTGCTTTCCTGCTTGTATACGGCAGCTTGTCCGAGCTACTTATGTAATCAGACAACGAACTTATATTGCAATATTGACGTTAGATGTAGTTGAGAGTAACTGCCTGTGGCAAAAGATTTGTGATAGTTATTCAGTGGACTTACGGGGTGACAATTATTGAACTATATGAAATAAAGTCGTCATAATTTCTGAACGGTTTAAGTTAGGATGTCGAAACTGCACCGTTGGTAAAGGGCATGATGGGAGCTAGTGCGCGCAGTATGGTTTGCTTTAGCGACGAAGCCCAGTTTCACTTGGATGGGTTCGTTAATAATCCGCATTTCACGATCGAGAAGTCTCTTCACCCTCAACGAATGACTGAGTGGTGTGCAATGTCCAGTCACTGAATAATTGATGCAATATTCCTTGATGGTACGGTGACTACCGGACAGTACGTGAGGGTTTTGGAAGATGATTTCATCCGCATTATCCAAGGTGACTCAGATTTCGACAAGATGTGTGCTTCATGCAAGACAGAGCTCGACCCCATCGCAGCAGGAGAGTGTGTTTGAAGTACAGAAGGGGCACTTTGAGGACCGCATTCTTCCTCTAGGGTACCCAGAGGCAACTGGAATGGGCCTCGGTTGGCCACCATATTCTCCAAATCTATACATATGCGACTCCTTTTGTGGGGCTAGATTAAAGACAACGTGTACAGGAATAGCCACAAAACCGCTGCTGAGCTGAAAACAGCCATTCAGGAGGTCATCGACAGCATCGATGTTCCGACACTCCACCAGGTCATGCAGAATTTCGCTATTCGTCTGCGCCACATCGTCACCAATTATGGCAGGCATATCGAACATCTCATAACCTAAATCCGAATATGTGCATTGACGTTTACATGTTGAATAAAGTGTATTCACGCCGCAGTTTGTAACTAATTTACGTTTTTTTCCATATAGTGCAATAATCGACACACTGTATTTATTACGAACTCAGTAGAATTGGAAAGTGTCAAAAGTGGTTCAAATGGCTCTGAGTACTATGGGACTTAACTACTAAGGTCATCAGTCCCCTAGAACTTAGGACTACTTAAACCTAACTAACCTAAGGACATCACACACATCCATGCCCGAGGCAGGATTCGAACCTGCGACCGTAGGGGTCGCGCAGTTCCAGACTGTAGCGCCTAGAACCGCACGGCCACCCCAGCCGGTATGGAAAGTGTCATTTCTATTGTCTGGTAAATACCTGACACAAATCTAAGAGGTGATTTGGCCGATTAACTCCTGGTAACTGATTTCTTGATTGTACGTTGTCGTCTTATCAATCTGTGGCCGTGTTGTACTCAGACAAAGAACTTAATGTTGCAACCTGTCGTTGGGTTTAAATGAGCATAGGGGCTTGTGGCGAACGGTTTTTGCAGTTAATCAATCGACTACTTATTATGAATTTGGAAGTAACCTTTCTGTTATGTGGTAAATAAGTGATAAATACCTGAGTTCTGATTTTTGAATGTATATTGTCTTGTCGCTCTGTGCCAGTACCGTAATCAGACAACTAAATTATATTGAAAACTTGACGTGGCATTTATCCAGGGGGAATCACCTGTGGGGAAGAAATCATTATGTTTATTTAATTTATTTGTTTAATACGGATTTAGCAACGTGGGTTCATGTCTTCTTGGGTCGGAAGGATGTCAGTTTCCGATAAATAAAATGTAAATGTCGTGTGATTAGGGCCTCCCGTCGGGTAGACCGTTCGCCGGATCTTTCGATTTGACGCCACTTCGGTGACTTACGTGTCGATGAGGGTGATATGATGATGATTAGGACAACACAACACCCAGTCCCTGAGCGGAAAAAATCTATGACCCGGCCGGGAATCGAACCCGGGGCCTTAGGGTTGACATTCTGTCGCGCAGATTTTTTTTAAATCTCATTTTGTTCGATATTGTTCGTTGAATTTGTTCGTGGCGGACGTCCGATGACACTCGTTCAGATTGCTCGTGGATCCTTTCACTCAGTTTTTTTTTTATCACAGAGGGTACCTAAACCCTCTGACCGAACACGGTGAGCCGACTATTCAGCTACCGGGCTCGGACTTCCGATAAAATAATAAATGTTTTTGTGAACCTGCGTATTTCTCTCTCAACCCACTGGGAACCTGTTCTGGCTACAGTTTTATACCAGGGTATTTTTACTATGCCGCCGTCAGCCGGAACCTCACTGAGTACACCCCGTTCCAGTCCTCACAGCAAGGAAAAATCCGTGGCACTCAGACACGCTGTAAACCTGGATGAAAAGGCTGGTAGTCACCCACACAATTACGAACACCAGAAAGCTTATCCGGTGTTACGGGGAATCCCGCTACCCGGGGCGGTGAGGCTTCACTGCGTGAATTCCAAGACTTTGCGAGTAAAAGCGGCGAGGCTGCAGCCGCGGAGCGCCTGCTGCGCTCTGACGAGGACAGAGTCCGGCTTCTCACCGAGGATTACCCGCGCCGTCTATTCAGGAAGACTCGCCTCGCTGGCTTCAGCCTTCTGCTATTCCGCCGGCTCACCCGACTTGAATGCCAAGAGGTACTTCAACGCCAAATGTCACCGATCCCGAGAAGACTTCTGCAGGCGCTGATGAGTGTCCACTCCATTCATACTACTTGCGAAGAACGCTGCGACACTCAGTTAACTCGTCTCGTGTTACATTCGCCTGATGTTTGCCCTCAAGTACAGGGTGAATACGATACTGTGGCAGTCCGAAATGTTTACCGAAAATACACTACTGGCGATTAAAATTGCTACACCACGAAAATAACGTACTACAAACTCGAAATTTAAGCGACAGGAAGATGATGCTGTGATATGCAAATGATTAGCTTTTCAGGGCATTCACACAAGGCTGGCGCCGGTGGCGACACCTACAACGTGCTGACATGAGGAAAGTTCCCAACCGACTTCTCATACACAAACAGCAGTTGACCGGCGTTGCCTGGTGAAACGTTGTTGTGATGCGTCGTGTAAGAAGGAGGAATGCGTACTGTGACGTTTCCGACTTTGGTAAAGGTCGGATTGTAGCCTATCGCGATTGCGGTTTATCGTACCGCGACATTGCTGCTCGCGTTGATCGAGATCCAATGACTGTTAGCAGAATTTGGAATCGGTGGGTTCAGCAGGGTAAAACGGAACGCCGTGCTGGATCCCAACGGCCTCGTACCGCTAGCAGTCGAGATGACAGGCGTCTTATCCGCATGGCTGTAAACGGATCGTGCAGACACGTCTCGATCCCTGAGTCAACACAGGGGGACGTTTGCAGAACAACAACCATTTGCACGAACAGTGCGATGACGTTTGCAGCAGCATGAACTATCAGCTCGGAGATCATGGCTGCGGTTAACGTTGACGCTGCATCACAGACAGGAGCGCCTGCGATGGCGTACTCAACGAAGAACCTGGGTGCACGAATGGCATAACGTCATTTTTCCGCATGAATCCAGGTTCCGTTTACAGCATCATGAAGGTCGCATCCGTGTTTGGTGACATCGCTGTGAACGCACAATGTAAGCGTGTATTTGTCATCGCCATACTGGCGTATCAACCGGCGTGATGGTACGGGGTGCCATTAGTTACACGTCTCGGTCACCTGTTGTTCGCATTGACGGCACTTTGAACAGTGGACGTTACATTTCAGATTTGTTACGGCCCGTGGCTCTACCCTTCATTAGGTCACTGCGAAACCCCTACATTTCAGCCGGATAATGCACGACCACATGTTGCAGGTCCTGTACGGGCCTTTCTGGGTACAGAAAATGTTCGTCTGCTGCCATGGCCAGCAGATTCTTCAGACCTCTCACCAATTGAAAACGTCTGGTCAATAGTGGCCGAGCAACTGGCTCGTCACAATACGCCAGTCGCTACCCTTGATGAACCGTGGTATCGTGTTGAAGCTGCATGGGCAGCTGTACCTGTACACGCCATCCAAGCTCTGTTTGACTCAATGCCCAGGCGTATCAAGGCCGTTATTATGGCCAGAGGTGGTTGTTCTGGGTACTGATTTCTCAGGATCTATGCACCCAAGTTGCGTGAAAATGTAATCACAGGTCAGTACTAGTATAATATATTTGTCCAATAAATACCCATTTATCATCTGCATTGATTCTCGGTGTAGCAATTTTAATGGCCAGTAGTGTACTATTCAGTGAGCATCCATGACGATGTACTTCATTATTCAAAACTAATGCATACGATAGAATAAGTTCTTTGATTCGAAATTAACACTTTATTTCATTTTTCATGATAGACTGGATGATGAAGTTAATGGAAAACTTCATCATAAAGCCATCTGTAGTCTTTTACAAGGGGTTTACTGCAGGGTTGGTCAAAAACATGGGAGCACCAAGCATGCTTGAACATAAATGCGGGTGCTAGCCAAGCCTGCAGATTGCGCTGTTACATTTGACCGCGAACAGCATCGGGAATCTACTGTCTGCAGAAGGTCAAAATGAAACTAACCAAATAAAAGTTACAAAACTAACGTGGTATACCGTAGATTGTTGTAGGTAAACGTAGACCACGCTAGTTTTTTTCGTAGCTTTGATCAGTTAAGGTCCTACGCTCCTTACCTGTACATTACGTCTGTTGTATACATATCGGGCCTTAAGTCATAATGATCGCTTTTCTTTGCGTATGCAGTAGGTGTCTTACTAGATTCTCCCAGAAACCGGAAGCGGGGAACCGTCTAGAAACTGAATAAGGACAGATAAAGGGCTAGGTACCCTATAGATCATTGTTCTTGTACATAATTATCCTCCTGTCTGTAACTGAAAAGGAAACCGTATTTGTAGCACAGCGAAAATTTCCTATGTTTAATTCAGGTGTCATGTGAAAACTGTTTGTCTGTAACGTGAAACAGAGGGCTGTTGTAGTAAATATAAAGAAAAGAATACCGGTTTATCACATACCTCTATAAAACGCAATTTCATAAGCTAAAAGGTAAAACAAAAAGAACCCCACAAAACAAAAATGTATCAATCTTCGCTTCAATAATTCGTCGGTACCTATATGAAAGATGTTTCAGGAAACTCTTGCCTTTGATCATGATGAAGAAAGTTCTGTTGAGTACAAAATAACACCAATAATTACATGTTTTTTATGTTTGTGCAGATAAATTGTACTTGAATCGAAAGTAATTCCTTTTGTTACAGAAAAGCGCAGAAGCTACGTAATCAGTTAATTTTTATTACTTATAAAGTGCAATTTATATTCTGTAAGAATATAAAATACACAATGGACTAACACTGAATGATGTGCGGTTCTAATTATGTGCCAAACAGACAACCAAACATAGAAAGAAGAGAAATCGTCGGCTCCAAGTTTTTCTCTTATCTGTTCATTTATGTTTCTTCCCTACAAAACTACCTATACTACCGGCAATCCAGCCATTTACTACGTCATTTCTGTACTGTACTAAAACTAACGAACTGCAGTTTTGGGAATACGACGTCCTCTATGCTGTAATTATAATCCCTTCTTGGAAAGTTATTTGTAGAGAGCTCCTGGAAAGCGGAAGCACAGTTACTTCTTGGAAATTTATATTCAATCACAGATTTTTAACTTTGCCTTTCTTTCTCCTGCCTTTTATGAAAATGTTACTAAATACAATATACTCATAATTATTTCGTTTTTTAGCTGTGTAAGTAAAGTAAAAATGGAAAATAAAGGAAGTTACACCGTAAGGATTCGACCTCTGCGCGAACGTCTGCCTGTTGTCGATGCTAAAGTAAATGACTGAATTCTCTAATTTTCTCGAGAACTGAAGGGCGATCTATTGATTTGATAAAAACCATTCAACAACGAATATCGCAAACAATATTTTTATCTAAAACAGCCGGTTTCAACAGACTAAGCTGTCATCTTGAGCCGGCCTGTTTGTCCGAGCGGTTCTAGGTGCTTCAGTCTGGAACCGCGCGACCGCTACGGTCGCAGGTTCGAATCCTACCTCGGGCATGGATGTGTGTGATGTCCTTAGGTTAGTTAGGTTTAAGTAGTTCTAAGTTCTAGGGGACTGACGACCTCAGATGTTAAGTCCCATAAGGCTCAGAGCCATTTGAACCATTTTTTTTGGTCATCCTCAGGTCTTTAAATGAAATGTTGAAATGTGTGTGAATTCCTAAGGGACCAAACTGCTGAGGTCATCGGTCCCTAGACTTACACACTACTTAAACTAACTTAAGCTAAGAACAACACACACACCCACGCCCGAGGGAGGACTCGAAACTCCGGCGGGAGAGGCCGCGCAATCCGTGACATGGCGCCTCAAACCGCGCGGCCACTCCGCTCGGCTTCAGGTCTTTAAATCTTTTGCTGTGAAACACGTTCATTTTATGCTGACCTCACGCGCAAGATGTCAAGTGAATAAAAGTAGCACAGTTGCAGTGACAAACCTTTTATAACGTTCAATTTTTATCCACTTGATATCTTGTGCGTGAGGTCAGTCTAAAATGAAAAAAAAAAAAATTACAACAAATGGTTTTAAGACCTGAAGATGACAGCATAGTCTATTGGAAGCGGTTGTCTTTGTAAACTACCCCTCACTTATTGACCTCAATGACAGTGAAAAATTAAACCGCTTGTACCTAATGGAAATTTGGGAAAAGCAATCGTCACCGAAGTTAATCCGTCGGTAAAGAGGGCGGAATGGGTTGCATCTAAATGAAAGGAAAAATGCAAATGAAATTGGTGGAAATTAATTTTGAAAAGGGGTAAAGTTAATAAAGAAGGTAAATGTGCGGTCGTTACCTTAACAATTAACCGGCGTTAATTAGATATTTGAGATCTGGGGAAAATTACGGTCGCGAGTCCTATGGACAACTATTATAATAACTGAAAAAGAAAGCTTATTGTACATATACACTCCTGGAAATGGAAAAAGAACACATTGACACCGGTGTGTCAGACCCACCATACTTGCTGCGGACACTGCGAGACGGCTGTACAAGCAATGATCACACGCACGGCACAGCGGACACACCAGGAACCGCGGTGTTGGCCGTCGAATGGCGCTAGCTGCGCAGCATTTGTGCACCGCCGCCGTCAGTGTCAGCCAGTTTGCCGTGGCATACGGAGCTCCATCGCAGTCTTTAACACTGGTAGCATGCCGCGACAGCTTGGACGTGAACCGTATGTGCAGTTGACGGACTTTGAGCGAGGGCGTATAGTGGGCACGCGGGAGGCCGGGTGGACGTACCACCGAATTGCTCAACACGTGGGGCGTGAGGTCTCCACAGTACATCGATGTTGTCGCCAGTGGTCGGCGGAAGGTGCACGTGCCCGTCGACCTGGGACCGGACCGCAGCGACCGACGGATGTACGCCAAGACCGTAGGATCCTACGCAGTGCCGTAGGGGACCGCACCGCCACTTGCCAGCAAATTAGGGACACTGTTGCTCCTGGGGTATCGGCGAGGACCATTCGCAACGGTCTCCATGAAGCTGGGCTACGGTCCCGCACACCGTTAGGCCGTCTTCTGCTCACGCCCCAACATCGTGCAGCCCGCCTCCAGTGGTGTCGCGACAGGCGTGAATGGAGGGACGAATGGAGACGTGTCGTCTTCAGCGATGAGAGTCGCTTCTGCCTTGGTGCCAATGATGGTCGTATGCGTGTTTGACGCCGTGCAGGTGAGCACCACAATCAGGACTGCTTACGAACGAGGCACACAGGGCCAACACCCGGCATCATGGTGTGGGGAGCGATCCCCTACACTGGCCGTACACCTCTGGTGATCGTCGAGGGGACACTGAATAGTGCACGGTACATCCAAACCGTCATCGAACCCACCGTTCTACTATTCCTAGACCGGCAAGAGAACTTGCTGTTCCAACAGGACAATGCACGTCCGCATGTATCCCGTGCCACCCAACGTGCTCTAGAAGGTGTAAGTCAACTACCCTGGCCAGCAAGATCTCCGGATCTGTCCCCCATTGAGCATGTTTGGGACTGTATGAAGCGTCGTCTCACGCGGTCTGCACGTCCAGCACGAACGCTGGTCCAACTGAGGCGCCAGGTGGAAATGGCATGGCAAGCCGTTCCACAGGACTACATCCAGCATCTCTACGATCGTCCCCATGGGAGAATAGCAGCCTGCATTGCTGCGAAAGGTGGATATACACTGTACTAGTGCCGACATTATGCATGCTCTGTTGCCTGTGTCTATGTGCCTGTGGTTCTGTCAGTGTGATCATGTGATGTATCTGACCCCAGGAATGTGTCAATAAAGTTTCCCCTTCCTGGGACAATGAATTCACGGTGTTCTTATTTCAATTTCCAGGAGTGTAATTAGCACTAAAAGCGTGGCAACCGAAGGTTGACACGTGTTGTGTGAAATCTGAATGTTTGACTGAAGTAATAAATTTCACTACACTCTGACTTAATTTAGCAAAAGAATTAATAAAACCGGAATATTGAAAGTTATTTAGTGACTGAAATTAATAGTGAACTTCGTTTCTGAAGCACTACGAAATTCAATAAAATAAGGTTAGCCTTGGACTACCTCAACAATCATTTCAAAAGCTACTTGAATCTACGCAATTTAGAACTAAGAGATTTAAATTTGAACTTGAATTAAATGATTTTGAACAATTAACAACAGTAAAATTTAGTACGTACCAAGCAGAGCTGCAGTCACAGGTAAGCTAAAATACGGTAACAAAACTCGCACTCTTAATTTGTGCTTGTGTAATCTAAATATTGTAGCCAGCTATGAGTATTTTAACTGAACTTTTAAATTAAAGTAGTGGACTGGAATGATATTACTTTAGTGCTGGCGTTTGAATTTCAACGACACTCGGGTTCATTCCGGAAAAGGATGGGACCCTGCTTGGTAATGCAATTGTGACAATGAGCAACAAAGGTTCATGCTAAGTTGCTGTAATTTTGTGAGGCAAATGGATCAGTTTGAAAAGCTGAGGTCTGCCATACAGTTCTAAAACTTTACGTGTTTCCAGTCTTCCTTGTTGGCTGATTGAAGGTAAAAATACAAACAATATTTACAAAACAATTATATATATATATATATATATATATATATATATATATATATATATATATATATATATATATCAGGTAACAAAATAAGGAAAAAATTATAGTACAATAGATGGAAATAGGAGGATATGCATTTCCGGCGTTACATCTTAAATAAAAAAATATTTTATGCGGTCTTGGCCCTTCAAAGGTTTTTAGCTATCGTAAATGGTTCACGTCTCGCTCTACCCTCGCCAAATATGCTGTTTTTTTCTAAAATCTTGGCCACCTGAAGCTTTCACCTCTGTCACATTCATTTCTGCCAGAGCATATACCATAAATTTGACGAAATCGGTGATGAGGAATGGAAGTGGTCACCTTTTCTCTCTGAATGCTACCATTTGTCCCTTGTAGCAGTTACACCCGGTCACCCCCAAGGCCTTGTATTAGTTTTTAACGGCTCTTATTTCCCAACAGCCACAGGGCTTGAGACCCTGATTTCTAATGCCTCGCGTACTCACAGTGCCTTGCGTCTCTTCTTTTACTTTAGCTTAGAGCTCAGGTGACGCGGTGTCGTGTCCCAGACTTCACCGGGTCGGTGGTAGCGCGTCCCTCTCCGACCAGGGAGCTGTCTGCCTGCTGAGCGGACTGCAGCCGTTCTAAACGGGGTCGTGGCGCGGTGTGGTGTTAGGCCCGTGTGCCCGCTGCCCCACCCTCTCCACTGCTACGGATCTGCATTCATTGGCGAGGCATTAACGCGGTTATCCGGGCCCTGGGTTGGAGAGCGGCAGGCGCGCGCTTAATTCCCACGCACCGCAGCAGGGCTGGAGTAGAGGGCTCTAGAGGTCCGCGCCGATCCGGAGGTCCAGCGCGCTCTGTTTCACATGCCATGCGGACGTCACACGTATTGCATAAATGGTCCAAAAACGCTTCTGGAGCGCTTCTCTTTATTTAAACTGCTGTAATCACATGACAGTAAAACTGAAAGGTGTAAAATAGAAAAAGTTGGTACGTTTGTTATTTACGTATGTTACATCTACATCTACATATATACTCCGCTAGCCACCAAGCGGTGTGTGGCGCAGGGA
The DNA here is from genome assembly GCF_023897955.1 of Schistocerca gregaria. Lineage (NCBI taxonomy): Eukaryota > Metazoa > Arthropoda > Insecta > Orthoptera > Acrididae > Schistocerca > Schistocerca gregaria. The sequence goes on from NC_064923.1 coordinate 565,450,053, forward strand.
ACAATTGGCGCCAAAGTCATATTTCCCTCCCTCTGTTCCAGTCGCGGATCGCGCGAGGGAAAAACGACTGTCTGAACGCCTCAGTACGAGCTCTTATTTCCCGTATCTTTGAGTGATGATCATTACGCGATCTGAAAGTTGGTGGTAATAATATATGTTCTACATCCTCGGTGAAGATCGGATTTCGTAATTTAGTGAGCAACCCCTTGTGTTTAGCGCGTCGTCTATCTGCAAGTGTGTCTCACTTCAAACTTTCTGAGATTTGTAACGCTCTCACTATGGTTGAATGTACCAGACACGAATATTGCCGCTGTTCTTTGGACCTTCTCAATCTCTTGAATCAGACCCAACTGGTAAGGGTCCCCTACAGACGAACAATACTCTAAGACTCGACGAACTAACGTATTGTAGGCTATTTCCTTTGTTGAAGGACTGCATCCCTTAAGGATTCTTCCAATAAGCCGCAATCTAGAGTTCGCCTTACCCGTTACTTGTGTAATCTGATCATTCCATTTGAGATCATTTCGAATAGTCACACCCAGATACTTGACTGATGTTATCGCTTTCAAAGAATGATCATCTATTTTGTACTCATACAATAATGGGAATTGTCGCCTTGTTATACGGAGTAGGTTACACTTACTAGTATTGAGAAACAACTGCCAGTCATTACACCACGCATTTATTTTCTGCAAATCCACATTGATTTGTTCACAACTTTCGTGTGATACTACTTTCCTGTACACTACAGCATCATCGGCAAATAGTCTAAGGCCGCTGTAAATACCATCAACCAGATCTTTTATGTAAATCGTAAAAAGCAGAGGACCTATTATGTTGCCCTGGGGCACACCTGAAGTCCCTCTTGTTTCTGTTGAAGTTACCGCGTTCAGGACGACATACTGCTCCCTGTCTGTTAGAAAACTTTCTATCCAACCGCATATGTCATTGGATATAACGTAAGTGCCTCGCATGACCGCTGTTTCCTAAAACCGTGCGGGTTTCTGCAGATGAGCTTCTCAGAGTCTAGAAAGGTCATTATGCCTGAACACAAAATATGTTCCATGATTATACAACAAATCGATGTCAGTGAAATTGGCCGGTAATTATGTGCATCCAATTTTCTACTCTGTTTATAGATTGCTGTGACCTGGGCCTCCTTCCAGTCCCGTGGAACTTTCCGCCATTCCAATTATCTCTGATAGATGACGGATAAGAATGGTGCTATATTTGTAGCATAGTCAACATCAAATCTTACGGGGATACCCTCTGGGCCAGATGCCTTTCTGGCGTCTAAGGATCTTAACTGTTTTACCATCTCAGATACACTAAATACTATGTCAGCCATCCTTTCGTTTGTTCGATAATTGAAAGGGGGAATGGTGGTGCAGTCCTCTATCGTAAATGAGGTTTTGAAAGCTAGGTTTAGAATTTCGGCCTTAGGTTTATCATCATCAGTTACCTTACGCCTACTGTCTGCAAGAGAAGGTATTGAATTATTTGTAGCATTCCTAGATTTTACATACGACCAAAAATTTTTGGTTCTTTTTAGGATCTGCAGATAAAATGTTAATTACATCATAGAACACATACGGCATCGAAGTCTGTCTAGGTCCACGTAAATAATTCTCATTAAGCGCTGATGACGTACGCAGCTCTACAGGACGGCCCAGAGACGTTGGGAGAAATTCGAGGGGTTGCAGAGGGTGTCTTAAGGAACAAATTGACGACAGGAGACCGTGTACGGAAACGTCATCCAATGACGCTACAGAGCGTCGAAGTTGTAGGCGCTGCGCCTGCCGCTAGCTCTCCCCTTTCGCAGTAGTTTCTTACCAGACCCTGAAATGGCTAACCATTTTGTACTGTACAATCAAACTTTCAAGCACAAAGTAAATTTCGAACATCAAGATAAACTGTTTGAACAAAAATGTTTATAATTACATTGTGAATGAAATTTAGAATCAACTTGTCGATTCTTAATTGAAAAACGCGCGCACTTGGTATTTGTCGATTACAGCACCATCTATCACGAATGGAAAAATATGGTTCGTGTAACCTGTAAGTAATGTTGTGGCGTAGACTTCGAATATGCAATGGAAGTCGGGGGAAGGGGGAGGGGTGGGGGGGGGGCATCTGAAAATACAAAGTTGACTCTGCCCATTTGTAGCAGGGTCAGATGTCCCCTTTACTAATATTAACTTTTCACCTAGACCATTTTTTTCGTACTATGCGTCTTTTCCGAAACATTTAGTTGTCTCAAGTTATACATAACTGAAGCTCCAAAGAAACTGGTGTAGGCATCCGTATTCAAATACAGAGATATGTAAACTGGCAGAACACGGCGCTGCGGTCGGCAACGCCTGTACAAGACAACAAGCATCTGGCGCAGTTGTTAGATCGCTGGTGTTACAGTCGGAGCACGTGCGATAGGACATAACATTTCCGAGGCAGCGATGAAGTGGCGATTTTTCCGTACAACCATTTCACGAATGTACGGTGAATATCATGAATCCACTAAAACATCAAATCTTCCACATCGCTGCTGCCAGAAAAAGATCCTGCAAGAACGGGACCAACGACGACTGAAGAGAACCATTCAAAGTGAAAGAGGTGCAACCCTTCCGCAAATTGCTGCAGATTTCCGTGCTGAGCCATCAAGAAGTGTCAGCGTGCGAACCATTCAACGAAACTTCACAGCTATGGGCTTTCGGAGCCGAAAGCCCACTCATGTGCCTTTGATGAGTGCACGACACAAAACTTTACGCCTCGCCTCGGCCCGTCAACACCGACATTGGACTGTTGATGACAGCAAACATGTTGCCTGGTTAGACGAGTCTCGTTTTAAATTGTATCGGGCGGATGAACATGTTTGGGTGTGGAGAAAACCTTATGAATCCATGCACCCTGCATGTCACCAGGGAACTGTTCAAGCTGGTGTATGCTCTGTAATGGCGTGGGGCGCGTGCAGTTGGAATGATATGGGACCCCTAATACGTCTAGATACGACTCTGTCAGGTGAGACGTACGTGAGCATCTTGTCGGATCACCTGCATCCATTCATGTCGATTGTGCATTCCCACGGACTTGGACAATTCCAGCAGGAAAATGTGACATCCCCCCACGTCAAGAACTGCTACAGAGTGGTTGCATGAAGACGCTTCTGAGTTTAAACACTTCAGCTGGCCACCAAACTTCCCAGACACGAACATTATTGAGCATATCTGGGATGCCTTGTAATGTAGCCTGCCGCTGTGACCGAGCGGTTCTAGGCGCTTCAATCCGGAACTGCGCTGCTGATACGGTCGCAGGTTCGAATCCTGCCTCGGGCATCGATGTGTGTGATAGGAAATTACATTATTCATGAACATTTAGCTGTGAAAAAAAAAACCATTCTCTGTGGATTCCGCAAACATTTACCGAATGGTAACTCCTTCGTGTCAGCTGGTGTTAGGAAATGCTAAAAAATTCGGTCTAGGACACGCGAAATCCTTATAGACATCGTAACGGGAGACGAAACTTGGATATAACAGTCGCAAAATGAGCAGCAGTCTGATGGGTGTTTCAAGAGGAACCACAAAAAACAGAAGCGGTTAGTTCGCGAAGCACGTGAAATAAAATGATCGCTAGTTTCTCTGGCTACACTGGTCATGTCAATAGCAATTGTTTCGCAGCACTTCAGAACCTATGTTACTAAATGAGGCTTGAGTGCCAATCGCAAGTTACCTATTCAACAACTTCCAGGTCAAGAAAAATTTGATTTTCAACGTTTCGTACAGTTACTGATCAAATTTAAAAAATTAAAATGCTATCGTAATCTGCTCTGTTTACATTAAAGGTGTAACGTACCAAGGGAAGTATTACGGTTAGAAATAGCGTATATATATGTGCAGCTCACAGCACACGAATTACCCAGAATATATTCATCCAGCGTTTGTGAGTATGAGCTCTTGGTGACTCCCAAAATACACAGAACTTTATAACTTGAAAGACGTGCGCTTGTTTCGCACTGCTTTTATAATTTACATACATTGTAATATTGCGATGACATGATCTTGTTGCTCTTAATCCGCTACATCAAAATTACAGGAATAATTCAGGGAGTATGAGAACGAGGTACTTTGTTTTATTTTTCCTTAAATGCAGCAGTCCATCTCATATAATGATAATGGTTTCCTTTTTCCTCCTTGACCGTTTAGTCTCAAAACATGGGTGAGTGGTTTCAATGCTTTGTACAAGCCAAAGAATTTCATTTACTTATCCTTCCAAGTTACAGTACCAACATTTAGAATTTCGATTTTCATTTATTTTTGGTGTCGCATTGGCTAGTGGAGCGGGAGACATTTCCCTATGCTGAGAAATTCGGCTTCCGCTCTGAACGATGGATAGAGGTTCACTTTGTGTCGGGAAGTCGTGTTCCAGCGCTTGGTCGGTAAGCAAGTGTGTTCCCAAGTGGATACGAAATTAGATTAACTAATGATGAGCTTGAGTCAGCAAATCAGTGAACTTGAAAACAAACGTTCAAATGTGTGTGAATTCTTAAGGGACCAAACTGCGTAGGTCATCGGTCCCTGGACTTACATTCTACTTAAACTAAGTTAAGCTAACTTATGCTAACAACAGCACACACACACACACCCATGCCCGAGGGAGGACTCGAAACACCGGCAGTAGTGACCAACTTAAAAGCATCAGAGCTTTCTTCAAAATGGTTCAAATGGCTCTGAGCACTATGGGACTTAACTTCTGAGGCCATCAGCTCCCTAGAACTTAGAACTACTTAAACCTAACTAACCTAAGGACATCACACACATCCATGCCCGAGGCAGGATTCGAACCTGCGACCGTAGCGGTCGCGTGGTTCCACACTGTAGCGCCTAGAACCGCTCGGCCACTCGGCCGGCTCAGCGCTTTCTTGTTCCCCAGTAAATTCTTTGCGTATTTTTATACTTATTGCTTATTGCTTGTAGAATTCACTTAGTTTTGAGCCGCTTTGGACGTTTTGCTTGTGATTTGTCATTATTCAGTTTTCATACACGTGCACGCACTGAGCACATTCGCTAGGTAACGCCTTCCGCGCTCATTTTGTTTATTTTGTTCAGTTTTGTCTCTATTTATTTTCTTCATAATGGTTCAAATGGCTCTGAGCACTATGGGACTTAACGTCTGAGGTCATCAGCTCCCTAGAACTTAGAACTACTTAAACCTAACTAACCTAAGGACATCACACATTTATGCCCGAGGCATTTTTCCCGCCTATGTAGAAATAATTCAAAAGCCAAGATCGCTTACACACTGTTTACTTGATAACCGGATTCAGCACGCTAAAGGCGCCATCATCAGATCTGAATGTAGTTTAACATTTCTAAACCATTTGGATATAATGTTAAGCTATATTCAGATCCGATGATGGCACCTTTAGAGTGTTCAAATCGATTATCCAGAAAACACTATTTAAGCGATTTAGGCTTCTGAATTATTTCTACAACAGAGTGATCGCCTCACTACGCACTGTGTGTTCACTGCTAAGTTTAATTTTTGTGTTAAATGAATATTTCCGGGTGAGTAATTTATTTTGGGAGATAGAATCTTGTTTCTTTGTACGCGATCTCGAGATCACGTGGTGAGTGCATAATTCGATGGTATAATTAAGTTAACTGATAAAATTTCGCGTTCACTGAAAGAACTTTGCTTTCAAATGATCCGAGAATCGCGTGAAGAATTTGCGCTGAAGTTACGTAAAGATGTGGCCACCTCGTTCTTTTAACAGTGCAGTAGCGAGTTCTCCTTTGGATGTAGTTTGCACGCCTGTTATTGCCAGTTCTTTTCAAACATTATCTTAATTTTCTTTCCGCAACCGTCAAGCTCCCGCACATACTCTCCTTATCAGGTCTATTCATTGTATGTTATTCCTTATCGAGAGAGCTGCCACTGCTGAGATAGGTGTCAAGTCAGTCGGATCAGATTGAATGTGAATACAGTGAATTCTAAAAACAAGCCATTTTTGTTTTTTTATTCAAAAATAAGATAATTTGTGTAATAAATTTGATGTCTGCCTGTGAAATCTTTTTTTAATGGTCATGTTACTCTCCCCCAAAGAAGAAGATAGTTAACGTATAAGAATTTGCGAGGCACTTGTCAGCAGTTTTATGATACTTCTAAAGCCGGCCGTGGTAGCCGAGCGGTTCTAGGCGCTACAGTCTGGAACCGCGCGACCGCTACGGTCGCAAGTTCGATTCCTGCCTCGGGCATGGATGTGTGTGATGTCCTTACGTTAGTTAGGTTTAAGTAGTTCTAGGGGCCTGATGACCTCAGAAGTTAAGTCACATAGTGCTCAGAGCCATTTGAACCATGATACTTCTAAAGAAAAAAATGAAAACTGAATCGTGTCGTCGGTCTGTTGGATCTTACGTTACCACTGCTTATTGTTTGATGAATTAGATTCATCACGGGGCTTCATATCTTCTCCGATTCAGCGCTGCCATGTCAAAAAAATGGTTCAAATGGGACTTAACGTCTGAGGTCATCAGTCCCCTAGAACTAAGAACTACTTAAACCGAACTAACCTAAGGACATCACACACAACCATGCTCGAAGCAGGATTCGAACTTGCGACCGTAGCGGTCACGCGGTCGGCCATGTCACCTGCGATACACACTACTACTTTTCTTCTTCTTCATTTTTTTTTGGAATTCATGTTAGTATCTCCATAACACTTCTACCACCGATGCTTCAGTTAACTGACATTTAATTATAAGGAATCGATTTAAGGGTGACCTGTTTGTAATAAATCTTAAATTCTGCGCTGCCTTGAAACAACATACTGAAAGTTCTAATACAAAAACAGCTAAATACTACCGAATCAATATGGAGTCCATCAAATCGAATGACACGTAATTCTGACGTCCCTTCCCGCAATTGAGGGAGAGCGGGGGTAGCTGGGTAAGATGAGCCGCACAGGCTTCAACGCTCGTGGACTCCCCCACTCTCTTCACCTGACCAGACGCTCGCTTTAGTTCCCACGTTGGACGCCACTGACTGCGCCCTCTTGTAGCAACCGTAAAAGACCCTCTGCCGCTGCTATTCCGCTTTGTGCTTCTAATTAAGGGAATTCCGGCAGCGGCACAAGCTGGAAAGGCGACAAGAGGCTCTCTTCCCCGTCACCCTCTTTGTTTCTTTCTTTTTTTTATTTAGGCCTTAATTGGACACCTCAGTGTGGTGCGTTCCGAGTCCAACTCGCAAACTACGCTGCCGAGGTTCCGTGTTCTGGAGCTGCACTCTGCACACTGCCTGCGTGGTCGCGGAACCCGGTCTCCTCTCAATGGAAGCGGTCCCTTTTGTTTATCCGTATACACAGTGCTCACCCGTACTGACGCATATACCTCAACTTCCCGAGAAACCAGTCATGTCCGTATCTCTCTCCTCTCCCCTCCCCTCCCTCCTTGTTCCTCACACAGTATCACAGCTGTTTCGCTAAGTAATCCATACAATATTAATTTCGGAAAAATCTTAAAAATTTCCAAAGAAACATTTTAAAGAGTAACAGCACGCAACGGAGTTAAAGTTTGCAGTATCAGTTACTTTGGTGAGGGTGTTTTTTTTGTCTCTGGAGGTGCTGAACCAACTACGCTTCATTGCAGATGATCTCTTCCTTTTTATAGTACTCGAAATATATTTAAAAGTGTATTGCAGGGGTATGATGCTTGTCCAAGTGAAAATTTACACAATAAAGGCAGACACTATCTTGAGTATAACGGTCATAGCTGGCAGCATAATCATTCTTCCACTCTGTTACCAAATGTTTATTTCAAAGGGCAAGGTTAGTGTCTTCATATCTTCTCTCACATTTGACGAGGCATCCATAGTGAGTTAGAATTACAGTATGCATAGTACATAAGCAGTACATGATAGTAATATTGTAAAGTAACATACACTGAAGAGCCAAAGAAACTGCTAAACCTACCTCGCAAGCTCGCCGAAGTACCGCAACACGTCGTGGAATGGACTCGACTAATGTCTGAAGTAGTGCTGGAGGGAATTGACACAATGAATGCTGCAGCGCTGCCCATAAACCCGTGAGAGTACGAGGGGATGGAGATCTCTTCTGAACAGCACGTTGCAAGGCATCCCAGATATGCTCAACAATGTTTATCTCTGTGGAGTTTGGTGGGCGGCGAAGTGTTTAAACTCAGAAGAGTCTTCATGGAGCCACTCTGTAGCAGTTCTTGACATGCCGGGTGTCGCATTGTCCTGCTGGAATTGCCGAAGTCCATCGGAATGCACAATGGATATGAGCGGATGCAGGTGATCAGACAGGATGGTTACCTACGTGTCTCCTGTCAAGAGTTGTACCTAAACGTATCAGGAGTCCCATATCACTCCAACTGCACACGCCCCACACCATTACATAGCCTTCATCAGCTTGAACAGTCCCATGCTGGCATACAGGGACAATGGATCCATGAGGTTGTCTCCATGCCTGTACACGTTCATCCGCTCAATACAATTTTAAACGAGACTCGTCCTACCGGGCAACGTGTTTCCAGTCATGAACAGTCCAATGTCGGTTCTGACGGGCCCAGGTGAGGCTTAAAGCTTCATGTAGTGCAGTCGTCAAGGGAACACGAGTGGACAATAGGTTCCGAAAGCCCATCTCGATGACGTTTCGTTGAATGGTTCACATCTCACACTAGTTGATTCCCCAGAATTGAAATCTGTAGCAGATTGCTGTAGGGTTGCTTTTCTATCACGTTGAGTGATTCTCTTCAGTCGTCGTTAGTCTCGTTCTTGCAGGATATTTTTCCTGCCACAGCGATGTCGGAGATTTGAGGTTTTACCCGATTCCAGATATTCACGGTTCACTCGGGAAATGGTGGTACGAGAAAACCCCACTTCATCCGTACCTCGGAGATGCTGTGTCCCATCGCTAGTGCGCGGACCATAACACCACGTTCAAACTCACTTAAATCTTGATTACCTGCCATTGTACCAGCAGTAACGGATCTAACGATTGCGTCAGACGCTTGTTGTCTTATGTAGCGTTTCCGACCGCAGCGCCGTATTCTTCTCTGTATTTGAATACGTATGTCTATACCGGTTTCTTTGGCGCTTCAGTGTATATGTAGAACTGTGGTGTCTGTTTTTTCGGACATGTCAGAAAGAACAGACAGCATTTTGATCCAGCAGTCACTATGAATTAGGACACAGAGGAATTACAGGCCTTGGCTGCGAGTGAGCATCGATTTAAATCAGCGGGGATAAACGGAAGAAGACCTGTGTTCGAATTCGGGTCCGGCTCAAATTTTCAACTTCTCCCATTGATTTTAATCAATTTCCACCCACAGACAAGGGCTGTAATTCCTTTGCGTCTTAATGTATATGTAGTATTCCAGTAAATAAAAATCTTATTAACATTATGTTAAGCATTACGTCCTTATCAAAAGAGAACAATGACTTCTAAGGGAGCAGCAGAAAAGGAATCATGTGTGAAGAGGAAGTTGACTGGTCAGAGTTCGAGCGAGGAACAATAGAGTAAGGATGGCAGTTGAAAGGAAGAAAAGAAGACACTGACGGATTAGGGAGGCATGGTTAGTGTTGAAATGTGACAGTGGTACTGGTTCACGGTTGAACACGAGGAAAGCAGGTGGGATATGGAGAGAAGGAAACTACATCAATAATAAGAGGTAAAGCTTCGATCTCTTGTTGAATGGAGAGTGCCTTTGGATAAAAGATTACTGAGTAGTCTGTGCCAAAGCTGGAATTGAAATAAAACTATTAATATAGGAGTAATAGAAGTAGTAGGTGAGGCATACGCTGTTCTGTCATATCACCTTAACACCGAGCTATGAAGGTAATACGTCAATAAGAACACACAGACACGTTACAGACATCTACACTAGTACAGGCCTGCGAAGTGGAAGCATCTGTTCATTTTACGTGGTTGCTAAGTCTCGACTCTGTTGTGGCGCTCAACTACGAGGTAGAAAGTTCGATTTCTGGTGGGGAAAGAGATTTTCATCGCCAGTGTTTGCCCGGCAAAGGGAGCAGAGATGGTGGCTTACAGTTCCGGACCACTGGGTTTACTTTAAGTCCTCTCCCAGAGTCAAGCCAAGTGATGGGACGTGACAGTGTTTGTGATGATCCTTCCCTGCGATGTAACCATTAAGTTCGATGGTTCCTTGGGTGCTATTCGAGATTAACAGGCTGTGTGTAGGTCCCTTCTGTTTCGTCGTCGTCAACAACACAAACACGACGACAAAACCTACATGCTCTCATTATAATCACTTCTACTGAAAACTCAGAACTCACACTTCACGGAGAGGAATCCTTTCCAATTAGATTCCTATACCCACAAATCCCATCCCCCCCCCCCCCCCCATCAAAGCAGCAATCCTATACAACCTTTTTTGTTATTGCTCTCTTAATAAAATATCACATTCTTCATACCCTTTTCTGAACAGGAAAAAAGTTAAGTTTATATTTTATTTCATTGCCTTTGAGGGCATTAGCACAGTGCTAGCTCTTAAAGGGAAGGGAGTGAGACAGGGTTGTAGCCTATCCCCGATGTTATTCAATCTGTATATTGAGGAAGCAGTAAACGACACAAAAGAAAAAATTCGGACTAGGTATTAAAATCCATGGAGAAGAAATAAAAACTTTGAGGTTTGCCGATGACATTGTAATTCTGTCAGAGACAGCAAGGGACTTGGAAGAGCAGTTGAGCGGAATGGACAGTGACTTGAAGGGAGGATATAAGATGAACATCAACAAAAGGAAAACGAGGGTAATGGAATGTAGTCGCATTAAGTTGGGTGATGCTGAGGGAATTAGATTAGGAAATGAAACACTTAAAGTAGTAAAGGCAAGGAAAGCGTTTCTGAAGAAGAGAAATTTGTTAATATCGAGTTTAGATTTAAATGTCAGAAAGTCGTTTCTGAAAGTATTTGTATGGAGTATAGCCTTGTATGGAAGTGAAACGTGGACGATAAATAGTTTGGACAAGAAGCGAATAGAAGATTTCGAAATGTGGTGCTACAGAAGAATGCTGAAGATTAGATGGGCAGATCACATAACTAATGAGGAGGTATTGAATAGAATTGGGGAGAAGAGAAATTTGTGGCACAACTTGACTAGAAGAAAGGATCGGTTGGTAGGGCATATTATGAGGCATCAAGGGATCACCAGTTTAGTATTGGAGGGCAGCGTGGAGGGTAAAAATCGTAGAGGGAGACCAAGGGATGAGTACACTAAACAAAGGATGTAGGTTGCAGTAGGTACTGGGAGATGAAGGAGCTTGCACAGGACAGAGTAGAATGGAGAACTGCATGAAACCAGTCTCTGGACTGAAGACCAGAACAACAGCAGCTCTTAAAATACCAGTTCTGCGATAGCCGGAAGTCATTTACAATTTTCGAACTCTTTGTAAAACGCAAAAAACGTCACCCTGCATGCCGTCGCTACTGTTAACTTCCGTTTGTCAACGTGTTTCGTGGGAAAGTGGTATGTTACGCCCAAATGTTTATCCACGGGTATACAGTACTGCTTTACGAAAGAGGTCTCATAATATGGTGATCTTGAGCAGAACTCTGAACAGTTATTCTCCGGTGTCTATATGATGCAGCGTTTAATTCAAGCAAAGAAAGCACATATATTGGAGGCCGAGGGAAGAGCCTGCTCGTGTTTGAGGACGCTGCTCTAAATTACGCTGGTGTGTTTCCCGGACACATGCGAGCGCCGATGCGACAGGGCTGGCGCTAACGACCGCCTGCCTGGGCCGAAACCCCAAAACCACCGCCGCCACCGCCGCTGCAGCAGCAGCAGCAGCCATCAAAGAGACCGGGCAGGCATCTGATCCGTGCGGTAACGGCAGCCACTCACGCGTGTGTGTGTGTGTGTGTGTGTGTGTGTGTGTGTGTGTGTGAGAGAGAGAGAGAGAGAGAGAGAGAGAGAGTCATTGGAATTGCACAACGTCTGATACAGAAGAAGAAATTTTGTACATGTTTGACAGAAAGACGAGCAGAATTTTTCAGGAATTTGCTTGTAAATACAGTTAGTTTACGTCGAGATGGCAACCTACTAATGACCTACTTACCAAACTACTGCATATTCACAGTCAACTTGTGACGTAACTCGTTAGTCACATGTCGCTAACAGTATATAAATGACCGCTGCAGAATTACGTGTAGTTCTCCTAGGCAAAGGCGCAAGTTCGGAACGTAGGAGCAAAATATCTCCGTTGTTGGTGCAACGCGGAAGTACACTACTAGCCATTAAAATTGCTACGCCACGAAGAAATGCAGATGATAAACAGGTATTCATTTGACAAATATATTATACTAGAACTGACATGTGATTACAATTTCACGCAGTTTGGGTGCATAGATCCTGAGAAATCAGTACCCAGAACAACCACCTCTGGCCGTAATAACGGCCATGATACACCTGGGCATTGAGTCAAACAGAGCTTGGATGGCGAGTACAGGTACAGTCGCCCATGCAGCTTCAACACGATACCACAGTTCATCAAGAGTAGTGACTGGCGTATTGTGTCGAGCCAGTTGCTCGGCCACCATTGACCAGACGTTTTCAATTGGTGAGAGGTCTGGAGAATGTGCTGGCCAGGGCAGCAGTCGAACATTTTCTGTATCCAGAAAGGCCCGTACAGGACCTACAACATGTGGTCGTGCATTATCCTGCTGAAATGTAGGGTTTCGCAGGGATCGAATGAAGGGTAGAGCCAATGGTCGCAACACATCTGAAATGTAACTTCCACTGTTCAAAGTGCCGTCAATGCGAACAAGAGGTGACCGAGACGTGTAACCAATGGCACCCCATACAATCACGCAGAGTGATACGCCAGTATGGCCAATGTGCGTTCACCGCGATGTCGCCAAACACGGATGCGACCATCGTGATGCTGTAAACAGACCTGGATTCGTCCGAAGAAATCCTTGTACCCAGGTTCGTCGATGAGTACACCATCGCAGGCGCTCCTGTCCGTGATGCAGCGTCAAGGGTAACCGCATCCATGGTCTCCAAGCTGATAATCCATACTGCTGCAAACGTCGTCGAACAGTTAGTGCAGATGGTTGTTGGCTTGCAAACGTCCCCATCTGTTGACGCAGGAATCGAGACGTGGCTGCACGATCTGTCACAGCCATGTGGATAAGGTGGGTGGCCGAGCGGTTCTAGGCGCTTCAGTCTGGAACCGCGTGACCGCTACGGTTGCAGGTTCGATTCCTGACTCGGGCATGGATGTGTGTGGTGTCCTTAGGTTAGTTAGGTTTAAGTAGTTCTTAGTTCTAGGCGACTCATGACCTCAGAAGTTAAGTCGCATAGTGCGCAGAGCCACTTGAACAGTTTTTTAAGATGACCTCAGATGTTAAGTCTCATAATGCTCAGAGCCATTTGAACCATTTTTGTGCAGCTCGCAAACTGCGTAATTATCCAGCAACAGGAGTTTTTTATTATTTATCGAAGAGATATTGCACTACAGGAATTGTGAGTCAATCTTCCCTACTTTATTAGCATTCGTGAGCTGCTCAGACTTAACACCAGCCGTTCGATTTATCCTGCAGCAGTAACCAGTAGGGCTGAATAATCTCATACTGCTAATTGAAGTTAATAATTTTTGCGTAATTGTGTGCCTATCAACGTTGATCCCCTACCCATAAATTTGTAACTGCACTGAGTAATAAAATATTTTAATTGAATGTGAATAGATTTAGTATCATGTTTTCTTTCTTGCAGCTAATTGATGAGGTGACCCGACGATTAGTGAATATTGTCAGCACATTTCTAAAATGTAGCCTTGCTGTGACGGTGATTTTCCCTATAGAACAGATGCCATTCTACATCTACATCTACATCCATACTCCGTAAGCCACCTGACGGTGTGTGGCGGAGGGCACTTTGAGTACCTCTATCAGTTCTCCCTTCTATTCCAGTCTCGTATTGTTCGTGGAAAGAAAGATTGTCGGTATGTCTCTGTGTGGGTTCTAATCTCTCTGATTTTATCCTCATGTTCTCTTCGCGAGATATACGTAGGAGGGTGAAATATACTGTTTGACTCCTCGGTGAAGGTATGTTCTCGAAACTTCAACAAAAGCCCGTACCAAGCTACTGAGCGTCTCCCCTGCAGAGTCTTCCACTGGAATTTATCTATCATCTCCGTAACGCTTTCGCGATTACTAAATGATCCTGTAACGAACCGCGCTGCTCTCCGTTGGATCTTCTCTATCTCTTCTATCAACCCTATCTGGTACGGATCCCACACTGGTGAGCAATATTCAAGCAGTGGGCGAACAAGTGTACTGTAATCTACTTCCTTTGTTTTCGAATTGCATTTCCTCAAGATTCTTCCAATGAATCTCAGTCTGGCATCTGTTTCACCGACGATCAACTTTATATGGTCATTCCAATTTAAATCACTCCTAATGCCTACTCGCAGATAATTTATGGAATTAATTGCTTCCAATTGCTGACCTGCTATAATGTAGCTAAATGATATGGGATCTTTCTTTCTATGTATTCGCAGCACATTACACTTGTCTACATTGAGATTCATTTGCCATTCCCTGCACCATGCGTCAATTCGTTGCAGGTCCTCCTGCATTTCAGTACAATTTTCGATTGTTACAACCTCTCGATATACCACAGCATCATCCGCGTAAAGCGTCAGTGAACTTCCGATGTTATCCACAAGGTCATTTATGTATAATGTGAATAGCAACGTTCCTACGACACTCCCCTGCGACACACCTGAAATCACTCTTACTTCGGAAGACTTCTCTCCACTGAGAATGACATGCTGCGTTCTGTTATCTAGGAACTCTTCAATCCAATCACACAATTGGTCTGATAGTCCATATGCTCTTACTTTGTTCATTAAACGTCTGCGGGAAACTGTATCGAACGCCTTGCGAAAGTCAAGAAACACGGCATCTACCTGGGATCCTGTGTCTATGGCGCTCTGAGTCTCGTGGACGAATAGCGCAAGCTGGGATTCACACGATCGTCTTTTTAGAAACCCATGCTGATTCCTACAGAGTAGATTTCTAGTCTCCAGAAAAGTCATTATACTCGAATATAATACGTGTTCCAAAATTCACTACCTGGATTACAGAAGCACCCACCACCCAAGCACCAACAGTCTGCCACGGTCGAATTCATTCAGCTTCTCCATAATGTACTCAAAACTATACAGAACACTTGTCTGACGGCGACTGATACTTGCAACGTATTGCAGACATTGGACAGGCGCCGTTCGTGGTCAAATACAAAAGAGCAACCTGCAGGCTTGGCTAATACGTGCATTCATGCCCACGCAAGTATTTCTCGCGTTTTCCACATTTTTGTCCAGCCGCTGTGCCTCTCTTAGAAACCGACAACTCAGTTCACAAAATCAGTATTAGGAATAAGAACAGTCTTATAAGATTTAAAATCTTCCCGGCGATATCTTTGTTACGACACGGGGCAAGCGTATTCCCTCACTAGTTGCCATCATCCGGCACAAACGATGTGTGTTCTGAAGACCTTGATTCACCGAGCCCACGTCATATCTGCCGCCGATAGTCTACAAATGAGTATCTACAGACTGTACTACTGAAAAATGGGTATTCGCCTCAGCAAGTGGAGAGAGCGCTGCAGACCTATAAGTGACAGAGCAAAGAAGAGGGAAAACTGTTCAAATGTGTGTGAATTCCTAAGGGACCAAACTGCTGAGGTCGTCAGTCCCTAGAGTAAGACACTACTTAAACTAACCTAAAGTAACTTATGCTAAGAACAACACACCCAGTCACAACCATGTCCGAGGGAGGAGTCGAACCTCCGGCGGGAGGGGCCGCGCAACCCGCCTCAAACCGCGTGGCCTCTCCGCGTGGCAAAGAAGATGGTTCAAATGACTCTGAGCAGTATGGGACTTAACATCCGAGGTCATCAGTCCCCTAAACTTAGAACTACACTCCTGGAAATTGAAATAAGAACACCGTGAATTCATTGTCCCAGGAAGGGGAAACTTTATTGACACATTCCTGGGGTCAGATACATCACATGATCACACTGACAGAACCACAGGCACATAGACACAGGCAACAGAGCATGCACAATGTCGGCACTAGTGCAGTGTATATCCACCTTTCGCAGCAATGCAGGCTGCTATTCTCCAATGGAGACGATCGTAGAGATGCTGGATGTAGTCCTGTGGAACGGTTTGCCATGCCTTTTCCACCTGGCGCCTCAGTTGGACCAGCGTTCGTGCTGGACGTGCAGACCGCGTGAGACGACGCTTCATCTAGTCCCAAACATGCTCAATGGGGGACAGATCCGGAGGTCTTGCTGGCTAGGGTAGTTGACTTACACCTTCTAGAGCACGTTGGGTGGCACGGGATACATGCGGACGTGCATTGTCCTGTTGCAACAGCAAGTTCCCTTGCCGGACTAGGAATGGTAGAACGATGGGTTCGATGACGGTTTGGATGTACCGTGCACTATTCAGTGTCCCATCGACGATCACCAGAGGTGTACGGCCAGTGTAGGAGATCGCTCCCCACACCATGATGCCGGGTGTTGGCCCTGTGTGCCTCGGTCGTATGCAGTCCTGATTGTGGCGCTCACCTGCACGGCGCCAAACACGCATGCGACCATCATTGGCACCAAGGCAGAAGCGACTCTCATCGCTGAAGACGACACGTCTCCATTCGTCCCTCCATTCACGCCTGTCGCGACACCACTGGAGGCGGGCTTCACGATGTCGGGGCGTGAGCGGAAGACGGCCTAACGGTGTGCGGGACCGTAGCCCAGCTTTATGGAGACGGTTGCGAACGGTCCTCGCCGATACCCCAGGAGCAACAGTGTCCCTAATTTGCTGGGAAGTGGCGGTGCGGTCCTGTACGGCACTGCGTAGGATCCTACGGTCTTGGCGTGCATCCGTGCGTCGCTGCGGTCCGGTCCCAGGTCGACGGGCACGTGCACCTTCCGCCGACCACTGGCGACAACATCGATGTACTGTGGAGACCTCACGCCCCACGTGTTGAGCAATTCGGCGGTATGTCCACCCGGCCTCCCGCATGCCCACTATACGCCCTCGCTCAAAGTTCGTCAACTGCACATACGGTTTACGTCCACGTTGTCGCGGCATGCTACCAGTGTTAAAGACTGCGATGGAGCTCCGTATGCCACGGCAAACTGGCCGTCACTGACGGCGGCGGTGCACAAATGCTGCGCAGCTAGCGCCATTCGACGGCCAACACCGCAGTTCCTGGTGTGTCCGCTGTGCCGTGCGTGTGATCATTGCTTGTACAGCCCTCTCGCAGTGTCCGGAGCAAGTATGGTGGGTCTGACACACCGGTGTCAATGTGTTCTTTTTTCCATTTCGGGGAGTGTAGTTAAACCTAACTAACCTAAGGACATCACACACATCCGTGACCGAGGCAGGATTCGAACCTGCGGGAAAGGAAGAGGAAAAGGCCTTTTAAACGACTGCCTATTTACCAAATATTGGTAATATTTCAGCACAAATAGGCAGAATATTAAGAAAATATAAAGTAATAGCAATACTTGGTCCTCCTGCGAAAATTTCGTCGCTGTTGGGATCTGTCAAAGACGACATACAGCTGCCCAGGGCAGGTGTTTACAAGATTCCGTGCGAATGCGGTAAACCTTACACAGGGCAAACGACGCGTACTGTTCAGGATCGCAATGTATAAAAGTAGCGGCATATTCGCCTCCTTCAGCGTTGTAAGTCAGCTATCGCCGAACATTGTATTTTTACTGGCTTTTTGAACTCTTTTATTAACGAATCCGTGGAAATAAGACTGTCTGATAGTGAGTCTCTTATTAATCAAGACGGCGGTTTTCAGTTAAATTCGGCGTGGAATCCATTCGTTAAAAACTTCATGTCCTCCGTAGCCGGTGTAGTTCTGTGATGGAACCGCGCGAAGACAATCGAATTGATATTGATGCGGCGAGTTTTCACCACGGAGGGTGCTCGGCTCAGCAGAATAGAACGCGCTCAAGTAAAGCATGCACAACGCCAAGTGAATCCACCACGCATGTGCCGGCTGGGTCTTAAATACCAGAGCTCATTGGGTTCTCGCCAGTATCACCTTAAGGTGGCCAGAAGTCTCTGCGCCGGAAGTCTGACAGGAAGTTAGAGACATCCGGCATTCTCTCGAAATGTTGTGGAACAAGAACAATGTTAATCAGACTTAAAGGCTGTAAATTTGGCCCTTCGGGAACACACATCTTAGATAGCTTACAACAACCATAAGGTTTACCGGGTAATGGAGAACGGTTCAACAGTACCATAAAGTTTTGCTGGTGGCCAGCTCCTTCTGCCTATTAAGCGTAGGAATTATCTTAAACACTATAGTATGTATACATTTAAACGTTTGTGTCATGTTTTTTAACTGATGTGTAAATGACAAAAATGTATCAAAATTTTGACTTTCTCAAACACTGGAGGACCATCTCACTTTGGATCCATGGAAGCAACAAACTGCAAATACGTTCTGTTATAAATATGCATTATTTATTGTAATTTAATTCTACATCCCTTAGAGTGTCGTCAGTGTACCTGTTCTAATCTACTCTCTCATCTTTTCTTTGCAGATCCTTTTATTGTGTCACTTTAGAAATAGAAACCACCTCTTTAATTATTTTTATTAAACACTGACCTACAGAATTTTCCCTGATAAAGACAACTCAAACTTAACTTATTCATTTATTACTCACAATATACAATCGCAACGAAATCTGACTGCTTTACATTGACATCATGACTTCCAATAATTAACACAAAGGAATGGCCCTGAATTGCAAGAAATCCTAAAAAATATGAAATTAAAGAAATATGGAACCACCTCCTAGTCTGTTAATTGCCTAAACTAATTTCAATCACGAATCCCAACAGTGAAAACCCCATTCTTTTTCATAAGTCACGTAACTCACAGAAAATCTTCATAACGCGAACCACAGCAATTACAGCAAGCAGCAACTACAGCCAGCTAAATAAAAAGATTCTAACTACTATAGACTAACTACTAGGAGGCACATGGTTAGCGAAAGAAAGATTTTGTTGAAGAGCAAAAAATGTATTTAGAAATTTTTACCTTATTCGTGTGATATTCAGTTCCAAAAATTACATAGTCGTCAATAGTTCCACTGCCAAAACATTATCAAACAAACATCCATCATATATTTCCTTGCGTATTTTCTTATAAACACATCATTTCATCTCACTTTACATTGAGTGTCTTGTCAACACAAAGTCGCCACTAAGAATATCATATCCGTATATTACCCCATCCACTCGCTAACTGCTAGTCCGTTCAACCACAGAATCTCTTGCTGAAGGTGCAGAGCGCTGTCGGCGAAATTAACACAGTCTATAGCGCTGCCAACATACAAACTGGCTACTAATAAAACGTTTCCAGTTTTGTCTTTTCCTGTTAGCTCGATGGTCATATATCTCACAGCCCTTCAATGATGAAATATCATTACAGGGTAATGTTTCAGATCGACAGATGTCTTATGCTGGAGAAAAAAATCTTTTTTCATCCTCAAACATTGCTGTATCTCACAGAATTGAAAAGTTAACAAAGTGTGAACCTGGTCTGCAAAAACGCATGTAAGTGTAAGCAAAGTGGTTCGAGATTAAAATGTCTTGCGAAAGATACGACAGATCTGATTCGAACCAACGCCCACGGCAGCCGAGTGCGACCTCAATATCTCAGACAATGGGACACCGCCACAGGTAGTACGTGGTTTCTTCTTCCAGCGTATATGTCAAGGTCCAAACAACGGGTCTCAATGTCATGAGAGGGCTGCAGCCTAAGTGTCCAGTGTTGGTTCCACGTCACAGTGACAACCTAACATTCATAGAAGTATCTGCTTACGTCACGGCAACCCTCTGTGGCTTATGTCGGTCTCAGTTGTGGGTACACTTATGAGTGCTAGGCATCTTTCCCGAGAGTGAAACTGTGCTCTATTCAGAAAAGTCCAGTCATTTAATAAAGGTACAGCGAAAAAGTACAAGGTTATTCGTAAGATCCTTGGCGGTTTCAGAAAATAGCTGCACGAAAACTACACGGCATACAGGAAAACGACGTTTATCAGTAGATAGAAGGTCTCTCCAAGTCTCGATCCATAATATGCGCCATGACGTATTTGGTGAGGGTACCACTAGGGGGGCTGGTATGTCAGAACACGTAGACAAATCATCCGCTCTGTACTGTTGCAGTCGCAGCGAATTAATTCGCGCCTGCAACAGGCAACCCAGTGAGTAGATGTCCAAAGCGGGCTGTGTTGCGCCTTCTCGCACGGCCACTCAATGAAATGCACGTATAGTACCTACTGACGGTTGCCGCGTCAAAAACGGTGTCCACACTGAGCGCATGTGACGTGAGTTAATAACTGGGACAGATGCTTCATCCACGGAACCTGCCTATTGTCTGTGTGTCTTGTAGTTTGCGCAGTCATTTTATGAAACAGGGAAGTATGTATGAACAATCCTGTTGAAGTCCCAAGTAAGCATGACGATAAGTGCTTCTCTCTCATTGCTCTGCTATGGATATGGTCTCAGTGACCAAGAAATCACGACCAGGTTTCTAGAATGCCTTGCGCCTCACTTAATGCACATAAAATTTTAATCGAGATCGCTTGATTAGCCATCACAAAATTACGTTCTCTGTCGGTCTGCTGGCATCATGATAAATTCTAAAATGATCAAATATAACATCAGCAGCAGAAGCAGTGTCTTTGTTCAGGAGAGCTATCAACGCTATGCTGACAACACGCTAGAAGTTAGGAAACGTAGCATCGGTTATAGGTACGGAAAACTGGCTGAAGCCGGAGATAAGTTCAGGCGAAAAGTTTACAAAGGAGCCAACGGCGTTCCGAAAAGATAGATTAAATACGATTGGTGATGACTTGTTTGTTCCTTTTAGAAGTAGTTTGTCTCGTAGCGAAACTGAAGTGAGTTACTTTGGGTAGAGGTTGTATTTGACAACCGGAATAAATTAGTAGTTTGTTCCTTTTATCGATTCCACGACACAGATAATTCAGTTGTTGAAGAGTTCAAGGAAGAAATGGTTCAAATGGCTCTAAGCACTATGGGACTTAACATCTGAGGTCATCAGTCCCCTAGACTTAGAACTACTGTACTTAAACCTAACTAACATCCATGCCCGAGGCAGCATTCAAACCTGCGACCGTTCCAGACTGAAGCGCCTAGAACTGCTTGGCTACAGCGGCCCGCTAGTCGAAGGAAAACTTGAGTATCATCTTAAATAGGTAACCCACTCATGAAACCATAATTGATGGTGACTTCAATCTACGGTCCATATGTTGGCGAAAATACGTGTTCAAAGCAGAAATGGTATCAAATGCTTTCCCCGAAAATTGTTTTGAGTAATTAGCTCAGTGCCGGTCGCGATGTCCGTGCGGTTCTAGGCGCTTCAGTCCGGAACCGCGTGACTGCTACGGTCGCAGGTTCGAATCCTGCCTCGGGCATGGATGTGTGTGATGTCCTTGGGTTAGTTAGGTTTAAGTAGTTCTAAGTTCTAGGGGACTGATGACTTAAGATGTTAAGTCCCATAGTCCTCAGAGCTATTTTTGAATTAGGTCAGTAGTCCACTCGAAGTGTAAATGGTTGCGAAAACATACGCGACCTCTAAACAACATATAGTTCTGAGCAAATAGGGAGCATCGTGATGGATACGGAGATTAATGATCACAAGGTCACTGTAGCCAAACTTACCACCCCAGCAACCAAATCCACCAAAAGTAAATGCAGAATATATCTGTTTAAAAAGGCAAATGAAAATTCGCTTGACGCCTTCCTAAGAGACAGTCTCCTCTCCTTTCCAGCTAAGTATGTAAGTCCAGACCAGATATGGACTACATTCAGAGAAATAGTATCTGAGGCAAGTCAGAGATTTATATACAATAAATCAATAAAAAACGCTGCTGATCCCCGACGGTACACAAAACAAGTCAGAACACTGTTGCAAAAGCAACGTTAAAAATACGCCAAATTTAAAAGAACACAAAATCTCCATGACTGGCGTTGCTTAATTGAAGCTCGAAACTTAGCACGGACTTCTGTGTGAGCTCCCGCAACGAAACTCTGCCTCGAAATCTGACAGAAAATTCATAGAGATTCTGGTCGTATGTGTAGTACACTATTAGTAAGAGTCAGTCTATACCTTTACTGCGCGATAGCAATTATACTGTTACGGATGAAAACGGTTTTCCGAAATTCCTTTACCAAAAAGGACGAAGTAAGTATTCCAGGATTCGAAACAAGAACAACTGCTGACACAGGTAACTAGTAAGTAGATATCCTCGGTGTAACGAAGCAGTTTAAAGCACCTAATAAAGTCAATAATAAGAGTGAACGATCAAGAACGAAGTGCTCGTATTAAGAAGGGTGTAAGACAAGGCTGTAGCCTTTCGCCCCTACTCTTCAATCTGTACATCGAGGAAGCAATGATGGAAATAAAAGAAAGGTTCAGGAGTGGAATTAAAATACAAGGTGAAAGGATATCAATGATACGATTCGCTGATGACATTGCTATCCTGAGTGAAACTGAAGAAGAATTAAATGATCTGCTGAATGGAACGAACAGTCTAATGAGTACACAGTATGGTTTGAGAGTAAGTCGGAGAAAGACGAAGGTAATGAGAAGTAGTAGAAATGAGAACAGCGAGAAACTTAACATCAGGATTGATGGTCACGAAGTCAGTGAAGTTAAGGAATTCTGCTACCTAGGCAGTAAAATAAATTATGACGGACGGAGCAAGGAGGATATCAAAAGCAGACTCGCTATGGCAAAAAAGGCATTTCTGGCCAAGAGAAGTCTACTAATATCAAATACCGGCCTTAATTTGAGGAAGAAATTTCTGAGGATGTACGTCTGGAGTACAGCAGTGAAACATGGACTGTGGGAAAACCGGAACAGAAGAGAATCGAAGCATTTGAGAGGTGGTGCCATACACGAATGTTGAAAATTAGGTGGACTGATAAGGTAAGGAATGAGGAGGTTCTACACAGAATCGGAGAGGAAAGGAATATGTGGAAAACACTGATAAGGAGAAGGGACAGGATGATAGGACATCTGCTAAGACATGAGGGAATGACTACCATGGTACTATAGGGAGCTGTAGAGGGCAAAAACTGTAGAGGAAGACAGAGATTGGAATACGTCAAGCAAATAATTGAGGACGTAGGTTGTAAGTGCTACTCTGTGATGAAGAGGTTAGCACAGGAAAGGAATTCGTGGCGGGCCGCATCAAACCAGTCAGTAGACTGATGACAAAAAAAAAAGAAAAAAAAAGTTAAGTGCTGCAGTCCACATAGCATAGCAGTTAGGTTTCTTTCAGGGTATGCGCTACAATACTTAGCAGTCATATACAACTGTTCACTCGACGAAAGATCCATACCAAAAGATTGGAAGATCGCACAGGTCACACCAGTATTCCAAAAAGGAAACTGCCTCGAAGGTAACGGCCTGTTGACACATACTCAGCAGAGATTCAGAAAATATCGTTCTCGAGAAGCACTAAAAGCCCTTTATTTGTACTAAGTAATGAGTTCTACGGACCGGGGATCTTAAACTGATTTCGTGTTTCTACATTTGAAGAAGGCTTTTGACATCATTCGTCACAAAAGACTTTCAATTAAATTACGTGCTTATAGAGTTTTGCTTCAGTTGTGAAACTGAATCTTGATTTCCCCTCATAACGATCACGGTACGTAGATATCGACAGAAAATCACCGAGTAAAACATAGGTGATATCCGGCGTTCATCGAGGAAGTGTTATAGGCCCCCTGTTGTTTCTAATCTATATAAACGGTTTCGGAAACAATCTGAGCAGCCCTCTTAAATTGTTTGCAGCTGATACTGTCATCAGAAGATCAAGACCAAATGCAAAACGGCTTAGGCAAGATGTCGCTGTATGGAGCGATAGGTGGCAATTGTCTTAGAATAATGAAAAGTGTGAGGTCGTCCACCTATGTGGGAATAAAAAGTTAACATTCGGTTACGCGATAAATAATGTAAATTTAAATGCTATGAATTGAACTAAAAACCTTGGAATTAGAACTACAAACAACTGAAAGTGGAACTATCACATAGATAGTGCTGCGAGGAAGACAAATCAAAGACTGCGTTTTACTGGTAGATGCAACAGTTCCACTAAAAAGAGTGCCTAAACCACGCTTGTTCGTCCTCTGCGGTGTGGGCTTCTTACCAAACAGGACTGACGAAGGACCTAGAAAAGTCCAAAGGAAGGCAGGTCAATTTGAATTATCGCGAAGCAGGAGAGAAAGTGTCACGGGTCGCTAAGAGTACTGGGGTGGCAATCGTTAAAGCAAAGGGGTTTTGTACTGCAGCGAGATCTTTCCGCGAAATTTCAGTCGTTAACTTTCTCCTGTAAATGTGAAAATATATTTCGTTGCCAGCCTACTTAGGGAGAAAAGAGCATAGTAACAAAATAAGAGAAATAAGAGTTCGAACAGGAAGATGTAAGTGTCCATTTTTCCCACTGACCGCCCCCCGGTAGCTGAATCGTCAGCGTGTCGGATTGTCAGTCCTCTGGGTCCGGGTTTGATTCCCGACTGGGTCGGGGAATTTTCTCCGCTCAGGGACTGGGTGTTGTGCTGTCCTCATCAACATCCTATCATCCTCATCGACTGCAGGTCGCCGAAGTGGCGTCAATTTGAAAGACCGGCACCCGGTGAACGGTCTGCCCGATGGGGGTGGGGGGGGGGGGGGGGGGGGGTGGGGGGGCTAGCCATACGATTAAATTAAAAACGCGCTTTTAGAGAGTGGAGAAGCAGCCTGAAGGTGGTTCGAGGAGTCCTTTGCTAGGCACTTAAACTGCAGAATGATGATGTAGATTTATCCACTGTCACTCGAAATTCACCGAGAAATCTGCCGTACTTTTAGGTGGAAGTGAAGCTGCGGCGGCACCCCCCGGTGGGAGGGTTTTTTGCGGCGGCAGTAGTTTGCACAGCGGGGCGTTATCTGGGCGTCACCACAGCCAGCACCGGCAGCGGTGCACAAAGGCCGGCGCCGAACCTGATTACCGCAGCGGGGGCGGAGGCAGTGTGGTGGAACGGCGTCTGCAAAACACGTCACAGCCCAGCTTTGCTCCACGTGGCCGTCCCAGCTGATGACGGTGCTGGCTTCTGCGCGCCCGAAGGCCTAGATATTACCGCCCTTGCTGAATATGGCTCAACGCTTAGTGAGAAGGGTGTTTTTCCACGTAAGCAATATTCTTTGGACAGCGCCAAATGGACAACCATTACAGACTGGGAGGACTGTCTGGCAATGGCAAAAGAGGAAGTGGTTGCTTACAAATACGTTACAACTGATAACAAAAATCACGCACGGAAGTGTGAATGTCTACACGCACGTTCATGTCCTCCTCTTACACTTAGACAATACTATATTACGGTCATGACATAAAATATTAAATACAACGAGAATTAGCTGAGTAAAGTGCTGAAAGTTCTTCCCTGGTACCTGTGGATGGGTGATCGTGAATAGAAACAGAGAAGAGCCAGCAACTGTGGTAACAAATGAATGTTGGTTGACAGTCGTATTGTTAAACTGAGACTCTGGGTTTTATTTAAGCGCTCGTAACATCCATCTTTGGAACTATTCTCGAACATTTATTTGTTCCCACAGCTGGTGGCTCTTCTCTGTTTTTATTCACAGTCAACCAGCCAGGCGTATCAGGGAACAACTTTCCGTACTGTGTTCAGGTAGTTCTCGTTGTATGTATGTACGAGGTATGTCCACAAAGTAAGTTCCGCTTGCTTATATAAAACAAACGTGTACAGATACAGAAAAAAATATTTATTGTACAAAAATCTTTAACTGTTAAACTACTGTTCTACACAGCTTGCGAAATTTTGTAGGCACTTGTCATAGCGTGCACAAGTTTTTGTATGCTTTCTTCATAGTAATGTTGCCGCCTGTGTATTCAATCATGCGGTAAGATGTTCTTTCAGCTCGTCATCATCGTTGAAGTGTTGACCACCAAGGACAGATTTTAGGTGTAAGAAGAGATGAAAGTCTCCAGGCTGTACGGAGGGTGATCAAATGAGTCCCAGTGAAATTCCGGTGAGAGTTGTTTGGTCACATTCGCCGTGTGAGGTCGGGCATTATCGTGGAAAAAACAACGCCTTTTTGACAGTGATCCTCGACGCTTGTTCTGTATCGCGCGGCGCAATTTCTTAATGGTCTCGCAGTGCACTGATTGCTTGGCCTCGTGGTAAGAAATCAATCAGCAAAATTCCTTTTCTGTCCCAAAAACGGTGCACATGACTTTTCGAAGTGTCAAGATTTGCTTAGGCTTAACCTTCGTTGGCGATGAAGTGTGCCTCCATTCTATTGATTGCCTTTTTGTTTCAGGGGTGTCGTATGATACCCAAGTTTCATTCCCCGTGACTATCCGAGAAAGAAAACCATCGCATTCTTCATTGTAGCGTGTCAAAAAGTGAAGTGCACTGCCCAACCATTGTTTTTGTGTTGTTCAGTAAGAATTCTGGGGACTCCACGTGAGCAAAGTTTTCGAAATTTCAGTTTTTCAGTAACAATTTCATGAATTAGTGATCGTGAGATTTGTGGAGCTTCCATAGGAAGGGCACTAAGTGTAAACTTATGGTTGTGCCTAATCTTTCCTTCAATTGTGTGAACCAGTTCATCAGTAACCACAGACGGGCGTCCACTTCGTTCTTCATCGTGTACTTGATCACGTCCTTCATTGAACAGTATGACCCGTCTTCTAACCATTGAATCACTCATAGTATTTTGTCCGTAAACCTCGCAGATTTGCCGATGAATTTTCTTTGGTTTAATTTTCTTTGCATTTAGAAAACGAATTACAGATCTGGTTTCACATGCGGCGGCATTTTCAATTACGACTGACATTATAAAGAAGCACTACAAAGCACACGTCGGCAGCAGCGATCTGAATATGGCGTACGTGACTTCTCCTTGAGTCAGAGTAAGTGCCGGGCATGATCGTAGCGCTGCCGAGGATAGAAATAGAAAAGGAACTTATTTTGTGGACGACCCTCCTATATGGCACTTGCACCCTACGTCCTCAATTACATGTTGGATGTATTCCAATCTGTGTATTACCATGAGTTTTTTACCGTCTACGTCTCCATCTAGTACCGTGGAAGTTAATCCCTAACGTCTTAACACATGCGCTGTCATCCTGCCCCTACTTCCTGTCTTCTTTTCTTCACCGATTCTGCGAAGAACTTACACATTTATTATCAGTACACATAATTTACAAGATCCTTCATTAACACAACATCTCAAACGCTTCGATTCTTTTAATTTCCAGTTTCCCCAAATTACACGATTTACTACCATGTGTTTGAGACGGGTGAACTTTTTTCCCAAGGAAGGCCCACTTTACTTCTGCTACATTGCCTTTCGTGTCCTCCTACCTTCGTCCGTAGTTATTTTGCTTCAAAGGTAGCAGTCTTCTTCGTGATCACCCATTTGGATATTAAACTTCTCGCTATCCTCATTTCTGCCACTTCTCATTACATTCGTCTTTCTTCGATTTAGTCTCAGTCCACATGCTGTACTCAGTAGGCCATTAATTCCATTCAACAGATCCTGTAATTATTTTTTACTTTCAATGAGGATAGCAGTGTCATCAGTGAATCTTATATTGATATCCTCCTCGGTGAATACCAGTCAATCCTTTTCCTGTTCCACTCTATATGCACTCGTACGATCCCTAATTTCTCTTCTGTTATCTTCGTGGTCCTTACGTAAAACGTACGTTGGGGGCCGTACAATCGCTCTGCAGTCCGTTTCAAAAGCCGGTTCTCTAAATTTTCTCAACAGTTTCCCTCCATGGTTTCCCATTAGAGTTCCCGAAGCATTTCCGCAAAACTTGCGTGTTGTTCGCACCTACAAGTAACAAATTTAGCAGGCCGCCTCTAAATTTCTTCGGTGTTTTCCTTCAGACCGACCTGGTATGGGAGCAATCAAGAATGTGTCAGAATAGTGTCTTATATGAACTCTTCTTCACAAATGAACTACACTTTCCTAAAATTATCCCAATAAACCAATGTCGACCATTCGCCTTCCTTATTACAGTCCTTGCAAGCTCATTTCATTTCACTTTGCAACGTTACGCAAAGATATATAATCGACGTGACTCCGTCGAGCAGCACACAACTGAGGCTATAGAACGATCTTCAACAAGGCAAAACTGTGGGCTTCACCAGCCTTAATCCATTATTATCTACCTTCATTCTCCCCCTGACATGCAGCTTTCCAGCTCAACAACTACTGCTGTGCAGGGTAGGCGGTTTAGAAAAAACGGAATAGGCGTGGGTTAGTAGCAGAAGAAAAGCTTTGAGGACGGGTCGTGAGCGGCGTTTGTAGAGGTCAGTGGGAATGAATTTTAGGCAACGTTCTGAGGTTTGAGTCCCTGCAGTGGCGATACTTCGTATTTATCCATTATAGACATGGGACGGATTCCGTAGAAATACTGGAACACGTGAGGCAATACTGACCTTACGACTTATCCTAGAAGAAAGATTAAGGAAAGGCAAACCTACGTTTCTAGCATTTGTAGACTTAGAGAAAGCTTTTGACAATGTTGACTGGAATACTCTCTTTCAAATTCTAAAGGTGGCAGGGGTAAAATACAGGGAGCGAAAGGCTATTTAAAATTTGTACAGAAAGCAGATGGCAGTTATTAGAGTCGAGGGGCATGAAAGGGAAGCAGTGGTTGGGAAGGGAGTAAGACAGGGTTGCAGCCTCTCCCCGATGTTACTGAATCTGTATATTAAGCAAGCAGTAAAGGAAACAAAAGAAAAAATCGGAAAAGGTATTAAAATCCATGGAGAAGAAATAAAACTTTGAGGTTCGCCGATGGCATTGTAATTCTGTCAGAGACAGCAAAGGACTTGGAAGAGCAGTTGAACGGAATGGACAGCGTCTTGAAAGAAGGATATACGATGAACATCAACAAAAGCAAAACGAGGATAATGGAATGTAGTCAAATTAAATCGGGTGATGCTGAGGGAATTAGATTAGGAAATGAGGCACTTAAAGTAGTAAAGGAGTTTTGCTATTTGAGGAGCAAAATAACTGATGGTGGTCGAAGTAGAGAGGATATAAAATGTAGACTGTCAATGGCAAGGAAAGCGTTTCTGAAGAAGAGAAATTTGTTAACATCCAGTATAGATTTAAGTGTCAGGAAGTCATTTCTGAAAGTGTTTGTATGGGGTGTAGCCATGTATGGAAGTGAAACATGGACGATAACTAGTTTGGACAAGAAGAGAATAGAAGCTTTCGAAATGTGGTGCTACAGAAGAATGCTGAAGATTAGATGGGTAGATTTCATAACTAATGAGGAAGTATTGAATAGGATTGGGGAGAAGAGAAGTTTGTGGCACAACTTGACCAGAAGAAGGGATCGGTTAGTAGGACATGTTCTGAGGCATCAAGGGATCACCAATTTAGTATTTAGGGCAGCGTGGAGGGTAAAAATCGTAGAGGGCGACCAAGAGATGAATACACTAAGCAGATTCAGAAGGATGTTGGTTGCAATAGGTACTGGGAGATGAAGAAGCTTGCACAGGATAGAGTAGCATGGAGAGCTGCATCAAACCAGTCTCAGGACTGAAGACGACAACAACAACAACAACATGGGACATGAAATATAAATATAGAACTAATCATAGAAAAAATTGTATTATGTTGTTAGGAACGTGTGCAAATATCCTGGATGTCAACACTGAGGGTGTGGCTGCCTCACTACGCGAGACACTAGATGATAAGAAGAAACACTGTTAGCTATGTGTGCATGAGAGAAATAAGGCAGCTGGTATAGCCATTTTGATTTTATGACGGCGACCTGTCTTTAGTGCAGAAACGTCCGGTGACAGCCGTACATAGCCTGTCAGTCCAAAAAGTTTCAAGACTGGATTAATAAAGAATTGAGAAAAGTTAAGACGGTGGTTTTAATGCTTCAGATGTCTTAAACAGTCTTCCCTCACTTGAGCACACTGCAGATAAATTTTACACTACCAAGTGAAACTGTCGGACAAGTAATTTGTTTGGAATATTGTACAACTCCCCCGCCACATTGCCTTGAATATCTGCTATATCGTCGAAGTATGGGCCCCTCATGTGAATTTATTCTATCGTTTTGTGGTAGATTCGCCTTGATATCACAAAGTTTCGTTGCTCGTGATGATTTTTGTCGGAAATATCCGCGTTTTGTGTTTTGATTAAGGTTCGGCAGGTATCCATGCATATGTCTTTGTTCGGGGGTCAAGGTGAGTGGGACATACTTCGCACACTTTCCTCTCCTTGAAACTATTCTGGAGATTGTGCTGAACACTTGATTTAGAGACTCGATTTATGACATATCTACGCTGACACACTAGAGCCGCGAGCCCACTGCGTAAGACTGCCTGCTCGCAACATGGTCGAACGCTCATCTGTTGTATAAAAGCTGACAACGTAGTTACTGCTCTGACGTCACATCTGCGCCAGGAATAAAATCAGTTTCAGAACCTTTTGGACCGTCGGTGCAGCTATCATACACGGTTCCCATCCACAGTGCTTTTTTCGTTTATCGATGTACTTCACATCTACTAAAAGTACGTCAAGTGACACAGTGTTACCAAGACAACTTTTAGTGCATTGGTTATTGCCGGCCTCGTGTTGTTTACATCTATGAGCATCTGCATCTACATCCTTACTTTGCAAACTTCTGTCGAGTCCCGGACTGATGAGACTTCCCACTGTAGCAGCTATTAGAGTTTCTTGCCGTTACGGTCACGTATGGAGCATGGGAACATTGACTGCTGGGATGCCTCTCTGTGTGCTGGAATTGGTCTATTCTAGTCTTCGCGATGCGCACGGGAGAGATACGTGGGGACTTTAGTACACTCCTAGATTCTTCATGTAAGCCTGGTTGTTGAAACTCTGTAAGTAGTCTTTAACGGGACAATTGACGCCTATCTATAAGGCAATTCGGGCTTTTCAACATTTCCGCTACGCTCTTCCGCGAGTCAAATAAATCCGTTACTATTCGTGATGCCCTTCTCTGTATACGTTCAATATCCCCTGTTGCTCCTATTTATTGGGTCCTACACACTTGAGCAATCTTGTAGGATGCATAGCACCACTGTTTTCTAAGCAATTTCCTTTGTAGACTGATTGCATTATCCTAGTATTCTACCAATCAACCGAAATATGCCACCTACCTTTACACGAGTGAGCATATGTATGTTAGTCCGTTTCAATTGTTACACCAAGGTGTTTCTGTGTACGAGTTGACCGATTACAACTGTGACTCAGCGAGTTTGCAATTACGGGATACTACATTTTTGCTACATACACAATATTACTTTTATGAAAATGTAAGCAAATTTCAAAACTTTACACAATTTTGAAAGCTTATCAACATCTTACTGAACATTTGTGCAGCTAATTTCAAGCAGTGCTTCAAAACAGATAATTGCATCATCTGTGCAAAGCCCGAGTTGAGTATAAAGTATAAATATTGTCTGGAAGGACATTAATACACAAAACTAACAAGATGGGTCCCAACACGCTTTCATCGGTCACGCCTGGAGTTACTTCTGTAAATGTCTCTCCATCCAAGATAACTGCTGCGTCCTCACTGTCAAGAAATCTTCAAAAAATGGTTCAAATGGCTGTGCAAAGCCCGAGTTGAGTATAAAGTATAAATATTGTCTGCAAGGACATTAATACACAAAACTAACAAGATGGGTCCCAACACGCTTTCATCGGTCACGCCTGGAGTTACTTCTGTAAATGTCTCTCCATCCAAGATAACTGCTGCGTCCTCACTGTCAAGAAATCTTCAAAAAATGGAACAAATGGCTCTAAGCAGTATGGGACTTAAGATCTGAGGTCATCAGTCCCCTAGACTTAGAACTACTTAAACCTAACTAACCTAAGGACATCACACACATCCATGCCCGAGGCAGGATTCGAACCTGCGACCGTAGCGGTCGCGCGGTTCCGGACTGAAGTTCCTAGAACCGCTCGGCCACCACGACCGGCACTTATAAGAGTAGCAATCGCAACTAAACTGAGAATATTAATTTTACATATATAAACTGAACTGTTTAAACGTATTTAAATTTTATAATTAATTGTTTTACATTGTAAGGAAAAAATCTAATAAAATTAGTAGCAGTGGGAATCGAACCCAGATCAAGGAATTACGAGTCGTCACAGCTAACCACTCACCCATAGAGCTGTTACTTCAACTGCTGCTAATAAACTCCTCATAATCTGATTTGATCCATTATAAATGGATTAACTCTCATAATCTACACTTGGACAATACGTTAGACGAAATTTCATAGAAAAATACTGAGCTGGTGTTATGAGCAACGTAGCACTTGTAACGCCAGAAGAAATGACGTGAGATCAGAGAACGTGGAGTCAAAAACGGAAAGCTACGTACCTATTCTGACTTATAGTAGCGTCGCTGGCCATCATTTCAGCACTCGACACTGGTTTCTAGGTATCAGAGAGAGAGAGAGAGAGAGAGAGAGAGAGAGAGAGAGAGAGAGAGAGAGCGCTACGAAACATGTTTTCGTACGTTTTATTTGCATCCCAGCACACATTCAAAGAAAAAAGGCGTACCGCAATTTCGGCTGACATCCGAAGGGAAGTGGCGTAATTTTAATGCGCCGTCCTGCTCGCATTGGAAGAGAGATATTTACAGTGTGCTGTAGTGTATTAGGACATGTCAACCGTGCGTGACTACAGTAAAGTCCTCGGCACACGGGGCAACTTTGCAAATCTTGACGTGGCGCTCTATGAGTTTTGTGACGTCACTTACTGCTACTTCACGTTGAGGAGCCATTTCATCATGTGAGAAATAAAATAAGTTCTACGATATTTCGCGCTACCTGTAGCGTAAAGTAGAACCAACAAGAAGCAAGAATTCTTCGTACATCGGAAGCAGAAAGTTTGAGACCCGCGAAAAGCAAGACGACATATTGTGCATGTTGTGGTTGGCAGGAGAGCCAATACAGGGTTACTAAAGGAGGCCGAAATGCACGCGTTTTAGCTCACGCAGGCTGGCGTGAGGTCTGGAACATGACAAGGGAATTAGAATTGAGAAAAACGGACGTAGCTGGTGGAATAATTAACTTTAATCCATTAATGACGAACGTCGGTCTGGACGGTACATATTTCACAATATCAATAGTACTAATAATAGCGCCTTGGTAGGTCGTATCAAATGACGTAGCTGAAGGCTATGCTAACTATCGTCTCGGCAAATGAGAGCGTAGAAGTCAGTGAACCATTGCTAGCAAAGTCGGCTGTACAACTGGGGTGACTGCTAGGAAGTCACTCTAGACCTGCCGTGTGGCGGCGCTCCGTGTGCAATCACTGATAGTGGCGACACACGGGTCCGACGTATACCACCGGACCGCGGCCGATTTAAAGGCTACCACCTAGCAAGTGTGGTGTCTGACGGTGACACCACAGTGCATGTCTTGTTCAGTAGAAACCGATATTCGGTGGGTTTTTAGGTTATACTTTAGGCCCCATGATTATATGCTAAGCACCAGCACGTTGAATGTTACGAGAATGAATAGTTATTGGTATGATTTATTTTAATGAACTACGGAAAACGTCGTATTGGTGGTTAAAGAATATTATTACCGCGTTATAACTCGTGAGTTTCAGAGTAAGTCACTTTAAGACAATGACACATTAAACATTTATGAAAAACATGTCGTTCTTCTTAGGATTTGTTATGATTAAATGTAAATTACTAACATATCGGCGATTAAATGGCTCTGAGGACTATGGGACTTAACATCTGCGGTCATCAGTTCCATGGAACTCAGAACTACTTAGACCTAACTAACCTAGGGACATCACACACATCCATGCCCGAGGCAGGATTCGAACCTGCGACCGTAGTGGTCGCGCGGTTCCAGACTGTAGCGCCTAGAACCGCTTGGCCACCCAGGCCGGCGTCGATCAAAGGCTATAAAAGACTACAAGATATCAACCAAAGTCTACAGCGTAGCCTAGTCTTTAGAGGCACCACATTACAGTGTAAGGACTAGGACGGTACAGGGTTTGAGTCCTGTTGTATCTTTTTCTTCGCCTTCACGGTTTTCGAAAAGATTGTGCGCCCTTCTTACGAAATTAATAGAAATAATTTCTGTAATAGTTGATTTTAAGTTAATATAACTGTGTTTCCTGTTGGGAGTCAGTTTGTTTTGTTTGGTGAACTTTTATAAGTTGATGCTCTCACAGATCCAGACATGTATCTTTCCTCTCCGTCTTGTTACATGTTCACGGATACTGAAGTTTCTATTCATGTGTACTGCAGACAGAACAAAATAACTAGCATATGCACAAGGGAGTAAATGTATGTTTTAACTGAGCTCTGTCCGTCCATCGGTAGCTGAATGGTCAGCGTGTCCGGGTTCGTTTCCTGGCTGGGTCGGGCTATTTTCTCCGCCCAGGGACTGGGTGTTGTGTTGTCCTCATCATCCTCCTATCATCCTCATCGACTGCAGGACGCTGAAGTGGCGTCAAATTGATAGACCGGCACCCGGCGAACGGTCTGCCCGTCGGAGGGCCCTAGCCATACGATTAAATAAATAAATAAACTGAGCTATCGTAGAAATTTCACGCTCGTCTGTTTTCGTGAGCAAACTGTATTGTTTGTGAGCCAAATAAAGCCGACAACTCCGCTCGAGTGGGTTGAGAGTGCAAAATCACGTCAACTAGCTCGTCACGTGACATGGGATACCGCGTTTGCTTGCAAGCCAACGTTATCTGCTTCGTCCCGTGTGCCGACGACTTATGGCGCAATTTCTCGCCCATGCCTTACGCACAAGTGACGACAACGGAAGGTTCATCATCGAGACTGTCGCAGCACGCAGTTTACCGCGTAGCCTCTGCTGCCTAAGGGCGGCATTGGCTGCCCGCAGCTGACGGAATGGGAGCGGCCGACGTGCAGCCCTCTCTGCCCTGCCCAGCTCCCAGACGTTAATTGCCTGCGGAGAAAAACAAATCACGAGTCCCCCCTCCCCTCTTCCCAGCGAGGCCCAGCGCAGCTTTTAATTACGCGGAGGGGAGGGGGAGGGTGTGTCGGTGAGAGGCAGCTTTCAGCGAGCCTCCCCCTGAAGCGTGGCCGCGCTGAAGCCTGCGTCTCGTCTCCTTCCTCTGTGGCCGCACTCGGGCAAATAACCAGTCAAGTCGCGCGCGCTCGAGACTCCAGACGGAATAGCCAATGTCGGTCGCTTGCAACGACGCCGACGGCTAATTGGCAAAACAACCTGAAGGGCTTCAGGTCGCCCAGAGCTTTAAGAGAGCAACTCCCGTTTTCATCAACGGCTTTCCACGTCCTTCAGAAAATATTTACCTCGTACCGTGCTACGTAAGGTTTCTAACCACCGTTTGGGATGACGATTGATTCTCTCATAAGTGCACTGCCAGACTGGGGAATGACTTCCAGGGCGGTCAACATATCTTTGCACACGCACTTGGATAAAGAGAAAACACAACGCTATCCGTAGGAATTTTACCTACCAGTCATGGACCAATCTATTATTCTACCTGCGGCAAATGCGTCTGTTTACTTTGTGGAAACTGTTGCTATCTTTGAGGCCATCAAACCTTTCACAATTAAAATTTATTTTTTATATATTTTGATTAATGATACACTTTAACTACCATAAAATATTTAACTTGGCCGAGTTTGAAAATCGCTGAAGTGGGGCAGATGTGTCCCACGAACGCAATTAGTTCCATGTTTTCAGATGAATATAGGATTTTCAAAGTGTAGTATTTAATTTTAAAATGGTTCAGTCAGAGTGGCAGTTGTGGAAAAGATACAACAAAAATGGTTCAAGTGGCTCTAAGCAGTATGGGACTTAACATCTGAGGTCATCAGTCCCCTAGACTTAGAACTACTTAAACCTAACTAACCTAAGGACATCACACACATCCATGCCCGAGGCAGGATTCGAACCTGCGACCGTAGCATCAAATGGCTCTGAGCACTAAGGAACTTAACATCTGAGGTCATCAGTCCCCTAGACTTAGAACTACTTAAACCTAACTAACCTAAGGACAGCACACAACAGCCAGTCATCACGAGGCAGAGAAAATCCCTGACAATGAAAAATGTGAAATAGACCTATCGCACACAAGATTACATAACATTTGAAGATGGTTTGACTTGCCACACACCAATTTTTCTACATTATATGAACTTTTCTGGGGCGTATACGTCCCACTACATGCAAATTATGTACAAACAGCTGAATTACTGAAGTCTGTGGTAAGGGACGGAGAACAAGGTGATATGGTTCATTTTCGTGAAACAGACGTACTGTGCCACCTATAAACACAGGCCGCCCCAGTTGATCGTTCATAGCCTTCTGTATGTCCATCCCGTGGTCCGTAGTATTTTGCTCCAAGTTCCGGAAGCATCTCGCTACATCGTAACACAATATGATATATAGGCGACCCAACGCTCAAAAGTGTATATTACTTAAGTGGGACATGTGTCTCCCAACAACCACTAAAGGGTTAAATATTGCGAAAACCTACCTTCCATCACCTGCTTAATGTTCTCAGACTTCGTAAGCGCTCTGGAATCAGTATCTACCGCTCAACGGGGCTAAAGGACAAATAGACGTACAAATCAGTGTCGCCCACCATGAATGTGGGCAAACCAATGTATTCATTATAATATGTTAAGCTATTTGTAAGATATTGTTAATGCTTCAGCTACAAAATTCTATGGCGAGTAAAATTCTACATACTTCTAAAATTGGTTCTGTAACGTGTGGACGGTTAAAGCGATGCTTCGTCGGTCGTGCAACTTCTTTTACCTTGAAACGGAAGAAGGTATTTTACCATGGAGCCTGTGATTTGGTAAGTAACCTCTTTAAAAATTTTACCTGTCTTGTAAATGAAAATGTGTTACTTTCCAGTAGGTTGTTTTTCGAAATGTATTTAGTTTGAAGCTGCCTTTTGATAATATTTCAGTATAATTTTATGTCACTTACTGATCGCTGGTGTGTAGTAGAGTAATAATGTAACGCTTTTAGATTTCAGTGGGACATACAAGTATGTTTCTGGGTACCAAGTTGTTCATTGCAACATTTTTTTCAAATTTATAAAAAATTACTCTTCTTCACTTTCGTAATTTAAAAAAAAAAACAAAAAAAAACGCAGTACGCAAAAAGTGAATGCCATCATTTAAAATGGGAGACTTTGACGTCAGGGCAGACACAACTTGGATGTATAATTGTGAAAAGATAAAACCGCTTTAGCTGCAAGCATTTTATTTATAGGCGCAACCGGTTTAGCAGCATTTTATCTGCATCATCAGTGCAGTACGTACAAATTAGTAGAAAAAGACTGATGTAACGTAACAAGAAATCGTTAATAAAATGAAATAGCATATTCGGGATGGCGAAAAAAGAGGATAGGGTGACCCAGCGTCCATAATCAAAAACATTTTACTGAATAGTGGACTTAAAAATAAAAGCACGTAGAACGCTCCCATGATACCTAGAGAGTAGGAAACTAATAAAAAAAATTCCTACTAAGGGACTACTGGGTAGGTAAAATACTAATAAATTCCACTCACCATGAGTATCTGGTGAGCTAACGGAGTCGCCATATGCCAATGGTGATCAAAACACAGACTGTTCTCTTTCTTCGATCTGAACATAACTTGTTTTTGTGGGTGGATTCATCCGGTATATGCTTTTTCATTTTAGTTATGTTTTCTTGCTTCCTTACATGCGTCTTTATCTACTAACGGTTAAAGATTGCAACTGATGATGCAGCTAAAGCGCTACGAAAGCTGTCATGCCGGTAAGTAAAGGACTTACAGCTGAAGCGGTCCTATCTTTTTAAAATTTAAAAACTGAATAACAAAACATATTAAACTTCTATAACAGGGATGACTAGAAGTGATAGTTTGAAAAGTGTTCAAAAGTACATCACATTCTCCTGCTAATAAAAACAGCAGAGCAAAAAAATTGTAGTGCAAGGCAGCGATTAGAATATACAGGGCAAATCACCTAAAACTTGTACCGCAGACACTGCGGCAATGGAAAGTACTATTGATGTGCGGATTTCACAGAATGAATTGATAGTCAGGGGATCATATTGTTAGCCAACAAACAGATTGCAATAATAGCTAGTGTATTTTTGTGCAAAGATGCTCTTAAAGAAGTGCCTGTTCATGCTAACGTAATAAAAGTAGGGTAAATTAGAATGTCAGTAGTGTTTGTAGCAGGATTCTAGTTGCGAGTCGCTTTCAAGATATCGAACTTTGAAAAGTTCCCGCAGCGACATCTGTTTGTGCCATTCAACTGCGTAGTTGCTAGGTACGACGTTTTTATGTTTGCTTACAGTATGCTTGTGTGTTCCCTGAGCACACTGGGACTTGCTAGTCAGACAGGACAAGCAGTAGGTCGTGAGTAGACGATGGCAGTTACTAATGCAGAAAAACCCCGACATTCTCACGATGTATGTAGACTATAGGAAGAATGCAGCTTATTCTTGTACAATGTATGCGGAAAAATATCCCAATAGGCTTCAACCATCTCGATAATAATTTATCAAACTCTCGAACCAGTCACCTAAGAGTGGTAGCGTAACACCTAGAAAAACATAACCGAAGAAAGCAAGTGACGATAAATGGTTCAAATGCTCTGAGCACTATAGGACTCAACTTCTGAGGTCATTAGTCCCATAGAAGTTAGAACTACTTAAACCTAACTAACCTAAGGACATCACACACATCCATGCCCGAGGCAGGATTCGAACCTGCGACCGTAGCGGTCTCGCGGTTCCAGACTGTAGCGCCCAGAACCGTACGGCCACTTCGGCCGGCCAAGTGACGACAGAAGAGGGTGGAAATTAATGTTGTTGCTGCTGTTGCAGTTGATGCGCACGTTAGCTCCCACACAATCGCACGAGGAAATAGCATGAGACAGGCAACTGTCCTACAAATTCTCCATTGACATTGATTTCATCGCTATCAAATCTCTCTCCACCAAGAGCTGGGTGGAAACGATTATGAGTATCATGTTAACTTATGTACACAAACATTAACACAGGATACTGCACATGTATCACGTATCTTGTTTAGTGATGAAGCCACGTTGAGCAATCATGGTTGGGTAAACCGCCCAAACATGCACTTTTGTTCTGCTGAGCTGCGCGGGATTATCCGAGCGGTCTAGGGCGCTCCCTCGGGCATAGGTGTGTGTGTTTGTCCTTAGGGTAATTTAGGTTAAGTAGTGTGTAAGCTTAGGGACTGATGAGCTTAGCAGTTAAGTCCCATAAGATTTCACACACACACTTTGTTCCGTTGAGTGTTGACAATACCCGTTGGCTACGTCAGATGGAATTTCAGCATAAATGGAGTTAGGGTAGTGAACCATCAGCTCGTAGGCCCGTTTTTCACAGACGGAACAATGAACACGCACACATATCTCCACCACCTAACACACCAGCTTCCACGGATGCTAGAAGACGTTCCTCTGCACATTACGAGGAACCTGTGGTACCAACATGATGGCTGGCCAGCGGGTGGTGCTCAGAGTACTATAGCGTGTCTTCACAAATTGTTTTCAAATCGTTGGAATGGAAACAGACCACCTTTACCTTGGCCCGCCCGTTCCCCGGATTTGACACCAGTAGATTTTTTTCTGTGGGGAAAGTTGAAAGACGCTGTTTGCAGGGGCATACCAACTACACCCGATTATCTGCAACGACCTATTACTGCAGCCTGCTCGGGCATCTCCGCTGTAATAATAACACGTGTGCAGCAGTCGTTCCATACTAGACTGGAAGCGTGTATTGCGGCTGCCGGTGATTGTTTTGAACACAACCTGTGATGGTCAGTTGTCTCGTTACTGGTTAGAATCGAGATAACTAGTATATGCACTTGTCTAGTGTGTGCTACCAAAGGCATTGTATAACGGTTGGTGCGGAAACGTTTCAAAGTATGATACCTAGTAAAAGACTGCTACTAGAATCTTGCAACAAACATAACAGCCATTCTGACTTATACTACAACTAGTCTGTTGATGCCAATCGGCATAGTTCCATAATGTTTCCACAAAGTACATTTTCTAAGTACACTGAGGACCCAAAGAAACTGGTACACCGGCCTAATATCGTGTAGGGCCCCCGCGAGCACACAGAAGTGCCACAACACGACTTGACATGGACTCGACTAATGCCTGAAGTAGTGCTGGAGGTAATTGACACCTTGTATCTTGTAGGGCGCTCCATAAATCCGTAAGAGTACGAGGGGATGGAGATTTCTTCTGAACAGCACGTGGCAAGGCATCGCAGATACGCTCAATAACGTGCATGTTCGGGGGGTTTGATGGCCAGCAGCAGTGTTTAAACTCAGAGGAGTGTTCCTGGAGCCACTATGTAGCAATTCTGGACTTTTCGGGTGTCACATTGTCCTGCTGGAATTGCCCAAGTCCATAGGAATTCACAATGGACGTGAATGGATGCAGGTGATCAGACAGGATGCTTACATTGTGTAACATGTCAAAGTCGTATCTAGACGTATCAGGGGTCTCATATCACTCCAACTGCACACGCCCCACACCATTACAAAGCCTCGACCAGTTTGAACAGTCCCCTGTTGACATGCAGGTCCATGGATTCATGAGGTTGTCTCCATACCCGTACACGTCCACTCGTTCTCGATATAATTTGAAACGAGACTCGTCCGACCAGGCAACATGTTTCCGGTAATCAACAGTCTAATGTCGGTGTTGACGGTCTCAGGAGAGTCGTAAAGCTTTGTGTCGTTCAGTCATCAAGGGTTCACGACTGGGCCTTTGGCTCCGATTCCCATATCGATGATGTTTCGTTAAATGGTTCGCACGCTGACGTTTGTTGATGATCCAGCATTGAAATCTG
Source organism: Schistocerca gregaria (assembly GCF_023897955.1). Classification (NCBI taxonomy): domain Eukaryota; kingdom Metazoa; phylum Arthropoda; class Insecta; order Orthoptera; family Acrididae; genus Schistocerca; species Schistocerca gregaria. The sequence continues at coordinate 565,491,044 of NC_064923.1, forward strand.
CAGCAATTTGCGGAAGGGTTGCACTCCTGTCACTTTGAACGGTTCTCGTCTTTCGTCGTTGTCCCCGTTCTTGCAGGATATTTTTCCGGCTGCAGCGATGTGGGAGATTTGATGTTTTACCGGATTCCTGATATTCACTGTACACTCGTGAAATGGTCGTACGGGAAAATCCCCACTTCATCGCTACTTCGGAGATGCTGTGTCCCATCGCTCGCGTGCCAACTATAACACCACGTTCAGAGTCACTTAAATGTCGATAACCTGCCATTGTAGCAGCAGTAACCGATCTAACAACTATATCAGACAATTGTTGTCTTACATAGGCGTTGCCGACCGTAGCGCCGTGTTCTGCCTGTTCACATATCTCTGTATTTGAATACGCGTGCCTGTACCAGTTTCCATGGACCTTCAGTTAATAATTACAACCTGTTGATTGGCTAACAATGAGGACCGCTCCCTACCAATCCATTCTGTGAGAGCCATACCTCAGTAGCACATTCCATTTCCGCAATATTTGCAGTGTAAGTTTTAGGTGATTCACCACCTATAGGTGGAGCAACTGAGGGTATTTGGTGTGAGGCTCTATAATGAAGCTGTTGGCAGAGGAGAGGACATCGTAGTAGCAGCCTCAAACCAGTCAGAAGACTGACAGAGGAAAGGCTTCATTACACAAAGCACAGTAGTCACCAATGTCATCGTCGTAATCATTTTTCACTACTGCAGAGCTGTCTCGGCTCCTCTGGCTCGCGCCCACCGCGGTATTCCAGCCGCCCGCTGCCAGCGTCCCAGAGACGCTGAATATTAAACGGAGCGCCAGACAGCCAGGAGGCGGCGGCACCGCGGCCGTGACAGAGCCCACCGCCTCTGTGGCAGGCCGGCGCTGGCTTCTGCAGCACAGCGCGTCGCCGTGTAATTGCATTCCCTGCCGGCGTAATTATGATAATGCACGGAGGCGGCTGACACGGCGACAGCCGGAAGCCGGAACACGGGCGCAGCCGAGGGGGCGGGCGGGCGAAAAGCCAGATTCGCTTCCTTCAGGGCCCGCAGCTGGGGGCGATTTGGGTGTGGGGGCGTGGTCGCGTCGCTGAGATATTACGAGCACACTGCACAATCAAAAGCTAAACGCCCCGTCCACGTACAGCTCAGTACAGAGGGCCCAAAGAGTAGTGGCGTTGAAGAATGGACCACGCTGGGAATCTCGTAATGTCTCTTGTTGTATTACTCCGATTTACGAATAAATCGTGTCAATCGCAACCGTTGGTAGCATTAATATAGAAATAAAACAAAACATTTAAAAAAATAAAGATCAATTAAAAATTATGAAGGAATTAACTCAAGTTCAAAGCGTATAACTTCCATCTTCCGTTACTAGATAGTGGTCGAGCGGTTCTAGGCGCTTCAGTCTGGAACCGCGCGATCGCTACGGTCGCAGGTTCGAATCCTGCCTCGGGTATGGATGTGTGTGATCTCATTAGGATGGTTAGGTTTAAGTAGTTCTAAGTTCTAGGGGACTGATGACATGAGATGTTAACTTCCCTAGTGCTCAGAGCCATTTGAGTTACTAGATATGTTTGCCAGCCTCGGAATAACTCGAGGTTTGCCGACTAACAACGACACCTTCTTCTGAACCTATTGTTACTATACTATTCTATATCACCCACACTGGTATGTGCGTGCCACGGTTATAAAAAATGTTCAGATGTGTGTGAAATCTTATGGCACTTAACTGCTAAGGTTATCAGTCCCCAACCTTACACACTACTTAACCTAAATTATCCTAAGGACAAACACACACACCCATGCCCGAGGGAGGACTCAAACCTCCGCCGGGACCAGCCGCACAGTCCATGGCAAATGTCATGGACAAATGGACAGGACAAATGTTGCATGGGACAACGGGGCCATAACGACGTTGGTTTTTTGTTGCTAGGTGGAGTCGCGTCAGAAATATGAAGGTCAACTTTGGGTTTTTAAATGGTATGCTATAGTTTGGTACTTATTTTCTGATAGCGGCTATCGAAACGAACCCAGTGACGTGTAACAGTAAGGTCAGCGAAGGTCACAAAGGTCGCATAAACGTCCATTTACAGAAGGTGTTCGAAGTAATGGCCATTGGTATCAATGCAGTGCTGCAATCTTCTTATCATGAATTGAGTGGTATCTATTATCACTTCGGCACTTATCGAAGCACATGCTCTGACAATTCTCTCTCGTACATCGTGCAAATAGTAAATATTCACCGAATAAAGTGTATCCATCTAACGTGCTATTGACATGTAAATACCATTTGACGCATTCGCAACACAACACTAATAGGAACGGGTAGGACTAATATTGCCGAATCAAGCGAATGTGAATGATGTCTTCCTTCGAGGAACAAGTCGGTATGCTTCTCATTTACGATGAATGCCAACGAAATTCAGTGAGAGCTAGACACTTATACGCTGAAAGATATCCTCAACGTACTCACCAAACACGTCGTACATTTAAATATATGTATGATAAACTGAGAACAACTGGCTCTTTAACGCATCGGAAACATATCCGGCAAAGGAAAGTTACTAACTATGAAACGGAAATTGGTACTCTTACCACTGTGGTTCTAGATCCTTGTGTTAGTTCGCGTCAGTTGCAAGGGAATCTGGCATGAGCCAGAGTAGTGTTGTTCATGTTCTGCATCGCCATAAATATCACCCTTATCATATCAGTCTCCACCAAGAATTAACTGGTACGGATTGTATGCATTGCAGTGAATTCTGCCGATGGGCTCAACTTCATATTCAGAGGGAGGTCACATTTATTAATTTGATTTTATTTACTGACGAAGATACATTCATGAACCATGGAAATGTTAATTTGCATACCATGCATTATTGGGCAGATGAATATCCATGTTGGCTGCGACAAAATGCACACCAAAAATCGTAGTCAGTGGATGTGTGGTGTGGGATTCTGGTGGACAGAATTATAGACTCCCATTTCATGTATTCTAATGGCAGGAAGTACACCACATTCCTGCAAGAAACATTAGATCTGTAGTTGGAAGAAATACCTTTGGGAACAAGGAACAGAATGTGGTATCAACACGATAGGTTTCCGGCCCGTTTTTCGCTTATGGCTAAAAATGATTTGCAGCGGAGATGTGTCGTGGCCGACACGTTCGCCATACTTGATGCCTCTGGATTTTTTATTGTGAGGATTCGTAAAAAATAGTGTTTATAAAGACGTTCCAAGCTTCTAGCAGCGTTGGTTTAAAATTCACATGCTTTCGACCCACTACTCTTCGGCCATCGTCCAGTGATAACCGTCTTCTCGTAGCTACTGCCGTCCTTATATAACCTCTCTGCCTGCTGTGACGTCACTGGTGCTCGGTCCAGCATAGTATATGGTAATGTTTTCGTTGTGCGCCCGTTCAACGTTTCGATGGCCGGGTTCCAAACTGTGTTTAGCTGCAGGCCACCGTCTTTATTGAGCATATTGTCATTAAATTTTTATCTCGGTTGCTTCTTTTATCACGCTATCCTACCTCCCAGTCCGTGTAGTAACAGAGGTCTCGTCAAATGCAATACCATGTCCGTTTTCTGCAGCATGCTCTGGTACCGTTGTTTCCTCAGGGTACCGGAGACGAAAACATTTTTCGTGTTCTACACAGCGCTGTTCAACAGTGTACGCAGTCTGTCCAACACAAAAGTGTCTACATCCACACGGTTTTTATATACTCCAGGCGCTATGAAGCCTACATAGTCTTTCACTAGCCTCATGAGTTTTGAATTTTTGGCGAAGCCCTGAATACCGTGTCGATTTTGTGCATCTTTAGGAGCCGGCTAGACTTTCCCGTTACTAAACCACAGAACGGCAAAAACGTAGGCTTCTTCGAGTCCTCCTCGAGAGCCTTCTGCTTACGTGTCTTCAGAAAGATGGCTTGTGAAATTTGGCGGTTGTTGTACTAGTCATTTTCGTTGAATACTACAAGTAAGTGGGTCATTTTCTCTGGCAAGCTTCCAGCATCTGAGACAGCATTCGCTCGATGCACGAAGGTCCTCAGAAAAGAATCTGTGGCGCTTGGTGGTAGCTGCTGGAGTATAGATATCGGTCCCTGTGGGTGAGTTTCCTATAAACACTGTGGCTGAGAACTCATTTGCTTTACGCCATACCACTGTCGACAGTAATACCCTTACAAGCGCTGCCCGTATCATACAATCGCGGAACAGGGGAGAGAGTTTCATGGGTATTTGATAAACGAATGAGGGTGTTTGTATTTTATGGGGAGATCTTTTCACGCAATCACAGTCACCAACTGTCTCCTACGAATGGCAAAGTATTTGGTTGACCCCCTGCTGCATAGTCAGAAATGACGATCATGGAGAAATAAGTCCTCGTTCAAGAAAAAATCAGATGGCCATTTCATGCTTTTACAGAGTGGAACGGTCGGGAGACTGAAGAGTGAATGTCAGAGTAATCATTGAGATGTAGATATAGACAGATATGAGATTATAGTATAATTAGTGCTGTTGAAAACCCATATAAATAGAACTTTCTGTTATCTGTTAGTGGATTTCCTATAATGCGTACTAGTACATCTTTGATAAGCAGTAAGCACTGTCTGCTGCTTAATAGTCACGGCATGTACTAATGAGATTCCCGCTGCCACTTGTTAACGAGATACCACGCACGCCATGATCCTGCTCTTTCGTTCTCGGCCGTTCTGGCTACATGTTAGTGTGGATGGGGGCGTAGGGGGGGGGGCAGAGAGAATGGGGAACGAAGTTTGGAAGGGGGGGGGGGGGTGTTGCGCAAGTAATCAGACAGCCGAGCAGCGCGAGTGCAGTAATTAGTGGCGAACTCAGCACGGGCCTGCTACCTGTGTTGTCCGCAAGTAGTCTGTCTATGCGGGGAAAGGAGGGGGGAGGGGGTGTAGGAACGACAACAATGGGCAGACTGTAGCGAGTACCAGCCGACAGTGCTCTGCTTGCCGGAGCACACTGAGACAGTCTGACAATAAACAGCCGGGAGCGCCTCCCAACACTGGAAACATGAGTGTTGGCACTGACGTTAGTGCATGGTGGAGGCCTCAGAAGCCCCCACTGAGATTTCTATAAGTACGATTATTTTTCATAGTTGTTACGTTTATTCTGAAAACTTATTGTTATACACGAATGAATATATTCTTATATCTCAGGAGAACATTAAAGAAAAGGCTTGAACAAATTAATTATATTTTTTTGGCATATCATACATTAATTAGCACTTATGTAAACTAGGAATTGCACATAGGTGAGGTAGAAGCCAAATCAATATGCATAACGCATCCATATATAAAACAGAAAGAAAGAAAATGGCACCGGATGTTGTGGCTGAGCGGTTCTACGCGCTTCAGTCCGGAACCTCGCGGCTGCTGCTACGGTCGCAGGTTCGAATCCTGCCTCCGGCATGGATGTGTGTGATGTCCTTAGGTTTGTTAGGTTTCAGTAGTTCTAAGTCTATGGGACTGATGACCTCAGATGTTAAGTACCATAGTGCTCAGAGCCATTTGAACCATTTGAAAGAAAATGGCTAAGTTGCACATTAAATAGACACAAAAAAATTAAGCTACACAGCATGTTATCCAAATAAAGATCAGGGTGTCTGTCACAAAAGGTCTTCACATTACTGGAAACAAACTTCACTAACAGGGACACTATTCTCACTGCATACATTGTTAAAATATTTTGAAGAACACTGAGCAATTTTCCTTTCTAATTCAAGTGAACACAAAACGCATCTTCGTCTGGCCATTTTTTTTTCTGGATGATATCCATTTCATGGCCCCTTTTGACTCCACATTTATTAATGATTGTAGGACTTTTCTTTGCCCATTAGGAGTTTCGAACATGGACTCCATATGCGGACGAATAAGTTCTAGAACCAAATCTTTCAAGGAAATTCTCCTTTTCTGTGATTTTCCATTGTGATACTCTGGATGTTGATTTGTGAATAAATAGAAAGCATTTACAGCTGTAACATCCATTGCAATAGCCCATAAAACAATCGGCCTTTTCCTTGTCTGTCTTTTGCATGTACGTATCTTTTAGTGAAGAGAATAAACAACTCATTTTGCTTCGTTATAAAACCAAATTATGCCTGGTTTCTCTTTTCTGTGAGTTTCATCAACTGTCTCGTCCCGGTACATGGAACTTAGTGGCACCACACTCTTACTGTTCTTTGGCCCATAGCTCATAATAGTCAATCATCTATGAATCCAAATGTTGAAGACAGAACGTTTCATGTCTTACATGGCTTCATTTCAGGTGGAATTTGTTGTCTGTTATGACGAAGAGTACCGGCTGCAGTAATTATATCCTTCAGTAAATCTTGAAGCTGGGAAACGCTGGTGAAGTAGTTGTCCATCGTTATAATGGCTGAGCTTCCTATAAGCGTCTTTGCCAGGATCTTCGCCACATGAATTGCAACATTACCTTCACGAGTGTGATCTGGATGTTTTCCTGAGTACACCAGTTCATCTATAGCGTATGCTGTCGAAGAGACGCAGAGCCAGAATATCTTTATTCCATATTTTCCTGACTTGCTTGAAATAAATTATAGAAATCTGCAACACCCTCTGAAAGATGCTAACTGCTTAACTGTTGCGGAGCTCTCTGCTGGATGAAATCTTTGTCTACAAATGTTTATGAATAGTTCACACACACTGCAGAAAACTGCCATGTCATCTTGGCCCCTAGCTTGTCGGGTGTTTCTATCGTCGAACCTTGTTGCTCTCCTTATTTCTTCAAACCTGTATATAGAAAAAAATGACACATAAACAGAGTTACCAGTAGAGTCGTGAAATAATTCTCTTACAGTAACATCCCAGCTTCTGTAACTGACAAATAATGGAGAATTCCATGGAAGCATTAATTTTCTCGTTTATGACATTACGCCATGTTTGACACTTTGTAGCTGCTGAGCACCGTCCTTCCAGTCTTGTGCAGCGAACTATTTCATCCACAATGTTATTTGCGATGAAGTAACTGAATACATCTTTTGACGTTTTTGTATTTTTTCCGTAACAGGTCCTGGATAAACTTTCATGATATTACGCGTATTGAGTTCCATCTCGTCCAGTAAAAAAGTTTGCAGGCTGAGTTGGACTTGCTACGTTATTTGCACTTTCAGGCTGGGTTGTGTTTTGTATATTATTTTATTTTCAAGCTAGGGTGTACTTGATACGTTATTTGAATTTGCAGTATGCGCTGTATTAGTGGGCCAAGCTCTCCCTGGTAAGCCGTGTCATTTACGTCCCAAGATTCATCACTACTTTCTTTAGATTCTGAACTGTCCGATATGATCTATATGCAGAATAAATTTCATCTTCAGAAGCAATAGTAGATTCACATTCCTCCAACCATTCAGAAATAATGATTGAAGTGTTTGGATCATCTACATTTATGGTATAAGGATGTCGTCTATCTCGGGAAGTATTAGATGAATCGATACTACAAGAAAGGAACGTTCCTTGGTAAGAAATAAAGTGTAAATAGTTAGTTTGTCATAGAAAGGGAGAAGAAAGAAAAACATGCAGAATAATAAACGTAATTGCATACATCAGTTATGAAAGCAACACGCAACGCGTTCCACTTCTGAGGTCAACATCAACAGTGAGCATGAAGTACATTATTGTTGTTGCTAGAGTCTAGCTCGTACAACAATTTACGTTATAAAAATGGAAATGTATTATGTGCGTAGTATTAAGAAAACACTGTTCTCATACAATCTTTGCTACATTAAATGCAACTGTCACATTTCTTAATCCTAGGCGTTTTTCTAAGGATTATGTAAAACAGGATCCAATTATATATAATTTTTAAAATGACTAAAGGGATGATTAATTCACTTTTGGGCCTGAAGCCCCCTCTCCCCCCAAATCATGCATTCAAGGTTTAAAGAAAGTAAAGCAGGTGGCACTCTAGTTAAACATCTGCCGTCACACTCGCGAAAGTCGAGCACTTATTTGGGGCAGCAATGAGTTATTTTCTTCCAAAATCACAGCCGGTACAATAGCATATCTTATGTCAAAAATCTTCTGATTTATTGAGAATTGAGTAGTACTGCTCGAGATCCTGTACGTATAAAGGAAATATAAGTGGTCAGAGCAGTCTATGAAGCCCTCTTGTGATATATACAGGGTGTTACAAAAAGGTACGGCCAAACTTTCAGGAAACATTCCTCACACACAAAGAAAGAAAATATGTTATGTGGACATGTGTCCGGAAATGCTTACTTTCCATGTTAGAGCTCATTTTATTACTTCTCTTCATATCACATTAATCATGGAATGGAAACACACAGCAACAGAACGTACCAGCGTGACTTCAAACACTTTGTTACAGGAAATGTTCAAAATGTCCTCCGTTAGCGAGGATACATGCAACCACCCTCCGTCGCACGGAATCCCTGGTGCGCTGATGCAGCCCTGGAGAATGGCGTATTGTATCACAGTCGTCCACAATACGAGCACGAAGAGCCTCTACATTTGGTACCGGGGTTGCGTAGACAAGAACTTTCAAATGCCCCCATAAATGAAAGCCAAGAGGGTTGAGGTCAGGAGAGCGTGGAGGCCATGGAGTTGGTCCGCCTCTACCAATCCATCTGTCACCGAATCTGTTGTTGAGAAGCGTACGAACACTTCGACTGAAATGTGCAGGAACTCCATCGTGCATGAATCATATGTTGCGTCGTATTTGTAAAGGCACATGTTCTAGCAGCACAGGTAGAGTATCCCGTATGAAATGATGGCGGTGAATCGAGGAAATACAGCACATATTGACGAAACTAAAATGAGCTCTAACATGGAAATCAAGCATTTCCGGACACATGTCCACATAACATCTTTTCTTTATTTGTGCGTGAGGAATGTTTCCTGAAAGTTTGGCCGTACCTTTTTGTAACACCCTGTATATATATAGGCTGGTCTCTTCATAGTGACCGGGCCTAATATCTCACGAAATAAGCATCAAACGAAAAAACTACGAAGAACGAAACTTGTTTAGCTTGAAGGGGGAAACCAGATGGCGCTATGGTTGGCCCTCTAGATGGCGCTGCCATAGGTCAAACGGATATCAACAGCGTTTTTTAAAAATTGGAACCACCATTTTTATTACATATTCGTGTAATACGTAAAGAAATATGAATGTTTTAGTTGGACCACTTCTTTCGCTTTGTGACAGATGGCGCTGTAATAGTCACAAACATATGGTTCACAATTTTAGACGAACAGTTGGTAACAAGTAGGTTTTTCAAATTAAAATACAAAACGTAGATAGTTTGAACTTTTAATTTAGGTTGTTCCAATGTGATACATGTACCTTTGTGAACTTATCATTTCTGAGAACGCATGCTGTTACAGCGTGATTACCTGTAAATACCACTTTAATGCCATAAATACTCAAAATGATGTCCGTCTACCTCAATGCATTCGGCAATACGTGTAACGACATTTCTCTCAACAGCGAGTAGTTCGCCTTCCGTTAAGTTCGCACATGCATTGACAATCCGCTGACGCATGTTGTCAGGCGTTGTCGGTGGATCACGATTTCAAATTTCCTTCAACTTTCCCCATAGAAAGAAACCGGGGACGTCAGATCCGGTGAACATGAGGGCCATCGCATGGTGCTTCGACGATCAATCCACCTGTCATGAAACATGCTATTCAATACCGCTTCAACCGCACGCGAGCCATGTGCCGGACATCCATCATGTTGGAAGTGCATCGCCATTCTGTCACGCAGTGAAACATCTTGTAGTAACATGGGTAGAACATTAAGTAGGAAATCAGCATACATTCCACCATTTAGATTGCCACAGATAAAATGGGGGCCATTTCTCCCATAATGCCGCACCATACATTGACCCGCCAAGGTCGCTGATGTTCCATTTGTCGCAGCCATCGTGGATTTTCTGTTGCCCAAAAGTGCATATTATGCCGGTTTACGTTAACGCTGTTGGTGAATGACGCTTCGTCGCTAAATAGAACGCATGCAAAAAATCTGTCTTCGTCTCGTAATTTCTCTTGTGCCCAGTGGCAGAACTGTACAAGACGACCGGCCGGTGTGGCCGAGCGGTTCTAGGCGTTACAGTCTGGATTCGCGCGACCACTACGGTCGTAGGTTCGAATCGTGCCTCGGGCATGGATGTGTGTGATGTCCTTAGGTTAGTTAGGTTTAAGTAGTTCTAAGTTCTAGGGGACTGATGACCTCAGAAGTTAAATCCCATAGTGCTCAGAGCCATTTGAACCAACATTGGGGCACTGTCACATCCGAATAGTCCACAATCTTGAATATTGCGTAATTTTTTTGTACACGACGTTCAAAGTCGTCGCTATGCAGTTCCTAGTGCAGAGAAATATGCTACGGGTGCAATCGATGTTGATGTAGCATTCTGAACACCTACGTTTTTGAGATTCGCGATTCTCGTGCAATTTGTCTGCTACTGATGTGCGGATTAGCTGCGACAGCAGCTAAAACACCTACTTGGGCATCATCATTTGTTGCAGGTCGTGGTTGACGTTTCACATGTGGCTGAACACTTCCTGTTTCCTTAAATAACGTAACTGTCTGGCGAACGGTCCGGACACTTTGATTATGTCGTCCAGGATACCGAGCAGCATTTATAGCACATGCCCCTTGGGTATTTTGATCACAATAGCCATACATCAACACGATATAGACCTTCTCCGCAATTGGTAAACTGTTCAGTTTAACACGGGTGCCGTATAACGAAGGAAATATCGTTCGCACTGGCGGAATGTTACGTGATACCACGTGCTTATACGTTTGTGACTATTACAGCGCTATCTATCACAAAGCGAAAAAAGTGGTCAACTAAAACATTCATATTTCTTTACGCACTACACGAATATGTCATAAAAATGGGGGTTCCTATTTTAAAAAACGCAGCTGATATCCATTTGACCTATGGCAGCGCCATCTAGCGGGCCAACCATAGCGCCATCTGGTTTCCCCCTTCAAGCTACACGAGTTTCGTTCTTTGTAGTTTTTTCGTTTGATGCTTATTTCAAGAGATATTTGGCCCAGTCAGTATCTATTGACCACCCTGTATATGCAAACGGGAAACGTTGTTATCAAAAATCTTGATAAGTTCTTGAGCGATTTACTTCAAGTATTTACGTATATTCTAATGAACATTCAGATTGACATAGGACAACAAGCTTTTAATATCTATAACACTGAAACATTGTTAGAAAACAAGGAAGTTGTATTTATGGCTTATCTGGTTATGATTAGAATACTACTATAGAATCTGAATTTTAAATGACAATAAATGAGGCTCAAGGTCAGAGAGAGAGAGAGAGAGAGGAGGGAAGAGGAGTTGGACAGAAGGATGGGAGGAAATCATGATAAAAAGGGGAAAGGACGAGATGGAGAGTGATGAACTGGAGAAGATGGACAAAGAGGGAGTGAGGATATGTGGACAGAAGAAGGTGTAGGAGGAGAAGATAGACAAAGAGAGAACGTCAGAGACACGATGGAGACGGAGATTAGGACATATATCCGGTTCTCACGCATTAGAAACGTGTGCTTTCTCTTTTGCTTCTTTCCCATTTACCCACCAGAGCCACAGCAAAACATATCCAGTAATTGGATAATAATGAAAATATGATTTGTTTGTGCTCTTAGTTGATGAGAAACATGAAATACGAAACCAAGACAGGTTCTAGCCGTTCAACTCCTCATGGGACTGCATTGTCAAGCTGAGTGCTCCAGTTTCTCTCTCTCTTTCTCTCCTTTTTACTGTTCGCGTTCAGACTGCGTGACATGGCAGAGAGAGAGAGAGAGGGGGAGAGAGAGAGAGAGAGAGAGAGAGAGAGAGAGAGAGAGAGAGAGAGACAGGGGGGTGGGGTGGGGTGGGGGGTGGGGGTGGAGAGGGAAGTATGCTCTCGGTGCAAGCAAGAGTTGCGTACACATGCAGAGTTCTTGTCTTTCCTAGTCTTCCGATACTTATACGCCTACCCCCTATTCCAGTTACGGAACGGTGTGTATTGCAAATTGAAGCTTGAAGATGTGCTGTATTCTTTAACGCGTTCATTTTTCTGTGTGTCTCGCAGTTTTTTGCACAGTAGTCGTCTGAAATCCCAGAGGTGCTTGTCGAGCGGAGATGTCGATGAAGATGGCGGGAGCCATAACTGCTTTACCACTCGGCCCGGTAACAAGTGCCGGCGTTTTAGATACTCCGCAGACACTGCGCGCTGTATTCAGGGTGTTAGCCGCGAGGACTTGAGGACGCGGTGGAGAGCCGTGGGGGAGGCGGGCGGCCTGATGGCCGGCTCGTCAGCTCGTCGAGAGGATGCGGCTGGAGCGCGCCGCGGCCATTGTGGCGTCACGCGCCCCTCGTCCAGCTCCGGTAGAGTGGCCGCCGGCGGGGCACGGCTGGAGGAGGAGCCGTGTCTGGAGGCGGAAACCGGCTACTAGGTATTTCGCGGCTTCCGAAAAGCGTTCCACTCTGTACCACCTCACGAACACGTCTTAACAAACGTTCAGTCATCTTGGGTATCTACATAAATATACCTTTCTCTTACTACTTTGAAATCAACAGAGAAAAAGCACCTTACATTCACACCTTTAATCTGCAGTCCACATTATCGTATCCGGCACAGGGTACAGTGTGTACCGACGTCATATCGCTCCTTTCCTGTTGCAAAAGCGTATATTTCTTGGAAAGAATGATCGTTTAAAAAGTTATTTTCCTCATGGCAGAAGCAACAGCAACCGTTACGAAATTCTCTCGAATGAAAAACAGCCCACTCTTGCACCAAATTATGTTTATTTTAAACTTTGACCATGGTTTCTGCTATAATAATTTAGCCTTCTTCAGAAGTCCTAAAAATGATCAAAATAACTTCTAGACTAGTGATACAATCTACACATAAACTTCAAATTTAGGTAAATGATAACATATTACTTACATACACAGTAATAAATGAGCCAGCCGAAGTGGCCGAGCGGTTCTAGGCGCTTCAGTCTGGAACCGTGAGACCGCTACGGTCGCAGGTTCGAATCCTGCCTCGGGCATGGATGTGTGTGATGTCCTTAGTTAGGTTTAAGTAGTTCTAAGTTCTAGGGGACTGATGACCTCAGCTGTTAAGTCCCATAGTGCTCAGAGCCATTTGAACTAATAAATGAAAAATGTCTTAGCCCAGCGGCTGCGTCATGACAGCAACATAACTTCAACGGACAAGCCTGTTTCAAACATAAGTAAAATTACATATGGCACCGTATGTCCTCCGCCACTACCTCTGTTATACTGGGCGTACGGTTATCAAGTGTGCTGTACCCGAGCACCATACCTGGCGCTCACCACAGTGAGCTACTTCGCACCGTTTACCAGGCAACTAGTCAATATGTGTGACAATAAATTAATAACAAGCCTACATGTGCAAATGAAGGAACATATGCTATTACTACGAATGTCCAACAGATGAAATACTGTTGCATACGATCATTAGAGTGGTAGGACATTAATAATTTCATGTAACAAAGTTTGTCGTGTCACTATTTGATGCATGATTCAGAAACGAGACTATCATATGCAAATCTAACTTCAGCTTACATTATACGCTCTAATAGCTCATAGGGCTAATTCTACCAGCCGACCATAGTCGTTGTGCATAGCCACCTTACCAATGATTGACATTATTTCTACGATTAGCACCCTAGTCCATGAGTGCGGTTACTTGGTACAAGATAACAAAGAGCACATTAACACATCTGTCTCAACATAAAAGCAGCAAATGACTCTTTATGTTGAATTCCTACTGGAGCGTTGTCCTAAAACATTAGCTTATCTCAAAAGGTAATCATTCAATCATATGGCACAATCGAGTAAATAATTTTGAAGTTTATTTTTAGATTGTATCACTGGTCTCGATGTTATTTTGATAATTTTTATGACTTCTAAAGAAGGGTATATTATTATAGCAGAAACCATGTTGAGGGTTTAAAATAAACATAATTTAGTGCAACATAATTTAGTGCAACTGTGGGCTGTTTTTTTTATTCGAGACAATAGTTAAAAAGCTTTCATGTGAGCTCGAAGCTCTCTAATTTTCCCTTCATGTCGTCTACATCTGCATCAACGTCTACACAGGCCCTCTGCAATCTACCGCACAGCGCATGGTGGAATGTACCCTGCACCACTCTAGTCATTTCTTTCCCCTTTCCAATCTCAAATAAGACGATGGAAAAACGACTATCTATATACCTCTGAATGAGACCTGATTTCTCGTATCTTCTCTTCATGGTCCTTAAGTGCAATGTATGTCAGAGGCAGTAGCATCGCTCTATGCTGGTTCTATAAATTTTCTCAGTAGCTTTCCTTCCCTCCAGGGACCACAATTTCACTTCCTGAAGCATGTCCGTAAGACTTGCGTGTTGTTCGAACTTACCAGTAACAAATCTAGCAGCCCGCTTCACAACTGCTTCGATATCTTCTTTTAACCTGACCTTAACACTCGAGCAGTACTCAAGAATAGGTCTTACTAGCGTCGTATTTGCGGTCTCCTTTAAGGATGAGCCATACTTCCTTAGAATTCTCCAAATAAACCGAAGTCGATCATTCGCATTCGCTATCACAATCGTCACATGCTCATTCCATTTCATATCGCTTTGCAATGTTACACTCAGAAATTTAAACGACGTGTCAAGCGCGACACTACTAACGCTATATCAGAATATTACTTGTTTGTTTTCCCACTCTTCTTCATTAACTTACGTGTTTGTGCATTTAGAGGTAGCTACTGTTCATCACACCAACTAGAAATTTTGTCTAAGTCATCTTGTATCGTCCTATAGTCACTCAACTCCGACACCTTACCCTACACCACAACATCATCAGCAAACAACCGCAGATTGCTGGCCACTCTGCCCGCCAAATCATTTATGTATGTAGACAGCAATAGTGGTCCTATGACACTTGCCGGGGGTATTCCTGACGACACCGTTGCCTCTGATGAACACGAGATTTGCATAGTATGAAGCAATATATTGGTTGACTCTTCTCGGCAGATACGCTGACAAACTCAACAGTAAAACACACCCTGATGCAAAGCGCCTCTCTTGTAGCGTATGCCACCGGTGTAGATTGAGCACTTTCGTGACGCTTTCGCGCTTACACAATGAACCCATAACGAAACGCAACGTTCTTTTTTCTAACTTCTTCCTCTATCAATTCCATCCGGTACGGTTCCTAGACTGACGACCAGTAATCAAGTATTGCTCGAACTAGCGTTTGGTAAGCTGCCTCTTTTGTGATTGGTTTACACTTCCTGACGATTCCTGCAATCAATGCCAGTCTGGCAGCTGCCCTACCCGCGATTCGTTCTACGTTGTTATTCCAATTTAAATCGCTCCGTACAGATGCTGCTTCATATGCTATGGAAGCCACTCCTTCCAGTGATTGTTGTGCAATCGTGTAATCATACAGTAACTGCAGTTTCTACCTGTTTATGAGCAATACATTACAGTATTTTCTCTTGAGCGTCAGCAGCCGATGCCTGCACCCAGCGTCGATTCTCTGCAGGGGCTTCTCGGCCTACAACTTCATCCGCAAAAAGCCCTATGGAACTTCCAACGTTAGTATGTATTGTCAAAAGCAGTGGTCCTTTAACACTCCGCTGCAATACTCCCGGAGCTACTTTTATGTCTGACTGTTATGTCCGTTAAGAATGACATGCCCTTTTCTGTTTCTTAGAAACTCTTCAATCCAATCATTCAGCTCTTCTGATATTCTGCGCGCTTGTATTTCGATCATTAGGTGAAAGTTTGGAACTGAATCGAAACCCTTTCGAAAAACAAGGATCACAGCAGCTAGTTGGACGCAAGCACCTACTACTTTCTGGGTCTCGTGGACGAAAAGAGCGAGCAGGTTTTCATCCAATCGTTCTTCCTGGAACAATGTTGATTCCTACAGAGGAGACTTTCGCTCTCCAGAAATGTCATAATACGTGACTATACAACGCCCTCTAAAATTCTACAAAAGATGGACTTCAGTGTTACAGGCCTGCAGTTGTGTGCGTCTGGTCAACGCCACTTCTTTGACAACCATCACGTGGTCACGTGATAATACAATGTAAGCTTTCACGGTCAGTATTGACATGGTTCAAATGGCTCTGAGCACTACGGGACTCAACTGCAGTGGTCATCAGTCCCCTAGAACTTAGAACTACTTAAACCTAACTAACATAAGGACATCACACACATCCATGCCCGAGGCAGGATTCAAACCTGCGACCCTAGCAGTTGCACGGTTCCGGACTGCGCGCCTAGAACCGCAAGACCACCGCGGCCGGCAGTACTGACATCATTTGAAGCTTCCGTGCTAATAAGCCATAGTCGATGTATAAAACTCACTCCTAACGTTTCCTCTGAGGCTGCGGGAGAACTGCAATTAGACGGCCGGCCGGAGTGGCCGAGCGGTTCTAGGCGCTACAGTCTGGAACCGCGCGACCGCTACGGTCGCAGGTTTGAATCCTGCCTCGGGCATGGATGTGTGCGATGTCCTTTGGTTAGCTAGGTTTAAGTAGTTCTAAGTTCTATGGCACTGATGACCTTAGCAGTTAAGTCCCATAGGGCTCAGAGCCATTTGAACCATTTTTTTGCAATTAGACCTCTAGGGAACGCCGAATATATGGGCAGTGTAGAGGACACCACTGCCCATGACGTGATGTCGGCTACGAGACTACCTTTGGTAATACCGACATTTTCGATTTAAATTAGTCGAATGTCATTCTTATGTTGCGATGCTGAAACCGAATTATTATCTAATTTAACACCTTCCTTTTTTCTGTTAAAATTACTACGGTGTTTATAAACCTCAATAGCCTCTCTATACATACGTCCGTGCTAATGCTACGTTTTCGATATGACACTCGACTCAGTGAATTTTATTTCGTGGTCACCACCTTGGTAAATACGTTCCCCTACGGACGATTTATCCATATGTCACAGGTGGCAGTTCCTCTTGTATTCAACCAGGCGTGTGTTAACACTACTTTTTGTGGTACCAATATAAACCAGCCCACAACTGCAAGGAATTTTATATACACCCGGTGTAGTCAAAGGATGCTGTACATATTTCGCACATCTTAAACATTCTTTTGTCTTCCTAGTGCGTCTGAAGGTAATTTCCACAAAATACTTGCTCAACACTTACCTAATACGATTCGTAACTGTACTGATGAACGGAATGAAAATCTTCCTTTTGAGCGGCTGTTGTTCCACGTCGATCCTGATTCTCTCCGTAGAGCGAAGTGCTCGATCTATCTCCTCGTTAGAAAAACCATTCTTCTTGAATGTTGACCGCAGATATTCAAGTTCACCTTTGAAATAAGTCGTTCAGAAGTTTTGTACTCCCTTTCTACCAAGGTTTTTATCACCTCCCTCTTTTGTCTAGGATAGAGGTTAGAATCTTTAAATCGGTAATGGTCAGTATGAGTGGCTTTTCTGTATACGCTATGGTCCATTACCCCGTCACATCGGCTGTATAACAAATACATCCAAGAAATTCAGTTGGCCATTATCCTTCGTCTCCATAGTAAATTGTATTTGCTGACTGATACTGTAACACGCCACCCGTCACTTATCTGGTTTTGGCGTGTGTTCATCCCAGCTAATTGACTAACAGATCAACAGAGAGCAAAACTGCCGTAATATCGGATAACGCAAAGAAAGTAAAAGGCCCTGTGACTCCTGATTGAACTGCGGTGGCAGTGTTGACATTAATTGATTCAGAATTGATCACTTTTAATTAAAAAGGGATGCTCATTGATGTTATATGAAGCTATTGAACACCAGATGCAAATGTTGAACATAAAATTAATTAAGAAAGTGACTTGGGTATTAAACTACTTGATTGAAAACAGATGCAGTCGATTATCACAAATTTATTTTAAATCACGACCTTCAATCACCACATTACATGACTCTCCTACCAGGCAGTGGTAATAAATTGCGTTTGCATAGAGTAAAGCTCGATAAATCAAAAATAATTCCTATCGACTGACACAGGCGTAATGCGAAGTGCGAGAAGAATTCTACAGTACATGGCCCATGAAACCCTCATGGAAACTTTGCCGATGTGATCCAACAAATTAATTAGTGGCTGGAGCGGACGCAATATCACCGAATATAGCGTGGCGGAGCGGCGTCATTGTGTGGACGTCGGCCGACCTCGGTGTGCTGCAAGACTGCGCTCGTCTATTCACTCCTAGCTATCTGGCTCAGTACATAGCTGAACCAAAACTTCCTATCTCCAAACGCAATCGTTCCCTTTGCTAAGTCCTAAACTGCAGAGATGCTCACTCTTTCTCAGGCAAGCTGAGTCAAGAACGCTACGTCCACACTCTGGGCAAGCTGGGAATGGAAGACCTCTACTGAGACTTCTGCCAGTCTGCTCTTCGCCTCGGTTTTCCCTCCAGCAAAATCACTTACACCAATTGCAGCGCAAGTCGCGTTAATTATGCATTGCTTGCCAGCGCCGACCAATGCCTGCTCTGGGAAGTGAACAAATTCCCACTAAATTTCCCTTCCTCTCAACTTCTTCTATTTAGCTCCCCACAGGCCACCCCATCAAGGTTAGCATCTGCACAAACACCAAGTTTTCCGGAATTCTGACTCCCAGGAGAGTACTTCAAATTCCTTGGTCCTACGTTCCCATCGGAGACCGGCGTATTTCATGCTGTCGCTCTTCACCTGATTCACTTCAGGCTCTGCGGACTGTGAATTCGGCGTGAAGTTGCTATAGTCACGAACAAGCATATTTTGACCTCTGTTGACCGCTCCACCGTAGCTTTGTGCAGCTTTGTCACATGTTTCACAGAAAACGGGATGACGGACATTTAGCAACAGGCATACAAGTTCTCCGTCTGTTTCCCAGTACCAGCATGGAGTCGGGGTCAACCACCCACTCACTGTCGCTCATCTTAAGGTGGCTGGAGGCCGCGCACCGTTACCGCTTTCTCAGAGCTTGAGCCACCCTAAGCTGCCTATTGTCGCTTCCCTTAGCCGCTCCCCCGGCCGCCCACAATCAACTCTAAATGCTACCATGGGGTAAACTAGCGTCCAGTAAATCGACTTGTGTCCACAAAGTTTTCATGTCGTGTGAATTACTTCAAAACCATCACCCGACATTAATTATTCCACCAGGTCCATACTATACCCTCGGCAAGATGCATTGTCCCTTGTTAGTCGTTTTGTTCAGCCCTACTGTTAGCTCAATGTGAGTTAGGTGATCTTTAATGACTTCATGTAAGGGGCATAGTTCTTGCCATCTTACAATATTGTGGAGATGTATCGGGAAGGCATTCAATTCCTCTGCATCTTGTGTTTGTACTACGAAAATCTTATGGATTTTTACTAGGTGTTTGCTACGCCCCATGCTTCAAGTTCTCCATAGCATGAAAAGATAAGTAATATTTTATATTCCCCCCCCCCCCCCCCCAATTACAGAAAACTTCAGAAAGACCCGACTATGAAGGTTTTAAAAATCACTAATTGATTAGTGAAAGCGTCTTCACTTTCCTCTGACTCTAAGAAGCTACTCTGCGTAGGCTCTGTGGATTACCCAAGGTGCACAAATCACATATTCCTTTGAGGCCTATTTTGAGTAGTATAGTGTTTCCCACCAACGAATGAGCTAGACACCTTGAGTCATTGCTGCAACATTATGTTGGCGGAACTGGCCGTCATATTAAAAATTCGCGTCATTTCAATGACAAATTAAAAGAATTGCACGTGGGTCAAGCTAGTATCCTTATTAGTTTTGATGTCCTATCATTTACCTTGATTCTAGTCAACGAAGCTATCTCACATGCAGCAGATATTTTTCTTGCAGACATTACGGAGTTGTTCAAACACTGTCTCACCACTACCTACTTTCAATACAAATCTGGTTTCTATGAACAGATTAATGAGTGTCTATGGGCACTCCTTTTAGTCCGGCTGTAGCCAATTTGTTTATGGAGAACCTTGAATTACCAGCGTTGCAGACTGTCAGTAATAAACTAGTCAGGTGGAACCGCTATGTCGATGATACTGTCATACTATGGACATACAACGCAGAGGAACTGGATGCCTTCCTGCTACATCTCAACAGTATCAATCCGAAAATATAACGTTTTATGGAGATGGATAAAAAATTTGAGACGATAGTCACATCGAAAACGTAGCATCATCACTCGCGTCTGTATAGAGAGGCCACTGAGATTTAGAAACTCCGTAATAATTTTAACAGAGAAGAGGAAGGTGTTAAATTCGATAAAATTTGGATATCAACATCGCAACATAAGAATGACAATCGATTACTTTCAATCGAAAATGTTGGCATTACCAGAGATAGTATTGTAGCCGACGTCACGTGATTATCGGTCGTGCCATCTACACTGCCCATGTATTCGGCCCTCCCTCGACGTGTGGTTACAGTTCACCACTTTACCTCTGAAGATGTCTCTCGCAGTCGGAGAGGAAATGTTAAGAAGCTTTAACTGACGACGTGATTACTTACTTCGGTATCTGAAAGTTTAACATTCGCATGACGATTTAAGGCAGAGGATGCTGTACGATCATCCTCAGTCTAACAGTATTGGAAAAAGACGTTTAATTAATACCTCGACCTTCGTTCTGTCATCCTCCATTTAGTCTCAGAATGGCTGGCCTCGATTCGTTTATTGACATAAGACGAAAACTGTACTTCCCAATTTGTTGAACGCACCACGCTTGGTTTCCTTACGCTAATTTGGTTTTGTTCAGATTTTGTATGTGAGACTTCCGCTGTGTTTAAATTCGCAGTAAAGCTCTCTTTGCTTTCGTAGCAGCTTTTCAACGTGGCTGTCGAACCCTGGAGGGTATTTTCCATGTCTCACAACTTTGCTCGGGACATGCCTGTCTAGAGCGTTTTGTACGATACACCTAAACTTTGTATACTGATGCTCAACATTGTCAGGGATGTAGATGAAATTTTCGTTTTGAGCTGTCAAGTAACCCGAAATCTGTCTCTTTTCCGCTCTTGCTAAATAGAAACATCTTCCTACCCATTCGTTATATTGCTGTTTACAACCGAATTCAGTGATGCTGTAACACCCATGTGTTAGTTGTCTCCCGGTTCTGCTCTGAGTTAAGAAGTTGGGTTGTAGAATATCAGAAATCTAATACGTTACTCCCACGAGTTAAGTCTCTGATTATATGCCCAAGGTGATTACCGGATAAGGCATTTAGAACACTGTCATTCATTTGAAACTACCATCGTGTGTAAGACACGGACAAAACTGCCGTCTTCGGTTCGTCAGCGGTCTTTCATAAGGGCGCGTGAACCTACTGTACGTGTGTTGGAAGCAGTGGCTGCCAGAAGTGGAAAAGACTGGTATAGGATGGCGGAAATCCCGCCAACTGGGCGAAGAATTTCCTTGAAGCTCTGCTGGAGCCCCTAGCGCCTACCTAGCGGCGGCCCGTTTAATTACAGAGCGTTCGCGAGAAGCATACTAGCCGCTCGATGACCGCCCTGTAACGGATTAATTAAAATTTATTTACTGCGTGCCGGCCGACAGTTATTTGGTTTTCCACCGGAATGTCAATATCAGCCTTGGCAAACTGCGTGCCTCGCCGTATTTTTGTTTAATTTGAAACGGATGTGGCGGCAACCCTAACTCAGCCGGACCGAGATATCGAACACCACCGTTTACGGGTGCTTGTGTCCACCACGGAAATATGCTGCCGATTTACGAATATTGCTCTCCCTGGCTGCACGTCTAATAACGGCGCGGTCGTGGGTGGAACTCATGCAGTGCAACGGGAACTTGCTATGATTACGAGATACGAGTTTAGCCGCTGGGAAACGTAAACACCAATGACGGACGTGTCCCGTAGTAACACCTCTCCTAACAAACGCGGGTGTAGCTTCTGGGGAACACAACGGCCATTAGGAATTAATAATAATAATGAGCGTTTCGGCCGCCGCTCCGCAAGTTCTTTAACGCCACTACGGCGACTTGTGAGTGAACGAGGATGAAATGATGATGAAAGACACACAACAACCAGTCAACTCGAGGGACAGAAAATCCCTGACCCCGCCGGGAATCGAACCCGGGATCCCGTGCGCAGGAAGCGGGAATGCTACCGCAAGACTGCGAGCCGCGGACAGGAATTAATGTATGAGGTGTATTTAAATACTTACCGAACGTTGTAATTTCACGTGTTGCATTAGTCCGAATTGCGCGATATTTTCGCTGCTGTAAACATGTCAGAAGTGCATCTGTATAGTGTCAGGCATATTGGATATTTAGTAAGGTGTCAAAAAGGTTACGTATGTTTTCGTACTACGTATGATTATTTATTTTGTATTTCCCGGCCACACGCTGCTGTGATTCACTCTGGTTAAATGGGAAAGAAAGGAAAGAGGAAGCACACGTTTTTGATATGTATGGAAGTTGGATATACGTCCTTATCTCCTGCTCTTCCCTGTCTCTCTCCATCTCCTCCTCTCCCTACCCTCTCTTTGTCCATCTCCTCCTCTTTTTCTCTGTTCATCGCCTCCTCCTCCTTTATCTGTCAATCTCCTCCTTCCAAATCTCTTTCCATCTCCTCCTCTGTCCATCACCTCACCACCTCTTTCTACGTCCGTCTTCTCTTCCTGCTTTCACCTCAGCTACTTCTAGCCCATTTCACTATCCATCTCCTCCTGTTCGCTGTCTATCTCCATTTCCTTCCATCCCTCTACCCACATGTTCTTCTCTCCCCCCCCCCCCCCCCCCAAGTCTGACCTTTAGCCTTGACATTGTTACTGCATATTTAGATACTATAATAATATTCTAATAATAAGTCGATAAGCCATAAATA
This sequence comes from Schistocerca gregaria, assembly GCF_023897955.1. NCBI lineage: Eukaryota > Metazoa > Arthropoda > Insecta > Orthoptera > Acrididae > Schistocerca > Schistocerca gregaria. The sequence continues at coordinate 565,513,921 of NC_064923.1, forward strand.
CAACCTTCTTGTTTGCTAACAACGTTTCACTATTATATATTAAAGAAGTATAGCTTGTGCCTGACCGAATGTTCATTACAGTATTGTGTAAACATTTAAAGAACCTTTCGAAATTTTCGGTAATAACGTTTCCCCTTTGTATATTGCATATTTATTTGTATATTACATATATTCAAAAAGAGGCATATAAAGACATGCGCTTATTTAAATGCAACGTTTTGTCAAAGTTTCAAAGCAATCGGTGGAGAACCTTCGAGGATACACAATTCTGAACAAACTTATCTAAAAAGGGATCAGAGATTTTCAATTACATTTTGCTATAGGAACGGTATGAAGTGCAACGAAGATTTAGTTATCTTGAGTAGTGATTCTGGCGCGTCTATTATGAGTGAAACAAGGGATTCCGAGTGGTATAAGCGTTTCGAAGAAGTTCTGAAGTAGCTGCAGATGAAGAGCGCCCGGGATCGCCTAGAACATCATTAACTGATAAAATCGTGGGAGAAATAAAAGAAATGATTTTGAATGATCGCCGAATCACAACCAAAAATGTTTCTAATAATTTTGGTATATGAGCTAGAAAATTCCGACAAATGTTTTGGGTATGAAACATGTGACAGCAAAATTAGTACCAAAATTTGTTGAAATTCTAACAAGAACAGCGGTGAATGCAAGTTACTTCGGATTCGATAGATGAAGTCAACAATGATGCTGAACTGCTGAAATTTGTCATAACAGGTGGCGAAACATAGATTTACGGATATGATGTCGAAACTAAAGTTAAATTGGCCCAGTGAAAGTATTCACGATCCCAAAGACGGAAAATAGCTCGACAAGAACTGTGAAATATGAAGTTTACGGTCTGTAGTGTCCTTTGAGTTTAACTGCATAGTGCATTATAACTTCTTTCCAAAACGTCGAACGATCTGTACAGATTACTATTTAAATGTTCGACGCTGTCTACGTGAAGCAAACCGAAGAAACAACCCAAATTTATGGCGAAAAAATTCATGGCTTTTACGCCACGATAATACAACTGCCCACATTTCGTAAATTTTTGGCCAAAAGCAGTACGATAATGATATCCTAGCCTCCACATTCTCCAGATATGACCACGTGTAACTTTTTTCTGTTCCAAAAATAAAGAATACATTACGGGGCTGTCCATTAACCTGCACTGACGCGTGGGTGAGCGAGCTAAAAGTTATCCCAACGATCGAGTTCCAGAGGTGTTTCGGAGATTGGCCAAAGCGCTGGCGTAAGTGTATAGTACACATAAAAAGACTATTCTGAAAGGAAGAACATTGATGTAAATTAATAAATAAAATTATTTCCGAAAATTAAAAATTCCCTTTATTTTTATAACTCGTCTCCTGCAGATAATATCCCGCACGTCACGTGTTCATTGATTTATTTGACTAGTTTCGTAAATAAGATGTGAGAATCATGTTTATCCATTGCGTGATGGGCGTGGTTACCTTGACGTGTTACCGTCATGGCAATGAATATCTGACGATGCTCGCGTCGAATTAATCAAGCTATGTGCGACATCTGTGGCGTTTTGATCTGCTCATTAAAATCTATCTGTCGCAATGTTTATGCTCAGTATGGCGGTACCCATATTTCTACAGCACAACCTGTGTTTCATTTTTTCCATCCTTAACACGGATTCTGCGCTAAACAGTTTGTTAGATCTGTTAAACAGACCTTCAGCATCACAATTTCTTCCTTCCTCTGTATTCGCATCTGTAACCGTGCTTTCACTTCTTCCATTGCTTCTTGACACACAAACTAAATAACGGTGGCTGTAAGTTATACCATTGCTGCGCACGAGGCCGCGTTGAAAAGTAATGCGTCTAAATCTTTTTATGTGAAAACTCTTAAATAAAACAAACGTTATTAACATTCTACATATTTATTCATCAAGTCTGCACATTTGTAGCTCTCTGTGCTAGAGGATTCCGAACTGGAACGTGTAACATGGCAGTGTGAAGCGTAACTGTGTCGATGCGTGAGAAACTGCATGCTGCAATCGAGTTTCGGATTCGAAGAGATCGTCCACACACAAACGCTGCGCATCTGCAACGATACGGCCTCTTGGGTTCATTGTCATCGGTCGTCCTCCATACAGTCCCGACTTGCTCATATTCACTTCTCACTGGTTCCAAAACTTAAAGAACACCTTCAAGAACATCGTTACGATAGTAATGATGCGGTGCAAGAAGAGATGAGTTTGCGGCTTCCTCAACGAAGTCTAATGTTCTATAGTCACATATCAAGAATCTGGTCTCTTGTTGGGATAAATGTGTACGTCGGCAAAGTGACTTCGTCGACAGGGTGACTTTGTTGAGAAATAAATATGTAGACACGAAGAATAAAGCTGTAGAATGTTAATAACGTTTGTTTTACTTAAGAGCTTTATGAATTTTCGCATAAAAAATTCCAAGGCATTACTTTTCAACAAACCTCTTACCATTCTCACAGAGAGCATTTATTTCTCTATTTGTAAGTAAGGCGCAAAACATCATTACCAAATTTGTTATGGAACTGCCAAAATACGGAGTCTTTCCCGCTATCTAGTTCTATCAACAACGAAGCGATCACTACGTCTCGCCAAAATGTTATTTTTGATACGTGGCAGAGTAATTATATGTTTCTCACGGTCACGATTCAGATAGCCGTTTAGAATTTTTTGCGAGTTATTGTTATAGTCTAGAAATAGTAAATGTGTATTAACTGTTTACTTATTGTATACGGTACGACTCTTTAGTTGATAGATGTGCTGTCAGTATAGGACAACATTAAAATGAAATGAAATAAAATTAAAATACAAAAATCTAGAATACTCTTCAGAGCAGAAAATTTGCAAAATTTTGAAACTGAAACAGGACTGAGCCAAGGAGACGGATTGTCTCAAATACTCCTCAGCTGCATCATCTAAAAAGAAACCAAGAGCCGCTCTAAGTAAGCCATGTACATGAGCAGCAATAATCTTGCATCCAAAATTCTTGAAATTTCATATCCTAAAACGAAAAATCCAAAGAGTTTCTGTGTTTAAAGTTCAGTCGTAAAAGACATTTACAATAAAAAATGTGTCTTAAAGTCCACGAAACAGAGAGGCCACAACACGATCATCTAATTGGAGTGTCTTTGAGAAGCCGAAACACTCATTTAAACGGAGGGAGAGATTAGAGAAATCCAAAAGAAATATCAGGAAACATTTTAGGTCTAAAATGTACTTGCGATGGAAAATTAGACTAAGGACAAGCATGGAAGCTCAAAAGTGCGTCAACGTTTTTTCTCGTATAAAAAACGGAGGAAAAACAATAATGATTTAAATAATGAAAAACTTCACCAGCTTTTTTTTTCATGCTTAGATCAAGGCATTTCGAGGACTTATTCTCACTTTCACTTTTGTGATGTTTGCATATCTAATTGCTTGCTCTCTTCATTGTGGTTGTTTTTTTTGAGGTTGCACTGCAATCAGAAAATCGCACTACTGAATCTTGAAATGTTTTCATGTGCTAATGTAAGAGACAGTATTTTCTTTTCTGCTTACAAGTATTGCTCCTCCTCCATTGAACAAAATATTACACACGCAAGCAAATCATCACTTGTACTACTTGTTTTTGTATTAAAAAACATGTTGCAGAGATATTACGACAGTATGGTTTGGCAAAGAGTTTGTATACAGTCAGAGATGTTACATTTTCTGAGTGGTACCACAGTCTAATAATAGTCGGGACACTCAGCTTCGTTTCTGTTACCCCAGCGATAGCAGCGCCCAAGCGGCCAGCAAGCGACACTTCTGAATACGATACCGGGTGATTGCGAATACTAACGTTTATATTGATTTTTAACGCAGTTTTTGCATCAAGTTGTGTATTTAGTTCCATAAAAATCGACAATAACTAACACGTTACGCCACTTTTGTGATTGTTTAGTTTTCTGGAGATACGAAACGGTGCGTTACAGGACAGTTTATCTACGATTCCCTTGTAACGTACAGATGTTTACTGAATAGTGTCGTTTTCCTTTAATAACAAAAAATTGCTAATAAACCCCATGAGATCTGACCTTTTACAGGAAGACGTCGTACATCTGTTCAACAAAGCAGAGTTCTGTTCGCTTCACTTTCAGACAAATCAGTGAATATTGAACGTAGAAAATCCACATTATTCAACGTATTAAATAAGCGACCACAACTTTAGTTAAAGGTAAAGGCACACAGAAGCGATAATAAATCGTCAAAAGCAATAAAACTGTTTCCCAACACAGGAGAAACTAATTCCACAATTGTTGCTAAATGTGAGTCACAAACGGCAAGAACCTTCAGCAAATTCACTTTTGATGTAAGAGTAACTAAATTTATAAAGATATTCGTGTATTAAGAAGTCGAGTGAAGTTTAAGAAATGGCGAATCGTTGGACTGCATAAATTTTTTTTAAGTGTCAAGGAAAGTGCCTATCATATTAAGAGTAACAAATAACAAAAGAAATATATGCTTCTCAAGCATGAAATGTGCTTATATTCTCTTGCTTTTAGCGGAATAAGCTGCAAATATAGACATAGTCGAAAGTATTTCTTAATGAATGAGTTGCAGCTTATGTCACTGAATCAGTGTGATTCAGCTGTTTTTACTTTTATTTCACGTTAATTCATGTCTGTTGATAACTTACTAAGCGCTAAACATAACCACTATTCCGTTAATTATGTAGAAATTAATTAAAAATAAACATTATCCTTATGCACATGTGACTGTGTGCTTTCTCACCGCTTGGAGCGCTAGTGTCGCTCCAACTCTTAAGCGGTAACAACTCTCGCACCAGAGAGCGTCGTGACTCTATTTATTAGACTGTGGTACCACAGTAAAGTTGTCAGTTATAGAATTTATTTTACCATTATCGACCGTTGAATTACCGTTTATATTCCAATTTTGTTGTAATAGCTGGCGCTAGTGTCGAGATTTTGCCTGTATCGCTGACGGATATGGAACGGTGAATGGGTGTGTCTGTGCAGAGACGTTTTTAAAGTGCCCAACAAAGTTGCGCGAGTGGCACCAAGGGTGTAGCCAAACTGTGGGGGTCTTGAGGCACCATTCACCATTTTACTCACGTGCATGTCAATGTCACACCCTTATGTGTACACGTCCTACAAGGGTGCGGGAAAGGAGGGATGGAAAAGCATAAGTACATTTTCTGCTTCGATGTCGCGGTTAAAATTCGTCGAATAGTTTTTGACAGTCCCTTAGTGACTTCGTCCTTTACACCAGAGCAAAAACTGCACTCACACTACACTGTAAAGGGATGAGATCGCGTTGATGGGGTTTGGGGTTGCAGCCCTTAGAGAAGGCTTTAATTGCCCGGAGAGGGGGGGGGGGCGCTGTTTTACCAGCAGCGTCAAATGTTGTCGAGAACGCCATCATGTTGTACAACGCTCTGCAAACTATCGTTTTCGACGGCGAAATGTGTGAAGGTGAGCGACCTTGTTTCATAGACGCATTTTATGCTTTGTAACACATCCTGAGGCCTCTCCATGTCGGTTCTGTTCAGCTTTGTGTACGGAATGTTTTCATCGCCCAACCGTATGAAAACTATCCATGTCAACGCTGGGCGTCGCGGTTCTGACCTTCGCCGCAGAGGTGGGAAGGGAAAAGCTGAGATGTGAGTAAGGGCAGGTATGAGGGGCGCTGGGCAGATCTGTAGTGAAATTTGATCCCACTATGAGATCATTAACCTCACATGAACTTCTGAGCTCTGGCCTTTTTGTTTGCTCGTGTCAGCACCGTGTTATTTGAAGCGTCATCGAGGCTGAGGGTGAATCGCAGTGTGAGCCACGCTTTTGCACCATTACAGAAGATGGTCGTAGGTGCCTCCGAGCTGAAATTCTAACTTCTAAGTCACAGTGGGGGTAAATGGCTGGGTTTCAAAAAAACGACCTGCTTTGTTGTGTCGTGTAGAAAAGAGGTCATTCTAAGATAACGGAAAGCGTTATGGCACAACGAACGGCCTAAGGAAAAATTCTGATGTGCCCTCTTTGCACATCCAGTGGTCCAGCAGGGATCTAACGTGAATGCTAACTATAAAATTTATTATAAGAAAATGAATGAAAATTATCAGAAATACGACACAGCATTTTGCTTTATCTGACTAAGAGACAAGAGTGCAGGGGTTATTTTGAAGTACTCTAGAGACCGTTATTATATTTTCTACTTTTAATAGAGATGAAATAATACGCTGTAAAAAAATGAGCTAAATAGTTGAAAATTAACGTCGTTTAGAAATGAATTACTGATGTTTGTGTTAACTTTGAAACCTTCCCGTCTCCTCTATACCTCTTATGTTAATGATAACCTTCCCTTTTACAATAACCTATGTAACCCTTCCTTGGGATTTCTACCTCTTGCTTAATAATAACAAATGAAATCTTCCTTTTGAAATTTATTCTCTTTATCAATCTTCGCATACAAATTTAATTGCTGCTTATTAAAAGTGATTTACTGATTATTTCGACGAAACATAGAATGTGTTGTCGTCGTGGCCCTCAGTCGTTATTTGCAATAACACAAAACTGTTCCTTACTTTTTTTTTTTTTTTTACTGTTACTGGATCGCCATCTGACTGCTACATCGAACTGCGACATGAATATACTTAGTCTGTTTTACTATACTCTATTAGCTGCTGGTGGGCTTTCATAACAAGTGGTTGTATTTATTACCGAAGCTGTCGTCATTCTTTGATAGCAAAGCTGACGTTAATCTTTAATTAATTCGACTGAAGTTACGTAATTGATAGTTAAACTTTTTCTTGACAACAATAAAATTTTGCAAACTTTTACGTTGATGATTTTTGGGTTGGATTATAATTAGAAATGCAATATTGCTGGCAAAAGTTAATTATGTTCTGAATGAAATAATTTTACAAACGTTCAAATTGGACTTACTTTTTACAATCTTACAACTAGCAATGCGCAAACATACCTTCAGTAGTAATGAGTTCCTCAAAACATTTATTCAATAATATTAGTTCTTCTTATTATAATAGTTAGCTGATGTCTCTGTACATCCGTTTATAATCTCTTGTAAATCATAGCTAGTGGCTGGCAGACACACTACTCCCCTCAACCTCTTGCATCAGACCTGTTACCGACTCGCTTCACTTCTCGCTTACTACTGACTCCTACGAACGCTAAAGTGCGGTCTCTCCTGCCAACACTGCTTTCTGGTGTAGACAATCCCTGTTACCATTACAAAATGTATCAATGCGCGGTCTTTTCTGCTCTTTTCTTAAAATGTATCCATACGCGGTCTCTCCCGCCCTTTTTAAAATTACATCAATTTGCGGTCTCTTTTGCCAACAATACTTTGGTGCAGACATTCCCTGCTACCACAATTATTTGCAACATGACAAACATTAATTATTAATCCTATTTATAAAATACAAACATCTTTCATAAATTGTGGTTTGACAATATAAATGTACACGCCTTACAGCTTCACAGCAATTTTTTAACCTCCTGTTATTATCTTCATCGTTGGTACGAATTAAGTGCGTCGGTAATCTGATACAGTTGATTAATCACTGATTTGGAAAGCTTTCGGTTTTTTTTTTTTATAGAATGCAGTCTTTCATTCCGATACGGTTTTGTCGTCCCGCTATCGCCCAGGCATAACGGCCGGGCTGCCCGGCTGTTCGTGAAAGACCAGTGGTGGTTCGGCGTGACGTGACGTGATTAAAGCGGCATGAGTGCGGCCCATTGTCCTGCTGTGGGTGCCGTAAATCAGGCAGAACCACACGACAATGCGACGCTGGACGCGTGGAAAACTGCCGCCAGCTCCGGCGCCTGCCACGAAGGAACTGCCGACCACGGCGAATTTTCCTCCTGTGACGGTTGCACGGACAGTGAACACCGACGAGATAAAGAACAACAACAGTGTGGTGATTACTGGAAATGAGGAAAGTGCACTATCTTCACTCGATAAACTGCCGAGAACGTGATGATGTGGACTTGGCTGCAAGAGCCAGACATTTCACGCGGGCGTTGCAGATGGGAAAACACACTTCAGAACACACTTCGCGAACGTTCTGTCCACTCACCTTACGTCTTCTGCAACTGTGTTCTTTACGCAGAAGATACTGTGACGTCTTACATAGGTTGATAACACGTACCTTGACTGTAATGAGGGTCACTACGATTTTAATAGTCTGCTGAGCTATTGGCCGTGCATAACTACACATTTAGGGATGCCAAAATAATGTTTTTACCACTGTGGATTCTGTCCCAGTCTTTATCACAAGCACCAGGAAAAAGATGGAACACAACTAACGTAGAATGAAACACAGTCTCACACTATGTCTGTCTTTCTCCACAAATATTCGCTCTCTGATACTTGTAGACAAAATAAGTAGTCGAACTCTTGAACAACAGTAGTACAGCCAAAACGGGCACGATGGAATAGATTGGTGAGATCAAAACTGATTCGAAATTCTTAAGAGTTACACCAGAAGATGTCCAAGACCTCGAAACATTCAGGTGTAAAATTCACAAATGGCACGTTGAGCAAGTGGAAAAATCAAATAAAAAGACTGGAACAACAATGGCCAAAGAGAGAAAGAAGCAAACAGGAAGAGGATGAAAGAAATATGGGAGCAAAGGCAGGCAAATGGCAATCTCTGAGAACGCTGCGTAGTTATGGTTGGATTATTCGCAAATAATAATAACTGCAACTATGACCCCGTGCTACAGGTGTTTTAGATCGCATGCCACCATACTCAAACTGGAACTATTTTACGTGTTACGCTGTTCTGCCGTCTCTGTCTTTGAATATGTTATCACGACACAGTATGTGACGCCTAGTTGAGTGTATCCTTTATTGTACAGTTTTACAGTTTACATATGTCGTGTTAATGGCTGGAGTAACTGGCACCTAATATACAAACATGATATCTGTGATTTGTAAGATCCCGGCATAGGGCCAATAAACTACAAATATTACAAAGGATCAAATAATATAAAAATTAATCAAAGAGTGGGGCAAGGAAGTTCTTTCTCAGATTTTCTTGTTAAGGTTGTTAAAACTGAAAATCGGAAGATTACGAAGTAATTAAATTAGATAAGCACACTAATCTAAATGTGCTGCTATTTATAGATTATACAGTAATAATACAAGGATGTGGGGAAGATGTGAAGACAGGAATACACCGACTAGACCAGATGTTACAGAATACATGCTTACACGAGTTAAAGCTATGATTTTTTAGGTAAATCACCAATACAGTCGAAGTTCGTAATTACGAAAAAATTAATAGCTATCGCATTTTAATATTTGTGCTGGACCAAACGTTTGGATAACGATATACGTGAAAAACTGCACAATTTTCAAGCAACATGTGAACCGATAAACAGAACACATAATTAGAAATCTAGTAAAGGTTCAGAATTAGTTATCCAACTATGGCGGTACCATTACAGCGGTACGGAAGCGAAGTGTGGATAAATAAGCAGAAAGATGACGAGGAAATGCAAAACGGCAGAGATGAGATTATTGTGGAGGGTGAAAGGTGACAGTTTCCGAGAACTGTCTTGAGCAGTTACTTAGACAGCCCACATGCAGTGGAAATATTTTAGACCTTGTGGCTACAAACAGACCTCACATTATCGACAGCGTCACTGCAGAGGCAGGGATTACAGACCGTGATCTCATGATAGCGGCTATGGTTACTAAAATTAGTAAATCAATCAAGTAGGCTAGGAGAGTATTTCTGCTAGAAAGAGCAAATAAGCAGTTGTTGGTATCCCACTTAGACGATGATTTGGCGTCATTCAGTTGGAATGTGATGAACATAGAGAACTTATGGCGAAAGTTCAAAATCGTGCTCTGGAGAAATATGTGCCGAGAGAATGGATTACGGACGGAAAAGACTCACCGTGGTTCAACAACCCAACTGGTGAGGAAGCAAAGACTATAGCAACCTCGGTTAATGAAATGTAACAGTCCAGTGCGACTTTATAAATGTCTAATTTCTGTCAGCGCTTACTCTGCTGTGTGGTCAGAGTGCTGGGTAGTCAGGATGCAAATCAAAGTGGCAGTAAAAATAATAAGCGAGGAAAGAAAGGACATGCGTCCAGTTAACTCGGGTGCTGGTAGGAGCATTACAGGGGAAAAGCTGTGGAGTCTGACGCAGACCAGTGAATGCAAAACAGAGTGGAACAAGAAAGACGGAAGCAGCAGTAGCACACAAAGTACCCTCCGCCATACACCACAAGGTGGCTCGTGGAGGATAGGTGTAGTTACAGATGAAGTAAAGTGTTAAGTATTTGCGTGGTATTTCGCCCTAAGCAATTTAGGTAAGTCGCCGAAAACCACGAGCGAGGTGGCTTAGTGGTTAGCACACTGGTCTCGTATTCGGGAGGACGACGGTTCAAACTCGCGTCCGGCCATCCTGAGTCAGGTTTTCCGTGATTTCCTTAAATCACTTCATGCAAATTCCGGGACGGTGCCTTTGAAAGGGTACGGCCGACTTCCTTTCCCATTCTTTCTTAATCCGATGCAGCGGATGGCCTCTCTGTTTAGCCCCCTTCCCGAATCAGCCAATCACCGAAAACCTAAATCTGGGTAAGGGAACAGGAATTTGAACCGACGTCCTCCCGTAAGGGAATCCAGTGTCTGTCTGGCCTCTGTCCCAGCCAACTCGCCCTGTCTCTTTCTTCTCTCTAACATTAGTCAAAAAATCAAAGCAAAGCAAATGTGAACTAAACTCTACATTGCACATCACAGTCACCTAAACTGAAGTGGTAGACATACGGCACCAAACACTCACTTCGCGAAAAAAAAAAAAAAATGTAGGAACGGGAGCTAATAAAGGAAATCTCCCAATTTAGGTGCCTCAACTCCCTCCCGGGGTCTCCTAATACCCAGTGCTTGACGACATTACTCTAACAGTAACACAATACTGCACTTAACGCACACGTATCAGTCAAATATAGCAAACTGGTACATCGAGGGTTCAAAAACATGTATTACTTTTTTCTTATTTTTTTAAAGACAGTTCCCACGTACACTATTGGCCATTAAATTTGCTACACCACGAAGATGACGTGCTACAGACCCAAAACTTAACAGACAGGAAGAAGATGCTGTGATATGCAAATGATTAGCTTTTCAGAGCATTTACACAAGGTTGGTGCCGGTCGCGACATCTACAACGTGCTGACATGAGGAAAGTTTCCAACCAATTTCTCATACACTAACAAAGGTTCACCGGCGTTGCCTGGTGAAACGTTGTTGTGATGGCCCGTGTAAAGAGGAGAAATGCATACCATCACGTTTTCGACTTTGTTAAAGGTCTGATTGTAGCCTATCGCGATTGCGGTTTATCGTATCGCGACATTGCTGCTCGTGTTGGTGGGTTCAAAAAATTGTTCAAATGGCTCTGAGCAGTATGGGACTCAACTGCTGTGGTCATTAGTCCCCTAGAACTTAGAACTACTTAAACCTAACTAACCTAAGGACATCACACACATCCATGCCCGAGGCAGGATTCGAACCTGCGACCGTAACAGTCGCACGGTTCCGGACTGCGCGCCTAGAACCGCGAGACCAACGCGGGCGGCTGGTGGGTTCAGGAGGGTGATACGGAACGCAGTGCTGGGTTCCAACGGCCTCGTATCACTAGCAGTCGGAATGACAGGCATCTTATCCGCATGCCTGTAACGGAACGTGCAGCCACGTCTAGATCCCTGGGTCAACATATGGGGAAGTTTGCAAGACGACAACCATCTGCACGAGCAGTTCGACGACGTTTGCAGCAGCATGGACTTTCAGCTCAGAGACCACGGCTGCGGTTACGCTTGACGCTATATCACAGACAGGAGCGCCTGCTATGGTGTACTCAACGACGAACCTGGGCGCACGAATGGCAAAACGTAATTTTTTCGGATGAATCTAGCTTCTGTTTGCAGCATCATTATGGTCGCATCCGTGTTTGGCGACATCGCGGCGAACGCACATTGTATGCGTGTATTCGTCATCGCTATACTGGCGTATCACCCAGCGTGGTGGTATGGGGTGCCATTGCTTACACGTCTCGGTCACCTCTTGTTCGCACTGACGGCACTTTGAACAGTGGACGTTACATTTCAGATGTGTTACGACCCGTGGCTGTACCCTTCATTCGATCCTTGCGAATCCCTACATTTCAGCAGGATAATGCACGACCGCATGTTCCAGGTCCTGTATGGGCCTTTTTGGATACAGAAAATGTTCAACTGCTGCCCTGGCCAGCACATTCTCCAGATCTCTCACCAATTGAAAACGTCTGGTCAATGGTGGCCGAGCAACTGACTCGTCACAATACGCCAGCCACTACTTTTGATGAACTGTGGTATCGTGTTGAAGCTGCGTGGGCAGCTGTAGCTGTACGCGGCATCCAAGCTCTGTTTGACGCGATGTCCAGGCGTATCAAGCCCGTTATTAGGGCCAGAGGGGGTTGTTCTGGGTACTGATTTCTCAAGATCTATGCAACCAAATTGGGTGAAAATGTAATCAGATGTCAGTTCTAGTATAATATATTTGTCCAATGAATACCCGTTTATCATCTGCTTTTGTTCTTGGTGCAGCAATTTTAATGGCCAATAGTGTAGGTTAATACCACGTAAAAGCTCATGTTGCTGGTCCACGATGTTGCAGTGTTCGTAAATAGAGTATATACTTAAAGATAGTGAAACATACTATTGCCCCCATTAACATGTGAAATAGTAAAGATCACCTGCACGAAGGATGGTATGCTAACAATGTGTTTTGATAACGTGCAACTCCTTGATGGACGAAACGCATAAGCAAGTACAGTACACTGTCGACGCCTACTGGTTTTCACTGCTCAAACGATAAAGCAGCTGGACCGTGTTTTATCCGTCATTTCATTTAGAATCTGTCTGCTGCACTCTAGGCTCAACAGAGCTTGATATTTTAAACGCTTTGGGACATGGTTGCTTTTGTCAACTGGTACTGTTATAAAGATTAATTAGTTGTCATGCAGTCGTAAAAATGAAATGAATCTTGCCACAGTTTTCAACAGTAGGCATCGTTGGATAGAATGCTCGCCATTTATCTTCTTAGTTCTCTCTTTTTTAAAATAACAGTTAATTTTCAAATATGACTGTGTTTTAAAAAAATAATTTCAACTGCACTATAAATGAAAATGGACTTCCACGCCACAGAAACTGTGTGTTGGAATCTTTTCAAAACAATTGTTCTCGCTCAGCTTTTAATGAAAGAACAGCATTTACAAACTGGCGGAATTCAGGCTTGATTAATCTCAAAAACCAATTAACAGGAGACTTACACATTTCAACAAAATTAACTTTATATGAAATGATAGTCACACGTATTCAATGCAAGGAGTAAAATAACTCATATCCATCGTCAAAATAAGTTTGAATTGCTTTACTGAAATATAGACGACTTTTACTGCAGTTTTTGTTCAACAAAAGAGACTCAAAAGCTAATGAAATAACGAGGATTGACCGTGAATGCACAGCATAAGGCTGCGGAACACTTTCAGCTGTCCGAATTTATTTCATCTTTACTTGTCGACTTTAAAATATTCTGTTCTAATCGCTGTATCAGCTAGTCTTGTAACCAAACGAAATTTTTGCGCACAAAGGTAGCTTCACGTGTTTTTGGACTGTTTACTCCCACCGTTTAAACCAATCCCCTGGTTGCGGACAGATGTCAGTTGTGTGGAAGCAGAATGCATTAGAAAAATTGTGGAGCTCCTCTGATGACAACGTGAGCAATATCAGAGTGCAGTCTTGGTTGTAACTAATTTTTAAGGGTCGGTGCGGTTCCCCCCGAACTTCCCTTGAACGTGAAATTCACAAAAGCGAAACAGTTAGTAAAAGTAACTTTGTTAGAGAACTTTGATTAAAACCGCTGAACTTGGGATTTTGTCTCGCCGTCGAAAGGAAGTCACTCAAGGGATCTGTTATTACTTCGGCAACTTTTGTGCAGTAGATCCTGTCAAACAGTACGGAACTGACGTCGCTTGCAAGCGGATACGGTTCAGAACTAGGTTATACATACTCACAGTGCCGTGCTCAGCGTCTTGCAGAAGTAGTAGGCGCTTCCATTAAGACTCGCTTACCTGCAAAAATAAAAAAAGCCCTTTAAATAACTAAAACCTAAAATTTTTATTTATTATTTTCCTTGACACTAATGTAATGATACCTATAAATGATTTTGCCACTATGGAGCTTTCTGGAGAAAAGATGGCGAAAGGTGAACACCTAAAATTTGCAAACCTTTTATTTCATGATCGGTTTAAAAAATCGAAACGAGTTTTTCCGCAAATGATAGTGGGTAGAAGTACGCCAGTTTCATTCTATGTGTAGCATTCTCAACTCTTATATCAAGCAAGATATTTAAACAAGTGAAAATATTTTAATATTTTTGTAGAACAGTATACTTTCCAACGGCATTGGAAGTCTTCGGGTTGGAAGCGAGTTCAATGAGGTAACTCTTCTAAATAATGACGTTGGAGCGTTTGGGGAAAGAATGTGAGAAACGTGATGAAACTAATAAGTAAATCTACCCAAGGGGTAACGTTCACTTTTGATCGGCGTTGAATATGTTATAGTGTAGAGCAAAGTGAGAGACATTTTTTTATGTGTACCCGTACGGCCATTAATGGGTTGAAACATCTCTTTGAAAAGAATTGAGTTTAGTATTTACGAATGAATACCGTCGAAACGATAATAAATACAAAATTTCAATAAAAGCTCTGTGATTTCTAATGTACGTTACAATGGTGCATCCCGATTTGGAGAAAAAGTAATCTCTTTCGAAACCCTCTTCGCCACTGTTTTATGTTTCATGAAGACGTTTGACTAGTAGCAAAACGTATAGCACTTTTAATACCAAATTCAGTCATATATGATTAAGTGGTACTCCAAAGAATGTTTCCTGTCATGAAATTGCGATTATCCGATGTCCTTGGTGCACAAAATGAAAGTGCATTCAGTATTTTTTTGACCTGAAGAATCGTGCACTTCTTCGTTACTCTACAGATTTACAATAATGTTACAGCAATAATGTACAAAAAATTTCAAATATAACATAATTAAATCTGGAAAGTAAAAAGAAAACACCAGTACCACACAAAATATTTTATATTTCATAAAATGAAGTGGCACTGAAGCAGTTCTATATCAGTTGTGCATACAACGATACAGTGATATTTTAGTTTGTTTCTGACAAATGCGTCTTTGGAATATCACTTCATCGTATTTGATTGAATATGGTAATAACGATACTGTACGTTTGGCTGTTAGTCAAATGTCGAAATGAAACAGAAGGTCATGAGAGGAGGGGATTTCCTAAGAAGTTACTTTTTCGACAAATCTGGGTGCACCATTGTAACATTCATTAAAAACCATACAACTTTCCTGTGATTTATTTTTGTTTCCGCGACGTTTCACCTATATTCATTCAGAAATATTGAACTCAGTTGTCTTCAAGCACGTGTGTCAACCCTTTAACTGTCGTATGGGCACGTATAAAAATTTTGCGTGTCTTATTTTGCTCTACACTACAACGTATTCAACGCCAATCAAAATCAAAGTGCATTCCAAGGGAAGGATTACTTGTAAGAGGAGAAGGCGCCAAAAATCTTGTAGCCTGGATCCCATACCAGGATGAGTTGTTACGTACAGCATGTGTTAAGTAAGACAACATGCACGTACGTGAAATAGGACTGCATACTCCCTAATTTTAACATTTAGAATCTTTTGTACACAATATTCGATGAAATGCGATGAAACGAAAAAGGTGAGCTCAATCGTTAATGAAACAGTGGATATACAACTGTCTGAAACCATTACGAATCTCGGCGGCGGTTTCCAGTTAAATTCTCCATGAGAACGGAATATAGAAGAACTTCGTGTTCTGAGTAATCGACGTCCACTTGCGATCTCACAGTGCGACAACAATCGTCTTGATATCAAAGAGGCGAGCTTTCAACACTGAGAGCACGAAGAGTAGCGCACAGACCTACAGCAGAAGCGCATGCGCTCAAACAAGGCATGCGTAATACCACCTAAGAACACCACGCATGTGCCGGCGGGATCTTGAACAGGGGAGCTTAGTGTGTTGCTAGTCAATGTTTACTTGAAGGTGGCGGGAGACTTCGCATAGAAATATCGTACTGGCAAGTTGCAAACAGCCGGCAGTTCCGTCGAAGTTTTAAGGAATAATATTAGTTTTTTTGCGATACTTTCTTTTAATTTTTTGTAAATGTCTGGAATCACGCCGTTATAACCATACCTAGAACTTCAACTAACATTACCCTGCGAATGTATTGTTGCTTCCCTTTGAGTGAAGCCGTCAACAGAAAATACATGAAGATTATATCATGTACGAATTGGTGGTGAAGCCTTTACACGAACATTTGAGTAATGAAGGTTTATAGTTAAGAACGAACTGAAGCACTTAATCTTCCAGAATGCCAACACACTGGCAGCGAAGAAACAAAAGACAGTTTTATACTTCTGAAGAAGTTGTGACTGATATTTCAATATTTGATCAACAGTTTTCTCCGAGAAAAGCAGAAACTGAACTTACAGCAATACTCCGCAATAAGTTGTCCATTCGTCACGCTTTTGTTTCATTTAGTGAAAACAAATCGCTTCACCATTTAGATTATTGGCTAGGACAAACAAATTCTCAGTCATTATCAGCTGCATTTCGAGATTACGCTGACAAAACATTATGTCAAACACTTTTGGGTCCATCAGCTACAACAAATTTGCTTAAATTGGTAGACCGGAATTTTACAGAATACACTCCTGGAAATGGAAAAAAGAACACATTGACACCGGTCTGTCAAACCCACCATACTTGCTCCGGACACTGCGAGAGGGCTGTACAAGCAATGATCACACGCACGGCACAGCGGACACACCAGGAACCGCGGTGTTGGAAGTCGAATGGCGCTAGCTGCGCAGCATTTGTGCACCGCCGCCGTCAGTGTCAGCCAGTTTGCCGTGGCATACGGAGCTCCATCGCAGTCTTTAACACTGGTAGCATGCCGCGACAGCGTGGACGTGAACCGTATGTGCAGTTGACGGACTTTGAGCGAGGGCGTATAGTGGGCATGCGGGAGGCCGGGTGGATGTACCGCCGAATTGCTCAATACGTGGGGCGTGAGGTCTCCACAGTACATCGATGTTGTCGCCAGTGGTCGGCGGAAGGTGCACGTGCCCGTCGACCTGGGACCGGACCGCAGCGACGCACGGATGCACGCCAAGACCGTAGGATCCTACGCAGTGCCGTAGGGGACCGCACCGCCACTTCCCAGCAAATTAGGGACACTGTTGCTCCTGGGGTATCGGCGAGGACCATTCGCAACCGTCTCCATGAAGCTGGGCTACGGTCCCGCACACCGTTAGGCCGTCTTCCGCTCACGCCCCAACATCGTGCAGCCCGCCTCCAGTGGTGTCGCGACAGGCGTGAATGGAGGGACGAATGGAGACGTGTCGTCTTCAGCGATGAGAGTCGCTTCTGCCTTGGTGCCAATAATGGTCGTATGCGTGTTTGGCACCGTGCAGGTGAGCGCCACAATCAGGACTGCATACGACCGAGGCACACAGGGCCAACACCCGGCATCATGGTGTGGAGAGCGATCTCCTACACTGGCCGTACACCTCTGGTGATCGTCGAGGGGACACTGAATAGTGCACGGTACATCCAAACCGTCATCGAACCCATCGTTCTACCATTCCTAGACCGGCAAGGGAACTTACTGTTCCAACAGGACAATGCACGTCCGCATGAATCCCGTGCCACCCAACGTGCTCTAGAAGGTGTAAGTCAACTACCCTGGCCAGCAAGATCTCCGGATCTGTCCCCCATTGAGCATATTTGGGACTGCATGACGCGTCGTCTCACGCGGTCTGCACGTCCAGCACGAACGCTGGTCCAACTGAGGCGCCAGGTGGAAATGGCATGGCAAGCCGT
The DNA here is from genome assembly GCF_023897955.1 of Schistocerca gregaria. NCBI lineage: Eukaryota > Metazoa > Arthropoda > Insecta > Orthoptera > Acrididae > Schistocerca > Schistocerca gregaria. The sequence continues at coordinate 565,531,931 of NC_064923.1, forward strand.
TCCACAGGACTACATCCAGCATCTCTACGATCGTCTCCATAGGAGAATAGCAGCCTGCATTGCTGCGAAAGGTGGATATACACTGTACTAGTGCCGACATTGTGCATGCTCTGTTGCCTGTGTCTATGTGCCTGTGGTTCTGTCAGTGTGATCATGTGATGTATCTGACCCCAGGAATGTGTCAATAAAGTTTCCCCTTCCTGGGACAATGAATTCACGGTGTTCTTAATTTCAATTTCCAGGAGTGTATTAACACAGAAGATTATTTTGGACAGATCACTACAGTTGTTAGTCTATCGTCGTGACAGTACCCTATTCATGTGTTGCAGTCACGTCTACACAAGTGTTTCCGCTGCTCACTTTCAAAATCAGATTAAATGCACAGATCACTCTCCAAAATACACTGAAATTAGGCAGGGCTCATTCCTGACTACGACCAAATTTTCCATAAAATCGTTGATGTGTGTATGCTGCTGCATAGGGCAGCGTTAATTATATTCATTGAACACAGGAAATATACATTACGCACGTTATAACAAAATTTCACACTATAGTTAGGAGATTTCATACTAACGTGCGTATACTCTACCCCAATTTGGAAACAAAGTTATAAATGAACATTCGTTTCTTGCTCTTTAACATTTAGTTGTCTCTGAATCGCTTTAAGTGGTGAGGCAGCGCCCACACTGCTGTAACAAGAGAATGGCGTGTAGCCTAGCGAGAGAATTCAGGGCTGTTTACTAGGCAGCTTGAAGCGCTGAAGCTTCGCGAAAAATGTGATATTTCGCAACGTTTATACTGACTTTCAGTTCTTAAAGGAGGTTACAATTTTCCTCCCAAACATTTTTCAAAATCGACAAACCGTGCGAAAAAAGTCGATACAGGTTTCGACGTGATAATTCCGTCCCTTCCTTTTTATGAAGCGTTTGCGAAAAGTGTGAACGTCAGTATTCACATGTATTATATCACCACACTCGTCTATTTAACAGCTTTCGAATGCCTTTGAACAATGATTGCATTCCATTTTTTTAAAAAACCATACTGGCTTTACTCGACATCCTCAGCCATCTGTCGCTCACTGCTGGGAACAAGCTACTTCCAGACATCTCTATATGTTACGCTATTCAGCTAATCGTATCAAAGTTAATCCTCTTAGTTTCTTTGCGGTTCTTTGCGTTCCTTTATATCATTTCGGTCTTATTTTCTTGGTATCATATCTGAGGATTAAGCGTCTATCCAAAATACAGTCCATTTAAAATTACTTGATAGTCACACTTCAGGCGTTGAAGCTGTCTCCTACAACCAGAGCGCTCAGCGTCACGCCCGAACCGCTCACCGTCGCCAAACTGCCACAACAATTGGTCAGCTCTCTTCCAAATCCTTGTGCGGCAATCATTCTTGATGTGTTTGCATTCCGAATCACAGATCTGGCACTTTAACTTCGTATTTCATCACATATAATCACCGCGCACAAAAACAAAACACACCCACAGCGTAGCCAACGAAATACACACGTTTCATACACAGCACTAACCAAATGCTACTGGACACTTTCGGACAAGACGCGATTCAGCGTCCCATATACAATTACAATAAACACAGAGATCAGCTTACATTAGATAAGCTATGCGCGACATTGCGTAAAGCCAAATTTTTGAAGGCTGAAATTCGTCGATGTGACAGTCACCTAATTCATAAATACGTATAACAAGCTAACCCAGTGTTGTGGCGTAGCGCAACTGTTAATGTGTAAACCTAATGTGTAGAAAGTCGTAGGTTCCAATTTCATTAAATGTCACGAGAGTTTTTTATTTGTAAATCTAAACAAAAGAGTTCTGTTATATATTTATTAAGTTAATTAGTTCAAATGTAATTTTTTTATCTTTTCATCATCGAACTGACTTTGTTATTTGCTCTTAGTTTTCTTCAAAAAAAAAATGGTTCAAATGGCTCTGAGCACAATGGCACTTAACTGCTGAAGTCATCAGTCCCCTAGAACTTGGAACTACTTAAACTTAATTAACCTAAGGACATCACACACATTCATGCCAGAGGCAGGATTCGAACGTGCCACAGTAGCGATAGTGCGGTTCCAGACTGTAGCGCCTAGAATCGCTCTGCCACCCCGGTCGGCAGTTTTTTTCCTGTCATTCTTTTTTTCTTTTGGAATCTGCCTTTGTCGCCCATAATCTGAAACCAAGTGGCAACGAGAACTACTGATCAGTTGGTAACGCGGCAGCTCGAATAGACAGTGTGAGAATAGTTCCAGGCAATCAGTGATAGGTAAAAATTACTGTTTGCTTTTAGCGCTGAAACTGGATTGTATCTTTCTTGAGTTTGGTCGTAGAGATTTGCTTTAATCACCGTGAACAATGCGATGGTGAGGTTGTGGTTAGGATGGGACATGAATTTAAATTCAGGGCTACAAATTGCGTCGCCTGCCGCAGTTCAATGACTGCTCGCTTAAAATCAGCTGTCGACACACCATCTGGCATTTTCGACATATGTCGCGGCGGCTACTTCCAATATTGCTCTACGTTACACATTAACGGCGTTTGTGAAGTGACCCACTGTGCTACCGTGTACCTTATAGCCGAGCGGTAGCCGGCAGCCGATGTGGCAACAATGTAGCGCCAAGTGACAGACGTCAGCTTTTAAGTAATTTCGATTGGAACATACGCTGATGTGATAAAAGTCATGGGATACCTCCTAATAACGTGTCGTACCTCCTTTTGCCGGGCGCACTTCAGCATCTCGATGTGCCAGGGATTCAACAAGTTGCTGGAGCTGCCCTGCAGAAATATTTAGCCATGCTGCCTCTGTAGCCGTTCATGATTGCTGGCGGAGCAGGATTTTGTGCACCGCCTGACCTCTCGATTATGTCCCATAAATGTTCGACGGGATTCATGTCCGGCGATCTGGGTGGCCAAATCATTCGCTCGAGAATTTTGGCCCGGTGACACGGTGCACTTCATTCCATAAAAATTCCACAGTTGTTTGGGAATATAAAATTCAAGAGTGGCTGCAGATGGCCTCCAGGTAACAGAACGTAACCGTTTCCAGGCATTGATCGGTTCAGTTGGACCAGAGGACGCCAGCCCACAGCATTCTGGAGCTACCAGCAGCTGACACAGTTCCATGTTCACAACTTGGGTCTATGGCTTCTAGAGGTCTGCGCCACACTCGAGCCTTACCATCTGCTCTTATCAACTGAAATCGGAGCTAATCTGACCGCGCCTCGACTTTACGGTCGTCTAGGATCCAACTGATACAATAACGAGTCCAGGAGAGGTTCTGTAGGAGATGTGATGTTAGCCACGCACTCGCGTCGGTCGTCTGCTGCCATGGCCCATTAACGCCAAATTTCATCGCACTCTCCTACCGGATACGTTCGTCCTACGTGCTGAATTGATTGCTGTGGCTATATCACCCAGTGTTGCTTGTCTGTTAGCGCTGACAACTCTACTCAAACGCCGTTGCTCTCGGTGGTCATGTGTGAAGGCCGTCGGCCACTGCGTTGTCCGTGGTGAGAGGTGGTGCCTGAAATTTGGTTATCCTCGGCACTTTATTGACAATGAAGATCTCTGAATACTGACTTCGTCTGCTGCCACGGCCCATTAACGCCAAATTTCAACGCACTCTCCTACCGGATACGTCCGTCGTACGTGCTGAATTGATTGCTGTGGCTATATCACCCAGTGTTGCTTGTCTGTTAGCGCTGACAACTCTACTCAAACGCCGTTGCTCTCGGTGGTTATGTGTGAAGGCCGTCGGCCACTGCGTTGTCCGTGGTGAGAGGTGGTGCCTGAAATTTGGTTATCCTCGGCACTTTATAGACAATGAAGATCTCTGAATACTGACTTCGTCTGCTGCCATGGCCCATTAACGCCAAATTTCAACGCACTCTCCTACCGGATACGTCCGTCGTACGTGCTGAATTGATTGCTGTGGCTATATCACCCAGTGTTGCTTGTCTGTTAGCGCTGACAACTCTACTCAAACGCCGTTGCTCTCGGTGGTTATGTGCAAAGGCCTTCGGCCACTGCGTTGTCCGTGGTGAGAGGTGTTGCCTGAAATTTGGTTATCCTCGGCACTTTATTGACAATGAAGATCTCTGAATACTGACTTCCCTAACGATTTCCGAAATGCAATGACCCATACGTCTAGTTTCCACTACCATTCCGCTTTCAAAATCTGATAATTACGTGGGAAACATCTTCACATGAATCGCTTCAGTAATGTCCGCCACCGGTAGCTGAGTCTGTCAATCCTAAGGGCCCGTGTTCGATTCCCGGCTGGGTCGGAGATTTTCTCCGCTCAGGGACTGGGTGTTGTGTTGTCCTAATCACCATCATTTCATCCCCATCGACGCGCAATTCGCCGAAGTGGCGTCAAATGGAAAGACTTGTACCAGGCGAACGGTCTACTCGACGGGAGGCGCTAGTCACAAGACATGAACATTTACTTTATTAATAATGACAATTCCTCCAATGCGCTGCCACTTTACACCTCGTGTACGTGGTACTACCGCAATCTCTATATATGAATATCGTAATTCCGTGACTTTTGTCACCTCAGTATAGTGTCCCTTCGTAGCCTAGCGTATCTTCGTCAGCCGTAAGCACCGTCAGGATATCTTGAACCGTTCAGCAATTAAAAGGAGTGTCAGCCTTATGTGACACGCTGTGTTATGGCGAAGTCTTACGTTCGACGTCCAAGTCGTATGGCCCGTATATGCATGACGGGCTGGCAGGGAGAATATTTAGGATGAGCGACAGGCAATCTGCCACGTGTCACGGGTGTAAATGGTGGATTTAGGAGACTGGTAGCGAGGGACGATTATGGCCACCGCCGAAACTGCGGTGTATCGCCGGAACAGCGCGATTTATCAGCTGCGCGTGTTCGGCTGCGGTGGGAGATAGCCATTATGTGGGCGCTGGGCAGTCAACAGGCGGCGGCAGCGCCAGTAATCGGCCAGGATGGGGCGGCGCGGCGAAAACACGGCGCACCGGGCGCCTGTCGCAAGAGACAGGCGTGCAAACCGTGCCAGGCATGGGGCTTTTTTTTCTTTACTGTTATTTTGAACACCTTGTGCAAAGGTCGGCTGTCAGCAGTATAATACGCTGCTCTTCAGCCGCGAGTGATACAATATAAAACATGATGGAGGTACAGATGATACTATACAAATGGCGGGTAAAATAACTGTAGACACGGAAAACAATATACACGAAGCCGTTCACGCCGGACAAGAAAAAACACTAAAACCTGTTGACACGGAGACAAAACACGGACGACTGCGACGGCACAGGTGAACAATGGTGGCGTGACGGCGAAAGAACACTAAACACAAACACGAAGGCACACACAAGAGACACTGATCTCCGGCGCGCGAGTGTCCACTGAGCGTGTACGAGTCCGGGGACCTGCCAAGAGAGGAGGAGGGGGGTGGGAGAGGGAGAGGGGACAGCTGAGATTCCAAGGGCAGGGGAAATAAATGGTTCAAATGGCTCTGAGCACTATGGGACTTAACATCTATGGTCATCAGTCCCCTAGAACTTAGAACTACTTAAACCTAACTAACCTAAGGACAACACACAACACCCAGCCATCACGAGGAAGAGAAAATCCCTGACCCCGCTGGGAATCGAACCTGGGAACTCGGGCGCGGCAAGCGAGAACGCTACCGCACTACCACGAGATGCGAGGGCATGGGAGATAGGGGCGGAGTGAGGAAGGGACGAAGGGGGGAGGGGAAGCCAGGGGTAAGAGGGGTAGAGGAAGGGGGATGTGGGGAAAGGAGAGAGAAGGGAGGGAGGGTGCCCAAAGGAAAAAAACACAGAAAGTGGGAGGGGAGGATCAAAGTTGATAGGAGGGGTAGATGGAGGGGAGGAGGGCATCATCAGGGAGGGGCAGCTGGCGGAAGCCACTTTGGGAGAGGGTAAGGAGGGTGGAGAGATGGAGAACAGGTGGGACGTGGGAATACAGGCGCGGCAGAAGGTGGGGGTGGGAGAGGATGGGTGAGACACGCGGGTGAGGCGGATCGAGTTTACAGGAGGTGTAGAGGATCCGTATCCGTTCGAGGAAAAGGAGGAGGTGGGGGAACGCAATTAGGTTCTACTGGATCCGCGTGGGGGGTGGGGGAGGGGAGACAGATGCGATATGCGAGGCAGAGAGCATTGTGTTCAAGGATCTGAAGGGAAGGCATGGGGCTCCGGCGCTGCGTATTTATGCCTGTGCCTTACCACGGAGGACATGACATTAACTCTTCCTGCCTGCTACGCCATTCCCCAGGTGTTGAGGACTTGTATACGCACGCCGATTGGATTCTCCTACTGTGCTATGGACGTCTGAATGGGCTCTGAATCACGACGTCTCTCTGTTGCATATCAGTTACTTCCGCCTCTCGGCAAATAAAACATTTCGGATATTCATCATACGACATAAGCGCCTCATTGTGCTCTATCATTAACAGGAAACCTGTGGGTTCAAAAGTGGTTCAAATAGCTCTGATCACTATGGGACTTAACTTCTGAGGTCATCAGTCCCCTAGAACTTAGATCTACTTAAACCTAACTAACCTACGGACATCACACACAACCATGCCCGAGGCAGGATTCGAACTTGCGACCATAGCGGTAACGCGGTTCCAAACTGAAGTGCCTAGAACCGCACGGCCACTCCGGCCGGCAAAAACCTGTGGGTAATGACCCTCTGAAGGACAAAGTGAAATTTTCTGAGAAGTAAAAACTAAACGATTCGATTGTTTCAGTCACTAAATTAAATTATTTTCAAAACATCATTACTATTATCACAATTTGGTAACACACTAATAAGATTATGTAAGTTATGAACAATTACTTTTTCTCAATTAGTAGGATTAACGCGGTGGAGGTTACAGGTTCCTCACATAGTCCACCCACTACACCCATAAGTCGTGCTTTGTTCCGTACACGGCTGATGATGCAAGTAGACATACACGATACGAATGCTAAATGCCTCAACAAAATACCTTCTCCAAGTTGTACATAGTACCTGCAGTAGTCCAGAAATTACTACATTACTCGTTTCGCAACAGATAAATGAATTAATTGACAAAATGACGCACCAGTAAAAACATAAGGGCGGCCACAGTGCTGTACACAGTTACATTACTATTATTGGAGAGGTTAAACACAAAGCATTAACAGACTGAAGTTGTCCAATTTCTGCCAGTTCAGAAGTAAAGAGCACTGCAATGAAATGATTTATCAGCAGCAAGTGTAGTGCACATGAAAGTTCGTATCTGAACATGTTTGATTTTAAATAGGGTTGTAGCGTGTAGGTCAAGCAAGTGCCAAGTGCCGCAGTGGAGAGGAGTAATGCAGGGGAAACGTGTTTTGTAACAAGTGTGTACCCTCTTTTTTTCTGAGAAGGTGTTGTAGGCAGCACTTTCGATGCACCAAGAATTCCTTCGTCATTCATTCTATCACACCACCACCCCTCCCTCCCCTCACGTAAACTAAGTATCATTCATCTTTCATCATTTTAAAAATACAAGTGTTTCCTTCTATAGCGTCCACAGCTCGTGGTCTTGCGGTAGCGTTCTCACTTCTCTCACACGGGGTCCCAGGTTTGACTCCCGGCGGGGTCAGGGATTTTCGTTGCCTCGAGATGACGTGGCGTTGTGTCGTCTTCGTCATCATCATTAATCCTCATTACGGCCGGAGGAAGGCATGGCAAACCACCTGCCCTAGGGCCTTGCCTAGTCAGCGGTGCGAGTTTCCCGCATCGTCCCCTACGCTCCTCGGAGGATGGGCTCTCATCATCATCATCCTTCTATAGTATACTTAGGTGCTAATATTGGTGATAATGGGAGGGGGTGGGGGTGGGGAATACTAGCTAATGTCTGATTATACTGAAGGTAATAATCTAAAAAGGGTCGGGAACCTCTGGTTTATGAGATATGATGATTGTTACGACCACATGATTCGCGATGCGCAAGGACGTGAATGGGCGCTTTGCGCTCAACCGTCCTTCGGGAACAAAGCCCGATAACTCGAGAACGAAATGGAATATCCTGCTACTTTTATTTTTAAATAAAATTTCGATGTCATATCTACATTCCAATCACTGCAATATGAGCTAGAATCAACCACACGAAAATTTTACGCAATGAGATTTAACCTCTGCAAAATCTTTAATATTTAGCTCGTTGTTTAATTTGATGCAGGGCAGTAGCTATAACATTTAACGAAAAGAAACTCAGTTATTTATCAAGCGAAGATATCAGACTGTAACACGCGCAAAAATTAATTCTTTTCACCTTATAGTTTTCTTAATAAGCAATGGCGAGTATTTCATAGAAGCCGGCAATCCCGCGTCCGACCGTCCGGCTGATATAAACCCCAATAACTCGAGAACTAAATGAAATGTCGTTCAGCTCTAAGTTTTAAATAAAATTCCGATATCTTATTTACATTTCGTTTGCCGCAGTGTTGGAACTTAAATCAATCATGTGCAAGGTCTACTCAATGAGCTTATACCTCTGCGAACTCTTTAATATTTCGTGGAATGTTTTACTTAATCTGATGCAGCGCAGTAAACATGACGTATAACGAAAAGAAATTCAGTTCTTTATCGAGTGAAAGTATCAGACTGTAAGGCGTGCAGAAATCAAATTTTTATCACGTAACAGTTTACAAAAAATTGTATGAAAGTATTTCATATTGCCACAGCGTCATCTCTCAGCACTATCAACAGCATTTGCCGAGGAGAACAGCCATAATGAAAGGAGCCTCTGCACGGAATGCAAAGAGCTCGTCTGTAGCAGCGAAGGGATAACCGAAAAGAACAGAGCATGCGTAGCTGTCCCACTATATATATATATATATATATATATATATATATATATATATATATATATATATAAAACGATGTGGAACCAATCTACACATATAAAGATTGCTCTAGACGGTGAAAGTAATACACCTGCTTGTGTAACGCCTGCAGAGCGCAGTGTAATGCCCCACGGCCAGGATGTCTGCGCAGACTCAGCCACGAATGCGACCGTTCTCTCCAACGTTTTCCTTTTAATATCACCGCTTTGTTCCGATATGGAGCACCGTTTCTATACAACTGAGGATAAAACTGCTACAGCATACGTCTTGACAACTTCGCATGAAATCGCAGCAGAGGAGAAGAGAAAGGCTCAGAGGTAATGAATGAACTGCGTAGTGTGAAGCTGCAGTAAGGAGCAGGAATGTATCAGCTGTCCAAGTGACCGCCGCTAATTAATCAGCGGCAATGAATATGCATGTCGTAAAATGTCGCCACTGAATACTGAGAATATCAAGCGAGAAGGTATTGCCACGTAGATGAAAAGCAGGGGATGTATTGTCTTCGCAGCTGAAAGCTTTCTGCTACCTCGCTGATGGCTCCGCTTTTCCCTTTTTTATCGAGCATTGTGGATGCTGTGCCTAATCACGGTGCAACAGCAGCAAAAGAGACGTATGGCATGACCTCTTGAACAACTTTTGCACAGATGGAAAATCACAGGTCATATGACTCCAGAAGCAACAAAGGAGCTATAAAAGATCTCCGTCAAAGAAGGGTGTAAATCGCAATTTCATAATTTTCTAGGGAGAAAAATAATTGTTGTCTCTATATACTATATATTTATAAGTTTTATTGTGTATGATCAAGTGATAAAGTATTATAGAAAAATAATGTGAATTAATCATATTTTACAATATTTAGAAAGTTATCTTAATTTTACGTAGCTTTTCGGGTAAGAACGTTGCATATAATGTGAAGTGGATTGTAAAATAACGTTGTATATAAAAATATATATCTTCTGTTACAGTGGCAAAAATAATGTAAAGTATTAACAGAATATATTATCTGACATACTGAAATAATACCAAACTAAAAAATCTATTTCTGCATATGAGAAAAGTATAATAAAGAATGGTTTAAACAGGGGACGAAATAAACTGTTCAGTCAGAAGGGGGTATTGTATTGTACGTTAACCGGGAGCCTAGAAACGACGGAGAGGCTCCGTCCCCGCCGCAGCCGCAGTGGTCCACAACCCCACGACGACTACCGCAGTCCACTTCACACCTCCACACCGAACCGCTCTTTCAGGATTATTGTGTTGTTGGCCCCCGGTGGACCCCCCCCCCCCCCCCCTCCCCTCCCCTCCAAGGAACGTCTTACACCAGTAGAGTAATGGTGGTGAGAACGCTTACGTGGAGAACTTGTTTGCGCAGCGATAGCCGACATAGAGTAGCTGAGGCGGAATAAGGGGAACCAGCCCGGATTCGCCGAGAGACAGTTTTCTCTAAAGGAGTATGATTTTTATATGTAGATAAGGAATCAAGCAAAAGCAAGTTATTTTGACCAGCTATTGGCCAGAAGCAGTGCTCATACCACATTTGTAATTCTCTTACACCCATTTTCCCATTGCACCTCCAACTTCTCACAGCACCAATAAATAACTTTCCAGACAATTCGCCATCCAGATTAATAGTCATCTTAATTGGATACGAATGCGTTAGGCAATGATGTTAGTTGAATTTGATACATCTTTCTTGGTATCTCTAATTTTCAAGGTTCCGTTCATGTGAATTTCCTTTTCAAACCCTGACTGGTCGGAGCTGACGACAAATTTCTTACTGGACGACGGGATAAGTTGGTTTATCTTATCTACAAAATTTCGGATCGATTCCGCAGTTTGCTGTCGATTGTCAGTCTGACGCTTTGTTTAAAATTTCGTCACCTTCTTCCAATTCTGCAAGCATTGTTTGAAGTTATGCAGCCATCCACTGCTTCTGTTCAAATCACTGTAATCTATGTCGCGCTCAATTTGATGTGCAAAACGTAGTAGGTCTCTGCCATGCACATCCTGTAAAATGTATCGTGCCTCCTTGAAAGGCGCAAACATTAGTTTTTGTAACAAGTTCGCCTTGATATCCATTGAATATCCGTAGTTTTCCTTATGCACTACACAATCTGTGTGTGGACTTATTTGAACATGTTCATAATTGTTTCTTCACTATGTTTCAGATGATCTACGGCGTACGTCATTGTGGTTAGTACCCACTCCTTGGACAACGATTATCCCTTACTAAGTTTCACTGGGGAAGGGATTTGTGGCTCCCTGTCTTACAAGGATGACGAACTAGTTGGCTCGACACCTTTTCCAATATCACTTTTACTTCTTAAGCACTTAACCGTCACTTTACTCCTCACGTACATTGTTCGCACACTTGAGCGTATACGACGCCGCACATTCCATTGACCCATCTTTCGGAAACGCTAATATTTCATGTGCCACTTTTTTCTCATACTGAGAAATTCTTTGAGTTCCTTTCTGATGAAATGCCACCTTCGGCAACTGTTGTTGTGGACATAATGCACTTTTTGCTTTGTTTATCGTTACCATTTCTTTGCTTTGTATCAACACAACTAGCTCTGTAGCACGGTTGGAGCTGCTCATCGATTATCGTATATTACGGACTATAAGAGGCACTGTTTTGTGCGAAACATTGCTTCCAAAATTCAGGTGCGTCTTATACGCCGAACTAATATACACATGTTCAAAATGGTTCCAATGACTCTGAGCACTATGGGACTTCACATCTGAGGTCATCAGTCCCCTACAACTTAGAACTACTGAAACTACTTAATCTAAGGACATCACACACAGCCATGTCCGAGGCAGGATTCGAACCTGCGCGGTTCCAGACTGAAGCGCCTATAGGCGCTCGGCCACCACGGCCGGCTAAACATGTTCAGCGTTTGATTTAAAATTCCCACCAGTCTTAAAAATGGCTACACATGCGATGCCGTGGGAAACCTGTCTATCTGGCAATATTGGATTCAGCTGGCAGTAGCAATGCACCGATGCGACGAACGCGGGTTGCGGCGATTCACAAGCTTGCTAACGCTGTCTCCCTCCCGCCTCGCCATCACAAACCCAGAACACTGTCTAGCCTACGATGCGTCATTGCAGTCTACCGTAGCAGTGAACATGAACTGAAAGTGATTTGTGTTATTGATACCAGTATAATATTTTTGTTAGTTGCTAGTTTAGTAACGAAAACAAATAAAATGTATTAATTTGATGCGAGCTATAAATTGAAAGTAATTGCGTAATCAGAAGAACATGGAAACAGAGAGCTGACCGGCATTTCGGCTCTCCACCAATAGAAAAACCGTTCGCAAATGGCTGGACGGTAAAGAAGAACAGAAAACAACGAGGAAGACTAAATGTGGAAATAGAGGGCTGAATGCAAAATGGCAAAAGCTAGAAGATGACGTATTGAAATGGATTCAAGGATATCGCCAAATTGGCATTGAAATTCACACCAATTGATTTAAATACACGCTGGGAAGCTAGCGCTATAGTGGAACTTAACAGACTTTAAGGGTGGAGTTGGTTGGTGCCACAGGTTTATGAAGCGTCATGGACTTAGCATGCGAGCCAAGACCAAAATATCTCAAAATGCCACAAGAGCAGGAAGAGAAAATATTATCTTTCCATGGCTTTATTACTCGACATCGAGAGAAAACCAGTGTGGAACTAAGCAAAATAATGAATATGGACTAAACTTTCCTGTCATTTGATGTTCCGGGTAACAGACACTGTTGCCATGAAAGGAGCTAGAATTGTAACTATAAAAACAAATGGACATGAAAAAAATATACTACGCTGTTGTCCTTCCATGTTGTGCGGACGGTACTAAACTTAACTCAATGATCGCTTCATGCGCAAAACAATGCTAAAACCTTTTGAAATACCGTCAGTTGGTATTGATTCACCTACATCACAAGGGTTAGATGGACGAGGCTGATATGAATTATGGATTAATAAAGTGCGGGAGAGAAGGAAAGGTGCTTTATTAAAGAATATTTCTCTTCTTGTGCTAACTCAGTTTAGTAGTCATTTGAAAAATTCTGTGAAAGAGAAACTGAGACAAGGAGATACAGAGCTTGCTGTTATTCCGGGAGGACTTAATTTATAATTGCAGCCTCTTGATGTCTCGATAAATAAAACATTTGATGTGTATGTGTGGCAGGAGTGGAACAAATGTGTGATGGATGAAACCCAACATGAATTCACGCTGAAGGGAACTTTAAAACGATCTGCTATCAAACAGGTATGTCAGTGGATAAGACAGTCGTGGTCTTGAGTGACAGAAGACAGTACTGTTAAGTCTTTCAAGAAGTGCGGCATAAGTAACTCTCGATGGCAGTGAAGACAGTCTTACCTATGAAGAGAAGAACTATGTGGACGAATAGGAAGAGGAAGAAGAAGAAAGTTCAGATGACGATTTTCAGGGATTTTAAAGGTCAGTTCAGTTTTGAAAACTAAGATTGTTTTAGCCTGGCTTTGCAATCTAATAGCAAAAAAGATAAAAAAGTTAATTTTAAAATATTGCTTTAAAATTAAGGTGCGTCTTATAGTCCATAACATACGGTAAGTAGTTCAATTAGCTCCGTAGCCTCATGCTGCGCTCACTATTGGATACTTCCAGTCTCGCTCTGTTGCAATTAGCAGCCAATACTGTGGTTTCATGGTAGACAATATGTGGGGCGTTGAATGCCACAAACATCATCGGACGTTTGTGACCTCTCACTTAAGGGGTTTCTTGTTAGTCTTTCATTTAACTCTGTACACAAACGACCTGCCAAATGGGAGCCGAATCGGTTGACCGTGTCCGAGGCTTTCCGCTTGTGAGATCGTTTAAGTTATTACTCCGCATTTGTTTGTTCCTTCTCAGTTTACATCAGGATGTGTGTCTGTTTTTATTCAGTCTAGTGATATATGTCATTGAATTTCTTATTTGATTGGTTCAAGATGTATGTCTCTTCTTTCTGCTACGTAGGAGACCAATCACTGTACGACTACAATCATTATCGTATGGAATTCTGTTATTGCTTTTGAATCAGTTCAATATTTTGGCCACTATAATACAATATGCTTGTTTTAAATAGCATACCTGTTCCACAACCACATTACGTTGACTGCTTCCTCACTTGCCCGCCCCCCCCCCTTTTTTTTGGTTGTTCATCACATTCTCCGGTTATTTTGTCCATATAACATAGCAGTCTGTGCTAGTACTCATTCTCGCTCTGGCCAGTACGTTCTTATATTAGATTGGTGCATACGTTCGAAGCGTATTCCGTAACTTTAATAAACACAAAAGATAAAAATGATAGAATCTTTAAACATCAATAATAAAGGGAATTCCTTGAAGGTTCAAAAATGGCTCTGAGCACTATGGGACTTAACTTCTGAGGTCATCAGTCCCCTAGAACTTAGAACTACTTAAACCTAACTAACCTAAGGACATCACACACATCCATGCCCAAGGCAAGATCCGAACCTGCGACCGTAGCAGTCGCGCGGAGTTCCTTGAAGGTTGTTCGGCAGAGAGAAGGTGAAAAGCTGAGGGGGCAAGATCAAGTGAATCAGGTTGGTGCGGAATGACGTACCAACCCAACTCCTGTATAATATTTTTTTTTGTCCGTCTGGTAGAAAGCGGGCGGGCGTTAAAGCTAAGTAGCATCACTTCACGCAGTGTTCCTTGTCGTATTTGTTGGACAGAGCCTGCAACACTTCTCACTTGTTGACAGTAGATGTCAACAGTGATGGTTACACCTCGAGGAAGCAATTTGTAGTACACCACACAGTCGCTGTTTCACCAGATGCGTAACGTTATCTTTTGCGGATGCGCGCAGGTCTTTGTAAGGGAGTTGCTGCTTTGTTTGGGCCCAACCAACCCTTTCTTTTCCATATGTTAGCATACAGACACAATTTATCGCCACCAATAACGATACAGGATAGGAATGGTCGGTGCTGTTCAAGAGCCAATTGATGGGGAGAAAGCAGAGATGCACGCATGGCTACCCGCTGATATCTGTGATTTTGGCTTAGAGCATGCGGTACCCATACACCCGTTTTTTGAACCTACCCATTATACGCAAATGTCGCGAGACGGTGGAATCATCACAGTTCATCAAATTTGCCAGTTCTCGAGTACACAGATCTGGGCCATTGTGGATTAGTTGTTCACACGGCGATCTTTATCACACTCGGAACTTGGAGAGTCACTAATGTTAAAACGATCCTACTTAAAAGGAGAAAACCATTTTCTAGCCCTGCGCTGTCCAATGGAATTATTCCCCTACACGGCACAGAGGTTTCTGGCTCTATTGCTGTCACCCCTCTGCGGAACTAAAATAGAAAAATATGTTTGAAATGTTCTGATTTCTCTACCTGGCACTCCATTTTCTAACGTCCATAGCTCCGCTCACCATCTCCAAATTATGAAATGACAGTATGTAAACTCAAATAGTAACAATGAACAACAAATTAAAAAATGACTATCGATTAATGAACAGGTAGCAACGGGAATACCAACGTGCAAAACAGTAACTGTACGAACTTATGCACTAACGTACTATGATTGTACCATAGTATAAGGGTTTACTTTTTCAAATCATATTTATGTATTTCATTCTGCTTGTGTTTACCGTGTAGATATATTGGGTGAATCAGAACTCTACCGACAAACATTCAGAGGTGCCAATACAGACAAAACGAAAAAAAAGTCTACGAAACATAGGCTCTAAAATGCATACCTTAAGCCCTGTGAGCACGTGTTCATCTTCGCTACCACGAGACACACCTCTTCTACTGAAAGATGTTTGGTTTCCATATGTTGAGAGGTGGTAGTACGGTGCGAAACATGGAAAAAAAAGTAGCTAGTACATGTGGGCTCTGAAGTGCATAGCCTAACAGCTATGAGGCCTGTTCATCTTCTACTGAACAAGTGCTCATAGCTTTTAACGTACGCATTTTAGAGCAACCACTGAACATTTATCTCTTGTGTTATTGGTCCATACTACCGCCTCCGAAGGATCGGCGGTGGAGTTGTGGTTCGTCCTATATCTTCAAAAAAGGTCAAATATCTTTCCAGATATCTTTGGAAAAGCTATCTTCGTACAGTTATAAATTTTCGCTGCGGTTTTGTGACTACTTATTTAGTCTTAAGTTTTCAGAGGATGCTTAAAAAAGAGAAAACCTTTTCTCAACGAAATATGCAGTAAATATTATTGAGGAACATGAACACACTGCGTGTGTGTGGGGGGGGGGGGGGAGGGGGGAGGGCGGTGGGGGAGGGGGAAGGGGGTAGGGGGAGGGGGGAGGGGGGAATCGCTTCTCTTTAAAATTAGTTGTGGTTCCGATAAACTTTTGATTTAAGCAAAATAATTAAACATCGTTACTGATGTCGTAGTGTCTTCACCTACATTTGTAGGAAGGTTCTGGGAAACTGCGGTCCATCTGTGAAGGAAATCGCTAACAAGACGTCGGTGCGACCATTTCCAGACTACTGTTCCAGCGTTTAGAGTCATTATCGAATAGGCAAGGTAAAGGACGTGGATTAGATTCAGACGCCTTGACAGAATCGCAACAAGGCGGAATAGCCCGCACGAAAGTGTAAAAGCAATATTCGGAGAACTTACACGGGAATCTTTGGTGGACAGAAAATGTACTTGCCTTGAAACCCTGTTGGGTAAATTTAGAGAACGTGTGTTTGAGGAAGACCGTGCGACCACTTATGTGCAGACATCGTATATGTCGTGTAGGTGCAGTGAGAACAAAAGGAGAGATCGTGTCGCGTAGAGGGGCATGTACGCAGTCACTTATAAAACGCTCAGTACGCCATTGGAATACGAAAGAAAATGCCTAATGTTGCAACGAAGTGCTCTCCCCCTGCAGTGTGCAGCAACTTGCGGAAAATTTAGGCGCATGAACAGACTTAGGAAGATCAAGTACCTTAATCTCCAGGGGAGAATGAAAAATTTTTGTTATGCTTCATGGTTAGTAAGTTTGATTATCCCAAGCATGGTCTAAAGAATTTCAACAATAAACAGCGCACAGTTCAATGTTGACAGCCGTCTGAATGGCTCAATGTGTCGACTGCGATTGCAAATGGAGAAAACCGGGTTTAGTGCTGTTATTAAACATTTTTATTTGAAGGCTGAACTGTCGCAAAAATCAAAACACAATTGAATAAAGTTCATGCGGACTCTGCATAAAAACTGAAGAGCATTTGCTTTTGGATTAATGAATTTAAACGTGGCCGGACTATCACCACTACGGCAGTCCAACTGATGTCGCCAGAAAAGAAACCATTGACAAGGCAAGGTCTTAGCGAGACTGCTGAGGCTTTGGGCGTATGAACTGAACAAGTGCATAATATCTTGCACGGAGAATTGGCTTTGAAGAAGCTGTGTGCCCGATAGGTGCCGCGATTGCAGATAATTGTCCAAAAGCTCATCCGGCACGGCATTCCAAGACATAGTCTGATTTTGTTTAATTGCAATCTGTAAGACTTTTTGCTCTAATTTGTGACTTTTGACGAGACTTGGATCCATCATTACACACTAGAATACAAACGGCTGTAACAACAATGGAAAAGTTTTGGTGAAAATTCAATGAACAAGACAAAGACCATTTTATCAGCTGGTAAGGTGATGACCACTGTTTTTAGGCATTCCCAAGGAATAATCCTAATATATTATTAGAAAAAAGGCAGACCCGTAACTGGGCTCTATCATGCTCCATTTTTGAATTGTTTGAAACTTGCGTCGGCTGAAAAAAGACATAGACTGACACGAAAAATAGTGCCCTTTCACCAGGATAATGCACCATCACACACATCAGAGATGGTAGCGGCGAAAGTACATGAATTGGGCTATGAATAGGTTCGACATCCGGACGCAGTCCTAAGTGAAGCTTTAGCTTGCTGGGAAGAAATTTTCATTAAATGGGGAAGCAATAGCTGCAGTCTACAAGTATTCCACAGTTTGGCGGAATCTGTCTTTCCGATGGGATGAAAAAACTGTAGATCTTTGGACCAAGTAAATATTCCTCAAAGGAGACAATAAGGAGAAGTAAGGTGAGATGTTTATGAAAGAAACATTCATTCTTGCTTTTTTTACCAGACTTATGCATCCTTGTAGGTGTTGAAGCACAGAAGGGAGTACAGCCCGGAGCAGCGGTAGACGGGAAGCAACTACGGGCAGCGGCTGCAGTTCAGTGCCACAGAGGAGAGCCGACGGCGGTGGCGACGGCGACGCCGCCCCTGCAGGCGCCGCGGCGCCCAGGCGGCGCCCGCCGACGCCACCGCCGTCGTAAACAGCGCTAGCAGCCGTCCTGCCGACATGGGGCGAGGCCGGCGCACGCCAGCGTCCGGCGGTGAAGCCAAACACTCTCTCCTCATGCCGGCCGATTAGCCCTCACTCCGCCTTAGGTGAGTACTCCAGTCTACCCTAACCAAGACCGCCCAAAAACATTTGAAACAGCTTCTACCCCTTCCTATGATCCATAGTGGCTTACATCCGACATTCTCCATAAACCAATTTCTTTCCTACATCTAAAAAAAAAAAAAAATCCTTCTGCTATCTTTGTCTCTCAATACCTTCAAGTAGCATTTCACTCAAAATGGATATCTGGTGTCCTGTTCAAACTAGAAGTATGTGCACCGTCAGTCAATTATATCCATCTTACAGCTTTCTTTCTAACACATCGCCCCATTTTTGTCGCCATCAATAGTATTCAATGCCTCATCTTCCCTCCATATTCAGGAGTGTCCCTTCCTGTATCTCCTCTACACAGTTGATATGCTCCAGCCACCTGCTCCTACCCATCTGCTCCAGTATGCTGACGGCAACACTTTCCTTACCCCACCTAACTCTCAGACTTCTAAACTGCCCTTCTAGTGTACTTCCGACGCTTCCGTCTCCACTGCACCACCCTTAACCATCTCATCCTTCTTACTAACACACAAAAATACGTTGGAAACTAAGCCTCGACTACAAACTAAACTGGTGCCCTCATCTATTAACATTGAACAAAGAATCCACAATTGACTGAGATTACTAAAAATACTAACAGGTCACCATCCTCTACAGCTAAACCAGCATCATATTGAGTTTTATCAATGTAGCTCAGATATACACATCCCTAAAATTTTAACACTTTATATGTCTTAGAAGTTCATGCACTCAATCTTGCCTTCCATATCCATCTTCCCTCTCTTATACCCATCCACCACCAGCTGATTAAATTACCTTTTTTCTTACATTCGCCGTCCGCTGTGGTCGAGTGGTTCTAGGCGCTCCAGTCCGGAACCACGCGGCTGCTACGGTCGCAGGTTCGAATCCTGCCTCTGGCGTGGATGTGTTTGGTGTTCTTAGGTTAGTTAGGATTAATTAGTTCTAAGTCTAGGGAGCCGATCACCTCAGATGTTAAGTCACATAGTGGTTAGAGCCATTTGAACCATATGAACTTTAAATTCCCGGAATGTATTAGCTAATCCTACACATCTTGCAAACTCAAAGATGTTAACCCAGTTGCTACAAAACATGCCATCCATCCTTACCTTTAAACCCTACACATACAACCAGTCTCTTCCTTCCTCACTAGAACATCGCACTTTTCAACGCCATATCACCTCCACACCTTGTCCCCACTGAAGAAAATAGGGACCCAATCCTCCATCCTTCACCTCCACATAATATTTAATATAACGTGACGTCAAGGAACTTGCCAGAAGATTCATAATCACCATAATCATAACCATATTAGCCCGGCGTACATCACCCTCAAGTACGTTTTATAGTAAAACATGAAAAGAAATCATCTTCGTTATTTTATTTTTACTATTTTTTCTTCCTATCTGTAAATAAACTATATGTATCTATTTTGATGTAAGAAAAATTCAACCTTTAGCCGCAATCAGGCATTGAAATAAAACCCCTGGCGACAAGTGAAAAGTAGTGCCGGTGCAGAACTCGAACCACGATTTCCCACTTCATGCGAGCGGTCTCCTTAACTGCTTCGGCTATATCAGCTTGCTTCACGTCCAGCCCAAACTTCAACTTGTCACATACTACATTCATAGCGTCCAATGTCGATTACCCACACTGCTCGCGGCTTCACCTGATTAGCACAATAGTTCCGACGTAGTGTCCATCTGCAATGAGGGTATCATTATTCGCCACCAGACACATACATACACTCTAAGGGAAAAAAAGGAAGATGCCCCACGAATTATCCGAATGGACGGCAATTGGTAGGTGTGATGTACATGTATAGACAAACAAATCGATTACAGTTTCAGAAAAAATGAATGATTTATTTAAGAGAAGGAGCTTCGCGAATTGACCAAGTCAGTAACGCGTTGGTTCATCTCTCACCTTTATGCAAGCAGTTACTCAGCTCGGCATTGACAGACAGAGTTGTTGAATGACCTGATGGATGTCGTGCCAGGTTCTGTCCCTTGGGCGCGTTAGTTTGTCGAAATTCCAGTCTCGCTGAAGGGCCTT
The DNA here is from genome assembly GCF_023897955.1 of Schistocerca gregaria. NCBI lineage: Eukaryota > Metazoa > Arthropoda > Insecta > Orthoptera > Acrididae > Schistocerca > Schistocerca gregaria. The sequence goes on from NC_064923.1 coordinate 565,552,314, forward strand.
GCCCATAATGCTCCAAACTTTCTCAACTGCGGAGAGATCCGGGGACTTTTCTGGCCAAAGTAGTGTTTGGCAAGCACGAAGAAAAGCAGTAGAAATTCTCGCCGTGTGCGGACGGGCATTATCTTGAAGAAATGTAAGCTGGTGTAGGACACCCATGAAGGGCAACGAAACGAGGAGTAGAACGTTATCGACTTACTGCTGTGCTGTAAGGGTGCCGGGGATGATAAACAAAAGGGATCCTGCTATAAAAAGAAGTGTCGCCCAAGACCATCAGTCCTAGTTGTGGATCCACGCGGTGGGCTACAAGCAGGATTTTACCCCACCGATTTGCAGGGCGTCTCCAGACTTGTTTTCAGAATGGAATGACACTGACTGGAGTAAAATTGTCTTCAGTGATGAATCCCGCTTCGAACTGAGCCCCCGTGACCAACGAAGGATTTCTTCCTGTGGCGGCGTGTGAAAGACATTATGTATGCTTCACGTTTACGTGACCCTGGTGATCTCCACCGAAGAATTGTGGATGGAATAGACTTCATCACCATATACTTGCTTATGAGCACATGGGTCGAGATAGAATATTGTCTAGACCTTTTATGAGTTACAGAAGTGGAACAGCATTAATTTTGTGCACAAAACTATTGAGTTACTTTACATGTTCCCTCAAATCACAAGTATCTATACCTCATAGTTTCTCTTAATTGCATTTGGAGATCAGAGATGTTTCCTGTGGACACCCTGTACTTTTCTTAACGGCATTCGAAAGTATTTGATAATATAACCAACGTGATGCAATTCTCGTTAGTGTTGATGGTTAGCTGTTGACAAAAGTCGGAAGAAAGGTTGGGTTTAAAGTCCCGTCGACATGGAGGCGGAGCACAAGCTCGGACTGGGTCAAGGATGAGGAATGAAAGCGGCCGTACCCTATCAAAGGAACCATCCCAGCATTTGCCAGGAGGGATTTACTGAAATCACGGAAAACCTAAATCTGGATGACCGGACGCCGGCCGAAGTGGCCGTGCGTTTCTAGGCACTGCAGTCTAGATCGCGAGACCGCTGCGGTCGCAGGTTCGAATCCTGCCTCGGGCATGGATGTGTGTGATGTCCTTAGGTTAGTTAGGTTTAACTAGTTCTAAGTTCTAGGGGACTAATGACCTCGGAAGTTGAGTCCCATAGTGCTCAGAGCCATTTGAACCATTTTTTTGATGACCGGACGCGGGTTTGAATCGCAGTCCTCCCGAATGCGAGTCCAGTGTGGTAACCACTGTGCCACCTCGCTCGGTACGCAACATTATCCGAGGAACGTTCTATAGATGAAAGGCAAGGTGGCTGGGTCCACCGCCAAGCGGGGTTTTCGTTCCAGGCTCCGTTTTTATGAGCTGCAAGAAGACAGGCCTATGCACTAAGAAAGAGCTTCATCCGACGTTGATAAAGGGTCAACTATGGTTATTATGAATGGAACTATTTGCTAACTTTTAGCGTACTTGAAGAGGCTTTGCATAATTATTCGAAACAGGTGTACATATGTTCAACTGAAAAGCTTTTGTCGAAAGAGTTGAGACAGTGATGGAGCCAGTGAGACGAGCCACACTTAGCACTGCTTACACCGAAGTAGCGGATTAAATTCGCCTTTTCTTTCAAGTTTAGCAATTTTCCCCTTTACTGTAACTTAATCTCCCTCCCCCCATATGGGCAAGGGGTGGGTTGTCAGCGGGTTCAATTCGCCGCTCTTCAGCGAAACGATTGTAAAAGTTTTGAAACATATTATAAATCGTACATGTCGGCAGAAAAAAATGAAGGTTTGACATTATAGAAAGACATAAGGTTAGTTGCATAAGTTGAAAGATAAAAGGTTGATTTGTTGACTGATTAAACTGTATGCACAGATGAATGGAGAAATGAGTGTTTCAAGAAATATAAAAGTCAGTTGGACTGCTGAGAAAGTTAAAAGATAAAAATCCGATGTATTGATTGATTAAAATGGATACACATATGAGCGAAATTATGAGTGGATGTACGCTGCCAGGGACAGGGGTATCATGGAATTGTAACGTTTCGGTTAGTGTGTACGAGGGGGACTTTGTAAACGGATGTACAGAGGAGGCATTTAGAAGAGTGAAGAGTGAGGCAGATTCTAACCAATCCTTAAGCTGTAAGTGGAAAGGGGTGTCGGCGAAAGGGGGCTGGGGTGGTTTCTCGGAGATTTTGTAGGACGGGTACGAATCAGGTCCGATTTCATGGCTGAGTAAGAGGAGGCGATTACAGTTTTGTCTGGAGAGGACGTGGAGAGTGTGGAGATGTACTGTTGGGGGAATGTGATAGTAGAGGTGCGGCAGAGAACCAAGATCAGAGAGCAGGGGGAAAATAGTGGTCGGTTAGTGTCAAATTTGCGGGTAATGTAGAATACTCGAAGGTGTTAAGAGTAGAGTATGGAATTTTATAAGTTGGTAGAGAATTCGGTTAGGGAATGTTAAGCGGATCGTGAATGCTACGCTGATTGCATGGCGTTCAAGGATCTGTAGGGTCAGAAGGAAAGTTTTATAAGCGGTAGTTCGTGCCACACTTTCATAGCGAACCACTGGTCGGATCAGGGATTTATAGGTGTGGAGGGTCATGGAAGGGTGCAATCCCTCTGTTCGGCCTTAATTTTAGCATATTTCTCGTACACTTTTATGGAAGTTTTTAATGTCATCATTAACGAGCGTCAAATTACTGAACTCGAGCTTTCGAATGTCGTTCAACAAAAGTAAATGGTTTCATTTGAAAAACCGCAGTAGGTTTAGTATCTTGGTTGGTACAAAAGTTAAGAGTATTACCCATGCAACGAAACTAAATACCCCTCTTTCGACTGAGAGCTGGAATTAATTCTCGCTATTGACGAAGAAGAGACAAAAAAAAAAAAAAAGGCTGTGAGTACTATGGGACTTAAAATCTGAGGTCATCAGTCCCCTAGAACTTAGAACTACTTCATCCTAACTAACCTAAAGCATCACACACATCCATGCCCGAGGCAGGATTCGCACCTGCGACCGTAGCGGTCCCGCGGTTCCACACTGAAGCGCCTAGAACCGCTCGGTCACACCGGCCGGCTCGAAGAGGAGACCTTAGCTGTACTAATGCACAGCGGACACCGCCAATAGACGTAAGTAAAAGTAGAAATATGTCATTTTCGATTGGACCGAAAAGAGCATATCTATTTACTGCCTTGAACAAGTCCGGTTTTGTGCCTACGAGACAGTATTTAGAGGAATATTATTCTCATGTTTTTATCCCTAGAAATTTGTTGCGGAACTTCATAATTTGCTAGTTCGAAGCAAAAGGAGAGTATGCTCTGTCGGAACCAACGTACAGAGATTGGTTTTGGCGATTCAAAAACAAAGATCCTGAGGTGAGCGACAAGACGCTCGCAGTATGCTCAGATGCGTGACAAAGGCTCCTGTGTGACTGCGTTGACGTAGGTATACAGTGATGCATGACAGTTGCTGCAATGCCATGGACTTGAACCGTGATCTCCTACTTATTTGACCATTTGCCTTGATGAGTTCACTGTATACAGATACCTCAGACTGAATCATTGTCATTCAGAATACCATCTGTGTCAGTACATGCAGCATGAAGTTCCTGAACAACACTTTGAATGTCTTAAAGATCTCGATATCAGCTCCATGAGTAATCAACTCAAAATAATCTGATTTTAGTTTTGTCGTGGGATGCATTTATTACCCAAAAAGTGTGCAAAGATTGCAGCTGGCGAAGCACACCACAATCGGCAAGTTATCTTGTAACACTCCATTACTCTGACATGACAAAAGTCATGGGATATCTCCTAATATCGTGTCGGACCTCCTTATACACGGAGTAGTGCAGCACCTTGTGGCATTGTCTCAACAAGTTCGTTGGAAGTCCCATGCAGAAATATTGATCCATGCTGCCACTGAAGCCACCATAATTACGACATAGTTACCGTTGCAGGATTCTGTGCATGAACTGATCTCTCGATTATGATCCATCAACGTTCGATGGGGTTCATGTCGGGCCAACTGGGTGGCTCGAATTTTCAGCAATTTTCTTCAAGCCAATCGCAAACAGTTGTGGCACGGCGGCATGTAGCATTGTCACCCATAAAAATTCCGTCGTTATTTGGGAACATGAAGTCCATGAATGGCTGGAAATGGTCTACAAGCAGCCGAACATAACTATGTCCAGTGAATGATCGGTTCATTTGGACCACAGGACCCAGTCCACATGATTATGGAGCTACCAGCAGCTGGCACAGTGACTTGGGTCTATGGCTGTGCGGGGTCTGCGCCACATTCGAACCCTACCATCGGTTCTTACGAACTGAAACTGGGGCACATCTGATCATGCCAAGGTTTTCCAGTCGTTTAGGATCCATATGGTTCAAATGGCTCTGAGCACTATGGGACTTAACTTCTGAGGTCATCAGTCCCCTAGAACTGAGAACTACTTTAACCTAACTAACCTATGAACGTCACACACATTCATACCGAGGCTGGATTCGAACCTGCGACCATAGCGGTTCGCGCGGGTCTAGGATCCAACAGATACAGTCACGAGTCCAGGGGAGGCTCTCCATGTGATGTCGTGTTATTAGCACAGGAACTCCTAAGCCTTAGCTAATTAGCGCGCAATTTCGCTGCACTGTCTTAACGGATACTTTTGTGGTACGTCCTGCTTTTATTTATGAAGTCATTTCAAGCATTATTGCTGGTCTGTTAGCACTGACAACTATGTGCAAACACCGCTGCTCTCGACCGTTAAATGAAGGGCGTTGGCCACTGCGTTGTCCGTGTTGAGAGGTAAGCGGAAATTCTCAGGACACTCTTGACACTGTGGATCTCGATTTGCCAAATGATATGTTCCATCTTTCTTGCTCTAACTACGATTCTGTGTTCAGTCTGTTAATTCTCGTCGTGCGTCCGTAATGACGTCCGAAATCATTTCACATGAATGACCAGTGTGCAAATGACAGCTCCGCAATACTACCGCCATCTGTAAATGTGGATATCGCTATCCTATGACGTTTGTCATCTCATAGCAAACTAGGTGCTTATTTTCTGCCCCACAAAACGCGAGTATTAATTCAAGTACCCAATACTACCATGCGCCCAAAACATCGTATTCGTATCTTCAAAGTTTCCCAAAGTAAAAGCGGTGAAGGTTTTAAGCGGTTCACACTGTATATCGGGCTACGGAAAGACGCATCCTGGTCTCGAGGGGCGAGACGCACAGTGGTAAACAAGAGGCGAGGCCAGGCCAGAGCAGGACAGCCACCGGCCGCTACTCGCCGTTCAGTCCACGTCTGGCTTCTCCCCTCCGCGCCGTCCGATCAATTTGCCCGCCTTTGTCTGCAAAACGCTGGTCCAGATCTCAGCGTAGGCCCACTGGCCAGGCTTTTACAGACAGATGGCGACAGTAAACACCCGGAGCCATCACATGGCACTGAGGTGAAAAAAGTCATGGGTCAGCGATATGCACATATACATATGGCGATAGTATCGCGCACACATGGTATAAAAGTGCCGTGCATTGGAGGAGCTGTCATTTGTATGCAGGTGATTAATGTGAAAACATTTCCGACGTCATTACGGACTCAGACGGGAATTAACAGACTTTAAACGCAGAATGGTAGTTGTAGCTAGACGCATGGGACATTACATTTCGCAAATTGTTACGGAATTCAATATGCCACGGTCCACAGTGTTAAGAGTGTGCCGAGAGTACCAAATTTCTGGCATTACCTCTCACCACGAACAACACAGTGGCCAATGGCTTTCACTTAACGACCGAGAGCAGCGTCGTTTGCCAAGGGTTGTCAGTGGCAACGGACAAGCAACACTGCGTGAAATATCCTCAGAAATAAACTTGGCATGTACGACGAACGTATCCGTTAGGGCAGTGCGGCGATAATTGGCGTTAATCGGAAATGGCAGCGGACAACCGACGCGAGTGCCTTTGCTAACACCGCGATATTTCCTGCAGCGCCTCTCGTGGGCTCGTGACCATATCGGTTGGACCTAGGCCACTGGATAGCCGTGGTCTGGTCAGATGAGGCCCGATTTTAGCTGTTAAGAGCTGATGGTAGGGTTCGAGAGTGGCGCAGACCTGATGAATCCATGGACCCAAGTTGTCAACAAGGCACTGCGTAAGCTGGTGGTGGCTCCATAACGGTGTGGACTGTGTTTACATGGAATGGTTTGGATCCTCTGATCCAACAGACCAAAAATTGACAGTAACTGGTCATGTTCGGCTACTTAGAGACCATTTGCAGCCACTCATGGACCTCTTGCTCTCAGACAACGATGGAATTCTAGGAAATTCGAGCATATGAATCGGTCTCCAGATCGTCCGACATGAATCCCATCGAATATTTATGAGACGTAATCTAGAGGTCAGTTCGTGCACAAAATGCTGCACTGGCAACATTTATGCAATTATGGACGGTTGTAGGGGACGGCATGGATCAATATTTCTGCAGGATACTTCCAACGACTTGTTCAGGCTATGCCTCGTCGAGTTGCTGCACTAAGGGGGAAAATGTGGCCCGATACGATATTAGGAGGTATCCATTGACTTTTGGTTCATTGGCGAACCGAGACGCTTCATTTTGTATTATTTGACGAGGCTGTAATCCGGACGACACTCTTCATAGCGCATACAAAAATGTCCTTCTGACGTTAGGAACAATTTGTTTAAAGAACATGTTGAGTATCACAGACTCACTTACTAACAGGTATGATGTCTTCCTTTGCGAATTCAGGAGCGCTTTGGCTGTGGGTCTTGTGGTGGCTATGTAAACTAATTAATGCTGACAAATGTTTAAACGGGCTGTATAATGCTGAAGGCTAGCTAGAGACTTGAGATGTTAAACATAGACCAGAACTAAACGACAATGCAGTATTACCTCGCTTTTTGGTCCGTCTTTTCGGTAGGGGTAGGGGTGGGGATGAATAAACTCGGTAGCACCTGACATTTCAGCTGCCGTACGGGACCAGCGTGTTGTGTGTATAGCATCGGAATGCATTCCAGGCGGTATGCGAACGGACGGACATAACCGGAGCAGAGAGAGCGGGGGAGACAAGGTGGTTATCGCTTACTGTCCGTTCGGTACAAATTTTGCAGTTGCTTTGAAACTAATTTCCTGATGATCTAGAGAACTGAAATTTTAAAAATACCTATAAGCTAGATTTGAATGTAATATTACCTAGCTTCCTTGTCTGGTTTGTGATGGAGGGTACTCTGTTTACCAGTCGTTTCCCGATGAGAGACGCGAGACTTTCAACATAGCTCAGAACTGGATGACTTGTAATATTAACAAGTTGTCTTGTATGCTGTGTGGAGGAGGGTACTTTGTGTACACTGCAAATGCTCCTTTTCTGTTGTGGTTGCGAATGGTTCACGAGAAGAGCGTTAGCTGGTAGGTCTCTATGTCAGCTCAAATCTCTTTAATTTTTACAGTCGCGGTCTGTTCGCAAGTTATACGTAGGTGGTATACTGGTTGAATCAGGTGAATAGGAATTGAGATAAACCTGCAATTTACCACATTTTCCTGTTATAAACTCAGGGAAATGTTTGGAATCGACCGAAAAATTTCACGCGCACAAGATGTAAAAGCAGCAAATAATTATTCAAGTAAAATGTCCGACGCACACAGCCGTCTTAGGAAAATGCTCCTTGAGCAAAGGCAGTTTCATCGCAGATTTAAACGCAGCCAAAGCTTCGTACACAAGTAAAAGCTGAACGAAGCCAAAACTAGCGTAAGTGTTGAATGAATTCCGAAATAAAATTCCATCTGCCGATCTGGTAGAAAGTCCTAAGAAGTGAAACTTCCTGGCAGATGAAAACTGTGTGCCGAACCGAGACTCGAACTAGGGACCTTTACCTTTCGCGGGCAAGTGCTCTACCAGCTGAGATAACCAAGCATGACTCACGCCCCGTCCTCACAGCTTGAATTCCGCCAGTACTTCGTCTCCTACCTTCCAAACTTCACAGAAGCTCTCTTGCGAACCTTGCAGAACTAGCACTCCTGGAAGAAAGGATATTGCGGAGACATGGCTTTTTCCACAGCCTGGAGGGTGCTTCCAGAATGAAATTCTGGAAGTCCTAAGAAGTTTAAGTCTTATACTACGATTAAATCAGTAAACGGATCAAATGTGATTTTGTTAAATAATGTTGCAATGCTCCAAAAAATTTTTTTAAAATCTGTGCAGTATTTTAAAATTTATAAGTCGACCTTAGAAATATCCTCTTCCCTTTACGCTGTATACAATTTTGTGAAAACGATATCACTGTGGTTTGTCTAAGAGCTCTGTGCGTAAGTAACAACCAAGATTCAAAGGCTCAGGCTTAGATCTACAGTAGGCCCCCAGAATTCTTTCTAGCTCCCATAACTTCTTTTACTTTAGGCCACGGTCTGTCATTGTGAAAATTACAGTTTCCACCGCAGTCTGGAGTCCACGCTAAACTCTAGATTCCTCAATAACTGCATCTGCCGGTCAGTTTGGAAATTTGTGGTAAGGTCTTATGGAACCAAAATGCTGAGGTCATCGGCCCCTAAGGTTACGCGCTACTTAATCTAGCTTAAACTAACTTACGCTAAGGACAACACACACACTCAAGCCCAAGGGAGGACTCGAACCTCTAATGGGGAGAGCCACGCGGACCGTGACAAGGCGCCTTAAGCAGTGCGGCAACACGCGCGGCGCCGGTCAGTTCAAAGATCGGACAAAGGCAGGACGTACAACTTTCAGTGGGACCTTACTTACGACAAAGACACCAGTCTTTGGAAAGACGACAGTTTTACTTTGTATATTAGCCTTATCGATCATCCGCCTTGCCACAACCGAGTAGTACTGAACTCACCCCTTATGCATATTAGGCATCCCCTGTACTTCCGAGGAACAGATTGTCTCCGTGGCTCAACTGTATCACCAATCTCGCCTTGGAGGCCGTCAGCCAGGAAGGGTGCCTTGGTGACGAGGCGGTGGAGCTGTTTTCGCGTCCAGACACGCTGGAGGAAACGCGCAAGCAAGGCGATGCGAGGCCTATCAGGAGACCGGCTTTGGGCGTGGCTGCCATCTCAAGGTGAGCACATTTACAGGGCTACCAACGTCTGCATATGGAGACAATCCACCGAATGCAGCCTGAGCTAGAAATTGTCGAATCCAGAACCCACTAAAAGTAGTAATGGACTGCTGACTGGCTGATTAAGTATACTGCGCTTGCTGACGGTATGGAACACTGCGCTTATTCTCTTGTCAACAGAACATACATTGAAAACACTCATACTCACACACACACATTTGTGTTCTCGAGAAACGCAGGAACACTCAGGGCAATATTGATCCTACTACTTATCATAGACGATTGACTGCGAGGCAAACACTCTAGCTGGCTGCTGTGACCGAGCGGTTCTAGGAGCTTCAGTCTGGAACCGTGCGACCGCTACGGTCGCAGGTTCGAATCCTGCCTCGAGCATGGAGGTGTGTGATGTCCTTAGGTTAGTTAGGTTTAGGGGACTGATGACCTCAGCTGTTAAGTCTCATAGTGCTCAGAGGCATTTTTTTGAGCAAATTCTCTGAAATTCTGAAAGTAGCAGGTATAACATGACGGGAGCAAAAGGTTATTTACAACTTGTATAGAAAGTTGACATTTGTGCTTACACCAGCATTGTTCTCTTATCCTACTTTACACAGGAGGCAAGCCTCCGAACCCCAAGTTCTGTGAAGAGCCGTATGCATCCAACCATTTAGCACCTAGTGTTAGTTTCACTGTCCTTCTACCTCTTCCCGCAAATACTCAAGACATTAGCACGTGAACATTCGTCGTTTTCGAATACTCGTTCAAAGGCTCTGCATAATAATCTGCTCTTTGTCAAAGTCGCTTATCTCAGTGGCTCAGTGGATTTCCCCATTTGCAGCCCCTATCTTCGCTAGGGTGAACCCCGCCCGTGTCTGCTCCGCTTATGTACTTTCGTTACCGCTTAAAGTGCCAGCAACGCCTATTCGAGGCATCCAACTTCGCGGTGGACAGTGGTCATAATGTTTTGGCTTATCAGTCTAGCTGGAGTGTAGTAAAACGTGGACAATTCAGACAAGAAGATAATAGTAGCGTTTGAAATGTGGTGCCAAGGAAGAATACTTAAGATTAGATGCTCAGATTGAATAACTGATGAGGAGTACTGATTACAATTGGAAAAAAATAATCTATTTCAAAATTTGACTAAATGAAAAGGTCGGATGATTGGATACATTCTGAGGCGTCTAGGAATCGACCGTTTGATAAGGGGGATGTGGGGGTGCAATTTCCGAGAAAGACAAGAAATGAATGCAGTAGGAAGGTTCAAATGGGTGTATGCTGCATTAGTTATTGGAGATGGAGAAGCTTGCTCATGGCAGACTGTCAGACTGCATTAAACCAGTCTTCGGTCTGAAGACCACAACAACTACTTGAATAATTAATAATCCACGAAATTCACGGAAAATCTCATCAGATTACGCGGTTGTAAATTTGGACGACGCTTATGCAGAATAGGCTCATAGTGTGTCAGTGTACGGCATTTGCCAGTAGCGCTGTACAGCCCTGTCCGCAGTTGTCAGAACTTGCGTCGGCCACCGGACCGGTTGGCTGCTTGCCTGGTTGCGTAACGGGCGGCTGCTCTTGATATTTGCAGCCGCGAGGTGAAAGTGAGCCGCCGGCTCTCTGGGTACGTCCGCCATGAGCGCACGCGTGGCGGATGCGAGTAACAGCCGCGTAGCAAGTGTTGCGTTCGCGCAGGCGCGGTCAAATGTAAGCGCCTTCCTGCAGCGAGGGTGAGGGGGGGGGGGGGGGAGAGGGGTTTATGTGTGTGTGTGTGTGTGTGTGTGTGTGAGGGAGAGAGAGAGAGGGGCGGGGGCAGGGAGGTCTGCTGTCACAACAGCGAATGAAGCATTTTCTTTTATCTTCCATTCTATCTCTGAAATGATGGTGGTCTAAGGAAAAATGGAGCCCTCTTCAGCCAGTTGTTTATGATGCTGGTTTCACATTCTTTATTTCGTTAATTTGGGTAATGACGTGGTAAGAAAGAAGTTTGCAATGCAGGTTGAAAGGAAGAAGATGATGATATACTTATTGTTTAATCTTGCCATTAGACTTACAGCCGAGGAAAAACATCTCTGCAGAAAAACATCATGTGAGACTATTTGCCTTGTGTCATGGTATTTTGCGTTCTATTACATACTATAGTTAATGTATTGTTAATACCTGTTTTCATGGAATTACATTCTTTTCTCCGCCCCGATAGCTGAGTGTCTCTGTAATAAGAAAAACTGAGTGAACGGATCAACGAACAACCTGAGCGGGTGTCATGACACGTCCGCCCCGAGCATGTACAACGGACAAAATAGAACAAAATGAGATCAACAAAGGAAAAAAAGAAAGTAATCAGCGTGACGGATTGCCGTCCTACGGGCCCGGGTTCGATTCCCGGCTGGGTTTGGGATTTTCTCCGCTCAGGGACTGGGTGTTGTGTTGTCTTCATCATGATTTCATCCCCATCCGCTGCGCTGGTCGCCCAGTGTGGCGTCGAATGTAATAAGACCTGCACCAAGGCGGCCGGTCCTGCCCCGTAAGGGGCCTCCCGGCCAATGACGCCAAACGCTCATTTCCATTTCCATGTAAGAAGGACCTCGTTTATTTCTCCTCACTAATTATGAGTAACTGGTGAAATATGTCTAATGTAGCTTCTCGAATGACGTGAGGGGCCGTATTCATGCTTGACTTCGATAGTTGAAGGTCTTAGGTTCGTGCTGTTCTGTGAGTCTGTCCTGTATTTCTTTTGTCTTGAGAATATCATGTAATAATGCGGTACGGAAATCGTATGCTAGGTCTTCAGTAATTTGTAGAAGTGCAGCTGTTGGGAAGTCGTGGGCATTATATGCACTGACTGTTTGCGCGACAATGGTGTAAAGAGCGACCAAGCCGAGCCACACCACCGCCAATGGTAAATAAAATGTCGTGTGACTAGGGCCTCCGGTCGGGTAGACCGTTCGCCGGGTGCAAGTCTTTCGATTTGACGCCACTTCGGCAACTTGAGCGTCGATGGGAATGAAATGATTATAATTAGGACAACACAACACCCAGTCGCTGAGGCGAGAAAAGCTTTGACTCAGGCGAGAATCGAACCCGGGCCCTTAGGATTTACATTCTGTCACGCTGACCACTTTTGTTGTTGATGATCTTATTTTGTCCTACACTCCTGGAAATTGAAATAAGAACACCGTGAATTCATTGTCCCAGGAAGGGGAAACTTTATTGACACATTCCTGGGGTCAGATACATCACATGATCACACTGACAGAACCACAGGCACATAGACACAGGCAACAGAGCATGCACAATGTCGGCACTAGTACAGTGTATATCCACCTTTCGCAGCAATGCAGGCTGCTATTCTCCCATGGGGACGATCGTAGAGATGCTGGATGTAGTCCTGTGGAACGGCTTGCCATGCCATTTCCACCTGGCGCCTCAGTTGGACCAGCGTTCGTGCTGGACGTGCAGACCGCGTGAGACGAAGCTTCATCCAGTCCCAAACATGCTCAATGGGGGACAGATCCGGAGATCTTGCTGGCCAGGGTAGTTGACTTACACCTTCTAGAGCACGTTGGGTGGCACGGGATACATGCGGACGTGCATTGTCCTGTTGGAACAGCAAGTTCCCTTGCCGGTCTAGGAATGGTAGAACGATGGGTTCGATGACGGTTTGGATGTACCGTGCACTATTCAGTGTCCCCTCGACGATCACCAGAGGTGTACGGCCAGTGTAGGAGATAGCTCCGCATACCATGATGCCGGGTGTTGGCCCTGTGTGCCTCGGTCGTATGCAGTCCTGATTGTGGCGCTCACCTGCACGGCGTCAAACACACATACGACCATCATTGGCACCAAGGCAGAAGCGACTCTCATCGCTGAAGACGACACGTCTCCATTCGTCCCTCCATTGACGCCTGTCGCGACACCACTGGAGGCGGGCTGCACGATGTTGGGGCGTGACCGAAAGACGGCCTAACGGTGTGCGGGACCGTAGCCCAGCTTCATGGAGACGGTTGCGAATGGTCCTCGCCGATACCCCAGGAGCAACAGTGTCCCTAATTTGCTGGGAAGTGGCGGTGCGGTCCCCTACGGCACTGCGTAGGATCCTACGGTCTTGGCGTGCATCCGTGCGTCGCTGCGGTCCGGTCTCAGGTCGACGGGCACGTGCACCTTCCGCCGACCACTGGCGACAACATCGATGTACTGTGGAGACCTCACGCCCCACGTGTTGAGCAATTCGGCGGTACGTCCACCCGGCCTCCCGCATGCCCACTATACGCTCTCGCTCAAAGTCCGTCAAGTGCACATACCGTTCACATCCACGCTGTCGCGGCATGCTACCAGTGTTAAAGACTGCGATGGAGCTCCGTATGCCACGGCAAACTGGCTGACACTGACGGCGGCGGTGCACAAATGCTGCGCAGCTAGCGCCATTCGACGGCCAACACCGCGGTTCCTGGTGTGTCCGCTGTTCCGTGCGTGTGATCATTGCTTGTACAGCCCTCTCGCAGTGTCCGGAGCAAGTATGGTGGGTCTGACACACCGGTGTCAATGTGTTCATTTTTCCATTTCCAGGAGTGTATATTGTTCGTTGAATTTGATCGTTGCGGACGTCCGAAGACACTCGTTCAGGTTGTTCGTTGATCCGTTCACTCAGTTTCTTAATACAGAGGGTAGCTAAACTCTCTGACCGAACACGCTGAGGTACCGTGCCAGCTGTGAGGATGAAATGATGACGATTAGGACAACACAACACCCAGTCCCGACCACTCAGCTACCGGGGGCGGACAACCGCCTCTGGTACACTTACTGTACAGACGCTGGGACTTCCGCGTCCCATATTTGTCAGTTGCCACCCTCGAACACGGGGAAAACAGCCTCGTATAGCGTCAACCACTGTGGTCGGCAACGTGTCGATGAAAGGGGGGGCTGTCGACTATCGCAAATTATTACGACGGATAGACGTTCCACAGTTCCTCAAAGTACACGCCAGTTAAGCGCTCGGCTACAACAAAATGGCTCTGAGCACAATGGGACTTAACATCTGAGGTCATCAGTCCCCTAGAACTTAGAACTACTTAAACCTAACGAATCTAAGGACATCACACATCCATGCCCGAGGCCGGATTCGAACCTGCGACCGTAGCAGTCGCGCGGTTCCGGACTGAAGCGCCTAGAACCGCTCGGCCACCACGGCCGGCCGGCTACAACAGCTGGTAAAAAGAAAAGTCGCCTACCAACACCTGATCGCTATGGAGCGTAGAAACAACCATCCAACTCTCGGCCACAGAGTAAAGGCATCAGCACGTTCGCTGTGGCAGAATCTTCTTACTTAATGTCAATCACCAACTTTCTCCTCCGAATACGAAAATATTTTATAGATACTGACCTAAATAGGGAGAAACGATCACCATAATAAAATAAGGATAAATATAGTTTGCACCGAAAGCTATCGGTGTTCATTCTTTCCGCGCGCTGTACTAGATGAGAAAAGACAATTACTGTGAAGATGGTTCAATGAACGCTTTGTCAGGCACTTCAATGCGACTTGCAGAGTATCCATGTAATGGAGAAGTTATGGAATACGATCGTCTAGCTTGATGGGTTGTGGTGCGCGGCGAAAATAGGGTCGGATTAAGTCCAATACAAGATGAGGCAATGTTTTCCTCGTGTCACTAGGCACGGCAGAGCGAGCGAAGTGGTGCTGTCGTTTATACAACGAACTTCCATTCGGAAGGACGACGGTTCAGATCCACGATCGGCCATCTATATTTAGGTTTCCCGTGATTTCCATAAATTTATCCACGTCAGTGCCGGAATAGTTCGTTTTAAACGCAACGGCCTATTTTCTGCCCCACCTTGTAACACATTCCGAGTCTGTGGTCCGTCTGCAATGACGGGACTTTAAAATCTAATTTTCCTTCTTTTCTTCCAGATGGCAGTTAGGTCTTATGTAGGAGGACGATATTTTCATCGCTCTCTTTGAAACAATATTCATCACTCGATGGTATGAACCCCATCCCTGAACATTACTAGCGTCAAAATGGTAGTGGACCCCCTAGCGAGGAAATGGTGTATCTGTGACTTCTTTTGAAATATAAACAAGTGTTTCTTTGTACCTCTTCTAAACATTCTAAAATAGTTTATACGTACTTTTTTACACACTGCATACCTATGAGGCATTAATCACTACAAATTTGTGTCCTTTTAGGTATTTTTCCAATTCCTTGGCCTTGGGGACGTGCTCATTCAGCTATTTCAGTAGCGGAATATCGACGATGATACGAATGTAAGGACAACACAACACTCAGTTCCAGAATTCCTTTAGCTAATCAGTCATCCGTGATATATTGTGAAGCATTTTTTTTAATGATTTGTATGTAACAGAAGTCAGAACTGTACTCTTGCGAAAGGCTGTCTTTGCCTCTCGATTTTTTTTATCAGTATTCTAGCGTCTCTTCAGGATGACTTGAACTGGCTATGGTACAATAATGTTTCGGATTACTCAAAGAATGGCGATATATACACAAATTTCATATGAATATTCATTGAATTTTAACGGCCGATTTTTCAGAGAGGTTATTGGGAGGGCCCTCGCCTGAAACTGGAGTACAATGGCAGCATACATTCCGCGTTCGTTAACGATTTGCAGTGAGTGTCGTTGGCATTCCATTTAAACAGATGAATGTCGTTAAACATGTAAAACTTTATAACCGCGGTTAAAACCACTTTCACTCTCTCGTATTCTCATTTATGTCCATCAGCTCATTCAAATTACTGATCGAATTTAAAAAAGAAGTACTTTTTTCATTGTGAAGTGTTGTAAAATTCTTCTAAAACGTTGACATAATGAAAGGAGGATAAAATAGTAACACAGAGACGTGTTGCTTACAAAATATACTGAACTTTTTTTGTATACACTGTTGCACAGTTTCAGTGAATTGTATGAAATACATTTCTTAGTTGCCTATTCCAGCAGAGCTGCAATTTATTCATTTGTATGGTATGCTTTTCCCCGTTACTAGTTTTGAGCATGGCTCATTTACAAGCGGAGACCGTATAAAATCAATCTTGTATGCACATTATGCACATAGATGTTAAGTTTTTAATTTATTAACTCAGACATTACTTTGCTTTCTCATATTTATGATATTAACTGCGCAGCTTTCGGACTATCGGACTGTTTTTAAGTCAGAAATATAGTCTGTGATAAAAAGTTACTGTAACTTTATTCACTACGCATTACGAAGAATTCCGACAATGTTCTTGATATATTTTTTATGTCGAAGTTCTCTTTGTTCGTTTAAAACTCGTTGCCAAATGTCCCTACTTCCTCTAGAATGCCCTCACACCTACCCTTTTCGCTCTATGAACAACTGAAATACTGTTATATATTTTCTATACCTTTATCAAGACAATCACATGAGATTTTCACAGTGCCGTAAGCGGTTCTGACCAGCCAGAAGTCATCTCCAGACTAAAGGCACGAGAGGCAACTGGTTTCCGTTGCCTTGTCGACACGGAGTACTCCACAGAATACTAGTTCTCGGGATGAGAGACCACGACGCAGAGTGGCAGGTTTCGTCTCAGGATCGTTTAGTTGGCGCCCAATAGACTCCAAAGGCACTCGCTAGAAGACAGGCCTTGTCTGTCAGGAGAGATTTGCTTCTGAAATTCCGAGAGAGTCCTTTCTGAGAAGAATGAGAAAACATGGGCGACCTACTCATTCCTGTTATGCACCCGCAAGGCAAGATTACTACGACCGTAAAGCCAGACAGATTCGATCTCAGACGTAGCGTTGCCGACAATCGTTCTGACCATTCATCACTTGCGAACGGAGCGGGGAAGTGGTCAAGAGATAGTGGCATAAAACGTATCACCCCCACACACTCTAAGGAGTTTTGGGAAGTACGTATGTAGACGTTAAAAATATCCGTGACGGCGTTTCGATCTAATCATTTTAGATAAACAGTTAAATAATAGGATCAACCTAACAGCGCAAGCAAGAGCTACTAACAAGATTAATATACATACCTGTAAGAATGAAACTGATGATCTGTCAGATTAAGATCATTGCAACTCTGGAAAACGTAAATGCACCAGAGAAGTAGTTCTGGCGTTGTCTTTATTAATTTATTTTATTCTCGAGTCAAAAACATACAAATTTACAGTAGCCATACACATCAATATACAGGGTGTTTCAAAAATGACCGATATATTTGAAACGGCAATACAAACTAAACGAGCAGCGATAGAAATACACCGTTTGTTGCAATATGCTTCGGACAACAGTACATTTTCAGGCAGACAAACTTTCGAAATTACAGTAGTTACAATTGTCAACAACAAATGGCGCTGCGGTCTGGGAAACTCTATAGTACGATATTTTCCACATATCCACCATGCGTAGCAATAATATGGCGTAGTCTCTGAATGAAATTACCCGAAACTTTTGACAACGTGTCTGGCGGAATGGCTTCACATGCAGATGAGATGTACTGCTTCAGCTGTTCAATTGTTTCTGGATTCTGGCGGTACACCTGGTCTTTCAAGTGTCCCCACAGAAAGAAGTCACAGGGGTTCATGTCTGGCGAATAGGGAGGCCAATCCACGCCGCCTCCTGTATGTTTCGGATAGCCCAAAGCAATCACACGATCATCGAAATATTCATTCAGGAAATTAAAGACGTCAGCACTGCGATGTGGCCGGGCACCATCTTGCATAAACCACGAGGTGTTCGCAGTGTCGTCTAAGGCAGTTTGTACCGCCACAAATTCACGAAGAATGTCCAGAATGTCCAGATAGCGTGATGCAGTAATCGTTTCGGATCTGAAAAATGGACCAATGATTTCTTTGGAAGAAATGGCGGCCCAGACCAGTACTTTTTGAGGATGCAGGGACGATTGGACTGCAACATGGGGCTTTTCGGTTCCCCACATGCGCCAGTTCTGTTTATTGACAAAGCCGTCCAGGTAAAAATAAGCTTCGTCAGTAAACCAAATGCTGCCCACATGCATATCGCCGTCATCAATCCTGTGCACTATATCGTTAGCGAATGTCTCTCGTGCAGCAATGGTAGCGGCGCTGAGGGGTTGCCGCGTTTGAATTTTGTATGGATAGAGGTGTAAACTCTGGCGCATGAGACGATACGTGGACTTTGGCGTCATTTGGACCGCAGCTGCAACACGGCGAACGGAAACCCGAGGCCGCTGTTGGATCACCTGCTGCACTAGCTGCGCGTTGCCCTCTGTGGTTGCCATACGCGGTCGCCCTACCTTTCCAGCACGTTCATCCGTCACGTTCCCAGTCCGTTGAAATTTTTCAAACAGATCCTTTATTGTATCGCTTTTCGGTCCTTTGGTTACATTAAACCTCCGTTGAAAACTTCGTCTTGTTGCAACAACACTGTGTTCTAGGCGGTGGAATTCCAACATCAGAAAAATCCTCTGTTCTAAGGAGTAAACCATGTTGTCCACAGCACACTTGCACGTTGTGAACAGCACACGCTTGCAGCAGAAAGACGACGTACAGAATGGCGCACCCACAGACTGCGTTGTCTTCTATATCTTTCACATTACTTGCAGCGCCATCTGTTGTTGAAAATTGTAACTACTGTAATTTCGAAAGTTTGTCCGCCTGAAAATGTACTGTTGTCCCAAGCATATTGCAACAAACGGTGTATTTCTATCGCTGCTCGTTTAGTTTTTATTGCCGTTTCAAATATACCGGTCATTTTTGAAAATATATATATATATATATAGTGTTTATATTACATGCGCCCAAGGATGTAGGGCACAAAAGGCACTGGAGCACGTGGCTTGTGGTTTGTTCTTGTCTACAGTCACAGGGCGTATCTTCTGTTATGAAGCCCCATCTCTTCAGGTTGTCTCTGGATCGCCCAACTCCTGATGGTAATCTGTTTGAAGATTTCCACACCAGCTAGCTCTCGTTGTGTCCAGGTGGTAGGTCTTCAGCTTCTGGCGTCTGCATGTGAGGCGTCGACTTCTACCATAACTCCAGCCTTGCCTTCCCTGGTGAAATGGTGGGCTTCTCAGATGTTCTCAGAAGCTCTTTTGCGATCTCAGCCTTTGCTGTGGATGGGCACTGTCCTGTTCCACTTCAGTCTCTCCTTGTTGGCAGCCACTGTTCTGTGTACCCCTGGTGGCGCTATTCCAGCCAGGCAGTAGAGCTTATCAGTTAGGGTAGATCTTAAGCAACCTGTGATCAACCTGCAGGTTTCGTTGAGAGCAATGTCTACTTGTCTGGCATGAGATGACCTAGACCAGACAGGAGAAGCGTATTCAGCAGTAGAAAAGCACAGTGCCATTGCAGATCAGCGAATAGTTTGTGGATGCGATCCCCATTGTGTCCCCGCTAGATTACGAATTAAGTTGTTTCGAGCGGAGATTTTCATTTTGGTGTTCTTGCAGTGAGTTTTGAATGTTAGAGTTCTATTGAGAGTGACTCCCAAGTATTTAGGTGCGTGATGATGCTGGAGTTGGATGCCTGACCATGCAATATGTAGCTCACGATTGGTTTCCCTTAAATGAAAGGCACACACTTGTGTCTTCGAAGGGTTTGGTCTGAGTTGGTTCCGATTGTAATAGCTTAACAGTGTCCTAAGTGCTGTTGTAAGGTTTCTTTCCACTCTGACAACAGCACTTAGAACACTGTCAAGCTACTTTATTAATGTAAGCAAGACTTACAATAAATAAATAAATAAATAAAAATGAAAAGAGATAAAAATATAGAAACAAAAAAATAAAAAGGTCCCTATTAGCACTTGTCGAACTACTAGAAACATTTGGCAACCTTTAAAATATTTGCAGACACCACAATAAAAGGTATACACTATGGGGAAAGATGGGTTGTATGTAACATGTATAAGAAGCCGCAGGGAACAATAAGAATGCAAGGCCAAGAGGGAAGTGCTCATATTAAAAATGGCACAAGGAAGGGATGCCGTTTTTCCGAACCATCCAATCCTCATACCAAAGAAGCAAGAAAGAATTAAAAGAAAGATTCAACATTGTGATTAAAATTCAGGTTGCAAGAATTTACATGCTAGATATTCCATGGTAACAATGATATCCTCAATGAAAGTGAGTAAGATTGGTTCAAAATGGCTCTGAGCAGTATGGAACTTAACATCTGTGGTCATCAGTCCCCTAGAACTTAGAACTATTTAAACCTAACTAACCTAAGGACATCACACACATCCATGCCCGAGGCAGGATTCGAAGCTGCGACCGTAGCGGTCACGCGGTTCCAGACTGAAGCGCCTAGAAACGCACGGCTACACCGGCCGGCTGAGAAAGATTAACAGGATCTTTTGATGAATAGCAGCAGATATTCTCTTAGCAATAAACTTGTCAACAAAATTAAGGGCACTGTAAGACGAAGTGAAGGAAATGAGACACCTTGGAAGACACGTTATGCATTGCGAATGGAACAAGAAGCACATAAGAAGCAGATGAGTGCAATGAAAGAGTGCATTTCTTGATACAAGAAATATGCTAACGTCAAACATAGGTCCTAAATTGGGAAATAAATTTCTGAGAATCTACACCGTCTGACCAAAACAGTGAAGCACATAGAAGTGGAGGAGGAAACGAAATAAAACTTCAGGGTTGAGGAGTATGGGATGTTATTTCCGTAATTACAAAATCACTGCAAACTTACAAAGAATTTGGCAGTATGAGCCGACAAATCTGTGAGAGGCAGTACCCCTCTGGCCAGGAGTTAATACACCAGTTCGATTGGCAAAGGTGTTATAAGGCCGTTTTATTCGCTCTTAAGGCAAACTGACCCACAGCTGTTGTAACTGGTCTTTGGTGTACTGTATACTGGGCCGGAGTAGACGTTCGAGTTGCTCGAAGACGTGTTTTTTCGGGGACGGACAAGGGTCTTGCTGGCCGCATGAGTACCTCAACATCACTTAGTTCAGAGACACGAGCCATGTGAAGACAAGCATTGTCCTATGGTAAAATGCCACCACGATACTGTCGCTTGAGACATAATACATGGAAGGGATGTCCCTGATGTATCGTTACGCTGTTTCCTCAATCACTATTAGCAGTGACCTGAAGCCATACATACCCCTTGCTACTATGACCCCAAGACTTAACACCGCTGTTACTCTCGAGATAATTGGAAGAACGGGACCTCTCTCCAGTCCGCCGCCATACTCGGCAACGATGCCCAGTTCAGAGTCGAGAATGATCGCATCACACAGGGCGACGCTGTTCAAAAGCAGTCCATGCCTTCCAGTCGTGGCACCAGTCCAAATGCGGCCGTTTGCACTGTGGTATTAACGGCAGCTTTCACAAGGAACGATAATTCCCTAGTCCGACTGCCGCTAATCTGCGGCCACTGCTAATCTCTGGCCACATAGCATGATAGGCGCATGTGTAAGTGGTTATGACTTACGGCGGTTCTCCTGCGTGGCAGTCAGTTGTGGTCGACTGGAACCTTGACAATGCGTGTACCTGTTCCCATGCAGTCCAACAATGGGGGCCGGCAGCTACGACCGAGCGGTTCTAGGCACTTCAGTCCGGAACCGCGCTGCTGCTACGGTCGCAGGTTCGAATCCTGCCTCGGGCATGGATGTATGTGATGTCCTTAGGTTACTTAGGTTTCTAACTCTAGGGGACTGATGACCTCAGATATTAAGTCCCATAGTGCTTAGAGCCATTTGAACCAACATTGGGGCACTGTCACATCCGAATAGTCCACAAACCTGAAGACTGCACAATTCAAGCAGCAGGCCCAATGGGGACCCACAATGAGGCCCCTTTCAAAGTCTCAGGTGCTGATAATCTGGTCTCACACGAATACAAGATATTACTGTGCTCCTCACAGTGAGCAATCAACCTCTGATGCTGTTCACATCCCTTATGCACTGATCAGCCAAAACACTATGACCACCTGCCTAATAGCCGGTATGCCCAACTTTGGCGCGGATAACAGCAATGATGCGTCGTGGCATCGAAACAATGAGGTCTTGATAGGTCGCTGCAGGGAACTGGCGCTACATCTACACACACAAGTCACGTAACTCCAGTAAATTCGGGGGAAGGGGGCGATGAGCTCTGATGCCACTTTCAATCATATCCCAAATATGTTCGATAGGGTTAAGATCTGGTGATTTAGGGGGGGGGGGCGGGGGCGGGGAGAGTAGGACATCAATTGCAACTCGCTGCTCGCTGCTGTGTTCCTCGAACCACTCAATCACACTCCTGGCCTTGTGACATGGCACTTTACCTTGTTGGAAAATGCCACTGCTGATTGTCATGAAGGAGTGTATGTGGTCTGCAACCAGTGTACTATACTGATTGGCCGTCATGGCGCCTTGCACGGGCTCCTTTGGATCTGTGGATGCTCACATGAACGTTCTCTAGAGCAAGATGGAGCCGCTGTCAACTTGTCTCTGTCCCGCAGTAGAGATGTCAACGAGCTGTTCCCCTGGAAGACTACAGATTCGCGCCTTCCCATTGTCATGATGAAGAACGTATCGGGACTAATCCGCCCATACAACGCCCCATCACTGCGCCAACATACAGTGCTGGTTATCAAGTGCCAATTTCACTCGTAGTTGCTGGTGTCGGTGTTAACACAGGCCATACATGGGTCATTGGCTGCGTAGGCCCATCGTTGGGAGTGTTCGGTGCACTGTGTTCAAACACACTCTGCCCAGCATTAAAGTCTAATTTTATTTCCGCCACTGTTCACCACCTGTTCTGTTTTATCAGTCTGCCCAGCCTACGATTTCTGATATCTGTAATAAGGGATGGTCGCCCAACCCCAGGACATCTGGACCTGGTTTCGCCATTTGTGAAGACACTCAGTACAACATTCCTCGAACACCCGACAAATCGTGCACTTTCCGAAATACTCGTTTGGAGCCTCCGGACAATCACAATCTGCCGTCGGTCAAACTCCGATAGATCGCGGGCATTCCTCACTCTACTCAAGGGCATCATGTTCACTGATACTGCATGGACTAAGTAGCAGTCATTTCTCTCTTGATGACCCTGCCATCGTCTGAGCGGGTTTATGTCGATAGTAGGGTGACGGTCATAATGTTCTGGCTTATAAGTGTATACCGTACGAGGCTAGCCTCGCTTAGTGGCCGCGCAGTTAGAGGCGCCATGTCACTAATCGTGAGGCCCCTCCCGCCGGAGGTTCGAGTTCTCCCTCGGGCATGGTTGTGAGTGTTGTCCTTAGCGTTGGGTTAGTTTAAGTAGTAAGTCTAGGGACCGATGACCTCAGCAGTTTGGTCCCTTAGGAATTCACACATATTTTCGTGCGAGACTGGGTAATGAAAGTAAACATGAACAACGATAATACACAATGGCGGTCGTTCTAACTCTCGCAGAGAATTATAACTTACACCTTTAGTGTACATTTGTATGTAGTTAAGCTGAAATGCAACTATGTCTTTTGGGTGCTTCGCTTTTTTCTTCAGGCAGTGTACATTTAGAGCACAGATTCGTATAGAAGTAAAGTATCTACTGTGGCAAACTCTAAAGACGCGTGCCGGAGCATCTGAGATGTCTTGTTATAGAAGGATGCTGGTAGTCGCGTGGACTGCTGAGACGGGGAATGTTTCCAACAGAATCAGCAAGGAAAATATGTTTGGTAAACACTGACTAAAGGAGGGACGTGATGATAGGCCATGTGTTACGACATAAGGGAATTTATGTAACTTCAATATTTTGTTGGTGAAAGGGCCAGCGACTCATATTTGATTAGGGGCTATTATTAATTCAGGTTTCTGTCACAACTGCGTACAATGGTGATTAGTTTCGAACGCTAACGTTCATACTCAAGCCGTTGGCTGCATTTCAAGTGTCTGTCAAAGCATAATTCCACTGATACACAGGTCTTGCTTAAGTGGAATTATGGTGTAACAAACACTTGAAATCCAGGCAACGGCTTGAGAATGACCTTTAACGTTCGAACCGATAGAGGTACTCAAAGTACCCTCCGCCACACATCGTCAGGTGGCTTGCGGAGTATGGATGTAGATGTAGATTCCATCTAAAGCCAAACTGCTCCTCGCCAAGATTCTCCTCCATTACTTTTTCAAGTCTCTTATTAATTATTCTTAACACCACTTTGGCTGAATCTGAAATGAGGTTGGTTGTCCTGTGCTCACTGCATTTCATGGTTCCTTGTTTTTCCGGTAATGGAGACATTACTGTTGTCAGAAAGTCTTCAGGCCATGCACCACTGTCATATATTTTATTACATAACCTCACTATTTCTCTTATTTCATCTTGGTGCAAGCAATTTAATATTTCTCCCGGTGTCACGTCTGTAACTACCGCTTTGGCATTTTTCATTGCAACTATGGCAGACTTTACTTCTTCCATTATGATGGTTGGTCCTGTCTAGTCATCACTTACACTGTTGTGTGATTCAATTTCCATAGTTTCTGGTTTGCGATTAGTGTCATATAGCTCTTTTAGATATTCTTCCCATCTCTGGAGGACATAGTCACGATCTTAGTACACTACCTCTTCTTCTTTACTCAAAGTTTCCATAGTAGCTCTTCTTGCATTGTTTTGTTCCCATGTCATAGTCTTTACTCTGTTGTATAGTAAGTCGTATCTTTTCTTCCTGTCCAGCTCTTCAATTGCATCACATTCCTCTTTTAGCCATTTTTACCTAGCCTGCACTGTTTCTCTTCGCAGTTCATTATTTAACCTTCTGTATATCTTTCTTGCAGCTTCAGTGTTCTTGTTTTTAAATTTCCTCTGCAGAAGTCAATTAGCCATTCACCTCTAATCATTTCTCTTTCGAAGACCATGAGTGCCTATTATGTTTCCCTCTTTCCCTTTTCCCACAATGGTGGTCAGGTCTCCCATTACTATTTTGCAGCATTTTTTATTTTCGTCCATTATTCTCTCTATTACGTTGTACATTTACACTACAATTTGGTCATCATGTTCTGAAGTTCGCACCTACACCTGGACAATCAGTAAATGTTTTTGTCCTCCTTTCAGCCTTACACCAAAAACCCCGTCATTTGCATACTCCGCATATTCCACACATTTAGCCAATTCCTTGGTCATAATCATTCCTACTCCATTCAATCCTTTTACTTCTCCTCCTTAGTAGTACAATACACATTCATCTGACTGCAACTCTCTACGTCCATTCCATCTTACCTCAGCAACTCCTACAAGGTCCATATGATTCTTTTCCACCTCTCTTTTAAGGTTTTCTAGTTTTCCTGCTTGTAGCAGAGTTCTAACATTCCAGGTACCAATTCTCGTTTTGATTTTTTGCTTCCTTTCAAGTTGTCCCCCCCTGAGATACGAATGGAGGACTATTTTACCTCCGGACACTGATTAAACATGAGAGGAATCAATTTTTGTGCATAAAATGGAGACTGCATTATGCAGGGAAGACAATCTGCGGTGGTATACCGTTGCCTTCCGCAGTTCTGCAGGCCTCCGCTAACATGGGATACAGACGCCTTTTGCAGCCGCCCGCTCCGGGTCAGACGCTGCATGAGAAGTATAGGTTGGACAATGAAAGACCCCTAGCCCTCGAAACCTAATAGCGTCAGGGTCGGAAAAGAACAAGAGCTGGCCGAGGGTGCCCAGATAGGAAAGATAAAAGTGAGGAGCCTGGCATAAGTACGTGGAATCAATGCCACGGCTTAGATCGGGGCCCCATGGTTGGAAGCCATGTACTCACTAGGTGTGACTCACATAATTGAGGACGTCGGTTGTAAATGATGTTCTGAGATGAACAGCGGTGCACAGAAAAGGAAACCATAAGTCTGCAACATTTCTTCTTCAGCAACAGAGCTGAATTAAATAATTGTATACGAAATGTCACGTTGTTGTTTCGGTCATCAGTAATGAAGTTTGTATGGTGCAGCTTGCGAGTTACCCTAATCATTTCAGCAAAACCACGGAAGAGGAAGAAACGGCGGGTGACTTCAGACCAACCAGAAGACTAGTGCCAAGGAAAAAAGAGTGAAATATGCGAACAGAACAGTGCAGATGACATTTACAGTAGTGGTTTTTAATGACACTCTTCTCTGTCCTCTTCGGTCTCTTAGAATCTCCACTTGGCCGGGCGCTCATCGTTGTTTATGGCCGGCTGTTGGGGGATTTCGCGAAACAAGGGTGCGCAGCCTGGTAGGGAAAGGCACTCGACTTGTGTGGGATTCCCCGGAGAGGAGCCGTAGCAGCGCTTTGGCCGCACGCATGAGCGCCACCGGCTGTGCACTAACAATAAGTGGGGCTGTGTGGCCGGGGCGGACTTCCGGCGCAGGGCTGCCAACCACTCCTGGCGCGCCGCAAGCGCCGCCGCCGGGCCTGGCCGGGCCGCCTCGGCTGCCAAGTGGGGCGGCGTTCCACTTCAGCCGCCTCCACAAAAAAGGAAAGGAGAAAGAACGGGGAGCAGACTGGCCAATCGACCGGCGTCCTCCAGTTGTTCAGAGGTCAACAGGTCTCAATCACAGCAAAGGCTAGCAGTACTCTCTCATTCTTCTCTCCATGTAAATTGCATCCCTTAAGAAGTAAGACTAGCGTCGCCAGTTATTCTATTACTAGCTGCAATGCTTGGCGTTGCCCAGGATGTTTAATATCTGCCACACAAAGTGATTGGCTCTGTGCCTTGTTGATAATCATAGCGAATACAATCGCTTTTTTTTCTTTATTGTTATTTTATACCTATACATAGGTAGGCCAGCAGCGGCGTAACTAAGCCGCTCTTCGGCCACAGACATGAACATAGTACAAGCAGTAAGAGATACAAAGAGACATGGAGGTTAAAAAACAGTAGACAAACAGAGTAAAATAACAGAAGCCGTTCACTGTGGAGCAGTCAAGTTAAAAGTGATTCACACAGCACATAACGGAGAGATACAAGGTAGCACACGTGAACGATGGAGCACGGAACAAGAGACACGGATGCACTAACGGGACGAAAAAACACATTAGCACTGCGGCGACAATCTCCGGCGGTTGGTGATGCACTTGTCACACGAGTAAGGCCGGGGACCTGCCAGAGGGAAGGGGCGAGGGTAGGAGGGAATGGGGGAGGGGTTGATGCCAATGGGGAGAGGATGGGAGAGGGAGGGGTGGTGTGTGGAAGCCCAGGGATAGGGGGAGGGGAGGGAAGGAGGGAGGGAGAGAAGGGAGAGAGGGTGCCCACAGGATAAGGAGAGGAGAGGGAAGGCAAGGCTCAAAGTTGGTAGGAGGGGTAGATGGAGGGGAGGAGAACATCATCCGGGAGGGGGAGTTGGCGGAAGCCACCTTGGGAGAGGGTGTGGAGAGTGTGAAGATGGAGAGCAGGTGGGATACAGGAGTACAGGCGCGGCAGCGGGTTGGGGTGGGAGAGGATGGGAGAGACAAGCGGGTGGGGAGGATCAAGCTTGCGGGAGGTGTAGAGGATCTGTATCCGTTCGAGGAAAAGGACGAGGTGTGGGAAGGGGATGAGGTCATAGAGGATCCGCGTGGGGGAAGGGAGGCGGATACGATAGGCGAGGCGGAGTGCATGGCGTTTGAAAGGATCGGTAAAAGGTAGGAGGGGTGGAGATCCAGGCGGGATGGGCATAACAAAGGATAGGACGGATGAGGGATTTATAGGTGTGGAGGACGGTGGACGGGTCCAGACCCCACGTGCGGCCAGAGAGGAGCTTGAGGAGGCAGAGTCGGGAGCGTGCCTTGGCTTGGATTGTCCGGAGATGAGGGGTCCAGGAGAGGCGACGATCAAGGGTGACGCCAAGGTACTTGAGGGTGGGGGTGAGGTTAATAGGACGGCCATAAAAGGTAAGATAGAAATCAAGGAGACGGAAGGAAGGGGTGGTTTTGCCTACGATGTACAATCGTTTTAAACCGAAGTACATTTTAAATCTCTGGGTATCAACGGAATGCGAGGAATGAATACGTCTTTGCCTATGACATACCCCATGGTGGTCTCCTTTACGTCGGCAATAGGTTCTTCGCGGCCAGCCTTGTTCCACTGCATATGAACCTACGGCAACTAATCAATAAATACGAGCTTACAATCACGTTTCTGTCAAATTCTCGAGATTTCGCTCGTAGTGCGATCTAGTGATTTCTGATGGTAGTATCTCCAAGAAGGGTATAGCCGCTGCAATTTGTTCTCGCGATAGGAATTACGGTCTTTACTACGATATATTTTGTTTGTTTGGGATTAAATTTTTCTCTAGTTTTCTTCATTGTTTCATTTGAATGTAGAAATGTGAAGTAAAACGTGCAAGAATTCTGAAGAAAATCGGTTTAGTACGTTTCGATATATTTGGTAATAACGTTTCTCCTTCATATAAGTCCACCATGATAGCTGAGTGATCAGCGTGACGTATTACCATCCTACGGGCCCAGGTTCGATTCCCGGCTGAGTCGGGGATTTTCTCCGCTCAGGGAGTCGGTGTTGTGCTTTCTTCATCATCGTTTATTTCCCACCCGGCGAGCAGGTCGCCCAATGTGCCGTCGAATGTAACAAGACTTGCACCAAGGCGGCCTGACCTGCCCCGTAAGAGGCCTCCCGGCCAATGACGCCAAACGCTCATTTTCCTTCATACACTCCTGGCCATTAAAATTGCTACACCAAGAAGAAATGCAGATGACAATTGGGTATTCATTGGATAAATATATTATACTAGAACTGACATGTGATTACATTTTCACGCAATTTGGGTGCATAGATCCTGAGAAATCAGTACCCAGAACAACCACTTCTGACCGTAACAACGGCCTTGATACGCCTGGGCATTGAGTCAAACAGAGCTTGGATGGCGTGTACAGGTACAGCTGCCCATGAAGCTTCAACACGATACCACAGTTCATCAAGAGTAGTGGCTGGAGTATTGTGACGAGCCAGTTGTTCGGTCACCACTTACCAGACGTTTCCAATTGGTGAGAGATCTGTAGAATGTGCTGGCCAGGGCAGCAGTCGAGCATTTTCTGTTTCCAGTAAGGCCCGTACAGGACCTGCAACATGTGGTCGTGCATTATCCTGCTGAAATGCAGGCTTTCGCAGGGATCGAATGAAAGGTAGAGCCACGGGTCGTAACACATTTGAAATGTAACGTCCACCGTTCAAAGTGCCGTCACTACGAACAAGAGGTGACCGAGACGTGTAACCAATGGCAAAAAAATGGTTCTAACGCCGCTGAGCACTATGGGACTTAACTTATGAGGTCATCAGTCCCCTAGAACTTGGAACTACTTAAACCTAACTAGCCTAAAGACATCACACATACCCATGCCCAAGGGAGGATCCGAACCTGCGCCCTGCCGATAGCGCCCTGTAGTTGCCGTTCAGCAACCGCAATGCCAGTGGAGCTATAGTACAGGCAAAAGTCATCAACATACAAAGAAGCTGATATGGGCGTACCGAACAAGCCTGTGCACTTGAAAAGAGCTCACAAATCTTCATTGGACTGTTGTTCCTCACCCACCTTACAGCCCGAATGTCGCGCCTTCCTACTTCAATCTGCTGGGCACAATGGCTGATGAGGAGCTAGACGTTGGCTCCGAGGCATATAAAATAAGTTTTTCTGCCAAAACAGTCTGGGTAATATCGTGATTTGTAGTCCTGAATGAAACCAAACTACTTTCAGTAAAACAGTGTTGCTTTACTTATTGAAGGTCCCTCTTAGATTGGTAGATCAAGTAACTAATGAGAAGACACCGAATAGAACTGGTAGAAATTTGTGGCACAGCCTGACTAAAAGAAGGAATAAGTTAGTAGGAAACATTATGAGACATCGTGTCATCACCAGTTTAATACTGGAGGGAAGTGTGGGGGGCAAAATTATAGACAGAGAACAAGAGATGACTACAGCAAGCAGATTGACAAGGATGTAGGTTGCTGTAGTTATTTGGAGATGAAGAGGCTTGCAGAGGAGAGAATGTCATGGAGTGGAGCATCAAATCAGACTTATTTGAGATACCCTGTATTTTCTACATACTACGTAAGCGGGAGTAACGACATGTTTCCTTCTGTACGCGTCCGCTGATTGTGGACGACCGGTCAGAAATAAACTGCACCAGGAGGGTATTTTGCGTCTGGAGGGCGCTGCGTGTGGCTGTTGCTGCAGCAGGTCGAGGCGCCCACATTCCACGCCTGTGTTGGCCGGGCTCTCGTACAGAGGCAGCGCTGCCGCCCACCGCAGACCCGGCGCCGCCCACCACGTGCCCGGGAAGCGGCTGAGCCGGCGGCGGGGGCGGTGGCAGCAGGTCGTTGACCGGCGGCGCGGCGCGGTGCCGCCTCAGACACTGGGGGCCGTAAAGCGACGGCGGCGGGGGCGGCGGGGGCGGCGGTGCTGCTGCTGCTGCCGTGTTAGTACCGGCGCGCTGTTCATTACGGCTGCATTCACAGTCACGGTCCGCGCGCCACTTTCTCTGCGTCTCGGCGAGTGTTCACATTGTTCGTTGTTACCTGTCCTCTGTGAACGCGACGGAGAACTGCTGGAATCCTTGCATAGTAGTATCTGCCTGCTGAGGATGGAATACCGACGAAGAGTGGTCCACAGGAAGACGAAAGTAATGAGCAGCAGCAGAAATGCAATCAGCGAGAAACTGAACATCAGAAATGGCGACCATGTATTAAGCGACATGACGGAATTGTGCTTCAAAAAAAGTTCAAATGCGTGTGAAATCTTATGGGACGTAACTGCTAAGGTCATCAGTCCCTAAGCTTACACACTACTTAACCTAAATTATCCTAAAGACAAACACACACACACCCATGCCCGAGGGAGGACTCGAACCTCCGCCGGGCGCCGCGACCAACCGCACAGTCCATGATTGCAGCCCCTGAGACCGCTCGGCTAATCCCGCGCGGCAATTCTGCTTCCTTGGAATGTATAACAGCAAGGCGAACTAAGAAGAAGACCGGAGCAGATAGAGAGAATTCCTCACCAAAAGAAGACTAGTATCAAAGACAGGTCTAAATATGAGAAAAAAATTTTCTGAGAATGTACGTCATTGTATGGGAGTGGATCCTAAATTATGAGGAAATCGGAAAAGGAGGGAATCGCAACATGTGCGATGTAGTGTTGCAAGCGAATGCTGGAAAATAAAGAGGACAGACAAGTCAAGAAATGAGATATGTCTCCGCATAATGAGCGAGGAAAGAAATATGATCGAAACGCCAGCTGGAAGGAGGGACAGGGTGACAGGTTACGTGTTAAGGCAGCAGCGAATAATTTTTATGGTCGTAGATGAAGCTTTATGAGCAAAAAGAGTGTAGGGGAAAAGAGAGACTGGAATATCCGGAACAAATAATCGATGACGTTGGGTGCAACAGGTACTCTGAGGCAAAGACGTTAGTACAGAAAACGAAATCGTAACGTGCCGAATCAAATCAGTGGGAAGGCTGATCAGCTGATCATTCGTCCCCTCTCGCACTCACCCCCCGCCCCCACCCCAAGGCATGCCTAATACGAATGAAGGAAGGGCAAAAACTTTTAAAGCCTTTCTTCGACCTAGGCTCTCCCTCATTGTTGTTCTGAAGCAAAGTAGACCTGCTGTTTGCTGTACAATGATACGGGGAACCACAATCGGAACACAATCATTTCCTCTTCACTTTCCACCGGAATTCCATTTGCAACATAAGAGCTTCATGTTTCTCACGTGTAGCAGCCAGCAAAGAAAATCGATGTGAGCTCCAGGACGTCCGCCAATATTTTAAAAGCTAAAGTGCTGTCCCCTGCCTGTGTTCAGAGCAAGTTAAAAACAGGTTCAAATGG
This sequence comes from Schistocerca gregaria, assembly GCF_023897955.1. NCBI lineage: Eukaryota > Metazoa > Arthropoda > Insecta > Orthoptera > Acrididae > Schistocerca > Schistocerca gregaria. The sequence continues at coordinate 565,584,151 of NC_064923.1, forward strand.
CTCTGAGCACTATGAGACTTAACATCTGAGGTCAATCCCCTAGAACTTAGGACTACTTAGACCTAACTAACCTAAGAACATCACACACATCCATGCCCGAGGCGGGAGTCGAACCTGCGACGTGGCGGTCGCGCGGTTCCAGACTGAAGCGCCTAGAACCGTTCGGCCACTGCGGCCGGCTTAGTAACAGGACTTGACCGATTAAAAAATACACACACACACACACACACACACACACACACACACATTGAAGTTGCCAGTAAAAAACCCGATTGGAGTGTCCGTGTCTCGCCTTTTAATCAAGTCTGCGCAGAAACACGAGAAACGAAGAAACTCAAATAAATATATATTAGTCAAAACAAAAGAGCTCGAGGTTAAAGAGACATCCACATATTAAACAGGCTTTGCCTTTATTGAAAGTCTCTGCAGGAGAAGAAGACTCAGATTGAACATCTATGACAGGGAATCTGACAGTAGCACCAATGATATTTGAGTAGTACACCTAAGCGTTATATTAATGACATGTGCGACCACGAACTGCTTGTTGTGTGAAACTGTAGGATCTTGTAACTCTTCTCCCTAGCAGTATCTTGTGGTCATGGAGATCGCTTGCATTCCTTGATTTGGACAAATTTATTTATTTTTGATTTCGTATTTTCGTGCCTCTCCTGTTTGAAAAGTAGTCGATTGACCTCTGGGAGGGCAGTCGTGTGTAACATCTGCTTGATAGTCTTATAAACGAAGTTTCCTGCACTATCGCATTTCAACTGTTTATATTTTATGAGATGGAAGCAGATCGATGTTTGTCCAAAGAGCACGGCAAACAGCCTAGAAACCAACGATCCTTTAAGCCGGACTGAGGGTTCCATCGAGATCTCACTCACCTCCCTGTCTTTTTAGCGCACTACGGCTTAAGCTATACTTTTTCTAGCCCACATTATTGTCGCCAAAGTCGCTGTCATCGGGGTTAACGCATGCCTAAACAAACTACATTCTTAAGAAGATTAACTAAAATATTTTCAGAACTACAAACCTTCCCAAAAATGGAATTCTTCTTCGAAACTCTTGTAGGAAAATTCTTCCAGAAAACTACTGCCCATTCATGAAAATCTTCTTGTTCAACTAGAATGTTATACGAAACTATAAATATTCGTGTAAACTGAAATTCTTTGCGAGTATCAACGTGGACACTACAGTATTTTTTCAGTCTACATTCTTCTTTAACTTTAAGATTCGTCTTCAGTGGGGAATAGAGACCGGGTACCCAACAGACTAAAAGCACATCACGTAACGGTAATGAAGTAAGTAGTACAAAATGAATGCCGGACATTTGCCACACTTGACCCTTCGCCAGGTAGCTTGGGTAGCGATCCCTCAGGTAAGGGACGCCCTTCCCCGCACTACCCCTGTCCCCTTTAAAACCGCCGTCTCCACATCTTATTCGATACAACCAGTACGTAAGAGACCTTCTTCTTCCACATCTTGGCCAAATACATACCTTTTTTGCCGAAATCGTAATATTTATAACCTTTGGGAAACGAGAGCAATACCGACGGTTATGTCAGTATGTAATTAGTTCTGCCAAGTATAAATATAAATTCCTCTGTCTGTACGGTAGCTTCCTTTCACGCTTACTGATTGCGATAGAAACAGGCCATCGCAAGGGAGCAACAAGAAAGGAAAGATGTAACGAGAATGCGAATGTACGCTAATCATTTCTTTTTGATCACTGCATTTGTGCCTACTTTAATTACTACAACTGCATACCAAAAAGACAATAGGGAAAGAATAAATGGGTATGTGAATTCAGAATGAGATTTTCACTCTGCAGCGGAGTGTGCGCTGATATGAAACTTCCTGGCAGATTAAAACTGTGTGCCCGACCGAGACTCTAACTCGGGACCTTTGCCTTTCTCGGGCAAGTGCTCTACCATCTGAGCTACCGAAGCACGACTCACGCCCGGTACTCACAGCTTTACTTTTGCCAGTATCTCGTCTCCTACCTTCCAAACTTTACAGAAGCTCTGATTATGACCGCATGGTTTACGGACTGTATAAATACTGAAACTTCCTGGCAAATTAAAACTGTGTGCCGGACAGAGACTCGAACTCGGAACCTTGCCGGCGAAATGCAAAGGTCCCAAGTTCGAGTCTCGGTCCGGCACACAGTTTTAATCTACCAGGAAGTTTCATATCAACGCACACTCCGCTGCAGAGTGAAAATCTCATTCTGGAAACATCCCCCAGGCTGTGGCTAAGCCATGTCTCCGCAATATCCTTTCTTTCAGAAGTGCTAGTTCTGCAAGGTTCGCAGGAGAGCTTCTGTAAAGTTTGGAAGGTAGGAGACTGGATACTGGCAGAAGTAAAGCTGTGAGTACCGGGCGTGAGTCGTGCTTCGGTAGCTCAGATGGTAGAGCACTTGCCCGTGAAAGGCAAAGGTCCCGAGTTCGAGTCTCGGTCGGGCACACAGTTTTAATCTGCCAGGAAGTTTCATATCAGCGCACACTCCGCTGCAGAGTGAAAATCTCATTCTGGAAACATCCCCCAGGCTGTGGCTAAGCCATGTCTCCACAATATCCTTTCTTTCAGGTGTGCTAGTTCTGCATTTTTCGCAGAAGAGTTTCTGTAAAGTTTGGAAGGTAGGAGACGGATACTGGCAGAAGTAAAGCTGTGAGTACCGGCCGTGATTCGTGCTTCGGTAGCTCAGATGGTAGAGCACTTGCCCGCGAAAGGCAAAGGTCCCGAGTTCGAGTGTCGGTCTGGCACACAGTTTTAATCTGACAGGAAGTTTCGGGTATGTGAACATTTGAAAAGAAGAACGACGTACTCCATATTAAATTGCTCTCTAAAAACATTACTTAATAAAGTGTAACGGGAAAATGTTCAAAACATAACTGAAAACACGTTCACTAAATAGAGATAAGAACATCTATCATTTACATGGCATCTAAAGTCGACATACAATTTTAAAACAGCATGTTATGCTTGTAACGTACGTTGTTGTTCTACATTGTTTGGCTCTGGTATTTACAGGGTCATAGAGAAAGCATCTTAGGTTGTGGAGGAAAAAGCCGTAATTGTAATTATCTGCACTACAACAGAAACCACAGACGTATGGGCAACAAATTGTAAAGTGGACGGTAATTACGAAGAAAATGTAATGCCCTTATCTCTAGACGACTTTTCTCAATCTCACTACAAGAAGTAATTGTATCATTGCAAGAAAACTGCTATTCGAAAGGCTTTGCAGAAAATATAGGCCAACTGAGGGTAGTGGAAGTTTAGCCGAGAGTAAAAAAGTGATAAAATTAGGGCATGTAGACAGTTTCGCTTCTGACGTCATAACGTGCTGTTGCGGCTCAGCGTATGTACTGATGCAAATAACCCGCTTTGATATGGGCCACGTTGTGTGCGGGTAAACCAGCGCTGTTGACCGTGGCCGGTACACAGTGTGCTGCCGTGTACGGCCCTACGTACGCGGCCGCCGACCGGTCAGTAATTGGGAGAGCACGGCTGCCAACACAGTAGGCAGTATTGGGTCTCCCTCTGGCACGGCAGCGCAACTCTCACTCTCCTTGGAAAGGTTGGCGCCACTGACGAGGGGAATCTACAACTCTGTAAGCGCGGCTTAACAATTAATTACGATTAAAAGTCGATTTGCATTTGATGGAATGTAACTTAGCGGGACGGAACTAAACTAAACAGGACGGGTCGGAACGGAACGCCAAGACAATCCATAATACATTTCAGATGGCGGCATTCACACAAACCGTCAAAGAAACGGATAGTCAACATCAGTGTTTATCGAGAATCTAGTTTTGACGTTCAGTCTGATGAGTGGAGAGTGACGTCTTCTGGTTATGTCGGTAGTTAACCTATTTCCTCAATGCTCACAAATGTTGTAGTAGTGGATTTTGAGCTTTTGTTTCATTTTGTTCTTTTTATTGTTTGTTTTCTTTCGTGACACAATGAAAATGTGCCTCAAAGACGTGGATATTTCTACCTAGAGTGTTCTTTTGTAAGAGTGGTAGCACATCTGACAGCCAAAAATGATTTAGGTATTTCAATACCCACACAGAGGAAAAGTCTACAATGTGCATTTTTGACATTTTTCATACTTATTGTTAGAAAGAAAAAGAAACATAGTTGGAAAGGTAAAGGTGTTCCATGTAATGCCTTGTAAAAATTGTCTGATGGTTTTGTACGTACAATTTTCTTGAGGAGCTAAACGTTGTTGTTTTAAATGTTTGGACGACTTTCTCCTGTGTTTCACTTCTCAGCAGTTAACATACGAACTTCGGCAAGAACATCCGTTACGAAGTTTTACTTGTGCGTTAATAAACTTATTCTTGCTAGTTCTTTAATTAAGATACTATATTCAGAAATTTTGTGTCACTGTCACCTTGCTGTAACGGGATAAGCGAAATGGCGTTGAGTTGTGTGAAGACTCCAACTATTAACGGTGATATTGACAAAATGTACACATACAGTGGAGCCAAATGATTTCATACCCAGAATTTTGTTCTGTCTATAGATTATCCAACAAGTTCAAGATAGCTACAGCTTGCATTGCTCTTTAAAATTTCGTGGTGTTCTAACTGTCCCCGTAGCCATTTTGTGATGAAAATATAGACGCAGCGCTCGTCTTCAGCGACAGCAAAGATTCTCTGTCAATTTTCGGGCTGGAATCGTAGCAAAAATTATGTCGAATGATTCGTGTTACTTCGTGCCATCAAAGACGTGATGCGACGGCAGGTGGGGAAGATGCAGTTTCATGACAGTGCGCTATCCGAATTTGAAATCAAAAAGTTGGTGAGCACCTGAACGAACGATATTTTCATCGTTGTAGTGAAGGGGAAGTAGTGTGATAATCGCGCTCCTCGAATTTTGCTGATGGGTTACACGAAGAAGGCAAATATCGGTCTGCTTCCATCTCAGAAAACGTAAACAGCTAAAATACGATAATGCAGGGAACGTCATTTATACGATTATCAGAAAGATGTCACACACGATGTCCCTCCCTAAGGTCAACTATGACTTTGAAGGCAGGAGGAGTGCCAAAATACGAAGTCAGAATTGAATAAATTTGCCAAATCAATAAACACAAGTGATCTCCCTGGCAACAGGATACTGCTAAAGAGAAGAATTATAAGAAGCTACAATTTCAGACTACAAACAACTCCTGGTCACACATATAACTAACATAACGCTTAGGCATACTACTGAAGTATCACGGTGTTACTGTCAGATTCCCCGATGCCATACAGGCAGTCATAGATATTCAATCTATGTCTTATTCTCCTGCAGACACTTTCAATAAAGGCGGATCCTGCTTAATATATGGAAGTGTCATTAATGTCAGAAATTTCGAGCTCTTTTGTTTTGATTAATATGTATTTATTTGAGTTTCTTCGTTTCTCGCGCACAGGAAAAATTATTTAGCTACTTATTTTCATTTTATCTAGCCATATGGACATATTATATAATTTTTTTCTAATTTTATTTTTCGAAAATGTTAGTTGTTTTTTTGTAAGAAAAATTGGTAACTTGAAGGTAGTTTTGCTGTTATTCGTCGTACTAGTCAAAGTATCCAAAACTGCAAGATTAGTTTCTTCAAAGTCAATACTGTCACTTTTTGAGTCTGGATCTTATTATTTTATCGTCATGCCAGACAGTCTGGCTGGATAGTCTCTGTCTACTCGTCAGGATCCTTGTGACTGTCACCTGCAAGGCTCCTGGATCACCAACATACGGATTTGAAGTTGCAGGAAATACTACTACATTCACCGAGGTTAGCTTGTGCCATAGAAGCATTATGCATCCGTTTCCCCCTGTGAAAACCAGCTATAGATCGGTAGTCTTACCCACAAGTAACAAGCCTTTTATGGCCAGAGCTAATAATAATTGTCTATAAACGAGCAACGTTGTCTACAAAAAAAAAAAAAAAAGGTTCAAATGGCTCTAAGCACTTTGGGACTTAACATCTGAGGTCATCAGTGCCCTAGACTTAGAACTACTTAAACCTAACTAACCTAAGGACATCAACACATCCGTGCCCGAGGCAGGATTCGAACCTGCGACCGTAGCAGCAGCCCGGTTCTGGACTGAAGTGCCTAGAACCACTCGGCCTCAGCGGCCGGCTGTTGTCTACAAGCCGCATGGTTTTTTAACCAGTTTTGTATGCTTCAGACTGTATAGTCATACAAAACTTCTACTACTAAATAAGTGCAAGGATTGTTGGGACTCAGAAGGTCCACATAGCAAAAATATACGTTCACAAACATATGTTACCAGTTATCCAGACAGCCATGCAAAGACTGTAACTGGATAGTTTTGGCTGATAGTTCTTGCAACTACGAGGGGCTATCAATAAGCAATGCGACACTCTTTCCTGAAAGCAGGATGGTTTTCTGCAGGATTCCAATACACCATATCATTCTCAACGCTTTCCGCTACAAAACTATACTTTTCAACATACTTTTCGACGGCCTTTCGCCACCTTACTGGGAAGGTCTATATGCCTGCGTTGTACCACTATAGTGGTCGACGTCGGAGCCAAAGTCTTACAGCGTCAGTAATCTCCCCATCATCGACGTAGTGCTTCCTGTAGAGCGCATCCTTCACTGGACCAAACAGATGGAAGCCGGAAGGTGCGAGATCGCGGTTGTAGGTTGGATGAGGCAGAACAGTTCAGTGAAGATTTGTGAACTCATCTCGAGAATGCAGACATGTGTGAGGCCTTGCGTTGTCAAGGAGAAGGAGAGGTTCGTTATCATTTTTGCGCACGCAAACACGCTGCAGTGTATTGTGCTAAACTTCAGAGTTGATCGTTGCACCGTGAGGAAGGACATCAAACAGATTAATCCCTTCAGAATTTCAGAAGACTGCCTCCACGATTTTACGGGCTGAGTTTGCGGCTTTGAACTGTTTCTTCAGAGGAAAGATGGTGTGGCGCCTCTCCGTGGATTATCTTTTCGTTTCCGGTTCGAAGTGATGAACCCATGTTTCAGCGCTGTGACGATGTTCGGCCAAAAACTGTCGCAACAGCTTCGTAATGCACAAGTAGTTTCGCACAGGTGGTCCACCATAGCTCTTTATAGTCTTCTGTTAGGTGGTGAAAAACCCGGCGGGCACACACCTTTGAGTACTCCAACTGGGGGACGAGTGTGTCAGCACAAACATACATACATACATACATTAATCCTTGTTCCATACGACATTTCGTAATGATGTGGAAGGTGTCACTTAAACGTAAGTTTTCTTTACACAAAATAATTAATTAATTAATTTTTTTACAGTTACTACTTCATATCTAAGAATTCATCCTTTGAGTAGAAGGAGTTGTCATTCAGAAATTCTTTTCATTTGCTTTTAAATGTTGGTTGACTATCTGTCAGACTTTCAATACGATTTGGCAAATGACCAAGTATTTTTGTGGCAGCATAATTCACCTCTTTCTGTTCCAAAGTGAGATTTAATCCAGAATAGTGAATATCATCCTTTCTTCTAGTGTTGTAGCTATGCACTTCGCTGTAATTTTTGAATTGGGATGGGTTATTAATGACAAATTTCATAAGTGAATATATGTATTGTGAAGGTATTTTGTGAATATCCCGAGTTCCTTAAATAAATGTCTGCAAGGTGATCTTGGGTAGGCTCCAGGTATTATTCTGATTACACGCTTTTGTGCAGTGAATATTTTCTCTCTTAATGACGAATTGCCCCAAAATATGATGCCATATGAAAGGAGTGAATAAAATAGCCATAGTAGGCTAATGTACTGATTTTCTTATGACCAAAATTTGCAATAACCGTTTCAGCAGATCATCGATGTGTTTCTTCCGATTCAATTTCTCATCAATGCACACACCCAGAAGTTTTGAGTATTCTGCCTTAGCAGCAGACTTCCGTTCATACTCTATATTTATCAATGGTGTTATGTCATTTACTGTACAGAATTGCATAAATTGCGTTTTCTGAAAATTTAGCGAGAGTCCATTTGTAGAGAACTACTTAATAATTTTCTGAAAGACATTATTTGCAATTTCCTCAGCTGATTATTGCTTCTTGGGTGTGATTACTATACTTGTATCGTCAGCAAAAAGAACTAACTTTGCATCTGCATGAATATAGAGTGGCAAGTCGTTAATATATTATATTAATATATTACATTAATATATTACATTAATATGGTATATTAAGAACAATAGGGGACCCAAGACTGAACTCTGTGGGACACCATTCTTGATAGCTCCCCAGTTAGAGGACTCTGCTGGTTTTTGTAGATTATCCATACTGTTAATTTCAACCTTTTGCGTTCTACAAATTAAGTATGAATTAAACCATGTATGCACTGTCCCACTCATACCACAATACTTAAGCTTATAGAGAAGAATTTCATGATTCGCTCAATCAAAAGCATTTGAGAGATCACAAAATATCCCAATGGGTGATGTTCGTTATTCATTGCATTTAATATTTGATCAGTGAAAGGATATATAGCATTTTCTGTTCAAAAGCCTTTCTGAAAACCAAACTGACATTTTGTTAGTACTTCATTTTTTACAGATACATGATGCTACTCTTGAATACATTACTTTTTGCAGAATTTTGGATAAAGCTCTCAGAAGTGAGACTAGGCGGTAGTTGTTAGCATCAGATCTATCCCCTTTTTTATGCAGTGGTTTAACAATAGCGTATTTTAGTTTATCTGGAAAAATTCCTTGTTTCAGTGACGTCCAGTTGAGCAACGAGATGTTTGATTGTAATCCGTCTACCATCTCGAATGAGTTTGTCCTTACGCTCCAACAATGGAACAGTCACAGCTTTGTGCGGCCGGGCAGGACGCGGGAAACCGGAAATATTTTTGCGACCTAGATGCGATGATCATCGACACCACGTTCAAGAACACGGCGTGCTTTCCTTCACTACCAGGTCTCCATAAACATTCTGCAAGCGCCTGTGAATAGCTGCAATGATTTTGTTTTCCGCAAAAAGAAACTCAGTGACAGCTGTGTGCTTGGAAAACATCTCCGTTATAGACTCCATTTTGAAGGCTACATATAGCGTCGCCACCTATCGGAACTTCATGAAACTATAGGGTCTGAAGCGGGAATATTCCCCGACGCCGCAAAACACAATTCCAAGCTTTTTCGACCGAAACTGGCCGAGGAAGAAGAAAAGTGTGTAAGGGTATTGTCATATCACTGGCTTAGTTGTGGAGTATCTTTGCGGGCAGCCGTGTCTGTGGAGAGTCGAGCGCGGGACACGGTACTGTTATGTTGTGTAGTGTGTAGCTCGGCATGTGAGAAGCAATGAAAACATGAGCTGTACCGTCGATAACGTGTTTATGTATCCTCTCGTTGCGTGTCGCACAGCATCGATCATCCACGCCGTGTTCGGTGTCCCAAAAGAGAATCAATGTGAATCAGTAAAAATTAGTTACCATAAAAGAGTGCAGTCAAGTGCCAGTGTATTGCAGCGAGCGTGAGGACGTGCGTTCAATCATCGCGTTTCCGCATCAACAATCAGCCGCGCCGCGACGGTTACGCGCACTCTCGTACAAGTGAGAACTGAGAACTGAAAAATTAACTTTACGAACAGTGTTATATCATTACTAGTGACAAAGAGGATTATTACCAGGTATCTGTATGTGTGATGAGCGTAAGAACTTTCGTTAAATCATTCGGCTTCCGCATCATCAACAATCACCCGCTCGTGTCGGTTACGCGTACGCTCGTCTAAATGATATTTTGTGGACTGTTAATCATCCATTAATTGGGATAACACTTCTGAACTGGAATGTAAACAGTGCAACCTGCGAGTTTCCGTTAATCGTCACAGAATATACACTCCTCGAAATGGAAAAAAGAACACATTGACACCGGTGTGTCAGACCCACCATACTTGCTCCGGTCACTGCGAGAGGGCTGCACACGCACGGCACAGCGGACACACCAGGAACCGCGGTGTTGGCCGTCGAATGGCGCTAGCTGCGCAGCATTTGTGCACCGCCGCCGTCAGTGTCAGCCAGTTTGCTGTGGCATACGGAGCTCCCTCGCAGTCTTTAACACTGGTAGCATGGCGCGACAGCGTGGACGTGAACCGTATGTGCAGTTGATGGACTTTGAGCGAGGGCGTATAGTGGGCATGCGGGAGGCCGGGTGGACGTACCGCCGAATTGCTCAACACGTGGGGCGTGAGGTCTCCACAGTACATCGATGTTGTCGCCAGTGGTCGGCGGAAGGTGCACGTGCCCGTCGACCTGGGACCGGACCGCAGCGACACACGGATGCACGCCAAGACCGTAGGATCCTACGCAGTGCCGTAGGGGACCGCACCGCCACTTCCCAGCAAATTTGGGATACTGTTGCTCCTGAGGTATCGGCGAGGACCATTCGCAACCGTCTCCATGAAGCTGGGCTACGGTCCCGCACACCGTTAGGCCGTCTTCCGCTCACGCCCCAACATCGTGCAGCCGGCCTCCAGTGGTGTCGCGACAGGCGTGAATGGAGGGACGAATGGAGACGTGTCGTCTTCAGCGATGAGAGTCGCTTCTGCCTTGGTGCCAATGATGGTCGTATGCGTGTTTGGCGCCGTGCAGGTTAGCGCCACAATCAGGACTGCATACGACCGAGGCACACAGGGCCAACACCCGGCATCATGGTGTGTGGAGCGATCTCCTACACCGGCCGTACACCTCTGGTGATCGTCGAGGGGACACTGAATAGTGCACGGTACATCCAAACCGTCATCGAACCCATCGTTCTACCATTCCTAGACCGGCAAGGGAACTTGCTGTTCCAACAGGACAATGCACGTCCGCATGTATCCCGTGCCACCCAACGTGCTCTAGAAGGTGTATGTCAACTACCCTGGCCAGCAAGATCTCCGGATCTGTCCCCCATTGAGCATGTTTGGGACTGGATGAAGCGTCGTCTCACGCGGTCTGCACGTCCAGCACGAACGCTGGTCCAACTGAGGCGCCAGGTGGAAATGGCATGGCAAGCCGTTCCCCAGGACTACATCCAGCATCTCTACGATCGTCTCCATGGGAGAATAGCAGCCTGCATTGCTGCGAAAGGTGGATATACACTGTACTAGTGCCGACATTGTGCATGCACTGTTGCCTGTGTCTATGTGCCTGTGGTTCTGTCAGTGTGATCATGTGATGTATCTGACCCCAGGAATGTGTCAATAAAGTTTCCCCTTCCTGTGACAATGAATTCACGGTGTTCTTATTTCAATTTCCAGGAGTGTAGTTGTTCATACCAGACGTCGAACATTGTTGTGTTTTAACGTTGAGTTGCTCCCCTTATTTGCCTGAATATTTCGATAAATAATTTCAGGCAAGCCAGCAGCACTGTGGAGCAGAACAGTACGACCGCCGCGGGATTATCAGGTACGTGGAGTGGGCAGGGCGACGGTCACGAAACGATAAGTCAGTTTATGGGTCCCCCACCCCCGTTTTCTACTCCAGGGCGTGTTAGAAGTGTTGTATTACTTACCCAACGCCCCTCGTATGTATACTAAATATCTCTGGATCACTAGGAGAGAATATTTTATTTTTGTGCACCAGTGTCAGAGACAGGGCTAGAGACTGTACTCATTTTTCTAAATTATTGAGGCACCGCCCCTAATTCAAACTGCTCAGCTTAAATAACTATACAGTTGGGCGGCCACAGAGAGGAAGAGAGCATAGGTGCTTCATTCTGAACGATGCCAGTCTGACTATGACCGCATGGTTTACTGACTGTATAAATGCTGAAACTTCCTGGCAAATTAAAACTGTGTGCCGGACCGAGATTCGAACTCGGGACCTTGCCGGCGAAAGGCAAAGGTCCCGAGTTCGAGTCTCGGTCCAGCACACAGTTTTAATCTGCCAGGAAGTTTATATCAGCGTACACTCCGCTGCAGAGTGAAAATCTCATTAGACTGCAAAGATTGGATGTAGGAGTACTTCTAACCTCCCTTCCCCCCTCTCCTCCCCCAAGAAAGTTACTTCACCGTTCCCACTTCTATCGCGCATAGCTACGTCCTGCAGATTGGCACTCGTGCTGGCCGGAGGTGTGGTGCGAGGAACGGGCGGCTATCGTTTTGGGTGCGAAGCAGGATCGATGTAGCGGCTGCGGCTGCCGATGCTGATGGAAGGCGAAGCGAGGCGAGGCGACAGGAAGTGATTGTCGCGGGCGGCGTGGCCGCCGACGCTGGTGCCGATGGCAGCCCGGCTGGTAATGAGGCACGAGGCGGCGCCGATGGCCCGAGAGGCTGACGGGATGAGCCGGGGCAGTGGGGTGGGGGCGAACCTACTCAGGGACCTAATTGGGGCCGCCGGCAGCCCGACCTGATCAGCGACGCCGAGGCGTGGCCTTATCGCGCTGTAATAACGCCGAGACAAGCAGCGCTAAGGGGTGGGGGGGTTGGGACTCGCTCCAGTCATTTTAAGGGCTAGGTTACTCCACAGCGGGCCACCGAGCAGCGGGCCGTACGCTCATTAAGGATTCTCATCCCTGAGGTTCACGCGATGATGGCAGATGCGGTGGCCCCAGGCAAATATCCTAGTGGTTGGCACACTGTAGCGGGTTTCGTAGCCGAAGACTACAGTATCTTACAAGATAAGGGAAATCCTTGCCGGAAGATATGGAGTATTCTGTTTAAGATACCTCATTTTGTTTGAGCGCAGTGTATGATCCCGCATTTTCTAAGAAATGCTGTACGGTAGTTTTGCTGACTATTTCCGTTACTTTTATTGTGTATCTACATCTACAGGGTGTTCCAAAAAGGTACGGCCAAACTTTCAGGAAACATTCCTCACATACAAATAAAGAAAAGATGTTATGTGGACATGTGTCCGGAAACGCTTAATTTCCATGTTAGAGCTCATTTTAGTTTCGTCAGTATGTACTGTACTTCCTCGATTCACCGCCACTTTGCCCAATTGAAGGAAGGTAATGTTGACTTCGGTGCTTGTATTGACATGCGAGTCATTGCTATTCAGTACTAGCATCAAGCACATCAGTGCGTAGCATCAACAGGTTAGTGTTCATCACGAACGTGGTTTTGCAGTCAGTGCAATGTTTACAAATTCGGAGTTGGCAGATACCCATTCGATGTATGGATTAGCACGGGGCAATAGCCGTGGCGCGGTACGTTTGTATCGAGACAGATTTCCAGAACGAAGGTGTCCCGACAGGAAGACGTTCGAAGCAATTGATCGGCGTCTTAGGGAGCACGGAACATTCCAGCCTATGACTCGTGACTGGCGAAGACCTAGAACGACGAGGACACCTGCAATGAACGAGGCAATTCTTCATGCAGTTCACGATAACCCCAATGTCAGCGTCAGAGAAGTTGCTGCTGTACAAGGTAACTTTGACCACGTCACTGAATGGAGTGCTACGGGAGAGCCAGTTGTTTCAGTACCATATACAGCGTGTGCAGGCACTATCAGCAGCTGATTTGCCTCCACGGGTACACTTCTGGGAATGGTTCATCCAACAATGTGTCAATCCTCATTTCAGTGCAAATGTTCTCTTTACTGATGAGGCTTCATTCCAACGGGATCAATTTGTAAATTTTCACAATCAACATGTGTGGGCTGACGAGAATCCGCACGCAATTGTGCAATCACGTCATCAACACAGATTTTCTGTGAACGTTTGGGCAGGCATTGTTGGTGATGTCTTGATTGGGCCCCATATTCTTCCACCTACGCTCAATGGAGCATGTTATCATGATTTCATACGGGATACTCTACCTGTGCTGCTAGAACATGTGCCTTTACAAGTACGACACAACATGTGGTCCATGCACGATGGAGCTCCTGCACATTTCAGTCGAAGTTTTCGTACGCTTCTCAACAACAGATTCGGTGACCGATGGTTTGGTAGAGGCGGACCAATTCCATGGCCTCCACGCTCTCCTGACCTCAGCCCTCTTGACTTTCATTTATGGGGGCATTTGAAAGCTCTTGTCTATGCAACCCCTGTACCAAATGTAGAGAATCTTCGTGCCCGTATTGTGGACGGCTGTGATACAACGCGCCATTCTCCAGGGCTGCATCAACGTATCAGGGATTCCATGCGACGGAGGGTGCATGCATCTATCCTCGCTAACGGAGGACGTTTTGAACATTTGCTGTAACAAAGTGTTTGAAGTCACGCTGGTACGTTCTGTTGCTGTGTGTTTCCATTCCATGATTAATGTGATTTGAAGAGAAATAATAAAATGAGCTCTAACATGGAAAGTAAGCGTTTCCAGACACATGTCCACATACCATATTTTCTTTCTTTGTGTGTGAGGAATGTTTCCTGAAAGTTTGGCAGTACCTTTTTGTAACACTCTGTATACTCCGTAATCCACCATACGGTGCGTGGCGGAGGGTACCTCGTACCACAACTAGCATCTTCTCTCTGTTCCATTCCCAAACAGAACGAGGGAAAGGTGACTGCCTATATGCCTCTGTACGAGCCCTAATCTCTCTTATCTTTGTTGTCTTTCCGCGAAACATAAGTTGGCGGCAGTAAAATTGTACTGCAGTCACCGTCAAATGCTGGTTCTCTAAATTTCCTCAGTAGCGATTCACGAAAAGAACGCCTCCTTTCCTCTAGAAACTCACACCCAAGTTCCTGAAGCATTTCCTTAACACTCGCGTGATGATCAAACCTACCAGTAACAAATCTAGCAGCCCGTCTCTGAATTGCTTCTATGTCCTCTCTCAATTCGACCTGATAGGAATCCCAAACGTTCGAGCAGTACTCAAGAATAGGTCGTATTAGTATTTTATAAGCAATCTCCTTTACCACATCTTCCCAAAATTCTACCAATGAACCGAGGACAACTATTCGCCTTCCCCACAACTGCCATTACATGCTTGTCCCACTTCACATCGCTCTGAAATGTTATCCCCAAATATTTAATCGACGTGACTGTGTCAAGGGCTACACTACTAATGGAGTATTCAAACATTACGGGATTCTTTCTCCTATTCATCTGCATTAGTTTACATTTATCTATATTTAGAGTTTGCTGCCATTCTTTACACCAATCACAAATCCCGTCCAAGCCATCTTGTATCCTCCTACAGTGACTCAACGACGACACCTTTCCGTACACCACAGCATCATCAGAAAACAGCCGCACATTGCTGTCCACTCTATCCAAAAGATCATTTATGTAGATAGAAAACAACAGAGGACCAACTACACTTACCTGGGGGCACTCCAGATGATACCCTCACCTCCGATGAACACTCACCATCGAGGACAACGTACTGGGTTCTATTACTTAAAGTCAAGTGGGTCCGGTGCTTTCTCCTAACTATTCGGTACGGCTTTTTGTTTCAGGGGTCTACAGAATATTATGGTTAACTTAGACGTACAAGAGGTGATCAAAAATTTCCGTGTGAAGGTCGTACAGTCCAGCATCGGTATGTCAATCCGGCAAAATCGCCATGAGCATTGAGGCAATCGTCACACCGATCCACTAGGTTGCGGATACGCGTTTGGTAAAACACCGTGACCTCACAGTCCGTAACTGACTGCTGCACATCTTCGTCCTACAGGAATCGTAGACCCTTCAAGGCTTTTCTTAGGGCACCTAAGCAGTGATAATCGGATGGGGAGAGACCATGTCTGTAAGGGCGGGTGCTCGAGTATCTCCTACCTGTCGATAATGGATGAGACCGGTCTCCCACATCGACCGGCGTCTTGTGTCGAAGCGCAACCAGCACGGAACTTGACGCACCTTTCCACAACGGTTGTTTTCGACTCTCATTCTGTCCCAAACACATTCTTCATTCTCCGCTGGATGTCTGCCAGCCGTTGTGTCCTAGCGGTTCTAGGCGCTTCAGTCCGGAACCGCGCGGCTGCTACGGTCGCAGGTTCGAATCCTGCCTCGAGCATGGATGTGTGTGATGTCCTTAGGTTAGTTAGGTTTAAGTAGTTCTAAGTCTAGGGGACTGACGACCTCACATGTTAAGTCCCATAATGCTCAGAGCCATTTGAACCATTTGATGGATGTCTATCGGTGTTCGTTCTTCGGCGCCAGGAAAAAAATGAAAGCGCTGTGGTGCTATTGGGGTGTATTTGGTAATAACGTCGCCATAGTTTACGTTCCCCCTCATACTGCTCGCACTTCAGAAGGACCGGGAAGCCACAGTAATCCCTTCCCTAAATGTGGGCGCTTACATATCCGCATCTGATTGCATATACGCTGCAGAAACGCCCTCAAACTGAAACTTCTTGATCGCTCCTTATAAATTCTGTGTGGAGCTTTTTCGAGTTTAGCAATTTCAGGAGTTTCTCGACGCCACTGTCACTAATATTTCTAAAAATGGTTCAAATGGCGCTGAGCGCATCTGAGGTCATCAGTCTCCTAGACTTAGAACTACTTAAACCTAACTAACACACATCCATGCCCGAGACAGGATTAGAACCTGCGACTGTAGAGCAGCAGTGCGGTTCCAAACTGAAGCGTCTAGAACCGCTCGGCCACGACGGCTGGCCACTAATATCTCTAGCAGGCTACTCATCTTTTTTGTATTATGAGAATTAAAATGGGACAGTACTCTTTGACCTTCCAGTGTTATAATTTGAAAAATTTGAAAAAGCATTTCAGATTACTGGTTTTGCTTTGTTACTCTCAATTTCAGTTGCTGTGCCATTCACGATTTCCTGCACAAGAATGCAGGTTGCGATTCAAATTCTGGACGCACAGCCGCTCTTGTTCCGCTAAGTGCGGCAGTCTGTAAACCGCCGACTTACACCGTGCAGCCAAGTCGGAGGTGAAACGTTTGGACCTCTTTTGTACTTTAGTGCACGTATGACGCTTTGGCTGAGTTTCTGAACAAATATGGAACATCGACTCATTAGCATATCCGAACCATATCCTCCAGGTTCGATGCCTCATACCGACGAATCCACACATATCTCAACATGCTATCCCCATTAAAAAATGTCCAGTTAGCCGTCTCACACATCGTACTGTAACAAGCTTTGTAGGTGATTTTTGATACATCATATATATATAAATGCCCTAACAGGTAAAATCCTTAGCTTAAATGAGGCTATTCGCAGAAGACGCCCTTGTGTTCATGGAGGCGACACCGTTACAAGCTCCACAGACAGAGCCAGAGGCATATAATGACGGTCAGTGCACGGTGTAAATATTCGCAGCCCACCCTCAGCATAAATAAATCAATTGTAGTACGTGTAAGTAGAGGAAAGGATCTGCTTAACTATATCAATCGAGGATCAGTCCCAGTAAACACTCACAACCACCAAGTATCTCTGCCCGTAGTGGTTCAAGGTGAAACAACCGATTCTCGAGTATTGTTCACGAGTATGGGATCCTTACCAGATACTAATAACAGCAAAGATGCATAAGATCTAACGAAGAGCAGCGCGTTTCCTCTCGGGGCCTTTTAGTTGGCGTGGCGAAAATGCTAAACAGTCTCCATTGGCAGGCGATACAAGAGAGCTGTAGTGTATTGCGGAGAGGTTTACAACTGAAATTCCGAAAGAATTACCCAGGGTAATAGTGGGGCCACTTATTACTTCATCTCAGATATGTCTCGCAGAAGGACCAGTCGAGAAGAGGAAAGAAATTGGAGGCCATAGAAAGGTTTACCGCCAATCATTCTTCCCACGCCCCCAGTGCAGCGCCGACGAGGAAATGATAATGGTACCGGAAATACCCTCAACCATACACTGTACTGTGGCCAGCGAATTGCAAAGATAGATGTAGACATTCTATGAAAGTGTAGTTCATGAAGGAAGAGAGATCTTAGAAAACACGTGTTCGACCAATTTTCGAATACCCTGCTTTACGACATGGCCTTACCGTTTGATTAATGGGAAAGGTGTAAAGGAATTCATAGAAGAGCAGCACGATTTGTCACGTTTTTGTTGAGACACTGCGGGAGCGTAGCAGAAATGCTGAAACAGCTGCAGTGGTAGGCGTTACAAGACAGACGCACAGCACTGCTCAGAGACTGAATAAGACTCCAAGAATCTGAAATTACGCGCTCTCACATACATCTCGCGTAACGACCGCGACACTAAGATTAGATAAATTATGATAATGCTTACCATCACTATTCGTTTTCAAAGAAATATGATTCGTTTTAGCTACGCAAGTATCTGGTAGAAAATTCAGAAAAAAATCGATGTGACTCGGACACAGCAGGTTCAGATAGACTTGTGTTCTTCCGCATTAGGCGCGTGCTTGGCAGTTGGTGCTCTCTTACGACATTCAAAAGGCTCTTAAATCTTTGAATTTCGATTTTTCGAAAATGCATGAGAATGACATCGCGCTAGAGCAGCAATCATATTGTCGAAATATGTACTTTTTTCATTTCGTTTATTACACATTTAAAAATCTGTTACCTAGTATTTTAAATCAGGTCGTACATTTTACAATTTTGCAAATAATAATACAAAACGTCACATATTACAAGCAAATATCGTTTTCAGCATAGAAAAAACAGAGTAATTATAATGAGCTACATAAAAAATTGTTATTGATTTCGAAAAGGCTTCTGGTTGTGTGAACAGAAAGAAATGATAGGACATAATACTATAGCTGTATATCCTGTACATTTTACTGAACCAATAAAAAGCATAGACAAGGGTAAAAAAATAGTAATAATAGTTGGCAATAACAAAACTGAAGAAATTCCTACCAGTAAAGTACTTAAAAAGGCTGAGCTTGTTACAAACCTTATTTAATGTATACATAAATGATTCCATTAAAGTATGTCTAGCTTTAATTTTCTAGGATATAGTCTATGACACAGAAAATAATATTAACAAATGTCATTCAGTATGCGAAACGACAATTAAAACATTCCAAACCCAAATGCGAAAGGAAACATAATTACAATTTTATACAGCCACGACCACATCTATACTGCCATATTCAGGAGAGTCACGGATTCCTAAAAACGTGATAATCTACAAGTAACAGAGATGAGATTTCTCAGGAAAATCGTAGGTGTTACGAGGCACGATCATATAAGAAATGAGGATATTAAGAGTAAACTAAATATTTATAATATTAATGAAAACACTCAAGAAAATAATACATTATGGAAACAGCACCTGTGAAGAATCAGGGTAGCCAGTATCACACATAAAGCGATGCTTTACCAGCCAAGAAAAAGAAGGGACTTAGGAAGACCAGAGCGAGATGGCAGTGACAATTGAAGAGTTAATAGGCACATGTGCCCAAAGCTTCGAATACAGAAGAAGAAAGAAATTAAAATGTTAAAAGAAACGGAGGCTGTTAAATAAAATTTTTAGTAATTTAGAGCAACATAACAGAAAGACAGATAACGATCGATGATATGGTTGCCCTTCACCATCAATGATCGGAAGGGAAAGTCTCGGAACTGCATCCACTTTTGCCTTTCGATTTGGCATTACTAGTTTCATACGCAATTTGACTGTGTATTAAGGGTTAGTTTCTTAAATTAGTTAATCAGAGTTTTTGGAGAGTTTTAACGTGACCATTAGGCAACAACAGCAGGTCGCTGTTTACAGAATGTTACGAAACACGTTTTAAGGCAATTGTTATGGTAGTTATCGCTGTCAGTTGTTTATGGGGCTTATCAGGGAGGTACATCTCAGACTTTACTACCAGGTGGTTATAATTAAAGTGCAGCAACTCACAGAAGTCCGCTGTGGGCTATAATTATCTTATGGAAGCGAATCTTGGTAGATATGCTAATGCGTCAATCTGGAACCGTTTTACGATGGAAGAAATAGTTAAAATTTTTGGCCATCAGGTGCAAATCTGGCGCTGTGAATGCAAGAAAGACGTATAGAGATGTTGCCATACCTGATGGATTAGGAATGGGACGTGGACAGGAAAGGCAAGCAAGTGACAAAGGCATGAAGTTGATTTCACTATTAACCGCCGCTTACACAGTTTGTTCAGTATGAGCACCTGGTACGTCAATGTAGCCGCTCCATACGAAAGGACGTGTGTAACTGTGTGAAAACCCACCAACAAGAATAATTATGATGTGTGTATTATGTACAGTACTTTATGTGTGATGCAAATTATGTGACGTTTATAACACTTGTATGAGGTACGTTTTTATAAAAATAATAATAATAATCGTTACCATAGAATATACCAGAGAACAAAACATTTACTCTGTTATGGTAATCGCAGAAAGAATAATTAGTTATTATTATATGAGATCTTCACGCCATTCACATTATTAAAAGAGCCATTAAAAATGTTCACTCTCTCCATTAGTAGATGCCTCTGTGATCGGTCGAATGTACAATCAGTAAAGGCTGCTGTAGAGCAAAAGGTGTTTAAAAGTTACAAATATTTTACTATATGAATTAAAAATACGTGTTGAAATTATGTAATGTTTGTTGCTAACATTGCATGTCAAATAATCCTGCCCTAAAAAGAATTTAGCCCCGTTTTTAGCAACAGAAGGAATATCGCCGGTTACTCTCATTAGAAATTACTTCAACTGCGCGAAAAACGCGCAACTTGGAGTGAATTATGGTAATTTAAACATTTTCTAGTCCAGCACTGCAGTGGGCGACAATATTATCTTTTGCAATTAGTTTTTTCGTTTGATTGGTTAAAAATAACACGGATGGGTCTTGGCCTGAACTCATGTAAAAATGTAGAATCTTGTTTGGAGAATTACAATGTTTTTCTCGGTTAAAAGCATTTATATAAGGAAATCAGACTAGCAACATCAGAATTCCCGGTATTTTCAGCTTATTTAACCAGAGTAACAATGTCCCAGTCACAGTTATATACTTCTCTCCAAGGTACGTAGTGGGTGATCAAAAAGCCAGTATAAATTTGAAAACTTAATGAAACACGGAGTAATGTAGATAGAGAGCTAAAAACTGACACACCTGCTTGGAATGACATGGGGTTTTATTAGAACGAAAAAAAACCATATTGTTAGACGCCTGAAAGATCTCTTGCGCGCGTCGTTTGGTGATGGTCGTGTGCTCAGTTGACACTTTCGTCATGCTTGGCCTTCCAGGTCCCCGGACCTCAGTCCGTGCAATTATTGGCTTTGGGGTTACCTGAAGTCGCAAGTGTATCGTGATAGACCGACATCTCTAGGGATACTGAAATACAACATCCGACGCCAATGCCTCACCATAACCCCAGACATGCTTTACAGTGCTGTTCACAACATTATTCCTCGACTACAGCTATTGTTGAGGAATGATGGTGGACATATTGAGCATTTCCTGTGAATAACATCATCTTTGCTTTGTCTTACTTTGTTATGCTAATTATTGCCATTCTGATCAGGTGAAGCGCCATCTGTCGGACATTCTTTGAACGTTTGTATTTTTTGGTTCTAATAAAACCCCATGTCATTCTAAGTATGTGTGTCAATTTGTACCTCTCTATCTACATTATTCCGTGATTTATTCAGTTTTCAAATGCATACCGACTTTTTGATCACCCGGTATATTGTACACCACCTAAAAGAAAATCTCTCTCTGTAAAGGAAAGACTGTATTTTTATTTCAAGAATAAAACTCACGCAGAACAAATAACAATAATAGTTATTATAGTCAAGTTTAAAGATAATTTTTAAATAATAAACTAAAAACTGAATTATATCAAAAACAGAAGAGACAGTATACCGATTAGATGCTGTACAACGCCATATTTGCCAGTTTTGCAGGTTGTGGCAAAACCTGGAATTTGTCTTTTTCTAGCGTCAATCCGTTCCGCATTAAACCATCATCATATCTACCAAGTTTCGCTGTCATACAATAATATCGTCTCACATTGGATCTCCGTGGGTAGTTGGATTTTAATTAAAACCACCCGGTACATTTTTCAGACAAATAGGCAACATCATTGAGCCGTTGAGTGTACGCTTGCCGTGTGAGGGCGATGCAGCTGCAGCAGCCGCGGCCAGTGAGGCAGGGGTCGGCTGTTTATGAGGTGAGCTGTAGTGTAGCGTAGTGCAGTGAGGCAGCCACCTCCCTGTCCCTGGAGAGGGTAGGAGCAGGCCGCGATTTCAATTACGACTCGCGACGGCGCCGCCGCTGGCGCTGCCTCCTCACGCGAGATATTAGCGGGTAGAGAGAGGGAGGGGGGGGGGGGGGGGTAGGCGCCGACTTGCTGGTGTGCTAATTCTCTGCTGCTGGTGCCGTCTCGTCCCACTCTGGCCAATTAAGGGCGCGTTAGCAGAGGGACAGAGTCAGCCTCTGCTGGGCTGCCTACCGCGGCCATGCTGGTGTGAGCGTGCACGGCCATCCGCTGCAGTGGTCGCCACATTTGGAGGGGACTGTGGCGCGTTCCAAGTGATGTCAACTCTGGGCCCTCAGAGATCTGCAGCAACACATCTGTTGGGAGTTTGTTGGAATGGTCATTTTTCTCAGGATCTACAACAGAGGTCAGCCACATTTTTTTGAAAACAATGTCAATGGTGCTATTTCTTTAACGTTTGGAGTATATACAATAAGTTACCAGCACGACCTTGAGTTCAGAAATTTGCCTCCAGGAAACGAAAGGTCTTTGGCAAACTTTCCATGCGTCATGCCTGAGTAAACACACACACCAAAAAACGGGTTGCATCACCTCGGCTCCGAGAGTTCCGGAATCTGTACAGAAAATTGGAATAGACATCAACATAGTCGGCCGCGGTGGTCTCGCGGTTCTAGGCGACTGCTACGGTCGCAGGTTCGAATCCTCCCTCGGGCATGGATGTATGTGCTGTCCTTAGGTTAGTTAGGTTTAAGTAGTTGTAAGTTCTAGGGGACTGATGACCACAGCAGTTGAGTCCCATAGTGCTCAGAGCCATTTGATTTGAACATCAACATAAACATCATTTCCGCACTTTTTATTGCTCATGAAAACCACACATTGTATGTTGCACCACCATACAGCAAGACCTTCAGAGGTGGTCGTCCAGATTGCTGCACACACCTGTACCTATAATAACCAGCAGCACGTCCTCTTGCACTGATGCATGCCTGTATTCGTCATGGTATACTAATAACAAGTTCATCAAGGAACTGTTGGCCCAGATTGTCCCACTCCTCAACGACGATTCGGCGTAGATCCCTCAAAGAGATTGTCGGCCCCACATTATGCCACCTCAAAAACAGCAGGTAACCTCCACCTTGCTTCACTCTCTGGACAGTGTGTCTAAGTTGGTCAGCTGGCCGGGTTGCCTCCAAACTCGTCTCCAACGATTGTCTGGTTGAAGGCATACGCGACACTCATTGTCGAAGAGAACGTAAGGCCAATCCTGAGCGGTTCATTCGGCATTTTGTTGGGCCCATCTATACCACGCTGCATGGTGTCGGGGTTGCAAAGATGGACCTCTCCATGGACGCCGGGAGTGAAGTTACGCATCATGCAGCTTATTGTACACAGTATGAGTCGTAACACGACGTTCTGTGGCTGCCCCAAAAGCTTCATTAAACATGGTAGCGTTGCTGTCAGGGTTCCTGCGAGCCATAATCCATAGGTAGCGGTCATACAACTACAGTAGTCGCCCTTAGGCGGCCTGAACGAGGCATGTCTTCGGCAGTTCCTGTTTCTTTGTATCACCTTCATGTCCGAACAGCATCGCTTTGGTTCACTCCGAGACGTATGGGCACTTCCCTTGTTGAGAGCTGTTCCTAGTACAAAGTAACAATGAGGACGCGATCGAACCGCGGTACTGAGCGTCTAGGCATGTTTCAACTACAGACAACACGATCCGTGTACCTTCTTCTGGTGGAATGACTGAGTCGGTCACTGTGGCCGAGAGGTTCTAGGCGCTTCAGTCCAGAAACGCGCTGCTGCTATGGTCGCAGGTTCGAATCCTGCCTCGGGTATTGATGTGTGTGACGTCCTAATGTTAGTAAGGTTGAAGCAGTTCTTAGTCTAGGCGACTGATGACCTCAGATGTTAAGTCCCATAGTGATTAGAGCCTTTTGAACCATTATGAACTGGAACTAATCGGCTGTCGAACCCCCTCCGTCTAATAGTCGCTGCTCATGTATGGTTGTTTACATCTCTGAACAGTCAGAGTGACCGTGTCTGTGATACAATATCCACAGTCAACGTCTATCTTCAGGACTCCTGGAAACTGGGGTGATGCAAATCTTTTTTTTTTTGATGTGTGTATAATTGCAATGTATTTATTTCCATTTGCAGCTTGTGATATAATTCTACTATCCTTTTCCCTGTGGCTTCGCCAGCTTGTGCTTTCGACACATATATTGAACAAATCTTCTCTCCCCATTTTCTGTGGCTACCTCTTCCACCTTGTGGCTGTCCACTCATTCTCCCACCTCTGTATGTCTCCTCCTCCCCACTCTCTCTGTCTCTTCATCTCCCCCCTCTCTTTGTCCATTTCCTCCATCCCTTCTCTCTGACCATATCGTCCTCTCGCACCCTCTTTCCATCTCTGCCATCCAGTCTGCCTTTACCTCCAGTTCACTACCTCTCTACACCTTCCACATAACACATACATCCCCCGCCACTTCCATTCTCTCTCTGCCCATTTTTTCCTACCACACATTCTCTCCTACTCTTTCATCCTACTTCCAGTTATGCTCATTCATATGTGTAGTCCCTGCATGCTTATTTTATTTATTTATTTTTTTGAGTCATCGATATTCTGACTGGTTTGATGTGGTTCACCACAGATTCCTCTCCTGTGTCAACCTCCTCACCACAGAATGGCATTTTCAACCTACATCCTCAATTATTTGCTGGGTGCATTTCAGTCTCTGTTTTCCTCTACAGTTCCTACCCTACAATACAGTTCAATAAAGCAAACTGATACTTCTCCTACAACACACCTATCATGCAGAAGAGGCTGCACATCAGGCACTTGAAAATCATTTATTTGCCCCTGATGTACAGGCCGCCATGCAAAACAGGTCATTAAAGCAGGCTCATACTACTCCACTGCAATGTGGCTGTCAATCAGTGCAGCCTACATATCATGGCCCAGAAAACTGTTTCTTGCACCTGACGTATAGGCTGCCTTGTAAAGCAGGTTGATTTGGTACATCAATACTGTTCCCACACAAAATAACTGTCATTCAGTGCAGCCTATATGCCAGGAGTTGCAAAAAAGTAGTTTTTGTCTGTACCACCACCTTTATTGGAGATAGGAGTTATAAACTCTAAAGTGATAATACTTGCGAGGCTCACTGTGTCTGTTCCAAATTTGGTTGAAATCGATTCAGGGATTCGGGAGGAGATCCCACTGATATATAACAGATGCAACTCTCTGCTCTTTTCATAAATCTGAGAGTGATTATGACCAACTGATCTATTCTCAATCGATTGCCTGATATGAAAACTGCTTTTCTACGTAATAAAAGTTGGTTGTGATGTAACATGATAGGTATTTTAGGTCACTATACACATTTGCTTTAAATTATCCATCCCCAACTATATTGAAGTTTTCACTTACTTTTATTTTATGAGCTTTCTTGATGCCACTGAACTTTACATATTTGCTTCCTGCTTTAGAAATTATCCCAGTGATTTTTGTCATTGTATGTGTTTGGCCCTTGCACTTCCTTTCAACCTGGTTCAGTTAGTGCATTATATACATTATTTACATGCGATCACAACTGGCAGTTTGTGAGGGACTTCCAATGTCATTAGGATGCACAGAACTATCTACATAATTGGCCAACAGAATAACTTAAAATTTCATGAACTTAATTTAAGTCCTAAGACATATCTAAATTCTGACATAGAACTTCTGTTCCCATGACGTCACTAACCACTAGAACAAAAGCAACAGATTCAGCAGAATGGGGGAGGGTGGTAGCCTGTGGCCAGTTGTTGCCGTGAGAGCCCGGGAGTGGTGTCAACAGCTGTTGATGTTCTTATGTTTTTAAGACGATGCTATATTGCTTTTGCCAGCATGAAATTGGCAATACTGATGTAGCGACATAGTTTAGTGCCTCTAAACAGTGTTTTTTAATTTTGCAAAAAAATAGACAAATATTACTCAATTTCTTGTTTGTTTTACAAAACTGATCCATGGACATGCAACATAAGTAAGTATATCCACAGAAGTTGTGGATTTGAGAATCTATGTTGTAAATAAGTGCCCTAATTAATACCGTTTCAAATAACCTATTATTAGATCTCCCTCTCAGCACTGAGAGTTCTGGGCACTGTTGGTGACGGCCATGAAAGGTTATCAAGACAAATGGAGTGTCGGAATGTTGTCCGACTACTGTTGGTCGAAGTGACGTTTCTGAGGGAAAGTATCGGAGACACGGAAGCCAATATTTTGAGGTATGATTCTTTACTAATTTTTTTAATCTCCCTTGTGCAATAACAGATATTTTGCTGTCTACATTTTGAAATCCTGTTCCAAAAGGGTATCATCAGATTCAGATAATACCTAGACAGCAATACGAATATGCAAAATGATTGTTACTTAAAAACTGAGGCCAGTGCAGAAATTATGAAGTTAGATCTCAATTCAATGGCGATTTATAGTCCAGAAACGTTCCGTGTTGTTCTGGTGTCTGAAACAAATATTTTTTGTTGCTCTTTATAATCAGTGGCCTTGAGAAATTACTGAAAGAGTTAAAACTCTAGGGCCCAATGGGATTCTTTTCAGATTCTATACAGAAGTGGTAGTTGATTTAGATCCTCATTTAACCACAATACAAGAAACGTGCCCAGTACTTTGAGGAAGGTGCAGGTTGCATCCATCTATAAGAACGCTAGTAGATGCTATCCATAAAACTACCGTCTAGCAGAATTCACGTCACTATTTTGTACAATCTTAGAACATATTCTGAGCTGAAACGAAATGAGTTATCTCGAATAAAATGACTTCTTATTTGCCAACGAGCATGGACTCCAGAAACATCGATCAGGCGAAACCCAACTTGCGCATATCTCATATGACATACTGAAAACCGTGAGTCAAGACAAGCAGATTGAGAGACTATTTCTTGACTTACAAAAGGCAGTCAGCATGAGACCAGCACTTATTACCGCAACTAAGATCGTATGGATAGCGAAAAGTAATTCGTGACTACTATGAAAATTTTACACTAGGTGGAGACAGCATGTTACCTTTGATGGACAATTATCGACAGAAGCAGAAGCAAATTCAGTATTGCCTTAGGGGTCTGTATTAGGACCTTAGTTGTCTATGTTTTACTTTAACGATCTTGCAGACTTTTCACAAACAACAGTTTGATTTGTAATGAAGTAATGTCTGAAAAATCTGCACAAATATTCACCCGAATCTTGATAACATTTCAAAGATTTGGACAACATTGTCTGTGGATTGCAACGATCTGGTACTAATTTTGATTAAACTAACAGTCGAGATCGGAATAAGATTTGTCTATAATTACCAATCTCGGCTTGTGTTAAAGCCATCCTCAGGTTTTTTAGGCCCCCCTATGGCTGATGCTGGTGGTTCCTCAGTTCTTCAAGTGATACCATGATGGTACACTGAGTTGATCGTCCAAGTGCAACACGCTTGTAACTCCATTCCACAAGATAAAATCCGGCACCTGCACAACACAATGCTTGCACCGTTGCTTTCTTGCATTCAGCACTGTGCTATTAACGTACCAATTTCATATTTGCAATGGCTTATCTCGTACCTATATTAACCTATGATATTGCAATGTTGATCAGTTAAATGTATTATATAGACGAACGTATTCCAGAAATTTCATTACTTTACATTTATTACTTTTTGTTGTTGCGATTTTTTCCGTCAGTGTATATCTAAAATACGCTTCGCGTTGAACTTACAAGACTCTCTAAAAGAGAAGGCCATTAGCTACAACTGCTTCTACTCATTAGAAATAAAAGTATCACTTTTGTAAATACGTGTCTAATAGACAACACAACAAAACCTACGTAACTGGAAATGTGTGTTTGACAGACACTAAGATATTAGAAAACAACTATTACTTCACCTATATCCGTCATCATCAGTACTGACTTACACAATAAAACTGACAAAGAAATTATATGAAGGCAGTGAGGCATGCCGCCAGTAGCGCAGACAGTCTTGTTAACATAACAAAATAAAAATGCTCGGGTGTTCCTCATGCACATACAACGTTTTAAGGGTTAAAATGTGTTCGCGACCGGGGTTCGAACATGTCACGTTGCCTTTGGAGGTGAAGCTCTTGCCACCTGCGCTATCCAAACCACACCAGGACTCCCACCACACCATCACTTCTGCCAGTTTTGCGTGAACAATGACCAATGTACGTACCGTCCTCTGCTACGTCAGAAAGTCTCGCACGTACCTGGAACAAAACGAATGTGTTAACATGCAATAACTGAAAAAATGAACTTTATAAAACGTAATACGTAACTCAGAAAAGTACGAGAGATTGGAATGTAACGTTCGGTAGACGACACTGTCTTTAGAGACGGAGGACAATCTCAGATGCGGAAGGAAATCGACCGTGCTCTTATGAAGGAATCATCCCAGCATTTGCAGTAAGCGAGTTAGGACGATTGGAAGGGCGGGATTCCAACTGACTTCCCTGAATACGAGTCCAGTGTTTTACCACAGCCTTAACCACCTCGGACGGTTTTAAACTTTAAAGAATAAAACTCAGATAATACTCTGTTGTGTTGAAGTACCAGAATTTTTCAGAGAACTGTGATTCTACGTAATGTAACTGGGAGAAGAAGATGGATGACAGCGCAACATAAGAGAGTACAGAGCATTTTCTCAGTGTGTTAGGTAGAGATAGAAAAATCTAAGTTAACGTAGATGAGTAGAAAAAAACAATCTCGTAATGATCGAACACTACTATCGCGTTATAATTTAATGTATTGACTCGTTCCATGACCATGGAGACTTCTCCTCAATTTGGTGCCACGGAACAATAAAAAAATAAAAAAATAAAGCAATAGCAGAGCATTGCTTGTGACAGTTACGTCGATTAAATATCTAAGCCTAACGTTGCAAAGCGACGTGAAATGGAACGGGCATGTGTGGAATGGAAGGCGAATGGTCGATTCGGTTAGTTGGTACAATTTTAGGAAAGTTTGATTCATCTGTAAAGGAGACAATGTATAGAACACTAGTGCGACACATTCTTGAGTACTGCTCGAGTGTTTGGGACCATCACCAGATCGGATTAGAGGACGATGTCGTAGCAATTCACAGGCGGGCTCCGACTGATGGGACAGAACAACACCTAAGCATCACGGGGATGCTTCGTTAACTCAAGTGGGAACCCCTGGACAGAAACAACGTTCTTTCCGGGAAATGGGGGCTGTGAAAATTTAGAATACCAGCATTTGAACCTGGACGTGGAGAACCGGCATTTTTGAACGTGACTTTAGGGCTATTCTACTGCCACCAACATACACTTCGCTTAAGTATCACAAAAATATGATGAGTTAGGGCTCGTACGGAGGTATATAGACAGTCGTTTTCCCCTCGCTCTATTTTTAAGAGGAACAGAAAAGGAAATAAGTAGCAATGGTACAAGGTACCATCCGCCACGCACCAAACATCCTATGACTTGCAGGGTATTTATGCATTTTCACACATAAACACTCATCGCCTATTTCTTTCTCAGAATCTACAATTCCCATTGCTCATATATCAATTATTATCACCAAATGGTGAAAGAAACCAGTTTCATTCATTACGTCTTTTAAGAAAGACTCAAGGTGGTCATCCATACTTTGACTATCTTTTGAGCCTAGGCTGCTATATCCTCATAAAATTTACGATTGCAGTTGGTACCAATTCGCCGTTCCCAATAATTTGATGTCAGTGTAGAGTGAAAACAGGGCTTTATTTTGTATGAGACCTTATAACTGTAATTAACTAGAGCACAAATAAGAATTCCTTTGAATAAAATATGGAGTAGTAAAATTTACGATAGCTTAGTAACAATCTAACATTTCACCTTCTTTAGCCTTCTAGGGTTAACGTTTTTAGAACACTTTGATATATTTTTAACCTTCTCTGCATAAGAGCTAGTGTATCACCAGTGACACCTAGCGCTAGCCCAGGTGGGGTTATGGGGATAAATAAAGGAGAAAGACTTAGTGAACTAGTGCGGGACATTATTTCCCATGAAGTCTGCCCCCAGTAGCTAAATGGTCAGCATGACGGATTGTCAATCCTCTGGGCTCGGATTCGATTCCCGGCTGCGTCGGGGAATTTTCTCCGCCCAGGTACTGGGTGTTGTGCTGTCCTCATCAGCATCCTATCATACTCATTGACTGCAGGACGCCGAAGTGGCATCAAATTGAAAGACCGGCACCCGGCGAACGGTCTGCCCGACAGGCGGCCCTAGCCAGAGGATTAAATAAATAGAACTTCTCATGAAACAACTGGAGCGCACTTGCCGATGAATGTAACTGTCCACCAGTTGTGCACATTCCTTCCCAGGTGATTCGTTGCTCACCTCCTCCATGCACGATGGTGCCTGGGTTTTTACTGTTATTCGTAATGCTGAGAATGAGCAAATTTATTGTGTGGAGTCCACTGTGTAATGTCTGGGTCGACACGGCCTTCCTACTTCTCTCAGAAAGAGCAGCGA
Organism: Schistocerca gregaria; assembly: GCF_023897955.1. Classification (NCBI taxonomy): domain Eukaryota; kingdom Metazoa; phylum Arthropoda; class Insecta; order Orthoptera; family Acrididae; genus Schistocerca; species Schistocerca gregaria. Next base: position 565,614,693 of record NC_064923.1, read on the forward strand.
ACATTTCCGTTTTACATTCTCGCCGGTTTAGCTTCGAGCGGTCATCAGCGGTTTTGTTGACCGTTGGCGATAACTACGGAGCAGATTTTCAGTGTTTCGTGTCTCACACTTCCGATTCGGACAACCTTCTTTGTCGCAAAGTGACACTGCGAGCTCGGTCTTAGCCTGATAGGATACTACGAGGCTCATTGACACACTGAATGCAGTACACGAGCCGCATTGCCTCGTTCACGATTAGAGACTCAAAGAGCTCTGCTCAATTGCAGTGAGAATGTACGATTATTTTTACCGCCATTACATCAGGCTTCTGTGCGTAGTGATTTCCTGCGCTCGAAGGAACGTTGAGAAAGAGGTATCTACAGGGTGATTCAAAAAGAATACCACAACTTTAAAAATGTGTATTTAATGAAAGAAACATAATATAACCTTCTGTTATACATCATTACAAAGAGTATTTAAAAAGTTTTTTTTTCACTCAAAAACAAGTTCAGAGATGTTCAATATGGCCCCCTCCAGATACTCGAGCAATATCAACCCGATACTCCAACTCGTTCCACACTCTCTGTAGCATATCAGGCATAACAGTTTGGATCGCTGCTGTTATTTCTCGTTTCAAATCATCAATGGTGGCTGAGAGAGGTGGCCGAAACACCATATCCTTAACATACCCCCATAAGAAAAAATCGCAGGGGGTAAGATCAGGGCTTCTTGGAGTCCAGTGATGAAGTGCTCTGTCACGGGCTGCCTGGCGGCCGATCCATCGCCTCGGGTAGTTGACGTTCAGGTAGTTACGGACAGATAAGTGCCAATGTGGTGGCGCTCCATCCTGCTGAAATATGAATTGTTGTGCTTCTTGTTCGAGCTGAGGGAACAGCCAGTTCTCTAACATCTCCAGATACTGTAGTCCAGTTACAGTAGCACCTTCGAAGAAAAAGGGACCAAAAACTTTATTGGCTGAAATGGCACAGAAAACGTTCACCTTAGGCGAGTCATGTTCATACTGAGTTGTTTCCCGCGGATTCTCAGTGCCCCATATACAGACATTGTGACGGTTGACTTTACCGTTAGTGTGGAAAGTTGCTTCATCACTAAACACAATCTTTGAAACGACAGATTCATCTGTTTCCATTTGAGAAAGGATAAAATCACAGAAATCGATTCTTTTAATCTTATCAGCTGCAGACAGTGCTTGAACCAATTTCAGCCGATAAGGTTTAATAACTAACCTTTTTCGTAGGACTCTCCATACAGTTGATTGTGGAATTTGCAGCTCTCTGCTAGTTCTGCGAGTCGATTTTCCTGGGCTGCGAACAAATGCTTGCTGGATGCGTGCTACATTTTCATCACTCGTTCTCGGCCGTCCAGAACTTTTCCCTTTGCACAAACACCCATTCTCTGTAAACTGTTTATACCAACGTTTAATACACCATCTATCAGGAGGTTTAACACCATACTTCGTTCAAAATGCACGCTGAACAACTGTCGTCGATTCACTTCTGCCGTACTCAATAACACAAAAAGCTTTCTGTTGAGCGGTCGCCATCTTAGCATCAACTGACGCTGACGCCTAGTCAACAGCGCCTCAAGCGAACAAATGTACAACTAAATGAAACTTTATAGCTCCCTTAATTCGCCGACAGATAGTGCTTAGCTCTGCCTTTTGTCGTTGCAGTGTTTAAATTCCTAAAGTTGTGGTATTCTTTTTGAATCACCCTGTATAATTAAATATTTGCTCCATGAGCCCCTGTACAGCCAGCCGCTGCGACCGAGTGGTTATAGGCGCTTCAGTCCGGAACCGCGTTGCTGCTACAGTCGCAGGTTCGAATCCTGCCTCGGGCATGGATGTATGTTATGTCATTAGGTTAGTTAGGTTTAAGTGTTTCTAAGTTTAGAGAACTAATGACCTCGGATGTGAAGTCCAATAGTACTTTGAGTCACTCTACAGTGCATGGTGGAGGGTATACCGTGCCGTTCCGATTTCATTTAAGTACTGATCGTCTGCTTGTATGCCTCACTACATTGAGGCGACAAAAAATCATGGTACAATGATTTGCACATGTACAGATAGCGTTAATATCGCGTACACAAGGTATAAAAGGGCAGTGCATTGGCGGAGCTGTCATTTGTACGCAGGTGATTCGTGTGAAACGATTTGCTATGTGATCATGGCGAGAATTAACAGACTTTGAACGCTGAGTGTGGTAAGTAGAGCTAGAGGCATGGGATATTCCATGTCGGAAATCGTGAGAGAATTCAACATTCCGAGATCCACAGTGCCAAAAGTGTATTGAGAAAAACAAATTTCCGGCATTACCTCTCACCCACGGACGACGCAGAGGCCGGTGGTCTTCAGTTAACGACCGAAAGCTGCAGCGTTTGCCTGGAATTATCAGTGCTAACAGACAAGCAACACTTCGCGAAATAACCGGAGAAATCAATGTGGGACGTGCGACGAACTTATCCCTTAGCATAGTGCGGCGAATTTGGGCGTTAATAGGCCATGGCAGGCGACGACCGACGCGAGCGCCTTTGTTAATATTACTACATCGCCTGGAGCACTTCTTCTTTGCTCGTGACCATGTCGGTTGGATCCTAGTCGACAGGAAGACCGTGGCCTGGTCAGATGAATCACGCTTTCAGCTGGAAGGAGCTGATGATAGGGTTCGAGTGCAGAACGGACCCCACGAAGCCATGAACCCAAGCTATCAACAAGGCACGGTGCAAGCTGGTGGCGGCCTCATAGGCCTAATGGTGTAGACTGCTTTTACGTGGAATGGACTGGGTCCCCTGCTCCAATTGAACCGATAATTGACTGGAAATGATTATTTTCGGTTACTTGGAGAGCAAACAACGGTGGAATTTTCATGGATGACGATGCGCCGTGTCAGCGGGCCACAACTGTTCACTACTGGTTTGAAGAACATTCTGAACATTTAGAGCGAATGACCTGGCCACACAGATCGCCCGACATGAATCCCATAGAAAATTTACGGGACTTTGTGTACAAAATCCTACGCTGGGAACACTTTCGCAATTATGGACGGCTATCGAGGCAGCATGGTTCAAAATTTCTGCAGTGGGCTTCCAGCGTCATTTGAGCCCATGCCACGTAGTGTTGCTCCACTACTGCGGGCGAAAGGAAGTCCGACACGATATGACGAAGGATCCCACAACAAATATTACCTCACTTTAAGTGTCCTAATATTTGTTATCTTAATCTCGCGATTGTAACGCGATTTGTCGGTAGTGGCACAGCAACTGTCGCGTAGTCTTCTTCGAATACAAACAAGTTCTCTACATTTGCCCAGTAGGGTTACCAACTTAATTTCCCCAAGCATTTCTGTTACACCTTCGTATGGGCTATATTGACCTGTTACAGTCCTAGCAGCGAAAGTGAATTCGTTCCATGTCTACTGTCATGTCTCTTGATGTAACGTGACTTTATTTATAAACAAAATTGTCAGGTGAGAGTAGGAATCACGCACTGAGGGTCCCTCCAAATGTAATTATCTGTGTAGACAGTTATTTCATATCGTGAATCGCGATTTTCGACCTTTTTTGCCTGCTATTGACACTGATACTAGCAAGGTATAGGTCCCAGGGACTCCAAGATTTTCAAGAACGTTTTAATTTCAGTAATACAAATGTGACCTAAAGTCTTGCAGGAGGCAGGCGACCGTTATTTTAATAATCCGTGGTTCTGCATTCAGGCTGACTGGGTCGCAGTGGTAAAAGTCAAACATCAGGCAAGGACTGACTTTATTGCTCATCTGACGCATTTGGAAATTTATCCGTCATCCGATATCTAGGAGTTTCAAGTCTAGTCTCCGAAAGTTTATTTCACATTCAACATGAAACGCCATATCTACGTGCAGTAACCGTCCTCGATCTCTGATGATGGATGAATTCAGAGACGCGTCATATGATCAATAAAATCATTTCCTGACCGATGCTTGACTTTTCATATTACGACCCAATCAGCCTGAATGCAGAACTACCGATTTTTTAATTTCAAGTTTCACGCCGAATAACAAATTACAAAAGAATTTTTTTTGTCTGATATAATTACAAATTTACAGGTTTCGCCTTTTTTTGCTATGGTTGCACTGTCAAACCTTGCTTCTCGCCAAATTTCATGGCTGAAGCAAATGGGGAGTATCCTATAAATTTTGATGAGATTTTCCGAATACCAAAATGCAGTATGTGAGATGAATGGCCTACCGTTTGAATTCGTTGATTCAGAAGTTTCAATTTTTTACGCCGCTAAGTGACCATATATATGTAACATATATATGTAACATATATTTCAACTCGATCCGTCTACCTGTTCCTAAGAAAAAAGGCTCTTAACAGCTGGACAAAGAGAAAGTGTCAGATAAGAAAGAACAAAAAAAAAAAAAAAAAATCAAAATGGTAAAGAGCAGCAATCAGTCGTCTGTTCCGTTCTCGCCCTGTTCCGTTCTCGCTTTATTATAGCAGATCTAAATTTCGGCTAGTAACTAGCCACTATGAATGTAGAATTTCTGAGTTGTCATACACGCTCTAGTACGTCTGCACCTGTAGTTCAGGCTTCCGTCACAATTCATTAAAGCCTTTTTTACGTGTGCTATATTTATAAATTTACAGTTTTCGGATTTTTTCTGTTGGTGAAACCTTATTTTTGGCCACATTTCATGATTCTACGCCATTCGGAAGTACGCTATACGTTTTAGCAAGTCCGCGAGTAATAAAATGCGTGGCATAAATGGCCGTATCTCTTGGCTGCATTGACTTAGAGGCTTCAATGTTTAACACCGCCAAAGCACCACAGGCGTCAGTATGTGTCAGAAATTTCATTTTGATACCACTGCCTGTTCCTGAGATAAAGGGTCTTCAACAGTCAGGCAGATAGAGAGACAGCCGGCCAACAAATTGAGCCTATAAGGGTTCCGTTTTTACTGACTGAAGTACAGAACCCTAAAAATACAAACTAAGCACAAGTGACGAGAGTGGTGCAATTTTTTATACCATGGGTAGTAGGTGTGCGTTTACACATTTCTTCCCTTACTCGGTCCCTAAGTCGGTTAGGGGGGAATGCCGCGATAATTCCGCTGAAAGGACGATCGATTTCCTTCCCTGCGTTTTCTCAATCCGAGGTCGTCGTCGTCGTCGACGGCACATTAAATGCTAACCTTCCTTTGTCACCATGCCAAGTCTCCTTTGTTTGGTGCACCATCAGTTGTACCTCATACAAGTTTTCGAGACGGTCTTAGAGTTGATCTGATCCTTACTGATTAAGAGGTGGTGTGCCACTATACCACAGACTATCGTAAAGTCACTAACCACAAAATCGAGTGGCTTTCCCAACCACTCAAGTATCATGAATAAGGAGAGCAAATCCTGAGGAAGCCAAATTCGTATTTTACAGCCTTTTTGCAGGTAAGCAACGATGAATTACCTAGTCTTAAAACTGCGTGTCTTCAGTGCTGTAGTGGGAAAGACAGCATCACACGCGCACTTGCCGAAAGTCAGCCGACTGATTTCTGTATGAATCACACAGTTTATTTATAATTTGATATAAAATTCAGCTCTTGAAAACTCAGTCTAATTTTTGTCAGTTTCTAAAATGCTCCGCTCTGCAACGTGCAGCTACTCAAATGGTTCAAATGGCTCTGAGCAATATGGAACTTAACGTATATGGTCATCAGTCCTCTAGAACCTAGAACTACTTAACCCTAACTAACCTAAGGACATCACACAACATCCAGTCATCACGAGGCAGAGAAAATCCCTGATCCCGCCGGGAATCGAACCCGGGAACCCGGGCGTGGGAAGCAGTTACTCAACAAAGACGTTAAGAGAATATCTGAAACTGCAAGCCATGGCCAACAAAAGGTAGAACCGCTTCGGGCAGAAAAGCAACGAATATCAGCTAGGACCGCAGTAACAGAGGAGCAGAGAGGTTTTCTGCAAACTTCCATACATTCTCACTTCGATTCCTAAAATTCTTTTTTACCTGCAGCCAGAAAGCGCGTTTCGGTCTGTAGCGTACTCACCGGAATTTGAGCTTCAGCAGGCATGTTTATAAACCGCTTCCCGCATCGACGACGTTGTATTCTTTTCTTTTTTTTTACACGGCTGGTGGCGTTGGAAGCGCCAACAGCGGCAGTCGCATCATAATAGGATTATGCCTCTCGGCCGGGTAAATGCGTAACAGCCGTGCACCTCGCCTCGCCCTTAATTAAGTGATTATTAGTGTGACGCAGCAATTGATTCGCTTAATCAGGTTACCTGTCAGAGAAATTCTGTCACACGTTTCCCGCAACCACGCTACTGCGCAGTAAGTTTTAGAGTGGCTGTCGATGTGACGATTCTTATGCAAGACCTCCGGTACATGTTAACAAGATCCACTATATTTAACTCATTTTAATCATGTACATTCGAGATAAGTAGTAAGATAGTTTGTTGATAATGTTAGAGACCTTCTTGACGAAGCCCTCACTTAGCAAAGCTGTGTAACTCAACAAGCGTAGACGTAACATTCATCGCAAGCTGTTGACGGTTACAGCACATCACAGTACATTGCTGACTTCACCATCTGCGACCTGACCGTACGACGGAACGGGAACTACTCACCTGTTCTGTCTATGAAATCACATCGACTGATTATTCGCCACTGGTGGAACCACAATATAGGTGTCGACGCTGTAAATTTCTTTTAAAACATTCTTAATCGTTATCAAGTGATCCTTGCCAACTCTGCAAAGTTAGAAAAACACTCTTATGTGCTATTTTACCTTTATTTTCAATCATGCATGTGAAACAAAATGTAACGGCTCCCACGACCTAGAAGGCGCTTATACAGGGTGTTACAAAAAGGTACGGCCAAACTTTCATGAAACATTCCTCACACACAAAGAAAGAAAATATTATATATGGACATGTGTCCGGAAACGCTTACTTTCCATGTTAGACCTCATTTTATTACTTCTCTTCAAATCACATTAATCATGGAATAGAAACACATAGCACCAGAACGTATCAGCGTGACTTCAAACAGTTTCTAACAGGAAATGTTAAAAATGTCTTCCGTTAGCGAGGATACGTGCATCCACCCTCCATCAAATGGAATCCCTGATGCGCTGATGCAGCCCTGGAAAATGGCGCATTGTATCACAGCCGTCTACAATACGAGCACGAAGAGTCTCTACATTTGGTATCGGGGTTGCTTTCAAATGCCCCCATAAATGAAAGTCAAGAGGGTTGAGGTCAGGAGAGCGTCGAGGCCATGGAATTGGTCCGCCTCTACCAATCCATCGGTCACCGAATCTGTTGTTGAGAAGCATACGAACACTTCGACTGAAATGTGCAGGAGCTCCATCGTGCATGGACCACATGTTGTGTCGTACTTGTAAAGGCACATAGGCACATGTTCTAGCAGCACAGGTAGAGTATCCCGTATGAAATCATGATAACGTGCTCCATTGAGAGTAGGTGGAAGAACATGGGGCCCAATCAAGACATCACCAACAATGCCTGCCCAAACGTTCACAGAAAATCTGTGTTGACGACGTGATTGCACAATTGCGTGCGGATTCTCGACAGCCCACGCATGTTGATTGTGAAAATTTACAATTTGATCACGTTGGAATGAAGCCTCATCCGTAAAGAGAACATTTGACTGAAATGAGGATTGACACATTGTTGGATGAACCATTCGCTGAAGTGTACCCGTGGAGGCCAATCAGTTGTTGATAGTGCCTTCACAATCTGTACAAGGTACGGAAACAACTGGTTCTCCCGTAACACTCTCCATACAGTGACGTGGTCAACGTTACCTTGTACAGCAGCAACTTCTCTGACGCTGACATTAGGGTTGTCGTTAACTGCACGAAGAATTGCCTCGTCCATTGCAGGTGTCTTCGTCGTTCTAGGTTTTCCCCAGTCGCGAGTCATAGGGTGGCATGTTCCGTGCTCCCTAAGACGCCGATCAATTGCTTCGAACGTCTTCCTGTCGGGACACCTTCGTTCTGGAAATCTGTCTCGATACAAACGTACCGCGCCATGGCTATTGCCCCGTGCTAATCCATACATCAAATGGGTATCTGCCGACTCCGCATTTGTAAACATTGCACAGACTGCAAAACCACGTTCGTGATGATCTCTAACCTGTTAATGCTACGTACTGATGTGCTTGATGCTAGTACTGTAGAGCAATGAGTCGCATGTCAACACAAGCACCGAAGTCAACATTACCTTCCTTCAATTGTGCCAAGTGGCGGTGAATCGAGGAAGTACAGTGCATACTGACGAAACGAAAATGAGCTCTAACATGGAAATCAAGCGTTTCCGGACACATGTCCACATAAAATCTTTTCTCTATTTGTGTGTGAGGAATGTTTCCTGAAAGTCTGGCCGTACCTTTTTGTAACACCCTGTATAGTCCCAGTAGGACCTCTAATACCTCGTTCGGCCTGACGGGAATGTTGACTCCTAGCTAGGAATGGCGGTATCGCTGAAAGAATCGGTTTTCGGTTATATCGTTTTGCCCTATGCCAATTTAATCCGACAGTTAACACCGCTCAAAATAACCGGTTTCTCGCTCAAAATAACCGGTTTCTGAAATTACCGATGTCCTGTTTTTTATACCTATTATTTTCTGTAACAGACATAGAAATCGAACAAATAATCGAATAATTTTTATTCCTCAACTTAGAAGATACAAAGGTTCAAAATATTAAATTAAATGGCCAATTAAAAGAAAATATAGGCCGTCCACCATTCACCGCTTTTCTCGATAAATAATACGTGGTTGAATACTACGGACAAATCATCAGTATTTTGTCATTCATTCTGTTCTTTAAATTCTGCTAAAATCATGTTGTAATAGTGGATCATACCATTACGAACAGTCAGTACTAAAAGGTGAAAACTGAAGTTGAAGAATTCTGTTTCCTTTCATGTTAACTTGACCGGTTTCTAGGGCTACAAGCAGATAACGGCATATCACGTGGACACAGGCAGCAGATCAGCTACTTTCTATTTTTATTGTATACTATGAATTAACTGTGTTAAGTTTTTAACCTATTACTTTACCACCATTTTCTTCCTCCTTTACTATTTCATAGAAATGACAAACAAACATTTAATTTTTTTTCCTTAAATTTACGTCTATGGTCACTATCTTTTTTGTTTAACAGATTACCGGTTTCGGTCTTTAATGACCATCATCAGACCTGTTTCATAAAAACGAAGTCCTATTTACTGCAGCCATAGTGGCACCGTCAAATGTTAAATGCGGGAACAGCACCAGCATCGTCAAATACATATAAATCACATCACATTCACGACTCATGTTGTCAGTTTTTTTGCGACGATGTCGCAGTTTGTGATTTAATTTTTTAATGAAAATGAAGCGTTGTACTTCATTGCTATGTCACTTCGTAAAAATATTTTCGGACTTGGGTTGGTGCCATTATGCAATACAACGGACGTCCGGCGGCGACGAAGAGAAACTACCGTGTAGACCAGGTGTGGGCATGTCTTGCACACTGCGCTCCCTCCCCCCCCCCCCTCCCCCCTCCCTCCTCTCCCCCACACACACGACAACACCGACATTATTGTCTTAGCAACGCTGTACTAATTATTATGACATGAATTTGTTTCTCGTTTCTGTTGGCATTGTCATTAAAGTAGCGCTCATCTCTTTTCCCATTTTTTTACAATAACACAATATTTCAAATCAATCCAAATTTCACGAATTAAAATTGATCCTTTTTTAAAAAAAATTAAGCACGAGTATTTTAGAACTGCTGCCAAGACTAACTGATATTTCGGTTTCTTACTCGGTTATCAGTAAAAAACAAAAAAAGATCTGTTATAACAGGTACCAAACAAATACCAAAAAATACCGCGTATTCAGAATTAAAACAGCGATAGCGTTTCTAACCGGTCGGTTTCTCCCATCTTTACTCCTAGCTCGTTTTGACGTATCCATCTGCTGACACGATAACCTACAAATGTCAGACACTCAGATCGGTACCAAACGTTGTATATCGAGAGTAGAATATCAAGCAAAACGTCGATTTAGTTCGTGCTGTATCCTGTCATCTCTTCAGTCAGGAATCGCGCTGCTGCTACGGTCGCAGGTTCGAATCCTGCCTCGGGCATGGATGTGTGTGATGTCCTTAGGTTAGTTAGGTTTAAGTAGTTCTATGTTCTAGGGGACTGATGACCTCAGATGTTAAGTCCCATAGTGATCAGAGCCATTTGAACCTGTCATCTAACAGTACATACGTAAACGGTAATTAAAAGTAAAACCAGAACTGCACAGCATACGAAAAGCATATCTTTGAGTAATTCTTTCTTAGGTTTCGCATGGTTGAGTTGGTAAAGCGTGAGGTCGTTCTGGCGAAGGTATTGTGGTCGAACCCCGCTTACGACAATTTTTTTTAAGTGTTTACACGTGAAACCGTTATATGAGAAAACATTTTACTAACGTCTAAAAGGACCTCCAAAGAGTTTGTAGCAACGTTCTTTTGACAGTCTGCTTTCGATTCGTTAGTTGAATGCAGCAAACCTATAGAGTACATTTGTACAGACACGTGTGGTGTTCTGTCGTACAGCATTCGTGTTGAAGCAGCTAGTGTCTGTTATTACTGCTATTCGTTTTGTGATGTGTATTATTATTATTATTATTGTTGTTGTTGTTGTTGTTGTTATTACTTCCTCACATGTGATGCAATTGTTTCTTCAGTTTTCCGCGTGACTGTATATTCTGTGAAACTATAAATGTACTCTATAAGGTACTACTTTCAAAGAAACGAAGCTGTACTCTATAAGGTACTACTTTCAAAGAAACGAAGTGAAAGCAGACTGCTAAGAGAACATTGCTGTAAACTCCATACAGCCCTTTTACATTCCATAAACATGTTGTCCCGTATAACACTCTCACGCTAAATGCAGTAAAAAAAATTATGATTAGGATATGAACTCAGGACCCTTGGTACGACGATCTAACGCGCTACCAACTTTTCCACGGAAGATGTACGTATTAGTTACAGTTATGCTTTACCTGTGCTCCGTAGTTCTGGTGTTATTTTTAATAAGTGTTTAAGCCTGATCTGACGGACCACAGCACATAATACGAAGTAAATCGAAGTTTTGATTGATATGCTATCGAAATACAACGCAGGGTACCGATCTGGGTGTCTGAAATTTGGAGGTTTGGAAATGAGTAGTATCTATGGTACCACTTTCAAATGTTACGTAATTTATTTATTGCATTTATTATCTTTGTCAATGTAATGTGTTTATATGTCTGTCTGAATACTGTTTATTCTTAATTTTTAGCAGGGACACTGTAGAGCCATTAAATATTTGACACAAAGTACATGAGTAAGAGTAATGTGCTCACTGATCCTCTCTGCCAATAACACGGTCACAACCGGAATATCTGAAAAGGATGTTAAATTCAAATCATTAGCCATTAATTTCAATGAATTCTCCCTAAGAGTAACTGAAAACGGGGCAGAAAAAACCGGTTTTCGATAGCCGAGCCAACAGGTTTATTTCGCAAGCTCTGTGTCACCGCGACATCGAGGAACGTCACCACCTACACACTCCACTAGTAGATGTCATTCTTCCCATATAAACTTTGAAAGAGATACACACTCATAAAATGGTCGGAAAATAGTAACTCCTCCTGTTAGGATGGTATTTCAATGAAATAATTAGAATTTTTTGGTGATTCGATAGCGCCTGTCTTGAGTTATCTTTGTAATCAGTCAATTATTTACAAAACTGAAAATGACTGACTGACCTCTAATTATAAGCGCGTATCCGTCCTTCTTATGCTATACAATTTTGCAAAGAAATAAAAATGAGGCACTCGTATCAAAAGCACCAATCAATGCAAACACTCTGAATCAGGCTCCGTCTGCAAAGTCCCAAGACATCCAGAAAGATGGGTAGTATTCCGAGGTGGCTTCAAAACGTGAGTAGGTTACCAATAAAGCTCAGTTCCGTTTGCTTAGCACTTATAAATCTCTCTCTCATTGTATTGATTTACAGACAGGATTTGTAGCGTCTTTTGCTTATCGTCCCTTAATAATGTCCTATGACATAATTTTCTATTGAGATGAAGTTGAGAACTTAACATCTAGCACAGCCCTCTTCAGGGTTTAGGTATTCTTACACTTACGTACCAATATACAAACTTCATAGTAGCATTTAAGGTTGATAATAAGAGTGAATTAGAGTTCTGTGAAATGGACAACCAGACTACCAGAATTCGCATACAGTCGATGCACCTCTGTGCAGGTGTCAGAATGAAATATTACATTCGTGTGTATAAGCCTATAGCTCGTTGCCAGTGGACATATACAGGAAATTAAAAATCTCCAAACATTCAAAAATACAGGAAAGTACCATAGTGGCCGTAGTTTCTACAATTGATTAGAAGTTGTGGAACTGAGGATGTAAATTCTGGCTGACTCTAATGTTCATATTAAATAGGTATTTACTTTTCCAGTAGCGGAGAGTGTTGTACATAGGGGACACTGTACCGAGGAACAAATGAGGATTTTTGGTAGGTACTTCAGTCTATTTACTGATTTATAATTACATGAAAGAATGTGCACTAGATACAGCCAAGAGCGGTTACTGCCATTTTCTGTTGTTTTTCTTGTAAGACGTAAGGATATATTTTGTGCAGCTGTAAATACACTAACGAAAAAAAATTCGCAATACCAAGAAAGAAGCGAGCAAACGAAAGTTGGTAAGCGTATTTCTACATGTGAAAGATGACGTCTATTAAAATTTCGCGTCAGTCGTCTAAGAGTAGCGAAGTAGATGCGGAAATCTGAAAAGTGTCCAAGGTACAAACCTCTTGCCTACATAGATATAAATAATCTCTGAAATCAGTAAAGTTGCTTAAATGCTTATTACGAAGTGGTAGACAAAAGCTGCAGTTGAATCGTGAAGAAAAAACATCAGTAGTTTCTTTCCAAGCGCCTATTTTCTTCGTATAATACATACACGCATTTAAAGCAATCTGGAATCTAGTATGAGGAGATTAGCATTGGATTAAATGACTGTTAGTATACTTACAGATGTTGCCGGCAGTGGGTACTTCTGTCTGTTAATGTGTAACACGAATCGTTCCACGTTCGCTAGGTCTCTCTTTTATGAAGTGAATAGCGGAATACGGGTAACTGAATGGATGAATTACAGCTTCACGAAGTGTTGGGAAGAACGTCTGAGCTTATTCTTATGACGTATGCGTCCCAATCACATCAGCTAGCGCTGAATGCTGGTAGCCTATCTTCTATGCTGTTGACTGGTGTGTGTTCTTCCTAGGACTCGGTTGTCGGTATGTAGTCCTCACATTTCATCTTCAGAGCTACTCCTGGCTTTTGATGGTGGAAGCGCTAATGCTTTTCTGATACGACGGCTATACAATTTACAGAATTCACAGCTATGTGGTAGCTTAGAATTCACAACCTCGACGTTTCGTGTACACTGTAAGATGTTTGTTCATGAATACGCCATGTGACAGTTTTCTATCGTCCTTAGATAAAGTACTGCCAAGACAGGAAAAGTAATGTATTCACTCCGTTGTGGTGTCTGAAATGTAGACGTTGTGCAGTGTTACCATTGCAGGTTGTGCAAGGACATTCCTTAACTGTTCTCGTGTTAAACGTGATTTCAAAGTCATACACTGTCCAAGGTCTTATGACATGAGAACGAGTGATTCACTTTCATCTGCATACGCCAGTTCCGTTACTTTTACGACCTTGGTTACTACACTACTGGCCATTAAAATTGCTACACCAAGAACAAATGCAGATAATAAACGGATATTCATTGGACAAATATATTATACTAGAACTGGCATGTGATTACATTTTCACGCAATTTGGGTGCATAGATCCTGAGAAATCAGTACCCAGAACAACCACCTCTCGCCGTAATAACGGCCTTAATACGCCTGCGCATTGAGTCAAACAGAGCTTGGATAGCGTGTACAGGTACAGCTGCCCTTGCAGCTTCAACACGATTCCACAGCTCATCAAGAGTAGCGACTGGCGTATTGTGACGTGCCAGTTTCTCGGCCACCATTGACCAAACATTTTCAGTTGGTGAGAGATCTGGAGAATGTGCTGGCCAGGGCAGCAGTCGAAAATTTTCTGTACCCAGAAAGGCCCGTACAGGACCTGTAACATGCGGTCGTGCATTAGCCTGCTGAAATGTAGGGTTTCGCAGGGATCGAATGAAGGGTAGAGCCACGGGTCGTAACACATCTGAAATGTAACGTCCACTGTTCAAAGTGCTGTCAATGCGAAGAAGAGGTGACCGAGACGTGTAAACAATGGCACCCCATACCACCACGCCGGGTGATACGCCAGTATGGCGATGGCGAATACATTTCGTATTTTTGTAGCTCTTTCTGCAAAGTTCTCCATAAACGAAAGAAAACACAAAATATAAGCAAAACCTCGAGAAGTGTTGAGTTGAATGTGGTAATACATTAAACAGAGTGAAAGACGTGTGGTAAAGCACAAGCAAAAGTAACTTCAGTACTTAGTGCGACTAACCTTGAGAGTGAAAACAAGATATGTAGCGATACCTGACTCTGGCACATTGGAACCCAGGTGGTGGGCTTCGGTCCGTAGGCTGGTCTGACGCAGCTCTCAACGTTAGTCTATCTTGACAAACTTCTAAGTCTCTGCATAACTACCGCAACCCATATCCACTGAAAACTGCTTACTGCAGTCAGGCTATGGTCTGCCTCTGCAACAATTTTTTTTTGCACGCTTCCCTCCACAACCAAACTATTTGCTGGTGTCTGAGGATTTTTTTTTTCTCATCAGTCTACTGATGGGTTTGATGCGGCCCGCCACGAATTCCTTTAATGTGCTAACCTCTTCATCTCAGAGTAGCACTTACAACCTACGTCCTCAATTATTTGCTTGACGTATTCCAATCTCTGTCTTCCTCTACAGTTTTTGCTCTCTACAGCTCCCTCTAGTACCATGGAAGTCATTCCCTCATGTCTTAGCAGATGTCCTATCATCCTGTCCCTTCTCCTTATCAGTGTTTTCCACATATTCATTTCCTCTCCGATTCTGCGTAGAACCTCCTCATTCCTTACCTTATCAGTCCACCTAATTTTCAACATTCGTCTATAGCACAACATCTAAAATGCTTCGATTCTCTTCTGTTCCGGTTTTACCACAGTCCATGTTTCACTACCATACAATGCTGTACTCCAGACGTACACCCTCAGAAATTTCTTCCTCAAATTAAGGCCGGTATTTGATATTAGTAGACTTCTCTTGGCCAGAAATGCCTTTTTTGCCATAGCGAATCTGCTTTTGATGTCCTCCTTGCTCCGTCCGTCATTGGTTATTTTACTGCCTAGGTAGCAGAATTCCTTAACTTCATTGACTTCGTGATCATCAATCCTGATGTTAAGTTTCTCGCTATTCTCATTTCTACTACTTCTCATCACCTTAGTCTTTCTCCGATTTACTCTCAAACCATACTGTGTACTCATTAGACTGTTCATTCCGTTCAGCAGATCATTTAATTCTTCTTCACTTTCACTCAGGATAGCAATGTCATCAGCGAATCGTATCATTGATATCCTTTCATTTTAATTCCACTCCTGAACCTTTCTTTTATTTCCATCATTGCTTCCTCGATGTACAGATTGAAGAGTAGGGGCGAAAGGCTACAGCCTTGTCTTACTCCCTTCTTAATACGAGCACTTCGTTCTTGATCGTCCACTCTTATTATTCCCTCTTGGTTGTTGTACATATTTTATATGACCCGTCTCTCCCTATAGCTTGCCCCTACTTTTTTCAGAATCTTGAACAGCTTGCACCATTTTATATTGTCGAACGCTTTTTCCAGGTCGACAAATCCTATTAACGTGTCTTGATTTTTCTTTAGCCTTGCTTCCATTATTAGCCGTAACTCAGAATTGCCTCTCTCGTGCCTTTACTTTTCCTAAAGCCAAACTCATCGTCACCTAGCGCATTCTCTATTTTCTTTTCCATTCTTCTGTATATTATTCTTGTAAGCAGCTTCGATGCATGAGCTGTTAAGCTGATTGTGCGATAATTCTCGCACTTGCCAGCTCTTGCCGTCTTCGGAATTGTGTGGATGATGCTTTTCCGAAAGTCAGATGGTATGTCGCCAGACTCATATATTCTACACACCAACGTGAATAGTCGTTTTGTTGCCACTTCCCTAATGATTTTAGAAATTCTGATGGAATGTTATCTATCCCTTCTGCCTTATTTGACCGTAAGTCCTCCAAAGTTCTTTTAAATTCAGATTCTAATACTGGATCCCCTATTTCTTCTAAATCGACTCCTGTTTCTTCTTCTATCACATCAGACAAATCTTCACCCTCATAGAGGCTTTCAACGTATTCTTTCCACCTATCTGCTCTCTCCTCTGCATTTAACAGTGGAATTCCCGTTGCACTCTTAATGTTACCACCGTTGCTTTTAATGTCACCAAAGGTTGTTTTGACTTTCCTGTATGCTGAGTCCGTCCTTCCGAGAATCATATCTTTTTCGATGTCTTCACATTTTACCTGCAGCCATTTCGTCTTAGCTTCCCTGCACTTCCTATTTATTTCATTCCTCAGCGACTTGTATTTCTGTATTCCTGATTTTCCCGGAACATGTTTGTACTTCCTCCTTTCATCAATCAACTGAAGTATTACTTCTGTTACCCATGGTTTCTTCGCAGCTACCTTCTTTGTACCTATGTTTTCCTTCCCAACGTCTCTGATGGCCCTTTTTTGAGACGTCCATTCCTTTTCAACTGTGTTGCCTACTGCACTATTGCTTATTGCTGTGTCTATAGCGTTAGAGAACTTAAAACGTATCTCGTCATTCCTTAGAACTTCCGTATCACACTTCTTAGCGTATTGATTCTTCCTGACTAATGTCTTGAACTTCAGCCTACTCTTCATCACTACTATATTGTTATCTGAGTCTATATCTGCTCCTGGGTACGCCTTACAATCCAGTATCTGATTTCGGAATCTCTGTCTGACCATGATGTAATCTAATTGAAATCTTCCCGTATCTCCCGGCCTTTTCCAAGTATACCTCTTCCTCTTGTGATTCTTGAACAGGGTATTCGCTATTACTAGCTGAAACTTGTTACAGAACTCAATTAGTCTTTCTCCTCTTTCATTCCTTGTCCCAAGCCCATATTCTCCTGTAACCTTTTCTTCTACTCCTTCCCCTACAACTGCATTCCTGTCGCCCATGACTATTAGATTTTCGTCCCCCTTTACATACTGCATTACCCTTTCAGTGTCCTCATACACTTTCTCTGTCTGTTCATCTTCAGCTTGCGACGTCGGCATGTATACCTGAACTATCGTTGTCGGTGTTGGTCTGCTGTCGATTCTGATTAGAACAACCCGGTCACTGAACTGTTCACAGTAACATACCCTCTGCCCTACCTCCCTATTCATAACGAATCCTACACCTGTTATACCATTTTCTGCTGCTGTTGATATTACCCGATACTCATCTGACCAGAAATTCTTCTCTTCCTTCCACTTCACTTCACTGACCCCTACTATATCTAGATTGAGCCTTTACATTTCCCTTTTCAGATTTTCTAGTTTCCCTACCACGTTCAAGCTTCTGACATTCCACGCCCCGACTCGTAGAACATTATCCTTTCGATGATTATGCAATCTTTTTCTCATGGTAACCTCCCCCTTGGCAGTCCCCTCCCGGGGATCCGAATGGGGGACTATTCCGGAATCTTTTGCCAATGGAGAGACCATCATGACACTTCTTCAACTACAGGCCACATGTCCTGTTGATACACGTTACGTGTGCTTGTTTCAGTGGTTTCCATTGCCTTCTGCATCCTCATGTCGTTGATCATTGGTGATTCTTCCGCCTTTAGGGGGAATTTCCCACCCCTAGGACAAGAGAGTGCCCTGAACCTCTATCCGCTCCTCCGCCCTCTTTGACAAGGCCATTGAGGCAGTATGAGGCTGACCTTATGCCGGAAGTCTTCGGCCGCCAATGCTGATTATTTATCAAAATTTAGGCAGTGGCGGGGATCGAACCCGGGACCGAAGACGTTTTGATTATGAATCAAAGGCGCTACCCCTAGACCACGGGGTATCAATCAAACCCTTGTTTAAGCCAGGTTGCTACGTAACTTTTCTCTCTCACCACTTCGATTCAGTACCTCCTCGTTTGTTATTCGATTTACAGTCGTGGACAAAACGAGCGAGACCCTTCGCCTTTTCGTTATGCTGATCCGCACACCTTTAGCGTCTGCTACACAGCATAACAGGCAAGGCGACGAAGTGCTACCAACATACGAGGTGCATTCAAGTTCTAAGGCCTCCGATTTTTTTCTCCGGACTGGAAAGAGATAGAAACATGCGCATTGTTTCAAAATGAGGCCGCGTTCATTGTCAATACGTCCCAGAGATGGAAGCACCGTACGGCAGATGGAATTTTACCGCCAGCGGAGAGAATGAGAACTGTTTTAAATACTTAAAATGGCGACGTTTTCCTTACTTGAACAGCGTGCAATCATACGTTTTCTGAATTTGCGTGGTCTGAAACCAATTGAAATTCATCGACAGTTGTGGGGGACATGTGGTGATGGAGTTATGGATGTGTCGAAAGTGCGTTCGTGGGTGCGACAGTTTAATGAAGGCAGAACAACGTGTGACAACAAACCGAAACAACCTCGGGCTCGCACAAGCCGGTCTGACGACATGATCGAGAAAATGGAGAAAATTGTTTTGGGGGATCGTCGAATGAATGTTGAACAGGTCGACTTCAGAGTTGGCATTTCTGTGGGTTCTGTGCACACAATCCTGCATGACGACCTGAAAATGCGAAAAGTGTCATCCAGGTGGGTCCCACGAATGCTGACGGACGACCACATGGCTGCCCGTGTGGCATGTTGCCAAGCAATGTTGACGTGCAACGACAGCATGAATGGGACCTCCTTTTCGTCGGTTGTGACAATGGATGAGACGTGGATGCCTTTTTTCAATCCAGAAACAAAACGCCAGTCAGCTCAATGGAAGCACACAGATTCACCGCCACCAAAAAAATTTCGGGTAACCGCCAGTGCTCAAAGAATGATGGTGTCCATGTTCTGGGACAGCGAGGGCGTAATCCTTACCCATTGCGTTCCAAAGGGCACTACGGTAACAGGTGCATCCTACGAAAATGTTTTGAAGAACAAATTCCTTCCTGCACTGCAACAAAAATGTCCGGTAAGGGCTGCGCGTGTGCTGTTTCACCAAGACAACGCACCCGCACATCGAGCTAACGTTACGCAATAGTTTCTTCGTGATAACAACTTTGAAGTGAATCCTCATGCTCGCTACTCATCTGACCTGCCTCCCAGTGACTTTTGGCTTTTTCCAACAATGAAAGACACTCTCCGTGGCCGCAGATTCACCAGCCGTGCTGCTATTTCCTCAGCGATTTTCCAGTGGTCAAAACAGACTCCTAAAGAAGCCTTCGCCGCTACCATGGAATCATGGCGTCAGCGTTGTGAAAAATGTGTACGTCTGCAGGGCGATTACGTCGAGAAGTAACGCCAGTTTCATCGATTTCGGGTGAGTAGTTAATTAGAAAAAAAATCGGAGGCCTTAGAACTTGAATGCACCTCGTACTATGCACAGGCGTGAAATTGGAAAACCATCCGAAATTTGTCAGACTGTTTTCAATCATGTGAAAGACTACGTTAATGCTGATTAGTGTGTTAAACACAACACGTAAATATAAGATATAAATGAAAGAAGAAACGCTAATTAGCGTGAAATGTACTTAGAAAAATGAATTTCAACTTATCGAAATAACATAGCTGTTTTAATAAGTACCCCAAATCGTTACGAATTAGCAAAATGTTATGCGCATTCGGCCGCGACACGGTCTGTGTCAACATTCAGACCAGTCATACTGGATTACCGTTGCTGACCTGCCATCAAAGTGTGCAAATTTAGCAATGCGAGAAGATTCATAACGAAATTCAGTTACAAATCATTCACTGCCACACTTAAGTCAATGAGTTATTGATCGCATTCGACTTCCTAGGCTGTTTATAAGTAGATATTGCAGACGACTTCGAACAAAATTTGAATGTAGCTTCGTAAAAGTTCCGTGATCAAACGATCTGAGTTGCTGGCGAATACAGTTTTTCCTCACTAGACAGTATATATACATTATTATACATGAGATGAAAAGGTTTTCGCTGGGTGCGGTGGCTCAGAAGTTCTAGGCGCTTCAGTCACGAACCGCGCAGATGCTTCAGTTGCAGGTTGGAATCCTACCTCGAGTATTGATGTGCGTGATGTCCTTAGGTTAGGTAGGTTTAAGTAGTTCTAGGTCTATGGGTCTGATGACTTACGCAGTTTGATGGCATACTTCTTGCAGCCATTTTTTGACCTTTCGCGTATGTTTTCTTTACATAAACGGCCGTTTCTTTAGATTGCGTTGACATAGAAGCTCACTTTTTTACACCACCAAGGGACCGTATACCGCAGAAAGTGCGATACATTTCCGCTTACTATGTCTACCGGTACTAGAGGTAAACGGGTTTTAAGGTTTGGGTAGACAGATAGACGGTCAAGAAAGTGAGACTTGTAGGGTTCGATTTTTACCGATTTAGGTGACCAAATAGTAACAAAGAAAATAGCTACGACAGTTACAGAAGATGAGGACCGCATAAATAATTACCTCCACTCTTTGTTCGAAATGGTTTTGTTGCAGTCGATACATAAGCATATTAATCGTAGCTACGCTTTCGACCCAAATCACGTTTAGAGGAATGCAAATAATATCCATTTGCCTATACACGAGGTAATTCAGATCCCAGTATTAATGCCATCGCGTTTTAGAAGTGCGAACATTCCCATTACTAGCTAGCTTAAGATACGCTTCGGCTAATGAACATTTTATAGCTGTGGCGAGTCTAATGGGAATTCGAAACATTGTAGAACACATTTGGCAGCAATGTAGCCGTTTATTTCCTGGGGTGGTGCATAATTATCCTACTAAATTTATTCGCTAATAATAGTATTTTGTTATTTCGATAAACGTCCCGAATGATTGACACATAAGCGGTGACATAAAGATAGAAAATTCATGTTTTTGAGTCCAGAAATCTCTATGCAACAGAAACTGCAGATCATTTTGCCATTTTCATTGCGAAATTGCCAGTTTATTCATGTCTAAGGTAATAACAGAGGACTGTTTGCCTGGGTTGTCTGCTAGCGTAGTGAAAGGTGTTTGCTACTGTAATGATGTATGGGTTTGTTTTCGGTTCTAATCTCGATGGAGGCAGATAGACATCAGTAAAGCAATTTTAAGAAATTGTCCTTCCTCCAATACGTTTTATTGCTACCTTTATTCTTTACCGGGGCCCTGTGGATGTCAATATGAAACTCTTGTAGAATTTCATACTTATTACTGCCTACTTTTTCCGCTTCTGTCAATAACTGAATTGATTTAAATGTGGCACTGAACGATTTTTAACTGAATTTCGTTATGAATCTTCTCGCATTGCTAAGTTTGCACATTTTCATGGTAGGTCAGCAACGGTAATCCAGTATGACTGGTCTGAATGTTGACACAGACCGTTTCGCGGCCGAATGCGCATAATATTTTGCTAATTCGTAACGATCTGGGGTTCTTTGTCTTAATAAAACGGCTATGTTATCTCGATAAGCTGAAATTAATTTTTGTTAGTACATTTCACGCTCATTAGCGTTTCTTCGTTCATTTATATCTTATATTTACGTGTTGTGTTTAGCACACTAATCAGCATTAGTGTAGTCTTTCACATGATTGAAAACAGTCTGACAAATTTCGGCCGGTTTTCCAATTTCACGCCTGTGCATAGTATGTTGGTAGCACTTCGTCGCCTTGCCTGTTATGCTGTGTAGCAGACTTTAAATCTGTGCGGATGAGCATAACGAAAAGGCGAGGGGTCTCGCTCGTTTTGCCCACGACTGTACCTATGTTATTTTCGAACATTCTCCTGTAGCATCATATTTCAAAAGATTTTATTCTCCTCTTGTCCGAATAGCCTATGGTCCATATTTTACCCCCATACAACGCTACAGTCCAGAAAAATACTTTCAGAAACGAGTTCCTCACATTTAATAATTTCCCTAGGTCGCTCCAGGCGAATTCCGGGATTGTTGCTTTGAAATGGCGCGGCCTATTTCCTTTTCCATCCTTAACAAAATACACGGAGCTGGTGCTCGGTCTCTAATTATCTCGTTTTCGACGGGACGTTCAACACTAATCTTCCTTTCTTTTTTCTCCCACTACCCTTGTTTCATTTTTGTTCGTGTGCATCTTCTAACCTCTTTTCCAAATGCAATTCTGTAAGTACAACTGATCTTCCAAGTCATCTTCTGTCTCTGATACAGCTATAACAAAATATGTATGAAAATTTAGTTACTGAGATCCTCATAGTCCTTCTAGATGGCCGGCCGGAGTGACCGAGTGGTTCTAGGCGCTACAGTCTGGAACCGCGCTGCCGCTACTATCGCAGGTTAGAATCCTGCCTCGTCACGGATGTGTGTTATTTCCTTAGGTTCGTTAGATTTAAGTAGTTCTAAGTTCTAGGGAACTGATGATCTCAGAAGTTAAGTCCCATAGTGCTCAGAGTCGTTTGAGCCTTCTAGATGCGGAAGACCAGTTTATCAATCGTTGCAGCAATCAGCGACCAAGAGAAGCACGAACAGTTGACCCCCTTTTACAAGAGTCACTTTCTGGTCAAAATCGACTGTTCGAAGTGCGTGCCCCTTTCGTGTCCTCGTGTAAATCAGCCTGTAACTGCAACACGAGTGTGTCTGTGACGTCAGTAATCTGTAGATTGTTTCGAGCGCGGAGTTCTAAATTTCTGAGTCTGCTGCACGCTGCACATGCACAGAGACAAAGGACCATGGCGGCGTCTGTTAACATCAAAAGTCATACCCTATTCTGATCGAGCTCACTCCTGTTATAGAAACGGGTTATGAGCTTTCGTGTCTTCTTAATCTGTTATGTTGTTTGCTTTATTTTTCGTGGCGCTGCAAAAAGTTACACTAGGTTCCAATAGTTTTTCCTACACATTTGTGTTCTCTTACAAGAGAGGCAGAATATCTGGAAACAAAAAGCATTTGCATTTTACAGAGAAAAAAACCTACACTACGCATGAATAAGAACGTAAATATATAAACGTGTTTTATTTCAACTCTGAAAAAGACAGAGTTATTAGATGAGAAAAGTAATTTTCGTTGTTATTTAGCACTTAGCAAGAAAAGATACGGACAAAGCAAAAGGGCGCTATTTACTGCGTTCTGCATATTATCTGACGTGTTTGCGAGTACATATTTTCTCAAGCAAATACATGTATATGTTCCGAAATGTTTGGATGAGACTTTTCCTATTCTTTCAGTTCTCAGGAGTGTAGAGAATTTACCACACGAGTTTTGCTGTCGAGAACTTCCGCTATGAATTCTGCTTTGATCATTAATGAACTCTTTTGTCATTGTTTATTCCTATATTTTGTTACTTCCTTTACGATTTTTCTGTAAACAAAATTTCCCCTCGTACCCTCACTTTCACCATTCAAATGCGAAACTGCACAACAGACAACTATCACAACTCCGGCAATTCTGGCGCTGACGTTTAAAGGAAAAGGACCACTTAAAACAGACGAGAGTCAAAACGGGAATGAAACGCCAGGGATGTTGCAGTAGACGCCCTTGTCTCGAGAAGCCAACTGAGACAAAAAAAGTCGATCTTGTAAAACATCTCAGCATGTTTGCCTAAGTCAGTACTGTGAATGTTACGCACCAGTTGTCAAACATGTGATATATTTCGACAACATGTTTCAGCAATATATCTTCCTGTTATCGAGTACTGTGAAACAAGGAAACCCATTGCATACTGATAACTATGTGAACATTTATATGCGTGCAGGATAACATCACTCAAAGCTTCTATGCTATTAGGCCGAGTCAGGAGTAAAAATCAGGCAGCAAACATGCACTGTCAAACGTAAAACTCTTCCTTGAACATCTGATGTTGGCACGTAATACCTTAACCAGACTCAGTTGTGAACTATAGATAGGACTACCCTACAACCTACGTATCAGCCCCCAACTACATACTGACTATTGTAAAGCCTTTGAAACTTATATGACAAGTCATAATGCATTCTAAAAAGCAAAGCTACACATATGTTGCAATGTGTGCATCTATATACTGTAGAATGACCAACAGAAAATACTAAACCCAACTCAGCCAATTAAAATAAATTGTTAATTGCTTCTCAAGGAGGACATCGCTAAAGTGGGCCCAGAAATACCTCTTGGACATTCCTCTCCTAATCCTCGCTAAGTCTCTACTTAATCTAAATAGGACAGCATCCGCCATTTATCCTTAAAGTGCAACACACTGATGCTGTCTGTGAGAAGAATGCGTCAACTCTTCGACAACCAGCTACCTGTTTATTTTAATTGGCGGCGTTAGGTTTCATATTTTCCGTTGGTCATTCTACACGGATGGACACATTCCAACATAGGTGTAGCACTGGATTTTAGAATTTTCTAGGACTTGACATACAACGTTCAAAGATTCCACAATAGACAGGGGAGTTGTGATACATGCATTATAATATAGTACTATCTTTGGTAGGAGAAAACAGTTGCATTTAGTTCATTTGAAATGGGAGGAATTGAATTACTTTCTACACGAGGGCCATCGGCCCTGTTGCACCGGTTGTTTGCCAGTCGCACGGCTATTTATTTAACACAGGACCCCAAATAGAAGAGGATACGGCCAACATTTGAAAGTTGTCATTATCCATCGACAGTTTTGAGAGATGATGCTCCAATGTAAGATGTTCTAGGAAGAGTTTTATGTTTGATGATGCATGATTGCTACTAGCTTTTTACTTTTGATGTTGCCAGTATGTTATACTGCAGGACGATGTTTCCTTGTTTTATAGCACTTGATAATGGGATAACGTGTTGTGGTAAATATATCATGTGTTTGACAACTGCTGCGTAACATTCGCAGTACTGATTCCCGGGTTAGTTCTACAATGTCTTTACAACAGATAACGTTTACTTACTTGGGCATTCTTCCAGTTTGCCAATGGGTAACCAGCTGTCCTAATTCATTTTCATGCAATCAACTACCACCCACCTTCATACATACCGTTACCTGCTAACAACGAATGACGTGCGCGAATCACCGTGTATTAGCTGCATGTGCAGCAAGAATGACCTCAAGTTTCTTGACAACGACTTTATGTTTCTCGAGTTACCGCAGCTTTAACCTAATTTATGGAAACCAGTCTCTACAAGAAATATTACACTATTGGCCATTAAAATTGCTACACCACGAAGATGGCGTGCTACAGACGCGAAATTTAACCGACAGGAAGAAGATGCTGTGATATGCAAATGATTAGGTTTTCAGAGCATTCACACAAGGTTGGCGCCGGTGGCGACCCCTAAAACGTGCTGACATGTGGAAAGTTTCCTAACGATTTCTCATACACAAACAGCAGTTGACCGGAGTTGCCTGGTGAAACGTTGTTGTGATGCCCCGTGTAAGGAGGAGAAATGCATACCATCACGTTTCCGACTTTGATAAAGGTCGGATTGTAGCCTATCGCGATTGCGGTTTATAGTATCGCGACATTGCTGCTCGCTTTGGCCGAAATCTAATGACTGTCAGCAGAATATGGAATCGGTGGGTTCAGGAGGGTAATACGGAACGCCGTGCTGGATCCCAACGGCCTCGTATCACTAACAATCGAGAATACACATATCTTATCCGCATGGCTGTAACGGATCGTGCAGCCACGTCTCGATGCCTGAACAACAGATGGGGACGTTTGAAAGACGACAACCATCTGAACGAACAGTTCTATGACGTTTGCAGCAGCATGGACTATCAGCTCGGAGACCATGGCTGCGGTTACCCTTGACGCTGCATCACAGACAGGAGCGCCTGCGATGATGTACTCAACGACGAACCTGGGTGCACAAATGGCAAAACATCATTTTTTCGGATGAACCCAGGTTCTCTTTACAGCACCATGATGGTTGCATCCGTGCCTGGCGTCATCACGCTGAACGCACTTTGGAAGCGTGTATCCGTCATCGCCATACTGGTGTATCACCTGGCGTGATGGTATGGGGTGCCATTGGTTACACGTCTTGGTCACCTCTTGTTCGCATTGACGGCACTTTGAACAGTGGACGTTACATTTCAGATTTGTTACGGCCCGTGGCTTTACCCTTCATGCGATCCCTGTGAAACCCTACATTTCAGCAGGATAATGCACGACCGCATGTTGCAGGTCCTTTTCGGGCGTTTCTTGATACAGAAACTGTTTGACTGCGGCAATCACATTCTCCAGATCTCTCACGAATTGAAAACGTCTGGTCAATGGTGGCCGAGCAACTGGCACGTCACAAAACGCCAGTGACTACTCTTGATGAACTGTGGTATCGTGTTGAAGCTGCATGGGCAACTGTACCTGTTCACGCCATCCAAGTTCTGTTTGACTCAATGCCCAGGCGTATCAAGGCCGTTATTACGGCCAGAAGGGGTTGTTCTGGGTACTGATTTCTCAGGATCTATGCACCAAAATTGCGTGAAAATGTAATCACATGTCAGTTCTAGTATAATACATTTGTCGAATGAATACCCGTTTATCATCTGCATTTGTTCTTGGTGTAGCAATTTTAATGACCAGTAGTGTAAACAGAGCGCTTTCACGGGTAATGCCTCAGAAACTGCCTGTCAGGAACACGCTATAAACTGGTGCCTCGTACAGCTATTCAGGCACGGTGACGCAAGCAGAGAAATGGCAATATGACGTGAGAGCGGCCAGCGCAGTGCAACGGCGAGATAAAAATCTGCGGAGGCTGAACGCGCGCTCTCGCTGGCATCCTGGATTTTCTGCACGGCTTTGGGCGGCAGTGACGCAATGCAAGCAGCGCCCACTACCCGTGACATGGACGGCGGCTGTAGCGCAGGGTTGCCTACCTAGCCCCTGCCACGTGACGAGCGGGGGAGCGCTAAGCCCCGATGTGCAAGAAGATGATGCTCCAGCCGACAAAATTTCCACTGGCGTTTTAGAAAAAGCTCGGCAGAAAATTACATGGAAAAATCAAATACATAGTGAGATGGAAATAACTTTCGCATTAAGAACGATAATGCACATTCTTGAAAAGAACGGACATTACAGTTCGAGCTCTTGTAGACGACTTAGTCATTAGAGAGGGAGCACAAGGTCTGATTGGTGAAACACAGGGACGGAACTCTTTCGTGGCTTTTGCAAAGCCATGATATAAGGAAAATCATCACTTTTCAACCTGTATAGATGTCAAAGTAGACTTGTTTTTCTTTGTATTAGTCTAGCAGCTTATACAGTGCCTGATTATTACATTTCTTAGCATTTTTCTAGAATTTTCTTTAGAATTTTTCTGTCGCCAAATAGTAAATGTAACGAGGAAGAGATCGTCTACGTCTGTGGTCTAGGAACGACTTCAATACTGCTATTTGTTTGTGCTTTTTAACTCATTGTGTGTTTATGTTTCTGAGTCAGAGATGTGGAACCAGCAGTGAATTTTCCCAGACTACCGTTGGGATCTAGAAGCTACTATTATCCTGACTTCTCAGGTGACTACCAATCCACAAGCAGGTGGTACAGAATGGCTACGAAGTCCATCGTTGCAGTGTCTTCTGTTAAAAAGTTCTCAGTTAACTTGCTGCAACCTTATAACCTAAAATGACTATTTAAATAAAACCCATAAAATGCAGACTTTCATAAAATATACAACATGCTCTACATTACACATATACCACCTCGCAAGTTGAAAGGCAAGATAAAAACATATTTCAAGAATTCGGCCTTTAAGCAATAAATTCGTTGACACCGAATCCGACAAACATGACAGAGGCAGCTATTAACGTACGGCACACCGACAGACAGACAGTCACTAACTGCCTAACAAATGAGGGCGAGAGACAGACGAGCAAGCTGGTGACGAGAGATTGACCAAGAAAACAAGGAGAATTTAACAAGTAAATGAAACAACACTTCACGAATCACTTAACTTTTAATAAACTGCGATGTCTGGCGAAGACCTGGCGTAGTACCCACAAAACGCTCTACCGAACCGTCCGCTGCCAGCCGCTTCAACAGACGCAGGAAGGCGCGCCGATCTCCCGTCTCACAGCGTCGCAGCTCGCGCCGGCCAGACCGATGTCGTGGGTTGACTCCTGTTGCTCTCTGGTCGGCCTGGAAGCGACTATCTCTCGCTATACGGCGCGGGCAAC
This sequence comes from Schistocerca gregaria, assembly GCF_023897955.1. Classification (NCBI taxonomy): domain Eukaryota; kingdom Metazoa; phylum Arthropoda; class Insecta; order Orthoptera; family Acrididae; genus Schistocerca; species Schistocerca gregaria. The sequence continues at coordinate 565,643,057 of NC_064923.1, forward strand.
TGCTCTCACGTGGCGACCTCACATGCGCCGATGCTCAAGGCGGGCCAGTCATCTTGTGTCGCAGTGCGTGACCAACCAACCGATCGATCCAACCGCCAATCACCATCGTCTGAACAAACTCGAGCCGACTGGCGGCCTAACACACATACTGGCACTCCGGACGACAGACAGATCTAACTGCCTTACCAAAGCGGACGAGAAATAGACCCAGGCTGACTTGGCTGACCATCTGACCAGACTCGCCCCAGACTCACTCCGACTGACAGACTGACCGACTCAGACTCACTCCCTGCCGAGCTCATAGCGCCCCTTAAATGCACGTGAAGACGCAACCTTTCCCCTTTCTCACCAGAGGGACACACCAAAGCTGCGATTGCCACAGCGGAGCCACCGCCAGAAACGGAAGGCGACTGCTTTACACTACGCGCTGCGGCGCGCTCCTCAAAACAGCAAATTGACCACGGCTCACCATCAATGGTGTACAGATGCTACAGCAAATGCACTAGTTCATCCATACCATGTGGTGGCAGACCACTTACTTACTTTGCTGAAGCCATGTTTGTTATCTTTGGTGTACTAGTTCAACAGAAGGAAGTGTTCCGTAAGGAAATCGATATGGATTTAATAAAATATGGCGTTTCAGTCTTCGATCGCTATTCTTTATTCAAAAATGGCTCTGAGCACTATGGGACTTAACATCTATGGTCATTAGTCCCCTAGAACTTAGAACTAATTAAACCTAACTAACCTAAGGACATCACACAACACCCAGCCATCACGAGGCAGAGAGAATCCCTGACCCCGCCGGGAATCGAACCCGGGAACCCGGGCGTGGGAAGCGAGAACGCTACCGCACGACCACGAGATGCGGGCTATTCTTTATTATCGAAGACTGAAACGCCATATTTTATTTAATGAACGATCGCGGAACTCCCAAATAAGACACTCATGTCTAGTTTTGATATAGATTTACACTTGCAAGAACCCACATGCCTCTACCCTATGAGCTTCCTTCTCAGATCTGTGTCTCAGAAGGTCCATGCAGGTAGGACTTAGATGGCCTACAGGACACGAGGAGGAGGTACTCAGAAAGGCAAAAAAATGGCCCATTGACAAGTTAAGATTAAGAAATCTTTGTACTTTAAAACTTTAGACCAACCATAACAATAGATGAAACGTCTACATCGTTTGTTCCATTCATGCAAATGTTTTCCTTTTTTTAAATTGCCGGAATAGTGAATGATCATCAGATTCAGGTGATATTGTGCCCATCAGTCAGAGTGGTAGCTCTTTTGCGGACTGAGAGGTGTTACCTGCTTCTACAAAAGGCAGGAAACACATTTACGACACATTCTTTCCAATACTCTCTGCAATTGTATGGAGTGTTACTTTTTTTTTGATTGCATCAAGATGCTCTTTTCAGTTGGGAGCGCACTGTGAGAGAGTAAAGGTGCCTAGAACAACAATGTCTCCCACCAAGCAGGAGAGCCCATTGAGAGGCTTCGCCTTATCGAATGCAGCCCACCTAACACAACTGCCACGCACTTCCTTCTTCATAACAATTCTCAGCCGCACTCTGCAGAGGCAGTGAAGACGCTCCTGCAGCCTTTTCGATGGAAAGTGTACGATCACCCTCAACACAGCCCTAATTGGCTCATCCTGAGTATCATCTCTGTTCACATGAATCTCTGGGCACGAAGACAACACTTGGGAGCAGGCTACGCGCTATAGACCAGCGTAGAGAATTATCGGAAAGCAAAGGCGGTTTTTTTCTATGACGATGGTGTCGGAAATTTGGTATAAAGCTCCGACAAATGTCTAAGTCGGAGCCGCGGCTGTTTAGAGAAGTACCTGGAAGAGCCGATCGCTGTGGCCAAGCGGTTCTAGGCGCTTCAGTCTGAAACCGCACTGCTGCTATGGTCGCAGATTCGAATCCTGCCTCGGGCAAGGATGTGTGTGATGTCCTTAAGTTAGTTAGGTTTAAGTAGTTCTAATTCTAGGGGACTGATGACCTCAGATGTTAAGTCCCATAGTGCTTGTAGCTATTTTAACCATTTGAAGTACCTGGATGGTGTAGCTAAATGTGCAAAGAAAACAGTTTTAATTTTCACTGTGGTTGCCATTTCGCGATCGATCGTTTCTTACTTTCCGAACAACCCTCGTATTAAGGTACCAGCCATCACAATATCTTCACTAATGCCTCTAACACGCTGCATGTACAAAAGGGCAGTTCATAGGGCACACTGATCGATGTGAATACTTTATTCATAGTAATACCTATAAATGCGTTTTCTTCACAACAACCGTTTCTTTTTATTGACTTCTCACTGGAAGTGTCCTGTCTCCCGTTACTGGCTTATGAAGTGATAGGCTGGCCGTGTGCACATCTATACTTCCTATAAATTAAAGTCCCCCGCCACGTTTTTATCTCTGTATGTGAAGCTTAATCACTGGAATTACTGTAGGGAGTCTGATACGTTTTCCATTAATAGGTAGAGTCATTCAAGAGGAAGGTTTATGTATATAATTTATTACAGATACGCCAGACATGTCGTCCGGTCGTAAGTAGTTAGTGCTACCTGTGTGAAGACAGAGCAGGTCGCCAGTTTCCAACTAATTTTAACCTGTGACACTTTTTCTTCGTCATATTCGCCTTGCATAGCATGAGTACCAAAAGTCAGAAGTTCTTGTGAAATTTGCTCGCAGATATCAAACCCTCACTGCAGGAAAGAAACAGATGAAAAATCCTCCTCTCTGGCGAGATGTTTTAACTAAACAGTTTGAGACATGTGTAGTGACGAGAAACAAACGCATTTCAGCAATTGCACGCACAGTATCACAACTAACAAACTACACGGTCCAGTCACATTAACGTGAGCATAGCCTATGTTCGACGTCAATGTACGGTAACTACTCACACAGGGGCAGCACTAGGACTGAACGGTATACAAACCGAATCGAGATAGAAACGCGGAACTCACTGCGTCATAAAGCGAAAACGGAGCGATTTATCTGACACCCGACAGGACATGAGCATGGGCTTTCGAGCTAAGGATGGAAGCACTTCCGAAACGGTTAAGTTTGTAGCCTGTTCGTTTCCCGCCGTGGTTAAAGTAAACCGAGCATAGCAAAATGCAAAATGCCGCTATCCATACAGAGAGCCAAGGCAGCTGTGGTGTACCGTGGCCAATACGAGGGGCGTTTGAAAGTACTTGCAAAGTCCGAGAGATGGCACCACCGGCGCGTATCGACGTCATGTTTACTTAGTAGCATCTTTGAAATGAACGCACACCAAGTTTCAGCCATATTGGTCTATTTCTTTGTGTTTGGCAGTCGTGTGAATCAAGGAAGTCGAGCGCTTGCCAAAAATTGGACGAAGAAGAATTTCGTGTGGTGATTAACCATTACTTTATGAAAGGAAAAACGCCTCAGGAGCTAAAGAGAGGCTTGATAAACATTACGGTGACTCTGCTTCTTCGATTAGATCAGTTCATAAGTGGTTTCAATATTTTGAGAATGGCCGTATGGGCACAAGTGATGCTGAACGTTCTGGACGCCCTGTGGAAGTTACGACTCCAGAAATCATTGATAAAATCCATGATATGGTGATGGATGACAGAACAGTTACGGTGCGTAAGATTGCTAGTGCTGTGGGCATCTCGAATGAACAGGGACATAATATTTTGCACAAGTATTTGGATATGAGAAAGCTATCTGCAAGATGGGTTCCGCGATTGCTCATAGCTTGATCAAAAACGGAATGGTGTGAAGTGTTGCAAGGATGGTTTGCAGCTGTTCGGGAAGAATCCGCAGGACTTTAAGAGTCCTTTCGTCACTGTGGATGAAGCATGGATATATCAATATAGTCCTGAGACAACAATCTGAACAATGGGTTACCAAGGGAGAATCTGCACCAAAAAAGACGAAGACCAGTCCTTGGACCGGAAAGGCTATGGCTACTGTCTTTTGGGATTCGCAAGGGATAATCCTCATCGACTATCTGGAAAAGGGTGAAATGATTAGAGGTGCATATCATTCATCTTTATTGGACCATTTGAAAGCCGAACTGCAAGAAAAACGCCGGCTATTGGACCGCAAAAATGTCCATTCCCATCACGACAATGCACCAGCTTACACCTCAGCAGTTGTGGTCGCAAAATTAATGGAAATAGGATTCCAACTCGTTTCACATCCTCCCTGTTCTCCAGACTTGGCTCCCTCGAGCTACTAATTGTTCCCCAATTTGAAGAAATGGCTCGTGGGTCAAAGATTTTATTTAAACGAGGAGGTGATTACAGCAACTAATAGCTATTTGGCAGACTTGGACAATTCCTATTATTCGGAAGGGATCAACAAATTAGAACAGCGTTTGACCAAGTGTATAAGTCTAAAAGGGGACCATGTCGAAAAATAAAAAGGGTTTATCCCAAACACGTAACTAGTTTTTATTTTTGCACAGACTTTTCAAACGCCCCTTAGATAACAGTGGTGAACGACTACTGTGGAGTTGTATATGGACAAACAGACGTGCAATGCTGAACAAGTGACCGCCCGTTCATGCATCCATGCTGACTGTTTTTCACTAGCGATGAAGTCTGGAATTTGCGCGTCAATGCCGCAACTGGACTTCTACCGAGTGGTGACGGTGGCTTTTTTTTTTTCAGATGAATCACATTGTATGCTTCGACGGACAGATGGCTAGTGGCCTACGGGATGCTGCACCAATCATCGGGAAGGATCCAGGGAGGGAGCATAATGGTCTAGGGAATGTTTGCGTGGAATTTCCTATGTGATCTAGTCATTCTGAAAGGCTCAGTTGACGAACACAAGTACACTCCTGGAAATTGAAATAAGAACACCGTGAATTCATTGTCCCAGGGAGGGGAAACTTTATTGACACATTCCTGGGGTCAGATACATCACATGATCACACTGACAGAACCACAAGCACATAGACACAGGCAACAGAGCATGCACAATGTCGGCACTAAGTACAGTGTATATCCACCTTTCGCAGCAATGCAGGCTGCTATTTTCCCATGGAGACGATCGTAGAGATGCTGGATGTAGTCCTGTGGAACGGCTTGCCATGCCATTTCCACCTGGCGCCTCAGTTGGACCAGCGTTCGTGCTGGACGTGCAGACCGCCTGAGACGACGCTTCATCCAGGACCAAACATGCTCAATGGGGGACAGATCCGGAGATCTTGCTGGCCGGGGTAGTTGACTTACACCTTCTAGAGCACGTTGGGTGGCACGGGATACATGCGGACGTGCATTGTCCTGTTGGAACAGCAAGTTCCCTTGCCGGTCTAGGAATCGTAGAACGATGGGTTCGATGACGGTTTGGATGTACCGTGCACTATGCAGTGCCACTCGACGAACACCAGAGGTGTACGGCCAGTGTAGGAGATCGCTCCCCACACCATGATGCCGGGTGTTGGCCCTGTGTGCCTCGGTTGTATGCAGTCCTGATTGTGACGCTCACCTGCACGCCGCCAAACACGCATACGACCATCATTGGCACCAAGGCAGAAGCAACTCTCATCGCTGAAGACGACACGTCTCCATTCGTCCCTCCATTCACGCCTGTCGCGACACCACTGGAGGCAGGCTGCACGATGTTGGGGCGTGAGCGGAAGACGGCCTAACGGTGTGCGGGACCGTAGCCCAGCTTCATGGAGACGGTTGCGAATGGTCCTCGCCGATACCCCAGGAGCAACAGAGTCCCTAATTTGCTGGGAAGTGGCGGTGCGGTCCCCTACGGCACTGCGTAGGATCCTACGGTCTTGGCGTGTATCTGTGCGTCGCTGCGGTCCGGTCCCAGGTCGACGGGCACGTGCACCTTCCGCCGACCACTGGCGACAACATCGATGTACTGTGGAGACCTCACGCCCCACGTGTTGAGCAATTCGGCGGTACGTCCACCCGGCCTCCCGCATGCCCACTATACGCCCTCGCTGAAAGTCCGTCAACTGCACATACGGTTCACGTCCACGCTGTCGCGGCATGCTACCAGTGTTAAAGACTGCGATGGAGCTCCGTATGCCACGGCAAACTGGCTGACACGGACGGCGGCGGTGCACAAATGCTGCGCAGCTAGCGCCATTCGACGGCCAACACCGCGGTTCCTGGTGTGTCCGCTGTGCCGTACGTGTGATCATTGCTTGTACAGCCCTCTCGCAGTGTCCGGAGCAAGTATGGTGGGTCTGACACACCGGTGTCAATGTGTTCTTTTTTCCATTTCCAGGAGTGTAATTTTCTATCGCTGGGGACCCTGTACACCTCTACATACAGTTTGCTTTTTCTGCTTCGTTCAAAGAGCAGCAGGATGAGTTTACCGTACCTCCTTGGCCACCAAACACCCCGGATTTAAACCCAATCGAGAATTTGCGAGGCTTTTCGATCCGTGGATCCCCAACCTAGAAACCTAGCGTATCTGGTCTAGGCACTTGAGTCTGCATGGCGCCACATCCCCATCGGTGACATCCACAACATCTCTGATTCTCTTCCTGCACACCCGCGACGGAAAAGGTGGTTATTCAGGCTTCGTGTCGTGTGTTCACCCAGCAGCTGCCAATACCGCGGCCAGAAAAACGACGAGTGTGACAGTTATTATTCTAGAACTATGTGTTCCCTGGAAAGAGTGTGATTTTTTAACGTACTACATGTAAACGAGTTACTCATGCAGCGTTGATGCAACTGCGCTAACGATAATATTTTTAGAACGACGGGTTCTCTACTGCTATAGACTAGCCACGCTACATTCATGTTTCGTGCACTCTTCTCAGCTGCCGGCAGTACATATTCTACTGTACATAGCAGAGGTTAATTTGTACAATTGCTGATCATCCCATTTCCTGTTCCTTGGGAATTAACTGCGGGAAAAGTTATCTACATCTTCGTCTTACTCTGCAAGCCATTTTATGATGTGAGGGGTATTTTGCATACTACTATTCCAGTCTCGAGTGCTCGGGGGGAAGATTATAGCTGGTAAACCTCCGTGTAGTCCGGAATTCTGTAATTTTATGTTCATAATATTTTCCCGAGATATACGAAGGGGTCAGCAGTATATTGGCTGAAAACGTAAACCACGCCGAGACGCAGAACGCCTCTCTTACAGAGTCTGGCACTGAAGTTTAGCTGAATATCTCAAGTGACGCTTTAGGGCTAACTACACTGCTTGACATCTGCTAAAGAGAAGAGACACCTCATCGGTCCCGGGCGGACTGCCATTGTCATCCATAAACAGAAAATAGGGACCCACCATATCCCTAAACAGGGGGAACATAATCCAGAAAAATCTACGTGCAATACCGCCGTGCTATAATGGCACCTCGCGCAAACACACGATGCCGACACCATAACATATACGTTTGTTTGATGTGGGAGGCATTTATCAGATTTCCGAGCATCTAGTCCAACCTACGTGTACATATGTACGAGTAGATCCCGTAAACCACTGTACAGTGCATGGAGTAGCCTTTTTCATACCAATGTAATTGAAATCTTTTCCTGTACATAGTAAAAATGATTATCTGCATGCCTCCGTCACTGTACGCACTCTTCTTATCCTAATGAAGGATGTGCAGGGTTAACGATAGTGGCAGCATAATGGTTTGACCGTCTTCCTTCATTATTGGCATTCTAAATTTACATCATAGTGTTTCTTGATAACTATGTCGTCTTTGTCCCTAGTGGGTTTTGCACTCAATGTATTCATTTCTTTGCAAATAACCACTGTAATATTACACTTTTTCACTTTTGTCTGAATATGATAATCATGTTGGATCAAATGCTGATTAAACTATTAAAATTTTGTAAATCAACTCACTATGTGATGTTTACGTACAGTCTGATCCGTTTCAGGATCAGAAAAGTAAAATACAATTACAAGATACTATGAAAATTTATTGCTCGTTAACGGTGCATACATGTGTAGGAGAGTCTGGAGTTTGTGTCACGGCACATCACCACTAAACATGTACGCCAGTGCGAATGCGACACATGCCATGCCTCACGTCCATGTACGTTTCTGTAGCGATTTGCTGAAAGGCTGCTGTAATCTACCTCCGTAGGTCGACCAGATCCGGTGATCCTTGTCTATACACAGTGGACTTGATGCAGCCGTACACAAAAAAAAAATATCTGTAGGCGTCACTTAGGGGCTACTAGATCACGCAATAGCTCCATCACGGCTGCACCAGCGATCGTCAAAAATCTGCTTCAATCTTCCCGCACTATGAGAGACCGACACGGTGGAGCGCCACCCTGTTGGTAGATCTCATCCCATCTTGCTATAATTAAGGTACTACATACTGCTCAATTATTTCAATGTAACTGACGACACGAAGTCCCCTCTGAAGAAAAGAATGGACCGATAACATTGTACCGACGTTTGAAACCTCGCTCGGCCTCTAGGTCACGATGTGCGCGTTGTTGTGGCTTAACGACCATTTTCACCTAACCGCCGAGACATGCTGAGTGTGCTAACATGCGCCATCTCAGTACAATGTGTTCCTCATATCTGATGTTTGCGCTGTGAACCTACGCGCTGTTGGCTTTCCTACCAGAGCACGGTTACTCATTGTTAACTCCCGTCATTTTCGTGTACACTTCAGACACTTTCTCGGACGGATCACTATTTATGCGAACGTCAGAGTTAACACAAACAGCAGTGATTTGCAGCAAGTGTAACGGCAGCCCTCAATCTGCATGTAGCGCCTGTGCTCCGTGAGGTACATTCTGCGTCAGGCAACCCGTCTCCCTGCAGCACTCGCAATAACAGGAAAATTAAAGCCGTTTCATTAGCCTGCTACCAACAGAGCGCGTTTAATTAAGCGACTAAGAGCGAAGTATTATTATAATTCCGGGAAATGACCCAGCAGCACGGCACGCGAGAAGAGCTAACTTGTGTGAGAAACGTGCTGTACACGGCTAAACGTTAAGCAAATTACAACAGGTAAACTGTGTCTGAAGAACAGAAATGTTCCGACTCGTACTGTGCCTAGAAAACAACAGGAATTCCAAAAGTGTTACGAAATTCACTCCTGTATACAGGGTGGTCAGAAACAGTCTGAAAAGCTTGTAAGGCTGTTGCAGCGTACGTGGTGCTGAGAAATAATTATTAAGTAAAGAAAGCAATACATTGCACTTTTTCCAAGTTAATTCGCGTTGAAGTTACGCAATCTGGCCGTTGCGAGCACAAATTCAAGCGACCCGTAAGATAGAATTAGTGTCAGTTGTTCTCACAAAGTAAGTGATCCCACCTGTCTTTGACTTAAGTTCCATCCTAACTACCGTCCTATCTCCAATTTTTGAAGGGCTTTCTTGTTTGTTTCTAGGAAATTAAACGAAAACACGTTTGGTGACACCATCTCTTGCACGTTACTTGAATTTGAGCGCGCAACTCCCTGACTGGCTAAATTCGACGGTTATTAACTCGGAAACTTCGCAATGAATCCAATTCTTTTCTTGATAATTATTTCTTAACACAACCTACTCTGCAAAACCTCTACAAGCTTCTCAGACGGTTTCTGACCACCGTGTATAGCTAGTATCATTCAAAAGACTTGAACATTCGATTTAGTGGATTCCTACTAAGGAGGAAGGACAAACAGGAAATGGGATTAATAGCTGCCTCGGATCATAAGTTATCGTTCTACAAGTCGTCTTAAGCGAAACCACAAAATAGATTTTGTTGAGATGTTGAGGCGTATAGTCGGAACCAACGACTTAAAAAAAAAAAAAACGATAAGGTTTGGCCAAGATATTTGAAAAAACGTATTCCGTGAAAAACGTGAACTTTTTTTGAGTGTTACACAGTTTCATCAATATTGCTCGCAAATCTGTAACTTCATGATAATTTTATATACCGACGTATAATGTTGCGACTTGTAAGACGATATGGAGCACATAATTGTAAAACTGTATACGTCAGACCCTCGCCGAATGTGACTTGCACAGGCACACGAGTGCGATTCTGAGCGAGAGGGCACAGTTAAAGATGGCCACTAGATGAGCCAACATAACGAAATCTGCATCGCCACATTTCGCCACACTGGCTGTCATTGGATGAGGATAAACTTGTCTTTTGTTTCCATTACTGTACGATTTCCGCTATCAAGCCATTTTCAAATTTATGTATAAGTACAACCTCTCAGAATGGCCGTACTCAAGTCAGAGTCCAAGGTCTCATCAATTCAAACATGCCGTAATGTCCTACGATTATACTTTTACCTTTGTCCATTGATGAGCTCTTGGACACTCCCCAAGTACGGTCGTTCTGAAGGGTTGTACTTGCGCACACGTTTGAAAATGGCCGGGAAGCAGTAATGGAAAGAATGTAAAAAAAGGATTTTAATTCGATGTGATGAAATGTTATTATCCAGTTCATTTGAGTTGGGTAGGAGACCTATTGCAACCAAAACGAGATGAAAGTTACAGAAATGTTGGGCAGAAAGAACAGAAAATAACGTCCTAATATTTGTAGTCTTCCTCATCACAACCGTGTTTTTAGGATAGATACTGGTACATTTTCTGACAATGTTGACTTTTGGGCAGCCTTGTCAGAGTATTTGAAGCAAAGTTCCTGGAAAACTCGAAAGCGCCTTTTACACCCACAATCTACCCTATCGGTTCATCGATGCGGACCTTAGCTTACTGGTCTGTCAACCATGACGACCATATTTTCTTGGGGAAATTCTCTTCCAAAGGAAGCAGCAAGGGGGAGCATCTGTAGTGGCACTGGGATAACTTTCACTACATGTGTGGTTCAAATTCCAGACTGTGTAATCAAAAGAGTATTGTACTATAGCGACCACTCGAATAAGACAATGTAATTGTTAAGACCTATAGTTAAGACACTGACCTCATATACGAGAGAATGAAAGTGGCTCCGTCCGGTCATCCTAATTTAGGTCTTCCGTTATTTTCCTAAATCAATTGAGAAAAAGGCGGGATTTTCCTTCAGCAAGGCCACGGCCGACAAACTGTCCCATCCTCATAAAAAGGTACGTCTATGTATTCTTTGAGCTATCTCACTGCCTGCCAGAATGGTAGGATCTCAGTACATTTTCGGAGGGTATGTAAATGATTATGAGCTGTAATTGCCTGCGATAGGTTAAGTGCCACCAGAGCCAATTAGTGTTGTTCACTTTAGTGTTCTTATCAGGCACGGTGAGGTACATACGAGACGTGAGTACCATCAAATGTTGAGTGATCACTGAAGGATACAGGGATACTGCGTACTCGTGTGAGACGTCCAGTAACATCTCTAGAGTCTTCTCCGATATAACATTTGACATCAACACTAAGATATCAAGAACCAGTTACAACAGTTTTGAGCCAGCTTGTCTCAGGAGAGATTATAACGGCATTATGATCGCCCTTTCCAACCGTATCAGTTCACACATCCGGATCAAAGCTACTACAATTTTTTTGTAAATTTGACTCGATTCTGTAATCATTGAATTGATACTGCATGCCTTCTCAGCCCCTGAATTTTCATTTCGATTCCTCCTCCTCTTTTGGGTGCTTCGCTGTCCATGTCAGGCATTGTATTGCTGAAGCACCACAAGAAATGTGTCTGCCGTCGTTTATGAGAACTCCCAGTATAAACCTGGATTATTAACATTACAGACAAGAGGAGAATGGGCGCTTTTCAGATGTGACTGTACAGAAGAATGATGAAAAATGAGTAAATAATAGAGAAGCACTCAACTAAATCGGGGAGAAAAGAAATCTATGGCAAAATTTGACCTAAAGACAGGTTCAGTTGGTAAGTTGCATCCTGAGGCATCAAGGAATAAGTAATATAATAATGGATGGAAGTGTATGACAGCGCGCGCGCTTGTGTGTGTGTGTGTGTGTGTGTGTGTGTGTGTGTGTATGTGTGTTGGGCGGGGGGAGGCATTTTTCATAGAGAGACTAATGTTTAATTACAGTAAGCAAGTTTCAGTTTTTTAGGTAGCACTAATTACGCAGAGATGAAGAGAGATGACAGAAAAGCGTGGAGCGCCGCATCAAAGTCTTGCAGACAAACAAAAATTACGCGAAGCGAAATGTAATGTGAGGAGGGCCACGCAAGAGGCGTTCAATGAATTTGAAAGTGAAGTTCTATGTACTGACTTGGCAGAAAATCCTAAGAAATTTTGGTCTTATGTCAAAGCGGTAGGTGGATCAAAACAAAATGTCCAGACACTCTGTGACCAAAATTGTACTGTAATAGAGGATGACAGACTAAAGGCTGAAATACTAAATGTCTTTTTCACAGAGGAAGACTGCACTGTAGTTCCTTCTCTAGGTTGTCGCACAGATGACAAAATGGTAGATATCGAAATAGACGACAGAGGGATAGAGAAACAATTAAAATCGCTCTAAAGAGGAAAGGCCGCTGGACCTGATGGGATACCAGATCGATTATACACAGAGTACGCGCCCCCATTCTTGCAGCGGTGTACCGTAGGTCTCTAGAAGATCGTACCGTTCCAAAGGATTGGAAAAGGGCACAGGTCATCCCCGCTTTCAAGAAGGGACGTATAACAGATGTGCAGAACTATAGACCTATATCTCTAACGTCGATCACTTGTAGAATTATGAAACACGTATTATGTTCGAGAGTAATGACTTTTCTGGAGACTAGAAATCTACTCTGTAGGAATCAGCATGGGTTTCGAAAAAGACGATCGTGTGAAACCCAACTCGCGCTCTTCGACCACGAGACTCAGAGGGCCATAGACGTGGGTTCCCAGGTAGATGCCATGTTTCTTGACTTCCGCAAGGCGTTCGATACAGTAACCCACAGTCGTTTAATGAACAAAGTAAGAGCATATGGACTATCAGACCAATTGTGTGATTGGATTGAAGAGTTCCTAGATAACAGAATGCAGCATGTCATTCTCAATGGAGAGAAGTCTTCCGAAGTAAGAGTGATTTCAGGTGTGCCGCAGGGGAGTGTCGTAGGACCGTTGCTATTCACAATATACATAAATGACCTTGTGGATGACATCGGAAGGTAACTAAGGCTTTTTGCGGATGATGCTGAGGTATATCGAGAGGTTGTAACAATGGAAAATTGTACTGAAATGAAGGAGGATCTGCAGCGAATTGACGCATGGTGCAAGGAATGGCAATTGAATCTCAATGTAAACAAGTGTAATGTGCTGCGAATAGATAGAAAGAAAGATCCCGTATCATTTTGCTACAATATAGCAGGTCAGCAACTGGAGCAACTGGAAGCAGTTAGTTCCATAAATTCATAAAGTTCATCGTCGGTAAAGCACATGCCAGACTGAGATTCATTGGAAGAATCCTAAGGAAATTCAATCCGAAAACAAAGGAAGTAGGTTACAGCATACTTGTTCGCCCACTGCTTGAATATTGCTCAGCAGTGTGGGATCCGTACCAGATAGGGTTGATAGAAGAGATAGAGAAGATCCAACGGAGAGCAGCGCGCTTCGTTACAGGATCATTTAGTAATCGCGAAAGCGTTACGGAGATGATAGATAAACTCCAGTGGAAGACTCTGCAGGAGAGACGCTCAGTAGCTCGGTACGGGCTTTTGTTGAAATTTCGAGAACATACCTCCTACGTATATGTCGCGAAGAGACCATGAGGATAAAATTAGAAAGATTAGAGCCCATGCAGAAGCATACCGACAGTCCTTTCCACGAACAATAAGAGACTGGAATAGAAGAGAGAACCAATAGAGGTACTCAAGGTACACTCTGCCACACAACGTCAGGTGGCTTGCGGAGTATGGATGTAGATGAAGAAAGCAGTCTTCCGACTGAAGACCACAAGAATAATAAGAAAGACAAAATGCAGTTACGTTCGAGCGGTTTCTGTGAAGCGTATAACACACTCCATGTCGGAATGGTTACTTCAACAAACATCCTGAGACATAGAATTGTGCGTGTTTATACATTCGTTGTGCCACTTAAATCTGGAATCTAGAGTCTTTCGGTAGGATACGCAAGTATTTCGAGTGCTGACATCGACCAGCACTGATGTCTCCAGGCTACTCGTCTGCCAGTCCCCTATAATAAAAGCGAGCAGTTAATTTGATCTCCCACCTCTCCCAGGCTGCCGGACAAAGAAGGGCGGCGTTAACAGGAGGAGGCGCTGCGCGAACTTCATTACGGAGATGAAAGCTAGCCGGCGCTTGCGTAACGTCCAGGTGACTCGGAAGATTCTTTGTGTTGGTAGGCAAGAGGCGGGGTGGAGTAAAACTCAAAGCGACAAGGAGTTGGAGCATTTCTTCCTTTTACTCTGTCGAAAAGCGTATGCAAGTCAGAAAACAGCAGCCGGGCTTCTGTGAGAATCTGGTGAAGCACCGAGTACCGCACTTTATCTTAGGTAAGGCGCCGTGTCAGATATATCTGAGTGAGGTTCCAACTGTTGTGTTTGCAATTTACCATAACTTCTGCCACCATGTGGACGATCGTCAGCAAGTCTGTCTGTTTGTCAGTCAGTCTGTCTCCCTCTCTCCTCTCTCCTCTCTCTCACTCTCTCTCTCTCTCTCTCTCTCTCTCTCTCTCTCTCTCTAAACCATTTATTTTTGAGAAACTTAATAACTGAATCCATCTGCTGTCTTTTCAGCAGCTTACTTATTTACCGAGTAAACTTTTACCCTCGGCTTCGCCCATGTACGCGTACGGCACATACACTCCTGGAAATTGAAATAAGAACACCGTGAATTCATTGTCCCAGGAAGGGGAAACTTTATTGACACATTCCTGGGGTCAGATACATCACATGATCACACTGACAGAACCACAGCCACATAGACACAGGCAACAGAGCATGCACAATGTCGGCACTAGTACAGTGTATATCCACCTTTCGCAGCAATGCACGCTGCTATTCTCCCATGGAGACGATCGTAGAGATACTGCATGTAGTCCTGTGGAACGGCTTGCCATGCCATTTCCACCTGGCGCCTCAGTTGGACCAGCGTTCGTGCTGGACGTGCAGACCGCGTGAGACGACGCTTCATCCAGTCCCAAACATGCTCAATGGGGGACAGATCCGGAGATCTTGCTGGCCAGGGTAGTTGACTTACACCTTCTAGAGCACGTTGGGTGGCACGGGATACATGCGGACGTGCATTGTCCTGTTGGAACAGCAAGTTACCTTGCCGGTCTAGGAATGGTAGAACGATGGGTTCGATGACGGTTTGGATGTACCGTGCAATAGTCAGTGTCCCCTCGACGATCACCAGAGGTGTACGGCCAGTGTAGGAGATCGCTCCCCACACCATGATGCCGGGTGTTGGCCCTGTGTGCCTCGGTCGTCTGCAGTCCTGATTGTGGCGCTCACCTGCACGGCGCCAAACACGCATACGACCATCATTGGCACCAAGGCAGAAGCGACTCTCATTGCTGAAGACGACACGTCTCCATTCGTTCCTCCATTCACGCCTGTCGCGACACCACTGGAGGCGGGCTGCTCGATGTTGGGGCGTGAGCGGAAGACGGCCTAACGGTGTGCTGGACCGTAGCCCAGCTTCATGGAGACGGTTGCGAATGGTCCTCGCCGATACCCCAGGAGCAACAGTGTCCCTAATTTTCTGGGAAGTGGCGATGCGGTCCCCTACGGCACTGCGTAGGATCCTACGGTCTTGGCGTGCATTCGTGCGTCGCTGCGGTCCGGTCCCAGGTCGACGGGCACGTGCACCTTCCGCCGACCACTGGCGACGACATCGATGTACTGTGGAGACCTCACGCCCCACGTGTTGAGCAATTTGGCGGTACGTCCACCCGGCCTCCCGCATGCCCACTATACGCCCTCGCTCAAAGTCCGTCAACTGCACATACGGTTCACGTCCACGCTGTCGCGTCATGCTACCAATGTTAAAGACTGCGATGGAGCTCCGTATGCCACGGCAAACTGGCTGACACTGACGGCGGCGGTGCACAAATGCTGCGCTGCGAGCGTCATTCGACGGCCAACACCGCGGTTCCTGGTGTGTCCGCTGTGCCGTGCGTGTGATCATTGCTTGTACAGCCCTCTCGCAGTGTCCGGAGCAAGTATGGTGGATCTGACACACCGGTGGCAATGTGTTCTTTTTTCCATTTCCAGGAGTGTATATTGCTCACTCCTTCTCTGCCCCATCTTTGCGTCCATGTCCTCCTTACCCTCTCTCTGTTCACCTCATACTGCCCCCACTCCATCCATCACGTCTTCCACCTATCTCTGTCCATCTCCTCCTTCTCTTATTAACCCTGTCATTGTCCTCCTCACTCTCTCCCCTCCGCTCTGCCTGTATCTCCTCCCTCCCTCCCTGTCTACCTTATCATCCCACCCTCTTATTACCCATCTCCTTCTCACTACTCTCTCTACTCAGCCATGCCCATCCACACATACAGCCGCTGGAAACTATTGCAGTAGAACCTTCACAACGTGCCTGTCATGCAAGGTGGCCTTCATGCTAGGTGTTTCCAATGTTACTCAACCACAGTTCCACCCCTGAGAAAGTTAGGTGGTTCTTGCACCCAAAGTACTTCTTCCCAGATTATAAATGATATTTGTACGAGATTTGTTTGAAACTCGTCTATTGGTTTAGGACGACGTTTCACTCACTCACAGCCGGCCGCGGTTGTCTCGCTGTTCTAGGCGCTCAGTCCGGAACCGCGCAACTGCTACGGTCGCAGGTTCGAATCCTGCCTCGGGCATGGATGTGTGTGATGTCCTTAGGTTAGTTAGGTTCAATTAGTTCTAAGTTCTAAGCGACTGATGACCACAGATGTTAAGACGCATAGTGCTCAGAGCCTGACACACACACACTCTCTCTCTCTCTCTCTCTCTCTCTCTCTCTCTCTCACACACACACACACACCTATATACATACATTTTTATGTATGTATGTGATGCAGATTCTGAACTACAGACTAATTTTCAGGAAACTGAAACATATATCTCTGGAATGTTATATTCAGTTTTTAATTGAACTTCACGAAATTATGGTGAAATATCTACAAAATTACGATAGAATAGATACAAATTTCGGCGGAAATACATAATTCACCTGTGCGTTTTGTTACTTTTTGTTGCATATAACTTCACAACAAGGTTTATTCTCATACTATTCACACCTGTATGTAGGCATACATTGTTTTCAACAAATTTCAGAGAGTTATGTTGATAATTATTACACTGGATTTATCTAATCACAAATGAGTAAAACACGTTTTCGGGTCTTTGGTTTTATTGAGCTGTGATTAGACAGTTCCAAAGTAATAACTATAAACACCTGAGGACGGCGGGACAAGAAAAATAAAGCTATGAAATTTCAAAAAATACCCCAAACTGAACGGATACATGAACTGTTTTCACAAACAACTTACATGTTAGACAAACACAAAATAATCTACAAAAAACACTTATTTATTGTATGGAAAAATAATATTATAATTGATTTCTGTCGTTGTTTGAAATGAAACATGAAAATTAATATTACTGTTTATAAAACTTGTGTAAAATATTGAACAACCAACAGGGTTTCATACAGGATTATAAATCAGCGTATTATCTAGCAATTACATTTGATTTAACAAATTAACATATTTTTTGTTTTGGTGATGAACCTAGGGGTGTAGCTAGGTCTAGGAGTGCGAAGAGAGTACTGAGGTCAGCACGAAAGAACGTGATCAACAGTTGCTCACAGCAGTTCCAGTAGAATATGAGCAACGTGTTCCTGCACACTGGCCTTCAAACCAGAAATAAACCAAACTCCTTGGTAATTGCATTCTTTTTAAGATATCCAGAGAGCCAAAAGTCACATGGATCTGTCCAGGTGATCTTGCAGGCCATGTGTCTGTAAAATCGTTCGAGATAACACTTTAGTGGATGGTTACATGAATGTGATCTTTCAGTGGGCAAGTGACTTGAGGTCCTGCACCATGTAGCGAGAAAGCAGTGGTTTCCACACA
This sequence comes from Schistocerca gregaria, assembly GCF_023897955.1. Classification (NCBI taxonomy): domain Eukaryota; kingdom Metazoa; phylum Arthropoda; class Insecta; order Orthoptera; family Acrididae; genus Schistocerca; species Schistocerca gregaria. The sequence goes on from NC_064923.1 coordinate 565,660,989, forward strand.
GTTGCGTTCTTACAAATCAGAAATCACATGCTGTACAAGAAGGTCTCGGTAACGTGCAGATGTCAAGATACGCCTGACAGGCGGACCGAGAATAAAGGTGCTAATCCGCATCGCACAGTCACATACTGCGACGCCAATGACTCCTTGTGCACAGAAAGCGGCTTAACAATACCCCAGATTGGGCAGTTATGTGTATTCACTGCACCCTATAGTGTACAATGTGCCTCGTCACTTAGTAGAATATTTCCTGTCTACATGTTTACAACGTCGATCCGTTCCAGAAGCCGAAGAGGAAATTCAGAACGTTGCTGCCAATTATGATGTTTCAGCCGCTGCACAGTCTGGATCTTGAACAGAACGCAAAACATTCCATACTGTTGACCACGGTATGAACAATTCTCGTGACACTGCACGAACACTAGCGCTATCCAGGATGCGTGATACATGCTCAGCTACAGCAACAGCAACCTCGTCAATAACTTAAACCAGGATAGGACGCCTTCCTGTTCCAGGTGCCATACCAAGCTCACCCGTGTTCTCGAATTTCGTTATCATCTTCTTTCAACCATTCAATGGCATTGGGCCTGTCCTCAGATATTTCAGTGGGTGATATTCTCTCAGCGCAGCATTGTAAATACTGCCGTTAACAGAAAACACTTTCACTAACAGCGGACGGCCTCTATTCTCGAGAGCTGTACTGTTGACACACGTTATGGCTTATCAAGAGATAGCGATTATGCCATACAGTCATACAAACAGTGTTCAGCGCCAGATCTGAACTTTCTGGCCAAAGCTGGAACTAATTTTTTTCCAGCATAAATCGATTCCGCATTAATGTATTAGCATATCTACCAAGCTTCACAGCCATACTATAATTACAGCCCACACTCGACCTCCGTGAGTAGTTGCACTTAAATTGTAACCACCTGGTATATGTGTCAGTTTGAAGTGTAATGCAGCATTCAATGAAATTTCTTTTATATTTCGTAATAATGTGTAACTTACTTTTTTAAGTCCTCTCGCAGCTCTGGAAGTACCGCAAGTGAGTGTTATAGGATCGTTATCGTTCACGACGTGTATAAGTAATCTACAGATCTACGAGATAACAGCTGGAGCTGTTTGCGAATAGTGCTGTTGTCTATACGAAGTGGGCAGCGCCAAAGTGTGTAGCGAAATGAAGCAACACCTACACAGGATCGGCGCTTGGTGCAGGAACTTGCAGTTGATCCTCGAAATAAATGAATGTAACGTATTTCGCAAAACAGCCGGAAATGCTCATTACTGTTTGATTATCAATGCAAACAGTAACAACACTTAAATAACTAGGAGTAACGTCCGAAGTGACATGAAGTAGAAAGACCACAAAAAATCTAGTTACAGGAAAAGCTGATGCAAAACAGAGTTTCACTGGAAGAACCCTCAGAAAGGGTAATCCACTGAAGAAGGATGTTTCATAATAACGGCCGCGCGGTGTAGCGGTGTGGCCTGGGGCGCCTTGCCACGGTTTTCACTGCTCCCCCCCCCCCCCCCCCCCCCGTCGGAGGTTCGAGTCCCCCCTCAGGCATGGGTGTGTGTGTTGTCCTTAGCGTAAGTTAGATTAAGTAGTGTGTCAGCCTAGGGACCGATGATCACCACAACCACCCCTTAATAACGGTGATTAGAGAAATTCTGGAGTATAGCTAGTCAGTCTTGGAACCGTGCCACATTGGACTGAGGGCGGAAAGAGAGAAGATTCAAAGAAGAGCTACGCATTTCGTCACAGGTTCATTAGAGATTAATTGAAAAACTTTAAAATTCATCCACGTAGAAAGTAGCTTAAAAAGATCCTAACATTACAAAAAGAGTCAAGCGATGTATTACTTCACTCCAGAATTATCTCCTGCAAGGATCACAACGGAAAATCATAGAAAAAAAATAAAGTTTACTGATAGGTTTCCTCCCGCACAACCTTCGCATATGGATCAGGAAAGAGGGAAAAATGATACGACTTTGGCTTGCCCAGTATGTATATAGAAGTAATTAAACTCTCGTTACTTGAGAGGGCACCGGTGAAAATCATCACAGGACATGGAAACTTTGTGAAACATTTTTACGGACACGCGATTGAGAAATAACAATAAAGCGTTCAAAGAAACGTGTTTTAATTTCCACTTGAGAGGGTAACATTTGCTAATTGCACACCATGTTCACGTTGCAGTTTACAAACGTTTTTCAATGCAACAACCATCTGTATCCACGACAGCCTGGAACCGCACTAGAAATCGCTCTACTGCTGCCCTAAACATCTCAGATGGGATTACTGATACTAGGGTGGGATGCCGGCTACCTCCATCACTATGTTCGTCTTCTTCAACCTGCAACGTGCATTGACGCCCCTTTAATAACCCATTTCTTCAGGTAACTACACAGCCAGAAACCACATGGGTTCAAATCTGTGATTTTGGCGGCCACGCGGCCTGCAACTATCGGCTAATGATTCAGTTTTCTCCCAGATGTGTTACGCAGTAACGGAGTGACCTCAGGAGTCTGAACATAATTGAAAAATGGCTCTGAGCACTATGGGACTTAACTTCTGAGGTCATCAGTGCCCTAGAACTTAGAACTACTTAAGCCTAACTAACATAAGGACTTAGGATAGCAAAGTCATCAGCGAACCGTTTCATTGATATCCCTCCACCTTGAATTTTAATTCCACTCCTGAACCTTTCTTTTTTTTCCATCATTGCTTCCTCGATGTACAGATTTCACAATAGGGGTGAAAAGCTACATCCTTGTCTTACGCTCTTTTTAATATGAGCACTTCATTATTGGACATCCAATCTTATTACTCCCTCTTGGCACTCTAGTACGCAAACGCTTAAGAGTTTCATGGTATGGCATTCCGAGTGTAGGTCGAAAGGAAGAGTTTAAAGCCATCGAAATTTTCTAGGTGTGTCGAGAGACATAGAAATCGCCGCAGACAGCAACAGTCCCCCGCAGTCAAACAGTGCAGACTCGAACATTAAACTGTTGGAAAAATGCAAATGAGTAGATGGTTGTAGCAGTGGCGTCACCACTCAGTGGGTGAAATACTTGAAATAAAGAGTACAAAATGCTCAATAGAGAGTGGTCTGCCGGCCGGTGTGGCCGAGCGGTTCTAGGCGCTTCAGTCTAGAACCGCGTGACCGCTACGGTCGCAGGTTCGAATTCTGTCTCGGGCATGGATGTGTGTGATGTCCTTAGGTTAGTTAGATTGAAGTAGTTCTAAGTTTTAGGGGATTGATGATCTCAGATGTTAAGTTCCATGGTGCTCAGAACCTTTTGAACCATTTGAGAGAATGGTCTAACACGTCGGGTACCGTGCAGGGGAATAACGGGGCAATGTAGCAGGGGTTTTGTTTCCTTGTTGCACGAGAGTCTCAGCATTGGCTCCCCACATCAAATATACCGGCTGTGTGGCTGGTACAAAGATGCTGTAGGTCAGAGCTTGACTAACACTTTCGTCGATGGACCCCATTCGTGCTAGCATATTTTTTTACATCCCCACTCATTGTTACAAACGGCATTAATATCAACAGCTTGTAAAAACAAGCGATACAGTAGTTTCTATGCAGATCTTCCTGCACGAACACTATCTCAATGACCGTGTTTGATGAAACCCATTACAAGTAAGTTCTTCCCTGCGAACAATATTTGGGTAAAACACGCTTGAACTAGATAAAAGCATTGTTCAATAACAATGATTAACTAGTTGATTAAAACAGCAAAAATGGAAATGGACAAAAATTTGTGGGTATTAAATTTTAATGAAGTACACTATTAATTAACTGAACTATAATTTTCAATATAAATGGTACTCTAACACAGCCTATAGCTACAAACAATGAAGTTAGACAAGGGTGCAGGACTTCAGTCCCACTTTTTAACATTTATTCAGATGATGGAATCCGGAAACGGAGGGAGATTTTTAACTGGAGGATTAAGATTAACAGAAACTCCCATTTGTAATGCCTTTCATGTACAGAGAAAGAGGGAAAACATTCATTTGGTATTATTTGTAAAGTGTCGGGGAGAGTGTTATACGTTGGAACAGTTTTCAGTCTTTGGCTCTTAGCCAGCCTTGTAATAAAAGATTAGTATATTTATTGTTTCTTTCTCAAGTGATAGCGTTAATATTATGGGTACTGCAGTCTTTTTCTTAAATTACAAAAAGTACTCCAGAAAAAAAAAGTTTTCTCCGTATCTGATAAACTGTTCCGAGGACACGTACCTAGGATGAAATATTCTATTCAAGTTTGAAAGTGTTGTAATCGAGAAAATCTTGTCAGTGCTGCACTTAATAGACTATACATTACATTATTATTCTGCTGCATACCAACTATCAGCAAGTAAAATCAAATTACGAAGAACTATTGTTAATCACCAGTTACGAGATAAAAAGATTTTTAAAAACAAGTTACTAGCAAATAACACAGATTTACATATTCAAGACAAAGGAGTATTTTTAAGCAAGTAAAGAGGCACAATTTATTTGCTAATATCACGTGTCCCATGGTAGAATACCTCCCGTTCCATGGTACGAGATGGCCCACGACTGACGCAGTGTGCCTGTACCGACCACGTGTAATTCTAAAATCGGCCACTAGATTGAAATATTGACATGAAAACATCATGTGTTCCTAGGTACACAGTCCTCCAGGTACAACGCTCTCCCATACCATCGCATGAAATCAGCAGAAAGAATCACTCGTGAGTTCCAAAGTGCTACCTGCAGTGAAGCTAGCACAATGGCTGTGTGAAGGTTGTTAAAAATAATGGTGTAAAATGGTCGAGAACCTCTTTATAGACCACACATTTCTGTAGTGAATGCTTAGCGACGCTTGAGGTGATGCAAAGAGTGACTCCACTGGTCAGTGGAAGACAAGAAACAAGTGATTCTGAATGGCGAATCACGTTAAACCCCGTGGCAGCCGATGGTATCGTTTAAGCTTGGGAAATATCTGGAGAATGTTATCTGAAATTACGTGTTGTGCCAACAGTGAAGTAAGGAAGAGGTAGAGTTACGGTACGAGGCTGTTGTTTTTCATGGTTGGAGTGTTTTTTTTATTGTGTTGAAGAGAACACTGAATATGGAAGAGTACGCGGCTCACCCCGTCGGAGGTTCGAGTCCTCCCTCGGGCATGGGTGAGTGTGTCGTCCTTAGCGTAAGATAGTTTAAGTTAGTTTAAGTGGTGCGCAAGCTTAGGGACCGATGACCTCAGCAGTTTGGTTCCATAAGACCTTACCACAAATTTCCAAATGGAAGGGTATCAACATATTTTATGGCATTGGGTACTGCGTATAGTAGAGGAAAAGTTCCGAGACGACAGCTGTTTGTATTAACAAGACAGTCTACGCTGTTATGAAACAGCGTCTGTGAGGCAATGGTTTGCGAACAGAAGCATTCAAGAAATGGACTGGTCTTCCCTCAGTCCCGAATTGTTCACAACTTTCGATGAGTTAGAATATCGACATTGCTCCAGTTTGGTTCCATAAGACCTTACCACAAATTTTCAAATGGAAGGGTATCAACATATTTTATGGCATTGGGTACTGCGTACAGTAGAGGAAAATTTCCGAGACGACAGCTGTTTGTATTAACAAGACAGTCTACGCTGTTATGAAACAGCGTCTGTGAGGCAATGGTTTGCGTACAGAAGCATTCCAGAAATGAACTGGTCTTCCCTCAAACCCGAATTGTTCACAACTTTCGATGAGTTAGAATATCGACATTGCTCCAGTTTGGTTCCATAAGACCTTACCACAAATTTTCAAATGGAAGGGTATCAACATATTTTATGGCATTGGGTACTGCGTACAGTAGAGGAAAAGTTCCGAGACGACAGCTGTTTGTATTAACAAGATAGTCTACGCTGTTATGAAACAGCGTCTGTGAGGCAATGGTTTGCGTACAGAAGCATTCCAGAAATGAACTGGTCTTCCCTCAGTCCTGAATTGTTCACAACTTTCGATGAGTTAGAAAGTCGACTTTGCTCCAAACCCCATCGTCCAACATCACTGTCTTCTCTGGTTTTGGCTCTTGATGGAGAATGGGCAGCCATTCCTCCACAAATATTCAGACACCTCACTGAAAGTGTCTCCAGCAGTGCTCAAGCTGTTATAAAGACGAAAGATGGACACACTCCATGTTAATGGCCAGTAAGAGGGGTTCGTACACTTGATAAGATAGTGCACAACGAGTATGTTTTCTTGTATATCCAGGCAAATATAAATAGGCAACTTTGGGCTTTTCGTAAAATGATGGTAAGAGATTTACAGGCGTTAACAAAGACTTGAAGTACTGCTCATCATCATATTCTCCTGTCAGTACAGATACTCATGCTGTACACAAATTGTAATCAACTGAAAACATAGTTGTAACAAATGAAAGAAGGCTTGCTGGTTTTCGAGCTTACCGTGCTGTGGTACGAACCAAAACGGGAAAGCATGCTTTCCTCTCATTGGTAAACGTTTTGTGGTCAGTAACAACGTACCTGCAACAGAGAAGTTTATAATTAATTTTAATGGTACCAAGTTACAGCTATCTTGAAAGCGAGCTTGAGAGGAATGGGGAGGGGCAAGAGACGAGTTTAACGTCCCGTCTTCAGTGACACGACACTAGAGAAGGTTGAGGGTGATTGTGTTAGCTGTCACGACCCTCTGTTTAAAATAACAATGGCAGCATTCAGCTGACGTACTTCGAGGGCATCAAGGGCCAGTAGAGCCTCTGGAGGTGTCTTAGGCAGGCCCCACACTGGACGCCAAATTCTGAGGTGACCCTCCTTTCATTTTTAGACTGCAGGAAGCCAGGCCACTGAATGTAGAAGAGAAATGAAATTTATTGAACTTGAAATGGATTACATGAAAGTAAGTAATAGAGAATTATACGCATTAAAACAAATAAATGCATCATCAATTTTAAAATTCAACGAAACAAGGAAATTTAAAAAATAGCTCTGCACATTTCAGAGCGCTTGGTCAGGGTGGAAGATAACCTTGTTCATAAATTACTCCAGGTACATTTTGTGCCATTGGCCAGAAGTAGAATGCTATTGCACCAGTGATGGAAGCTGCTCCTGCTTGTTCCCTCCAGTATTGATGCACTTCTGCTGACAGAGTTCAGTAGATTTCGTCCATTTGAAGTTTTCATCGACTACCGGACGCCATATATCTTATCGTACAGACAGCATAACCTGAGTATCCAGAACTTGCCTTGATTTATTTTCCATGGTATATTGTGTCATGCCTAGTGCTAAAACTAAAAGCAGTTGCAAGGGGACAAAGAGTGTAGATGACACCGTAGGCTCCAGAAGGTTGTAGGATTTGGCAAGTGAAAAGGGAGAAACGTTAGGGACGATACTTTTATGGCTGCCTTCCCTGAGGTTTTATGTGTAGGGAGGGAGGAATTTATGGCTGCACTCACCTCACACAACACGGCAGGCATCACAAGTCAGAAAGGCATGTGAAACCTCCTTTTCCCCAATACGATTCCATGTCGTACTCAAAACGGCACCTGATTCGTTTAATATCTGAATCTGTGATTTACGATGAAAAGGAAGTTTGCCTAAGAATGATGAACAACTGTTCGTTCTACTGATTCGGGCAAACGGTTAGCTGGATGACATACCAAAGGAGACGATTAAGTATCAATTCTACAAACGGATTTAAAAATGCTGATTTGAAACGCAAGAGAGAGTGTTTGGGTATTAGTACAAGCGAAATATCTGAAATGAAGTGTTTTGAAGTTCGCTTTTTTATCAGAATTTTGTAGCCGATCATGCCTTGTTTAGATTCTTGTCATACGTGATAATTAGCTAGCTTCATATACTTACACTGACACACTGATATATTTTGATTGCGCGCAAATGAGACTGAAAAGAACATCACGATCACGGAGGAGGATATAGAGATCGTGATTCTGTTACTGGAAAATAGACAGAACCTACATTGTAAAGGGAAAGTATCACAGGACTGGAAGAAATACAATACTTCAACCTAGAGGCCTACGAAATATGGGTAAGTGATAGATTATGGTGAGGGGGTGTTTGGGAATTTTTCTTGTGCCAATGTAGTAGTATGCTGCTTGAGGCTCAATTTTCTTCTCAAGTATTTAGGGAAAACGTAATCGTGTTGGCTGGAATAGGATGAAAGCCAGTTTACCCTAATTACGTATGCGAGCATAAAAAGTCACGCCATCTCGTTAAGAATATGTGGTGCGGGCGCTAGTGAAGGTTATATACATATTGAAGACTCATTTTATGATGTCTCAACACGACTCGGCCTTACAACTGTATCCGTGACGCCATGCGATGCGGTAAAGTACATCAGGGCTCATAGAGGGAGTTGTATTATTGTGTGTTTGAGTGTTTATATAATATTTGGCATTAGTGACGAAAAGTCCATACAACAATTTAGATAGTTTACAACTGCTACTGTAAACAATTCTAACAGCTTCACGTCCATACACACGCGTTTTGTGACATTCAGTTGCATATAAACGTCGTGCTGTACAAGTATTCCGCTTTATTGTCTTACAGAAATGCTCCGTGAGTTTAGACGGAAATCTCTGCACGAGATAAGACGTTATTTTCGTGAATCACAGTTCAGAAATTTTAGGGAACCACTTTTTGCGACAGACTGCAGGACGATTCTACTGCCACCATATCGCATAAGGACGGCCAAGGCATAGAAGAAATCAGGGCACCTACGGAGTCGTAAACACAGGAAATTTAGAAAGTAAGTTACACATGACTTCACACACCAAGTCTTGTGTGCAACAAGAGAAGCGTATTGACAGTAATAAATAAATGTTTCCTGCAGCCATAAACCTGCTTCGGTGCGGATATAAGTTGCGTCACAGAGCACTAGTGAAGCTGCGCGTTAATTGGATAAGTTGTAATGTAGGAAACAGTACGCTCATTTGTGACTAATGAGCGTTAAAAGCACAGATTCGCTATGGAACTCTCGCCGCAGTGAACTGGCACATAGACGTGAGGGAAACTGGAGGGAGGCCCAAATCCCGCATTATGTGATTTCCGTCTTTTCGGAATGCTAAACGAACATTGAATATCTAGGGGAAGGGACTTTCCAGTGACGAGGACGCCCGCAGAGCGGCTCCCGATGGCACTGTCACCAAGGAACGAATTCATATCGTCAGGGAACTGAACGATTGATAGAAATATTCCGAACGTTTTTTCTAGAGACTTGTGACTATTTTTAAACATAGTGCCATGTATTTCTGTCACTTAGAAGTGTTGTACAGCATTCATAAAGGTTACTTGATCTGCCATAATAATGTGTACTTTTCGAAGTCACCTCGTAGACAGTCGCGTTTCCTTCACTCCTTTTGCGAGTGGAGCAGGAAAGGTAATGATAGCAATGGTGCAAGGCGCACTCCGCCATGCACCGTACAATATCTCGCGGGATATGTATGTAGACAGAAATTTTTTAAAATTTATTTTGGCTTCAGCTAATACTGACAATACAGCCAGCAATAGTTACTGCAGTAGGAGCTTAACTTAATTTAAACTTTCACCAATGGAACAAAAAAAATTAGTTTATATGTACAAATATAAGTTCTTAATTTGAAACAAATACACAAAGTTACAAATTATTTTTCTATCCAGGTTGATTCCGTAAGAGTACTTGGCCTATATCAACTTATAGTTCAAATATGTATGTCAGCTCCTTTTTAATGTATCCCTATCTAATTGTCTTCGTGTGCATCGAATCGGTAGATTAAGGAGGTTACAGTTGTATGTAAGGAGAAACCATTTGCAACCAGATTCCTGTACAGTACTTCTTGTGCATTTTTGTATTTAATGCATGCCACTGTTATATGATTCAAATCTGCCACATCAGATTGATCGTCATCACAATGTCCAGGATCTAAAATTTTTAATCGGTGTAAATTTGCGAGGTAATTTCCGCTTCCCAGTCTCGTACGAGTGAGATCTATGAGGGTTGTCCAGAAATTAAGTTCCGATCAGTCGGTAAGTGGAAAACAGTGAAAATCAACATTTTATTTCCAGATACTTCTCTTCAAAGTCGCCGCTCCGACATTTGTCGGAGCGTTATACCAAATTTCCATCACCAGCGTCATAGAAGGCAGCCGCCTGTGCTTTCCGATAATTCTCTACACTGGTCTATAGCACGTAGCCTGCACCCAAGCGTTGTCTTCGTATCCAGCGTTTCATGTGAACAGAGATGATACTCAGGACGAGCCAATTAGGGCTGTGTTATGGGTGATCGAACACTTCTCATCGAGAAGGCTGCAGCAGCGTCTTCACTGGCCCTGCAGAGTGCGGCTGAGAAATTCCATGAAGAAGGAAGCGCGTGGCAGTTGTGTTAGGTGGGCTGCATTCATTAGGGCGAAGCCTCATAGCGGGCCCTCCTACTTGGCGGGAGATATCGTTCTAGGCACCTTTACTCGCTCACAGTGCGCTCACAACTGAAAAGAGCGTCTTGATGCGATCAACGGTCGTACTAGAGACACTACCGAACACATCTGTGCAAAACGTCATCGGGTTTTCACTGTGGCATCCATTTCGCCACTGATCGGAACTTACTTTCTGGACAGCACTCGTACTAAGCTTCACATAGTCGAAACATGCTTGATGAGAGATATCCGGTTGCACAGCCGCCTGGTGTCTGCTCTTATATATTAGATACATGACATTCAAGGTCGCAGCCACGATAAGCATCATTTGTCATCGTTCGTTTGATATCCGTGTAAGCGATTGGTGTTAGGCGGAATCCTCCAAATATTCCTCTTTGCTACGTAAAATTCCACGACGTTCTTTTATCCATAGCAGATGGAAACCTATGTCATTTCTCCTTGCTTCTGTAACAGTCTTCAACATATCCAGAAAATATATATTGGTTTGCTTGTCGAGTTTTGTATTTTCTAATTTCCGCATAGCACTTTGGGAGTCTGTGGGTATCAAGATGAGAGTAAACGTATACATACAATGAGGTGACCAAAGTCATGGAATACCCAGGGTATGTTCGAGTATAATGTCTTTTCTGGAGACTAGAAATCTACTCTGTAGGAATCAGCATGGGTTTCGAAAAAGACGATCGTGTGAAACCCAGCTCGCGCTATTCGTCCACGAGACTCAGAGGGCCTTAGACACGGGTTCACAGGTAGATGCCATGTTTCTTGACTTCCGCGAGGCGTTTGACACAGTTCCCCACAGTCGTTTAATGAACAAAGTAAGAGCATACGGACTATCAGATCAATTGTGTGATTGGATTGAGGAGTTCCTAGATAACAGAACGCAGCATGTCATTCTCAATGGAGAGAAGTCTTCCGAAGTAAGAGTGATTTCAGGTGTGCCGCAGGGGAGTGTCATAGGACCGTTGCTATTCACAATATACATAAATGACCTGGTGGATGACATCGGAAGTTCACTGAGGCTTTTTGCAGATGTTGCTGTGGTGTATCGAGAGGTTGCAACAATGGAAAATTGTACTGAAATGCAGGAAGATCTGCAGCGAATTGACGCATGGTGCACGGAATGGCAATTGAATCTCAATGTAGACAAGTGTAATGTGATGCGAATACATAGAAAGATAGGTCCCTTATCATTTAGGTACAAAATAGCAGGTCAGCAACTGGAAGCAGTTAATTCCATAAATTATCTGGGAGTACGCATTAGGAGTGATTTAAAATGGAATGATCATATAAAGTTGATCGTCGGTAAAGCAGATGCCAGACTGCGATTCATTGGAAGAATCCTAAGGAAATGCAATCCGACAACAAAGGAAGTAGGTTACAGTACGCTTGTTCGCCCACTGCTTGAATACTGCTCAGCAGTGTGGGATCCGCACCAGATAGGGTTGATAGAAGAGATAGAGAAGATCCAACGGAGAGCAGCGCGCTTCGTTACAGGATCATTTAGTAATCGCGAAAGCGTTACGGAGATGATAGGTAAACTCCAGCGGAAGACTCTGCAGGAGAGACGCTCAGTAGCTCGGTACGGGCTTTTGTTAAAGTACCGAGAACATAACTTCACCGAAGAGTCAAGCAGTATATTGCTCCCTCCTACGTATATCTCGCGAAGAGACCATGAGGATAAAATCAGAGAGATTAGAGCCCACACAGAAGCATACCGACAATGCTTCTTTCCACGTACAATACGAGACTGGAATAGAAGGGAGAACCGATAGAGGTACTCAGGGTACCCTCCGCCACACACCGTCAGGTGGCTTGCGGAGTATGGATGTAGATGTAGATGTAGATGTATACCCAGGGTATAAAAGGGCAGTGCACTGGCAGAGCTGTCATTTGTACTCAGCTGATTCATGTGGAAAGATTTCTGTCGTGGCCGCTCAACTGGAATTAAGAGACTATGAATACCAATATTTTAAACAGCAACTGTTGAAATTCTTCACGATAAAGGATGACGACACCTTTGGCACATTGTTTTATTAATCTCCATAGCATGATGTAATTTTAGATTTGTTTGTTTCTGATGAAGGTATATTTATATATACCGAAACCTTGGTCAAGAATTTTAATAAATTTTTATCCTGCAACTGTTTTGGCTGTCACCCATTATCGTGCAAACTATGAATACATAAGGGCAGTAGGAGTTGGACGCATGGGATATTTTATTCCGAAAATCGTTAGGGAATTCAATATTCCGAGATCCACAGAGTGAAAAGTGTGCCCAGAATACCAAATTTCAGGCGCTATCTCTCACCACGGACAACGCAGTGGGCGACAACTTTCACTTAACGACCGAGCACAACAGCGTTTGCATAGAGTTATCAGTGCCAACAGACAAGCAACACTACCTAAGATAATCTCAGAACCAATGTGGGACGTACGACGAACGTATCCGTTAGGACAGTGCGTCAAAAGTTGGCGTTAAGGGCTATGGCAGCAGGCGACCGACCCGAGTGCCTTTGCTAACTGCATATCACCTGCAGCGCCTCTCGTGGGCTCGTAGCCGTGTTACTTGGACCCTAGACTACTGGGAAACCGTGGCCTGGTCAGATTAGTGCCGATTTGGTAAAAAGTGATAGCATGGTTCGCGTGTGGCCGATGCTCCATGAAGCCAGAGACACAAGTTATCAACAAGGCACTGTTCAGCCTGCGCCGGCTCCATAATGGTGTGGGGTATGTTTGCATGGGTCCTCCGATCCAGCTGGACCGATGACTGACTGGAAATGGTCATGTTCGGCTACTTGGAGACCATTTCCAGCCACTCATGGACTTCATGTTGACAAGTAACAATAGAATATTTATGAATAACAATGTGCCCTGTTGCTGGGCCACAACTGTTCGCAATTGGTTTGAACAGCATTCTGTAGAGTTCGAGCGAATGATTTGGCCACAGAGATTGCCCGACATGAATCTTGTCGAACTTTTATGGGACGTATGGAGAGATGAGTTGGTACAGAAAATCCTGCCGCGGCAACAGTTTCGCAGATATGGTCGGCTGCAGGGGACTTCCAACGATTTGTTGAGTCCATGCGACGTCGAGTTGCTGCACTACGGCCGGCAAAATTGGATCCCATGCCTTTTGTCACTTCAGTGTACAAGTTTCAGACTGAGGTGCAAACATTTTATAGGTGCCACAACTAGGACTTACGAGGGGCGTTTGAAAAGTCCGTCCAAAGTATGAGAGACGGCACCACCGGCGCGTATCGACATCATGTTTAGTTAGTAGCATCTTTGGAAAGAACGCACACCAAGTTTCAGCCATATTGGTCTATTTCTTTGTGTTTGGCATTCGAGTGAATCAAGGAAGTCGAGGGATCGTCAAAAAATGGACGAAAAAGAATTTCGTGTGGTGATTAAATATTACTTTATGAAAGGCAAAACGCCTCAGGAGACTAAAGAGGAGCTTGATAAACATTACGGTGACTCTACACCTTCGATTACAACAGTTTATAAGTGTTTCAAAATTTTCTCAGAGGCCATATGGTCACAAGTGATGCTGAACGTTCTGGACGCCCTGTGGAAGTTACGACTCCAGAAATCATTAATAAAATCCATGATATGGTGATGGACTACAGAAGAGTTAAGGTGCTGAGATTGATAGTGTTGTGGGCATCTCGAATGAACGGGTACATAATATTTTGCATAAATATTTGGACATGAGAAAGCTATCCTCAAGATGGGTTCTACGATTGCTCATGCTTGGCCAAAAACGGAATCGTGTGAAGTGTTGCAAGATGGTTTGCAGCTATTCAGGAAGAAACTGCAGGACTTTGGGTGTCGTTTCGTCACTGTTGATGAAACATGAATACATTACTATACTCCTGAGACCAAACAACAATCTAAACAATGAGTTACCAAGGAAGAATCTACATAAAAAAGGCGAAGACTATTCCTACGGCTGGAATGGTTATGACGACTGTCTTTTGGGATTCGCAAGAGATGATCCTCATCGACTATCTGGCAAACGGTAAAATTATTACAGGTGCATATTATTCATCGTTATTGGACCGTCTGAAAATCGAGCTGCAAGAAAAACGCCGGCGATTGGATCACAAAGAAGTCCTTTTCCATCACGAGAATGCACCAGCACACACCTCAGCAGTTGTGGTCGCAAAATTAATGGAGACAGGATTCCAACTCGTTTCACATCTCCCTATTCTCCAGACTTGGCTCCCTCGAACTACTATTTACTCCCCAATTCGAAGAAATGACTGGTGGGACAAAGATTTTGTTTAAACGAGGAGGTGATTGCAGCAACTAATAGCTGTTTTGCAGTCTTGGACAATTCCAATTATTCGCAAGGGATGAACAAATTAGAACAGCGTTGGACGAAGTGTTTAAGTCTAGAAGGAGACTATGTCGAGAAATAAAAAGGGTTTACCCCAAACACGTAAGTAGTTTTTGTTTTTGCGCAGACTTTTCAAACACCCCTCGTAAGAAGGTATACTCCACTCTCTTTTCTGTTTCAGAGCCATCTCTATATACAGGGATACTGTGGTCAATATTGGTCAATAAAGGCTCTCGTTCGCAATTGATGTCCTATCCTTTTCTTAAATCGAGTGTCAAGTATGACACTGGGGCTGCATTAAAGATTGTAAACGGATAGTGAAAGCAAGGGAAGTTCGTCTCTTACAGGAGTATTGGTAAGATGGTTCAAATGGCTCTGAGTACTATGGGACTCAACATCTTAGGTCATAAGTCCCCTAGAACTTAGAACTACTTAAACCTAACTAACCTAAGGACATCACACACACCCATGCCCGAGGCAGGATTCGAAACTGCGACCGTAGCAGCCCCGCGGTTCCGGACTGCAGGGCCAGAACCGCACGGCCACCGCGGCCGGCTATTGGTAAGTGATTTTACCATTTCTCGTAGCTTCTACCGAGCAGAGGAATGGTTCGTGCCTTTTCTGTGTGGTGCTTTTGTTAGTTCCCCAGAATTTTGTCGCTGATGTAGACGGAATCTCGTTACCACGATCCTGTCTCTCCTATATGTCCTGGCAGTCACTTTTGATACGCGATAAACAAAATTTTCGTGATCCAGACTGAAAACTGAGGTAAAAGTACAAAATATTGTCGCTGTCCTCACACAGAATTAACGTATTTTTCTGACGAAGAGAGAAAGGCATAACCACGCAAAACATTTCTATTGCACGTTTCGCGATGTTGTCTCACAAACTTTGAATAACAGGCATGACTGTAAAAGCGGAGTGCCATTTATTTTTCGGGAAGTGAGTAATGCAGAAAGCTTGTAGGCAGTTAGCAACGTTCGGGCGGCCCCTCACCCCCTTTCGCACACACACACACACACACACACACACACACACACACACACACACACACACAGACACGTGGTTTGTTTTCATTTTGCAGGCGGCGCCGGGCTGTCAGACCGCGAGCGCAGCGTCGCGACGCCCGGCCCGGAATGAAATTCGGCGAGACGCCGCCAGATTGAAGGCAGACGTGACGGGCGCGCCTCCCACCCTTCCCCTCTTCTGCTGCTGAATATTCTGGAAACTGGAGCCTCCAGAATTCGCGGACGCACCCAGAGTGCTGGTAGGACGGCCGGGACACGTGTCCCTGTCGGGTCCCAGAGTGCAGCAGAGACGCGTTGGAGTTTTCTCTCCTCGTCGCCGAGGGAGCCGCCGTGGAGCGGCGACGCCTCTCCGCTTACAGACACTCTGCTCGGCGCTTTCCAGGTCAGTTTCGTCGCGCGCCACCTGCGAACAAGGGGCTCCCTTTCTCTGAGCGAGATTTGAGCTCCGTATGTCGCCGTCCGCTCTGGTCGGACGCCTCTGCTCTCCTGTCGTGAAGGGACAGTGTCCGAGTCTCCGCAGAAGAAAGTACAGGTTACACCCTTCTAAAAGAAGGGTAGGTACTGAAACTGACGGTAGCGAAGCAAAAGACTACTTTGGATATATGGGTATTATCAAAATCAGCTTTTATGTTGTAAGGAGGCCCACTGCTGCTAAAGACATGCAATAAAATTATCTCCTTTATATGAGTATTCAAAACCGTTTGCTTGACAGTTTTCATTTCTGTTGTATCAGCTGTAAATGTATGTATGATTGGCTCTGACCCAGTGCTTGTGCAAAAGTGTATATCCCGAGTGCGATGTATTTTTTGGGACAAAGCTCTTATACTTTAAAGAGATCACTGTTTATTTATACCCAAGTCCTGTTTGTTTCATATGAGGACATTTTTCTACAAATAATACGCGTGTTAGTGAAGGTGTCTACTAGGCTAGCGTATTTCGTACATTTGTGTCTCTAGCCAACATATAACTAATTATTTGCAATTTGTAACAGTAGTTCTTATTGATGAGTGCGCTAAACGATCTCTGCATCCACGATGTACTTTCATATCATTCTGCTTTTCCTAATTACGATGATTTCTTGTAATTAAGCCTCAGAAACAGTTATAATATGTTAACATGTCCAAACGGGACGAATGAGATGTGTGTATCATAATGTCGTTAAATACAATAAAAAATTGTTAGTCTTCACTCTACAAATTTTTTTTATAATGAATATTGTGTTTCACGACATTTTGACCTGTTAAATCGAGGCATATATTGTACAATCAGCACTATTTATGTATTTGACTTCTTGGTTTCAACGTAATTATTTAACGTAAATTAAGAACTTTGCACCTCTGACTTCCCACGGCAGATGGCGGTTACTGCTCTATAACAAATTCTGTTATATTTGTTGTCATGTTATTTGTATATTTTTCTTTTCTGCTAGTCCTGTAATTTGATACCTTATAATTGGCCTGTTTATTTTTATTCTTGCATGTTTCTTATTTTTATGTTGTTTCGAAAATAACACGCCAGTGTATGTTGGTAAGGTGTGCATTTTCCCCTTCCTTTTTGCTATGCATATTTAATGTACAATTTGAAATTTGAAATATTGAAGTAATGATTTGCAAGTGCACATTTGGTATTTTGTAGTAATATCTTGCAAAATAAAGTAATGCCAAGTCTTCACGTGACACATGTCACACAGAGGGCGTTCTAAGCCCCTGTCACACCGAGGTCTGCTGTGTAGGTGAATGTAAACAGCGAATTCAGTTATTGTGATCGTTTCATAGCTTCTATTACTGCTAGTAACTAAGACAGCAGTGCCTAAGAGCTTTAACTTGTACGCTAAAGGTAAGCTCTTACCAACAGTTGGTGTATACTCAGGTGTCTTTGTGGTCTTTTGTTTCTTATTTACTGATCGCTACCGCTATGTGAAATGTTTAACTTCCAGCACTGAAGATGATCATTATGTGATCAAAAATCGATTTTGCTGTTAATAAATCATCAAAATTTCGGCCAATGTTGACCTTCCTTCTAATTTTAAAAGCTGAAACGCTTAACTCTGCTCCCAAATGTTTCTTTCCAAAGGCAGACCCAGGATAATTGCATCAATTAAATTCCCATACCACTGAAAATATGAGTGCAATGAGTGTTAGTGTCAGTGGCGTTGAAAATCAGCTGAAATCGTTATAATTGAACAAAGCTCCAGGGTTCGACGGAGTCCCTATCAGATTCTATACTGGATTTGCGTCTGAGTTAGCCGCTCTAACAACTATAATCTATCGTAGATCCTTCGAACAGAAAGCTGTGCCCAATAGCTGGAAAAAAGCACAAGCCACACCCTTGTATAAAAGTAGTAGAAGTGATCAACAAAACTACTGTCCAATACCCTTAACATCTATTTGTCGTACAGTCTTTGAATGTATTCTGTACTCCAACATAATGAGGTACCTTGAACAGAATGACTTCCTCAATGCCAGCCAGCATGGATTCCAAAAACATCGATAATGTGAAACTCAACTCTCACTTTTCACACAAGTTATACTGCAAGCTCTGGATTAAGGCAGTCAGATAGATTTAGTATTTCTTGGTTTCCGGAAAGAATTTGACCACACCTACGTTTATTGTCAACAGTTCCATCATGTGGGGTACAAAGTGAAACTAGTCATTGGATTGAGGACTTTTTGGTTCGGAGGACGCAGCGTGTTATCTTGGACGGAGAGTCATCCTCAAATGTGAAAATAACTTCGGGTATGCCTCAGGGGAGTGTGTTGGGACCTTTGGTGTTCACTACGATATACATGATACGTATTTGCAGTTACGAATGTGGAGAGCAGTCAGCCGTGTAATGGAATTACGACAATGAAATTTTGTGCCAGACCAGTATTCGAACTTGGACATCCCGCTTATCGCGAGAGGTCGCCTTAACATTAAGCCATTTGCACACGGCTCACGGTCAGATCCAAGCTTCCACACGTCGTCAACCATGTGTCTGCATCCTCGACTCGTACATCCGTTACGTACATTCTCATACAGGGGACATACTTAAATTGAAAATCGTTTGTCTGATGTCGCCGGATAAATACGATACTGCAGTGTGTGCTCTATTCAGTAATATGATGCAAAGTTCGTTCGAAAATGCATTCATGTCCGAAGAACTTTGTGTCTTATTTCTGAACAACATAGGTACTGCAACATCATTATCAGACCTTGCTGTTCACCTTTTAGATTAATGACGTTGTGGACAATGTTAATACTAACCTCAGACATTTTTGCAGATATGCAATTATGCAATTATCTTTAACGAAGTAGTGTCTGAAAGAACCTGCATAGATATTCAGTCAGATGTTGATAAGATTTCAAAGTGGTGCAAAGATTGGCAACTTACTTTAAATGTTCAGAAATGTAAAATTGTGCATTTGATAAAACAAAAAAAAAACCGAAGTATCCTATGACTATAATATTAACGAGTCATTGTTGGAATCAGCCAACTCATATAAATACTTGGATATAACGTTTGGTAGGGATATGAAATGAAATGATGACAATGGTTGCATTGCGGGTAAAGTAGGTGGTAGATTACGATTTATTGGTAGAGTCCTAGAAAACTGAAATCAGTCTACAAAGGGGATTGCCTACAAATCACATGTGCGACCGATTCTACAATATTACTCAAATGTGTGGGACTCATACCAAATAAGACTAGCAGGGAATATTGAAGAGAAGGGTAGGGCCAATAGTCACAGGGTTTTTTGACTTGTGGGAGAGAATTACAGAAATATTGGACGAACTGAACTGGTAGACTTGAAGATAGATATAAGTATCCCAAGAAAGTCTACTAACAAGGTTTGAAGAACCAGCTTTAAATGATGGCTCTAGGAATATACTAGAAACCCCCTACGTATCGCTCACATTGGGGTCTTGAGGACAAGATTATAATCGCCAGGACAAGATTAGAATGGATTCAGACATTCATTCATTCCGCATGCCATATGTGAGTGGAACGGGAAGAAACCCCAATAACTGGTACAATGGGTCTTACCCTCCGCTATGCACTTCACGGTGGTTTGCAGACTATAGATGTAAATGTAGATGTAAATGTCGGAGGTGTCCACCATGCATTACATGCTTACTCCCACACAATATGCAAGAGGAACTCATAAATACGACCGAACCGAGAGCAAGGCGAGATAGTCTGCCAACCTATAGTGCAGTCGTAGATGGGTCGCAAAACTGACTAGAATAAAAAATCCACAAAAGAAATCTAGTTTAAAACTGGGAGAGGCATAGAGTGAACTCTCATACCCCTCATGAACCTATCTTCCACTTACGAGAACAAGTCTTAACATTGGACTGCAATTTGTTGTCACACTGTCATTTCTACAGCGTTATTTCGTCCAAATAGCATCATAGGCGGGAATTTAAGGAGATGGGGTCTGGATAAACTGACTAAGCCAGAGGTTGTACAGAGTTTCAGGGAGAGCATAAGGGAGCAATTGACAGGAATGGGGGAAAGAAATACGGTAGAAGAAGAATGGGTAGCTCTGAGGGATGAAGAAGTGAAGGCAGCAGAGCATAAAGTAGGTAAAAAGACGAGGGCAACAGAAGAAATATTGAATTTAATTGATGAAAGGAGAAAATATAAAAATGCAGTAAATGAAGCAGGCAAGAAGGAATACAAACGTCTCAAAAATGAGATCGACAGGAAGTGCAAAATGGCTAAGCAGGGATGGCTAGAGGACAAATGTAAGGATGAAGAGGCTTATCTCACTAGGTGTAAGATAGCTACTGTCTACAGGAAAATTAGGTGTTGACAGATGTGAAAATTACCGAACTATCAGTTTAATAAGTCACAGCTGCAAAATACTAACGCAAATTCTTTACAGACGAATGGAAAAACTGGTAGAAGCCGATCTCGGGAAGATCAGTTTGGATTCCGTAGAAATGTCGGAACACGTGAGGCAATACTGACCTTACGGCTTATCTTAGAAGAAATATTAAGGAAAGGCAAACCTACGTTCCTACAATTGTAGATTTAGAGAAAGCTTTTGACAATGTTGACTGGAATACTCCCTTTCAAATTCTAAAGGTGGCAGCGGTAACATACAGGGAGCGAAAGGCTATTTACAATTTGTACAGAAACCAGATGGCAGTTATAAGAGTCGAGGGGGCATGAAAGGGAAGCAGTGGTTGGGCAGGAAGTGAGACAGGGTTGTAGCCTCTCCCAGATGTTATTCAATCTGTATACTGAGCAAGCAGTAAACGAAACAAAAGAAACATTTGGAGTGGCAATTAAAATCCATGGAGAAGATGATATTGTAATTCTGTCAGAGACAGCAAAGGACATGGGAGAGCAGTTGAACGGAATGGACAGTGTCTTGAAAGGAGGATATAAGATGAGCATCAACAAAAGCAAAACGAGGATAACGGAATGTAGTCGAATTAAGTCGGGTGATGCTGAGGGAATTATATTAGGAAATGAGACACTTAAAGTAGTAAAGGAGTGTTGTTATTTGGGGAGCAAAAAACTGATGATGGTCGAACTAGAGAGGATATAAAATGTAGACTGGCAATGGCAAGGTAAGCGCTTCTGAAGAAGAGAAATTTGTTAACATCGAGTATAAATTTAAGTGTGAGGAAGTCGTTTTTGAAATTATTTGTATGGAGTTTAGCCATGTATGGAAGTGAAACGTGGACGATAAATAGTTTGGACAAGAAGAGAATAGAAGCTTTCGAAATGTGGTGCTACAGAAGAATGCTGAAGATTAGATGAGTAGATCACATAACTAATGGGGAAGTATTGAATAGGATTGGGGAGAAGAGGAGTTTGTGGCACAACTTGACAAGAAGAAGGGACCAGTTGGTAGGACATATTCTGAGGCATCAAGGGATCACAAATTTAGCACTCGAGGGCAGCGTGGAGGGTAAAAATCGTAGAGGGAGACCAAGAGATGAATACACTAAGCGTATTCAGAAGGATGTAGGTTGCAGTAGGTACTGGGAGATGAATAAGCTTGCACAGGATAGAGTAGCATGAAGAGCTGCATCAAACCAGTCTCAGGACTGAAGACCACATCAACAACAGCATCTTACAGAGATTGCTACCGAGTCCATCCCTCTGTTCTAAAGGTGCAGCCGACACAGTCAGCTGTCGGCTACTGAGACGTGAGTTTGTCCATCTTGAAGTAAACATTCTCTACCCCCCTCAGCTATACTGCGGAAATGGAGGTGTGCGCAAGCCGGTTACACTACGATTTTTCTCAAAATATTTTAAAGAAATTATTCGGTAAAAAAACAACCGATTCACACGTACCTCATTGCCTCATTCGTCAGCTTCATGATGAAATGCCCATCATGTTTTTCATGGTCATATTTAGTGAGATATTTCTATATTTACTAATATGCTGTACGAAATTCGAATAGTTTGCAATGAAAAAAGGGGTCGCTATGAGTTTGCATTTGGTGCATGTTAGTTCGTACATTGCTGCGTACGAAATTGAGTTAACATACTAAAGTTTTCTTTAAAATTGACACGAAATCTTTATCTGTCGCCAGTCTTGAGAAAGTGAATGGTGTGTAGTGCACTCACTTCTCTTCGTGTGTGCAAACCGATACAGTGAAAGTAAACATTCATAATATTCCTTTTATCTCATATGTGGTTCGACGTACCAAAAAGAGTTTTTAGGAAATGACAGCACGAAAAGTGGAGAGTATTTTTCCACGTAGTTGACATGTGAAACTTTGTTTTCTATTGCGATATATTATATAATTCTTTGAAAGGCCGTCAACAGCTACTGCCGGCCGCGGTGGCCGTGCGGTTCTGGCGCTGCAGTCCGGAACCGCGGGGCTGCTATGGTCGCAGGTTCGAATCCTGCCTCGGGCATGGGTGTGTGTGATGTCCTTAGGTTGGTTAGGTTTAAGTAGTTGTAA
Source organism: Schistocerca gregaria (assembly GCF_023897955.1). NCBI lineage: Eukaryota > Metazoa > Arthropoda > Insecta > Orthoptera > Acrididae > Schistocerca > Schistocerca gregaria. The sequence goes on from NC_064923.1 coordinate 565,683,691, forward strand.
GTTCTATGGGACTTATGACCTAAGATGTTGAGTCCCATAGTGCTCAGAGCCATTTGAACCATTTCAACAGCTGCTGTAATAAGAGTTAACACGGGCTTATATCAATATAACTGAAGGAATCACACTTTTATTTTCATACTGAGCGTGAGCTTTACATAATTTATTGACTTTACTTGTCCTCAGTTGTTTGATCGATAAAACTGTTTCAGGATTCTGTCGCAATTGCATCTACATTAGCACTTTAGTGAGGTGAAATTGCGTAAACCCCACTGTATTTGGGGAAATAAGCTAATTTCAACGTGGCAACAAGATGAAGAGAAAGAGAAAAAGGTATACAATACAGGCAAAAATAAATTGCTACCTCTGTCGCAATTTCAGCATGAGCCTATGCCCATTGTGTTTATTATTAAAATAGTTGTTTTCTAATTATTTGTTGTGCTCGCTTGAGCTGTTAATATGATCGTCTGTAGACTCGCTAGCTGTAGCTTACAAGTTCTGCGAGACAGGCATTACGTGAAGACTTAAACGGTAAAACTACACCTTCCCTACGTCGTTGACGTTTGCGCGGCCTGGAACCGATGTAATGTTGCACGCACTCTACTTGTTGACAGTGCGAATCAATCGCACAGACGCTAGCTACACGGATTGCTCATATTCAACAATGGAGTTGTCGCTGCTACTTCGCTACGTTATTATGAGATCGCAACGGTCGACGGGCGGGAGCTGAAGTAAGTATTATTTGAGTGAATACTTCCGATTTCTCCAGATTTTTGCCGACCGTTGAGTGGAAGTAAACGCGGCAGTGGAGGAAGCAAGCAGAAAAGTATATATACGTTACTATTGCCTCCAGTCAGTACTTTTGCTCTGAATCTTGAGCTGCTCCCGGAGCATCGAATGACCAAATAACTTACGGGCATGCAGCCAGGTAAAGTCCTCCACAACAGCTGATATCTCGATAGGTGAACAGTACGTGAATTTGAATCTACAAGCTAAAGAAACGACAGAGCGCTGTGCATTACAACTAAAGCCAGTAATCTTTTCTAATAATTTATTAAACATATCTACAAAATAAAATTTGATGAATCTGCTTAAAATAGCGAAGGCAGGGGTGCACAACACTGTCACATCTGCCATGGACTTAGGATTACCTCGATACAGCTGCAGTCATAAAGTTTTAAAGCTACGAAATTAATTTTTTGTTTGTTTTTGCAGGTATATGTCTACAATTCTAGTACACACTGAAATCCCTGTGTCACAGCACCGTAATACGCCACTAGATGGGGAAAAATTAGGAATTCTTCGTGATATAAAAGTTAGTGTTTATCGTGATGGCGATGCTGTTTTTCCTGAATATTTCTTAGAGACGGGTCGCATAGATTTTTACAACGATATTAAATCCGTTATGGAGGCTTTTGGCCGTGATTTCAGTGTAAATGAGTGCCGGTTATTCTTAGATTCCAGCAAAGTTAGTCTGAAATCAGTACTTCTCCAGCTTGGGAACAAACCTTGGCACCGTTAGTGACGAACATGCAGAGCTGTTCCAACAGGACATATCACAAAATGCAAAAGCGTCACCAATGTAAACAGGGTACCGAAATGTTGTCCAGCAGCTGCTGGTCATTACGAAACGACGTTCCTGATGCAAATCTCAGCAGGGAATCAGGAAGTATTTCTAATTATGAGAATTTCATTTTAGTCATTCATACGTTACTCATTTCATCGATTCATCTGTGGAAAGATAGATTTTTTTTACTGTTTGTGTTTGTAAGGCCTGTTGCGAAAGAGTATCATTTTGCCGCGTGCAAACAACTCATAGGCCGTCGTAAGTATTTTCAAAAACGATGTTACATGAAATCTCAAGCTAGTACAGAAATTATGAAATTAGATCTTGATGAAGGGGTTTATTAGCTTCCAGAAACAGAGTATTTCGTTTTTGTAACTCAGAAAAGGATTTTTTCGTTTGATAGTGTTATTGCCGGATCATGGAATAGCAGTGCAGGCCAGCAGATGCTGTCTAACGTTTTGTAAGAAATTATGATTCTTTGATAGGCCAGTCACCGTTTCTGTAAACACGAACATCACGTTTAGAAACGAATTATTTCAAAGATACATAGCAAAGAGAAGAAATGTGAACTTATTACATACTGGGGTACCTGGAATGGTGTTCAAGAAACGCAACTTCTCCATTTTCAATGAACAAAACGCTCAGCGTATATACTTTCTCGAAAAATCTCAAGTCTTAGTCATTAAATTATACTAATTGTTCCCTTTTTGTGCCCGTGCCTCGATATGCAGAGTATCAGATCAGGTACGTAGCTAGACAGAAATTCTCGAAGAAATTTCAGTAAATCGGTCTCTACGTGGAACGTAACAAAGGAAGTAACGTAAGGTTGCATGGTGGGGTCGTTGCAGTTAACTTTATGTACAAATGATGTCTAGATAACATCAGCAGTTATCAGAAATTCTACGAGGACGGTGGTTTTGAACACGAAGACACGGCATTATCAGAAACCTGTTGAAAAATGAAGTTAAACCTTTGGATCGTAAACGAACAGCATGAAGACCCCCAGCTGATTCTCGACAGAAACAAATTTCAGTAATATTCTTCTGAGCTCGCCCGGTTAGCCATGAGGTCTGACGCACTGTTTTCCGGGCGGGAAGGCGAGCCAGAGCCGGTCCCCGGCACGAATCCGCCCGGAGGATTAGTGTCGGGGTCCGGTGTGGCGGACAGCCTGTGGATGATTTTTAAGGTGGTTTTCCATCGGCCTCCGCGAATACGGGCTGGTTCCCCTTGTTCCGCCTCAGTTACGCTATGTCGGCGATTGAATGCGCAAACACTTTCTCCACGTACGCGTACACAATAATTACTCTACCGCGCAAACATTGGGGTTACACTCGTCTGTTGCGTACGTTCCCGGGGGTGAGGGGGGGGGGAGGGGGGGAGGGGGGGGAGGGGGGGAGGGGGGGGGAGGGGGGGCGTCTACTGGGGGCCGAACCGCACAATAACGCTGGGTTTGGTGTGGGGCGGCGGTGGGGTGAGTGGACTATCGTAGCCTGTTGTGGGGTTGTGAACCACTGAGGGCTACGGCGGGAACGAAGCCACTGCATCGTTTCTCGGTCCCCAGTTCCATACAATACAATACAATATTCCTCTGAGAGTGTGACCTGTCACGATATGATGAAACTAGAGTCATTTTGGATACTAGTGCCAGCAGCCGTCAACAGAGTGATTGCTACCTGATTTGTGTTTCTGCCTTAGATATTAATGCGTTCCCGTCCTTGAAGTTGAAACTGACTGGGTGTCCTGGAATTCTGCATGATTATTGGATGCCAGGATCAGCGTAATTTTAGCCATCGACCACAGAACTATGGAGTCCGATGAACAAAAACTTATCTTCGCACAGTCCAAGTCGTTTTTTACTTATACAGGGTGACTAGTTCCGCTTAAATAAGCTTCATCATACCAAAATTTCGATGGTTAAGTGGCTGTGTTGGCAGGATTGATGAATCAGTACCTCATACCAGGCATCACTTAATTGTGTGAACGTAAAGTTGTTTGCTTTATAGCACTGACGGATGCTTTCTATAAGCTATTATTCTGGAACCACCCCCACATTCATCTGAAATTATTTAATGTTATTGTTGTTCTAGTGGTCTTCAGACCAAACACTGGTTTGATGCAGCTCTCCAAGCTACTCTATCCTGTACAAGCTTCTTCATCTCCCAGTACCTACTGCAGCCTACATCCTTCTGAATCTGCTTAGTGTATTCACCTCTTGGTATCCATCTAAGATTTTTACCCTCCACGCTGCCCTGCAATACTAAATTGGTGATCCCTTGGTGCCTTAGAACATGCCCTACCAACCGATACCTTCTGCTAGTCACGTTATGCCATAAATTTCTCTTCTCCCCAAGTTCTATTCAGTACCTCCTCATTAGTTATGTGATCTACCCAGATAATCTTCAGCATTCTTCTGTGGCACCACATTTCGAAAGCTTCTATTCTCTCCTTGCCCAAACTATTTATCGTCCATGTTTCACTTCCATACATGGCTACACTCCATACAAATACTTTCAGAAACGACTTCCTGACATTTAAATCTATACTCGATGTTATCAAATTTCTCTTCTTCAGAAACGCTTTCCTTGTAATTACCAGTCTACTTTTTATATCCTCTCTACTTCGACCATCGTCAGTTATTTTGCTCCCCAAATAGCAAAACCCATTTACTACTTTAAGCCTCTCATTTCCTAATCTAATTCCCTCAGCATCACCCGACTTAATTCGACTACACTCCATTATCCTCCTCTTGCTTTTGATGATCATCTTATATCCTCCTTTCAAGACACTGTCCATTCCGTTCAACTGCTCTCCCAAGTCCTTTACTGTCTCTGACAGAATTACAATGTCATCGGCGAACCTCAGAGTTTTATTTCTTCTCCATGGATTTTAATACCTACTCTGAATTATTCTTTTGTTTCTTTTAGTGCTTGCTCAATATACAGATTGAATAACATCGGGGATAGGCTACAACCCGGTCTCACTCCCTTCCCAACCACTGCTTCCCTTTCATACCCCTCGACTCTTATAAATTCCATCTGGTTTCGGTAAAAAATTGTAAATAGCCTTTCACTCCCTATATTTTACCCCTGCCACCTTCAGAATTTGAAAGAGAGTATTCCCGTCAAATTATGTAATGAAACCACAGAAAATCTAAACCGCTAAATATCCAAACATGGTGCCGTGTCAGTCAGTAAAATAAAGGAGATACCTATATCAAGACAGTCGAATGGGGATTTGAATCCTATTTCCCGCGAATACGAGACCCGTGTTTTAGGCAGTGTTCCCTTACACTCGACTGAACGAAATGTAATATCGCCTTTCGCATTCAAAGCTCTATTTTATTTATTGAAGCAGCACGGATATTGGTCGTACGCAGTGTATTTCATCTGTTCGTCGAACGTCACGGGCCACAACTACCACATAAATCCCACGCCGTCACTGCTAGGCCATACCGTTGGTGCGCGAACAGACAGTTATCTGTAGCGCGTATGAATTACGATGGCAGGTCCCTCCAAGCGTCGCGCATACCGGCTGCCGTATCAGCAGATCAGCAGTTGACGACGGAAGGGCGGCATTGCGTGTCTGCTGCGGGCAGTTCACGTCACACTCCATTCTGCAGCGGAATGTGCAGTAGTACCATTTCAACCTACGGGAATTTACACTTCCGTACTCCATCCAAACCCGTCAATGTAATCTGCAGAAACCGATAACTTCTTGATAGCTTCCTGCAGAATTTTCTATATTCTTGCTTTGTACTTATGGAAGTGCGTTCACTTCGCAGTAAGGGCGCCGGATGCCACAAGTCAGATTTGGTGGTTTAATGGTAAAGCGCATACCTGGAAAGCAAGAGACTACATGTTCGCCCGCCGGGGTGGCCGAGCGGTTCTAGGCGCTTCAGTCTGGAACCGCGTGACCGCTACGGTTGCAGGTTCGAATCCTGCCTCGGGCATGGGTGTGTGTGATGTCCTTAGGTTAGTTAGGTTTAAGTAGTTCTAAGTTCTAGGGGACTGATGACCTCACATGTTAAGTCCCATGGTGCTCAGAGCCATTTGAACCAACTGCGTATTCTAATCCCGTCCTGAGAACGGAAATTTTCAGTCTGCTTTTAATATATGCTTCACCTCTCAACAATGTAAGGAGGCGCCATGGGATATGCCTGGTTCGCATACCACACTAAACTGTAGGTCCCCTTTCTCCTGTTCGATAACTAGGTCAGATTAGGCCACTGAGCTAACGAAATTAGTGAATTAAATGTCGCAGCCTATAAAAATAGCAGTGCAACATAACCTTCGGATTAGCTGACTGAGATGTCACATGGTATCACAAACATCCTCCATCGAAATTTCCGAAGTTGTTGTCCAATCCTTTTCAGTTTCTAAGTGTAATCTTGAATCACTCTCTTTTTTTTCCTAATCGTACTATGGAAGATTCCTAATGTAGCTACGTACGAGAGATCTGACAATGACTATAATACACGCGGAATTACTAGGTGAAACCATTTCTGGGTGCATTATCCCGGAAGCTTTCTGTTTCTACGTTACAAATAGAAGAAAAGCTGTCAACACCTGTACTCATCCTGAAGTAGGTATCTACTAAAACTGCCCCATACTAACAGAAGCAACGTCATTCCCCAAACTATATGTGGGTTGCGCGCTCTGGTATCATCAACATACTTCTCATCGCCATATCAACCATTGGACCGTTACAGTAATCAGCTTTACGTATCCATGCCATGGTATTCCCGAATGTTTTCTAGTGTCATCCATGTCTATTCCAGTCTCCTGGAATCAAGCGAAGAACTTCCCTGAGCCATCAACCATCTGTCTCGGTAGCAACATGTCCCACCACCTCCCTTTCATTTTCATTACAGTCATAATTTCGTCCTCGAATTCAATCTTTTTCCTGATTAATTTGTTTTGTTGTCTCTTCTACTGCCGGCCGGGATGGCCGAGCGGTTCTAGGCACTACAGTCTGGAACCGCGCGACCGCTACGGTCGCAAGTTCTAATCCTGCCTCGGGCATGGATGTGTGTGATGTCCTTAGGTTAATTAGATTTAAGTAGTTATAAGTTCTAGGGGACTGATGTCCTCAGAAGTTAAGTCCCATGGTGCTCAGAGCCATTTGAACCATTTTGTCTCTCCTGCTAATTCGCAATAGCCGTGTCTCTATTTCTGGGTCAGTGTCCTTCAGTTTTAGAATGGTATTCACACTGAAAGCCCAGACCTGCCTTCCACAAATCAAAACTTGCACCACATAATGGCTGCCAACTTTCTGTTTCAGACACAACGGAAACTCAGTTTTGAAAACTCTACTCCAATGAGCTTAATGAATGCACGCCATGCTGCTTTTATTGTCTTGTTTATTTCTTTAGTTCTCCATTATGTCATTGTCTTCATCTGCCGTAAATACACAAAATCATTTTTGGCTCTGTGGCTCCACTTTTAGCGTCTTCTACTTTCTCCTCTGCATGTTGGTTGTACGTTATTTTAGTGTTATTCTAATTGATTTTGTGTTCTAACTTCAAAGAAACTCCTTCAAGTTTTTCATCCGCTATTGCACTTGATCTGTACTCCAGTGCAAGCTGTACAGTGTTATCAGCGAATTTGTGGTGGTCCACACGTGTTCCATTAACATTCACTCCTCCTCTGTTTTCTTTCAGGACTTCTCAGAAAGTTATTGCTAATCCGGAATCTCTTCGCAAATGGTGCATTGGACGTACTGCTGTCGGAAATGCTAGACGCGAGCCATAAGCTCTTTGATTTTATCGCCGCCACTTCTCGAGATGCCGCGCGGAATACCCGCGTGGTTTAGGGAGCCTTGTCACGGTCAGCGCGGCTCCCCCCCCCCCCCCCCCCCCCCCGGTCGGAGGTTCGAGTCCTCCCTCGGAAACGTGTGTGTGTGTTGTCCTAAGCGTAAGTTAGCTAAGTAGAGTGTAAGCTTAGGGACCGATGGACTCAGCAGTTTGCTCCCATAAGATTTCACCACAAATTTTAAAAAATTTTTTCTCCGCGAGATGTGTGTGCGAGGACGTAATATGATCCCTGACTTCTCACTTACAGCATCAACCGTTGAAGTTTCATGAACACTCGCGCAAATTGAAAGAACCCGTGTCAAAACTCGCCGCTCTTCTTCGAATCTTCTCTGTCTCCTCCATTAATTCCAGACCGATGAGCAACATCTGAGAAGCGGTACAGAAACATCTATGCCCCACAAGCCACCTTACGATGTGTGCCAGAACGTATTTTGTGCACCACTGTCAAGCCCCTCCTTCGTACTTTCCTGTTCCAGTCGCGAATGGTTCGGGGGAAGAACGAGTGTTGGTAAGCCTCCTTGTGAGTTCGAATCTAATAATACGTTCTGTATCTTTTTCTCAAGCAATGTACTTGCATACGTTGACTCTTCTAGAAGCATACCCTATCGGAACTGTAACAGTAAACCGTACCGCGCTGCACAACGCCTCTCTTCCAGCGCCTACCCTAGAGTTGGCTGAAACCCTCTGAGATGCTATCGTGCTTACTAAATGGACCGGAAATGAGGTGACAAAAGTAATGGCGTAGCGATATGCACATGTACACATGCGGTTGTATCACGTACACTAGGTATAAAAGGGAAATAGCATCGGATGAGCTGTCGTTTGTACTCAGGTGATTCATGTGAAAAGATTTCCAACATGATTATCACCGCACGACGGCAATCAACAGATTTTGCAAGACGCATGGGACATCCCATGTCGGAAATCGTTAGACAGTTCAGTATTCTGAGATCCACAGTGTCAGGAGTTTGCCAAGAATTCAAATTACAGGCCGACGGCCTTCACTTAACGACCGAGAACAGGGGCGTTTGCGTAGAGTTGTCAGTGATGACAGACAAGCAATGTGCGACGTACCTATTAGGACAGGGCGGCGAAATTTAGCGTTAATGGGCTATGGCAGCAGACAACAGACGCGAGTGCCTTTGCTGACAACACATCGCCTGCAGTGCCTCTCCTGGGTTAGCAACGATATCGGTTGGGCGCTACACGACTGGAAAACTGTGACCTGGTCACATGAATACCGAATTGAGCGGATAAGAGCTGATGGTAGGATTCGTCCCCACGAAGCCATGGACCCAAGTTGTCAACAAGGCACTGTCAAAGCCGGTGTCTCCATAATGGTATGGGATGTGTTTACTTTGAATGGATTGGGTTCTCTGCATATTCGGCTACATGGAAACCATTTGCAGCCATTCGTTGTCGCCATGTCCCCAAACAACGATGGGATTTATCTGGATTATAGTGCGCCATGTCACCGGGCCACAATTGTTCGCGATTGGTTGGAAGAAAATTCTGGACAACTCACGCGAATGGCCACCCAGATCGCCCGATATGAATCCCATCGAACATTTGTGGGACATGATCCACAGGTCAGTTCACGCACAGAATCTTGCACTCGTGACAGCTTCGCAATTACGAACGGCTATAGAGGCAGCATGCTCAGTATTTCTGTACGGGATTCCCATAGATTTGTTGAGTCAACTCCACGTCGGGGTGCTACACAACTCCGGGCAAAAGGAGGTCCGACACGATATGTATCCGATGACTTTGGTCAACTCAGTGTATAATGAAATGCGCAACAATTCTTTGCATCCCTTCATTTTCCTCTTGCAATCCTGGTATGGTAAGAATCTCAGACTGACGTGCAATATTCAAGTGCTGGTCGCACAATGGTTTTACAATCTACCTCATTTGTGGATGGACGACGCTTCCTGAGAACCCTTCCAGTGAATCTATCTCACCTGTGATTAGTTTTACGTTGTCGTTCGCCTTTAACTAGCTCCGTTTGCATATTTCTAGATATTTTGCCAGTGTGACTGCTTCCATTAATTGTTCTGCAATCAAGTAATCATACAGTAATTGGTCTTTCTGCCTATGTATACACAATGCGTTACTTTTATTTATATTGACGGATAACTGCCAGTCTCTGCACCAATCTTCAAACCTTTATCGATCTTCCTGAATTTTGGTACTATTTTGAAGAATCGCAGCTTCTCTGTATACAACAGCATCATTCGCGAGAAACCTCGCGGATCTGCTGACATTATCCATTGAGTCATTTACGAGTATATATATTGTGAAAAATAATGGCCCTATAACTCTCCCTTGGGGTACTCGCATAGTTAGTTTTACGTCTGAAGATTTCTATCCGTGAAGAACGACTTGCTGTGTTCTCTTTGCTAGAACCAATCACACAGCTGGTCTAAAATTACGTACGCTCCCTTTTTGTTCCTTAGGCGACAGTGCGGAACCATATGTAACGTCTTCCGGAAGTCAAGGGACACGGTATCTCGACGTGGTACCTGTTGCTTTCTTGGTCTCGTGGACGAACAGAGCGAGTTGTATTTCACACGATCATTGCTCTTCGAACTCATTTTGATTCGATAAGGACAAAAACTGATGCATTCAATTAAAATTTGTGCCAATGCCGGTACTTGAACCCATATCTCCTCTGTACTATGCAGACGTGCTATCCACTACACCACCCTAGCATTATATCTAACACATCGTCAAGGAATACTCGTGTCGAATGCCCTCCATAATACAAACTTCAGTTCACACATCAGCCCATCTTGATTTTTCCCTTCTTAAAACGTCAGTACTACTGAGGTTGTCCGATACTGGACTAGCACCCCAGCCTTGTATGTAATGGGGAAATCCTGGCTGTACGTCAGGTTGAGGTGATCTGCTGATCTGATGTAATTAAATTTTCCTGGAGACATACTGAGCCTCAGCTTTATCTTCGATAAGGATAGATAGTAGGATTTCTCCATTACGTACAAAGCTGGGGTGCTATTCCAATATCAGATCATCAGCAATACTGACGATTTAAGAAAGGGAAAATCAAGATGGGCTGAAGTGTGAGCTGAAGTTCGTGCTAGGGAGCGTAGTGGACGAGGGTATTCCATGCAACTGTGTTAGCCATAATGCCAGTGTAGTGGACAGCACTTTTGCCTGGCAAGCCCACGACGAAGATTCAAATCCTGGCCTTGGCACAAATTTTAATTCATTACTTCAGCTTCTATCCTTAAGAAGATAAAGTTGAATCAAAATAATTTTCCTGAAGACATATTGAATTTCAACTTTATCTTCGTAAGAATAGAAGCTGAAGTAATGAATTAAATTAAAAAATCTTCCGATCGCTAGGAACGCTTCACTTCTCTAGCGACCTACGGTACACTGCTGTTGAACGAAGAGGCAGGTCTTTCGCGCAGTGGAATCACATCGGCACCCCAGTGAGGTCTAATGGCTTCTCTGGTGAGCGATTTCAGTATCTCGTTGTAGTTTCGCTATTAGTCTTTCGTACGTTCGTGCGACGATTTAGACCACAGCACAATTCTCCTGAGTGAAACAGTTTTAGAAATAGGCCTTGAGTATTTCGGCCGTCGCTCTGTCATACTCCGTTTCAATGCTGCTTAGGTCACAGGGTATCTTGACAAATGGCTTCAGTCTGTTTACCGTTTGTTAGGATTTACTATCAGGTCGGGAGCTAGAATCTCCCTTTCGAATTTGTTGAACGCTTGACGAATGGCTCTCTTATGTTAATTCTGGTTTCGTTCAGTTTTTGTTTGTCTATGAGGTTTTGGCTACGAGTAGCTCTCTTTGCTTTATAACGTGGCTGTTGTATCACGGCGGGTCTTTCCCATCCTTTAGAGCTTTCCTCGGAAAATACCTGTCTATGACGTATTATTCAATACTCTTGAACCTAGTCCATTGATGTTCAACATTTTCGGCCCCTGAGATGAATTTTTCATGTTGTCTTCTCAAGTAAACTGCACTGTTTTTTGTCGTTCTTGCTAAGCAGAAATATCTCCCTACCTTTCTTTACGTTTCTATTTACACCCATATTCAGTATTACTATAATGGTCGTATGAGCACCGATTTTCTATTCTACACTGAGCCGAAAGATTCGGGTCTAGTTGTAACCACGAGATCCAGTCTGTTGCCTTCACAAGCAGTTTTGCGATTGGTTGCTCAAGGTAATTTTCGGATATGGCATTTGGAAGAATATCACATGCTACCTCCCTGCTGTATACCTTCATCACTTGAGTCTCCCAGTCTGTAGCAGGAAAGTTTAAAACTTCGCTTAGTACTATACCCTTACCAGGAAATTTAAGCGAACACTTCTCCAAGTTTTCCTTCAATTATTCCACTACTATTGCTCCTTACATAGGGGGTCTATAAAAGCATCTGATGACCATGTTGAATGCTTCTTTTCGGATATGGCATTTGGAAGAATATCACATGCTACCTCCCTACTATATACCTTCATCACTTGAGTCTCCCAGACTGAAACAACTTGTTCTTTAATGTCTAAACAGTCACAGTAAAGCCTAAAATAAAATGTTCACTTCTTTAACTGTTATCTTCACCCACATTATTTCGCATTCGGAATCTGCACTAATGTCATTAGATATTTGCCGCTATAAACACGCCTCCACCATCGGCGTCGTGACCTCCTTTGTGATATACATTCCAATTTCTGTCTCTAATACTATGTGAGCTTTGTTACCGTTTATAAGCGAGAGTAGTTCTCGGACCTTTCCCAAGGCGCTCTCGAAGTTAACTAATATTATATTAATCTTTTTATTCTTCGCTCTGCCGTAGCGAATACCACCCTCTTTAATTAATTGGTAAGGTGTTCTTCCTTGTTTGGAATTAATACGTGTTGTTTCGGTCCTGTGAACGTATTTCTGTATCCTAGAGAATCCACATGTGCACATGCATGTAGGACGAGTGGTTTTAAACAACTTCTTTCGCAGAGGAATCGAAATTCTTTAGATTCCTGAAGTGAATCTCAATTTGACAAATGCTTTTTTTAAAGACTAGGTATGTGTAACCGTTCTGTCTTAGATCAGATCTTTAGATCAGACTGGACGAATACTCATCTCTCTCTTTAGCGTTCAACCCTGAGGCTGACTTGCAGCAGTACGCCATTCCACTCTTTTGCTGCCTTTCTCTTCATTTCTGCGTATATAGTGCATCCGACATCATTCACAATCTGCTGCGTGAATGAAATCTTTTGTCGTCCCCGGTGATTTCTTCCCTCAACAGCTTCTTCTGTTATTGTTCCAATGATTTTGTAGTGTCTTAAAATCTGTGCTACGATTTTATCTCTTCTCGTAAGGATGTGCCTCCATAGAGAACTAGTCTCCTGTACCCTTCATTGGTCCCTCTTTCTCTCCAGCCGATCTTCATTAACCTTCTGTAGCACCAAGTCTCCAGGCCTTATAGCCGTCTTGTCTCTTGTTTTCCTATTGTCCAAGTTTCGCACCCGTTTAGGGTCACACTTCAAAGAAATGCTTTCAAGAGCCGTTTTCTTATTTCCAAGCTGATGCTCTTGTTGGTAAGTAAGTTCTTCCTCAAATTAAACGCAGTTTCGACCTGCTGTTCTCTGCACCCAATTTCATTCCGGTTTCTATCATCCCTTCTAATCCTGCTTCCGAAATAGGTAAATTCCTCTATCACGTATAGCCCTCTGTTCTAATTCTTATTCTAAAACGTTAACATTCTTCTTCAGTACTGCATACCATCACTTTAGTCTTTCACTTGTTTATTCGCACACCATACTGATTACAGAAATCTCTTTCCATTGTACTGAGAATCTTCTCTAAATCTTCTTTCTTCTCCGTAACCACAGCAATATCATTTCCGTCATGCAGCATGTCAATCTCCCGCCCATTAATTTTGACACCCACGTCAGTAGTTTCATGAACTTGGTCTACAGCGTACAAGATGTAAACATTGAATATAAGAGGAGAGGAGTATATGCTTGTCTCACGCCTTTTCTAATTTTTGCTTCTTGTTGCTGCTGATGATTCCTAATCGCAGTCAGTTCGTTCTTATAGAACCTGATTATCATCCGCAAGTCGTTGTAGTTTAGACCGGCTTCCTTCTTCGCTCACGACGTGCAAAATACCCTCCCGAATGTAGTTGGGTGGAGGCATTTCCCAAAGGCGTGATATGTGCGTTTCTCGTGGGCCAGAAGCTATTGGGAGGTGAGGTCCGTGTATTGAGAAAGCGGACCTTGCTGACCGTGGCCCTGGTTGCCGTCTCTTTCACGGCCGTTTCGAGCTGCACGTACTGAGGCGAATTTCGCCGTATCCTATCCCCGTGCCCTGCTCTCCCTGTCCTTGTGAAGGTGGCGGCCGGTCTGGAATTTCATCCCCGTGGGAATGCCAGGTCTGGAGTGGTGTCGTGTGATCTCGGCCTTGGCTGGCTGGAGGCGGCCAGGTCACGGAACGGCGGTGGTCAGAGCCCAGAGCCCTCTTGTGGCCCTGCCTGAGCCGGCCGAGCGCCATTTAATCTGGCTGTTTGGCGTTTCTGCTAAATGTCACGCATTGTTCTTCTGCATGCCACAAGCTAACACACACTTTGTGTCTGACAGGTCTTGCGATGCACTTACATAAAAATGACAACTCTCTCTTACACGCGTTTTGATTTTGTCTCTCAATATTAATCGATGAAATCGAAAATTGGAGTACCGATTTTTAATATTAATCATACAAGGCGGCCATTTAAATTTATATGATTCGGAAGGTACTTTGCCATAGACGTGCACCAAAAACAAAATCATGTGGTTACGTAACTGTTAAGAGAGAGGTAAAAGGAAGTAGATATACACACATCAGAAAAGTTTTTCTCTGTCTCTTACACTACTGCTAACTTCTACCCCGTGTACCGATCATGTGCTATAGTAGAAATGAGAGACGAAAGTAACAACGTTTCGTGAAATCATGTCCTAGGGGTATTTATATTTAAATGTTGCGCAGTTCATCATCAGTAACGCGCATATCGGGCAGCTACAATACCACAACTGCAAAATGGTTGATGATGTCGGCAGTGGAAAACAAAACATCACAGTAACAAAGCCCTCGGGAGTAACACAGACTATACATGACGTTGCTTTTTGGAGATGTGTTTTCGCTTACTTTTATCTAAGAGTAAACGTGACATAGTTTGTGCTCATTTTCGACCGTTATCACAAAATTAGAACTAAATTCGTAATTTTCAGTTTCCTCATTTTGAATACCCACCACTGTCCTTATAATAAGAAAACTATTGCGGTTTGATGAATTTTCAGTGCAGATTTTGGAATGCAAAACATTTTGCATCTGAGATTACTTCACGTAATATAACAGCACTCATGAGGGAAAGGTTAGCTTGCCGCCATTAAGAAAAAAATTATTTTTCACCTCACTGTATCAAGGACAATTTAAATAGAAAGTAAAGAACTAATTCAATAATATTCGTAATTACAATGCAGCATTTGCTACGGTCAGTTCTGATTTTTCTTACTACCTTCTTCACGTAAGAAGTCAAAATGTGATTAGCGTTCAGGTAAGAACTAAGAATTTACATATAAAGAATTCCAATAAACTGTATAAAAGAAGTGACCTCCGTTACTTCATAAACAAAATTCGTCTAAATTATTCCACAAGCGATACTAGTTATTTTTAAAGATCGTCAGTATCATCAACAGTTTCTCTGAAAAAAAAAAGAGCAGGCAAAAAATATATAAATAAATAAAATAAACCGAACGCTACATACCTTAACACTTCAGAAAGAATTAGACAACATACTTAAAAAATACCCAGATTTTTAGACAATTAGTCAAAAAGCTTGCAGAATATCGAACCAGCTTTCTGACTGGATTCAGGACTTCCTAGTACATGGAATTGAACACATCGTTCTTAACGGATCAATATCAACAAATGTAAAATTAGCTTATAGTACTATATACAAAAGTCACCGGATACCTTCCAATATCGTGTCGGATATCCTTTTTTTTAGACATAGTGCAACAACTCGAGGTGGCAAGGACTCAAAAAGTTTTTGGAAGCCCCTGCAGCAATATTGAGCCATGCTGCCATCATAACAGTCCATAATTGCCGAAGTGTTGCCATTGCAGGAATTTGGTCACGGGCTGATCTTTCGAGTATGTTCCATAAATGTTCAATAGGATTCATGTCGGGCGATCTTAGTGGCCAAATCATTCGCTCGTATTGTCCAGAACGTTCTTCAAACCACTCGCTAACAATTGTTCAATAATAGTTCAAATATCTCTGAGCACTATGGGACTTAACATCTGAGGTCATCAGTCCCCTAGAACTTAGAACTACTTAAACCTATTTAACCTTAGGACATCACACACATCCATGCCGGAGGCAGGATTCGAACTTGCGACCGTAGCGGTCGCGCTGTTGCAGACTGATGCGTCTAGAACCGCTCGGCCACAGCGGCCGGCGCGAACATTTGTGACCCGGTGAGATGGCGTATTGTCAGCCATAAAAATTCCATCGGTGTTTGGGAACACAAAGTCCACGAATGGTTGCAAATGGTATCTAAGTAGCCGAACACGACCATTTCCACTCAATGGTAGGTACCGCTGGACCAGAGGGCCCAGTGCATACCATTTAAACATAGCCCACACTACTATGGAGCCACCATCAACTTGCACAGCGAATTGGAGTCCTGGCTTCATGGAGTCTGGGCCACATGTGAACCTCCTACCAACTAAAATCGGAGCTCATCTGACCAGGCCACTGTTTTGCAGTCGTCGGGGTTCAACTGATATCGTCACGAGACCAGGAGCGGCTGTTAGCAAAGGCAGCCGCGTCGGTCGTCATAGCCCATTAACGCCAAATTTCGCTTCACTGCCCTAACGGATACGTTCGTCATACGTCCTACTTCCATTTCTGCGATTATTTCACGTAGTGTTGATCGTCTGTTAGCACTGCCAACTCTACGCAAACACCGCTGCTCTCGGTAGTTAGGTGAAGTCCGTCGGCGACTACGTTGTCTGTGGTGAGAGGTTATACCTGTCCTCGGCACACTGTTGCACTGTGACCCTCGGAATATTGGATTCCCTCACGATTTCCGTTATTGAGCGTCCCATGTGACTTGCTCCAACTACCATTCCGCGTTCACAGTCTGATAATTGCCTTCGTTCGGCCATAATCTCACCATAAACCTTTTCACACGAATCACCTGAGTACTGATTACAGATCCGTCAATGCAATGCCCTTCTGTACCTTGAGTATGCGGTACTATCGGAATCTGTATATTCTGTATCGCTATCCCTCACCTTTGGCACTTTAGTGTTAGTGAACAGTGTATTGGAGGACAGATGCGAAAAGACGTTGACGAACAAGGAGAAAAATAGCGCGCCCAGAACTGACGAATGAGGCACTCCAGAGAGCATTATCTGAAGGACAACGACTGAAGTTCAGTGAATATGTTTGCGGATGAGACTATTCTATACTTTCTCTAGTGAGTGCCAAAGGGGGAGGGGAGGAGGGCACTTCTACCGTGTACTCTACGCACGTAGCACTCTGATCTCAATTCAATGCACTGTTCCATTTAACAAAAAGCTAAAACAATTCCTTAAGTTAATCTGTTAACCTTAACCCCCCCCCCCCCCCCCCCCGCCTCCCAAAAGAAAGGTGTATACGACCAGTTTCTCCCTGTGTTATGTGCTGTGTAGTAATACAAATGCTTACTTCTTCTCTGCTTTATATTTTTGTATCTGTTCGCTTCTCAGTCTGTAAAGACACTCTCTTTCCGTCTCTCTTCACTGCTTCCGTCCTTTCACATTCTTCTCTCTCTCCCACTCCTCTCCGATGCCTATTGGTGCTAGCGCGCACAAGTATGTTATCTTTATTGCTCTACTTTTAATGAACGAATTTTCTGTTCTAGATACTGCTCTTTCCTCTGTTTACGTCATCATTACTTCTAAATATTAACTTCCCTATTAGACGTAAGATATATTATGATAACGAAGGTTTTGTAAAATATGTAGAACACTGAGTACACGTAAGAGTGCCTGATGACCCTTATCTTGCCACGATAAACACATTGTCTGATCAAAAGAATCTGGACATTCTTACTTGGCATTAACTTGTGTGTTTACACTTCGCTTTTATTAAGACTTGAACTCTACTGTTTCAGTGTGGTGGCTGGGTGTCCTTGGGGGAATGGCAGCCCATTCTTCCTCATGAACCAAAACCAGAGTACGTTGTTATGTTGGATGATGGTGTCTGGAGCGAAGTCGACGTTATAATTAATACCAAAAGTGTTCAGGTTAGGGCACTGGGCACTGCAATCCAATTCAGGAATGTTTCTGTCCACAAATCATTGCTTCGCAGATGCGCTTTATGGCAGGACACGTTGTCATACAGATAGAAACAATGATCGCCTCTGAACAGTTCCTCTACGGTACGCAGCAAACAATGCCATAAAAATGTGTTTATATTGTTTCGTATTTGTCGTTTCCTTAAACACAAAATAGGAATGACGCGCTAATCACCACGAACACCCCCACAGAGTAACTTCCCCACCTCTCTACTTCACTGTTAGCACTCCATGAGATGGCAAGTAACGTTCTCCAGGCATTCACCAAACCCACACCCTTATATCGGATTGCCACAGGGTACAGCGTGCATCAACGCTCAAAATCACTCGTATCCAGTCATCCACTGGCCAGTGGTGTCACACTTTACGCCACATCCAGTGCAGTTTACCAAGAGTTAAGACATATGTGTCTTATGAGGAGCTGCTAGACTACTGTATCCCACACGTTTTAAATCCCTCCGCATAGTCATAGCTGGTCTGATTTTGCCATTTTGGAACTCACAAGTTATTTCTTCTGCTGATTCCGTGAAATTGTCCGTCAGTACATTAAGTCTACCGGCCATGGTTTAGCTGTGGCTTTTTCTTCGCGTTTCCACGTCGCAGTGTGTAAACACTTTTCTCCAGCCTACCACAAGGTGGCCAATAGGAACTACTGCCACCCTCTCCAGCCTTTCTGACAAGGAAAGAGAGAGAGTGTCATAACAGTATACACTCATGTTCAGAAAAAAAACAGAACACCTTGCACGACTAGAGGTAGGACATTCACATTCAAAGAACATGTACATTAGTATGTTCAGCAGAAATGATCAGCATTTCAGTCACTTCTGTTCAGCATATTTCCTGTTGCCTAGTAAGCACAGGGCCCGCCATCGGCCCCGATAACTTGTTCCAAGTCATATCGTCGATGCGTATAAGGTACGAATGGCGTCCTGTGGTATACCGATCCATGCGCTCCGAACTTTATCTATCGTGGTGGGCATTGGGTCACAGCGGTGCACCCGTCGTTTCACCATATCCCACGCATTTTCGATAGGCAACAAGGCTTGTGATGTGGCGGGCCAGAGAAGAGGCTGACATCCTGTGACACCAAAAAGGCATGTGTTCGCGCAGCAACATGTGGTCGTGCGATGGCTTGCTGAAAAATGGCGTCTGGGGCGATGTGCGAAAGGCTGTGGCTACGGGTCGCAGGATATCATTCGCGTTGATCACCCTGGTCACAGTGCCCTGGACACGCACGAACGGTGATTTCTGGTTGTACCCAACAGCACCTCACACCACAACGCCTTGAGATGATGCTGTATGTCTTATGCGAATGGAGTCACTGAGATGCCACTCCCCCTGTCTGCAGCGAGCCAAACTCCGGCCACATTTTCAAACAGAACCGGAATCCGTCCGGAAACACTATCCGATGCCATTACTGTCCACAGTGGCTTCGTTTCATACATCATTGTCGTCTAGCATGTTTGTGCACATTTGTCAGAGGTAGGCGGAGAAGTGGAAGACGCGCACGAAATCC
This sequence comes from Schistocerca gregaria, assembly GCF_023897955.1. Taxonomy (NCBI): domain Eukaryota; kingdom Metazoa; phylum Arthropoda; class Insecta; order Orthoptera; family Acrididae; genus Schistocerca; species Schistocerca gregaria. The sequence goes on from NC_064923.1 coordinate 565,702,936, forward strand.
GTTTCGTAATAAATGGCGACAGACTGTACGATGTGCTACACTTTTCCACTGTTGCGCCAGAACCGAGGAGGACAAAGATCTGTCCTGCAGTGCCATTATCAAGAGGTGTCGATCTCCTCAGGAGGTGGTCTGGGTGGTGCGGCCTGGCCCACCTCGTCGTGTTCTAAGGCCTTCCGTGTCCCATTCTGCACACACATGTTGCGCTGCCGTACACGAGCAGCAGTTTCCGGGATGAATGCATCACATTCTCTCATACCAATAATGCGCCCTGTTTCAAACTCACTAATTCGACGGTACGGTTAGCACATATGTCTGCAAGGTCACACTGATCCATTACCTTCGGTTTATAGCAACATCTAGAGCCGCAGGCACATTCTACCGGTGGGTGGTGTTGCGACGCGATATCGATGCTGACCCCAAACCCGAGGGCCGACATCGTTCAAATGCTGATCATTTCTGCAAGTCATGCTAATGTACATGTGCTGTGAATATGAACGTCCTATCCCTAGTTCAAGGTGTTCTATTTTTGCTGGACATGAGTGTACATTTTACTTTTATGACGGTAGATTCAAGCTACAAGCAAATTTACGGATCATTTAGTTAAAAAGTGTGTGAATTCCTAAGGGACCAAACTGCTGAGGTCATCAGTCCCTAGAGTTACACACTACTTAAACTAACTTACGCTAGCTGATGCTAAGAACAGCGCACACATCCATGCCCCAGGGAGGACTCGAACCTCCGACGGAAGGGGGGGGGGGGGGGGGGGGGGGCTCAGTCCGTGACATGACGCCTCAAATGGCGCAGCCACACCTCGCGGCGAATCATTTAGCATATCACGAAGATCGATCCGATTAATATACAGAAAGTCGATGGAATTAATTATCATTTAAATCATATCAAACTAATTTGACGCGGAAGTCAAATATCACTTTACGCTTGCTCAATCCCAGGACTGTTGTCTCATGTGGTCCGAATAAATTTCCGAGCCTTGATCTAAATATTCCTCATAATTTGCAATATGGCGAACAGACACAATGGCTGTTCGAGCCGTTGTTTTGAATTTCAGACCACCGCTTCTTCGTGGCGGAGAGGTATCAGTCTGTCCCTCCCCTCTCGATGACTTGCCGCCACTCCAGGGAACCGAATTGCGGAACCCTTAGACCAAGCCTTAGAGGCCAGAACCGAAAAGCAAACTAAACAGGCACTACGCCTATTTCCGCTGACAGACACTTTCAGTCTTGCTACACTCTCGGTAGCAAAACTGACGGGTGAAGCCCTCTCGTCTTCTGTTACTTGCAATGGTTAGTTGTACCAGGTCCGTGGAGTTCAGTAGCACAGAAGTTGCCGCCATTTGTATGTCTTCGTGCTTGTCTACTGTTCTCAGTAGCAGCCATGTACCTTAAAACTTCGGTGCCAAATTTTTCGCTTTAAAGGTGACGCAACAGCGATTAATTCGGTCGTGAACCACCACAAATGCAACTGTTTGCATGCAGATCGGCAGGCACGATGAAGCTAACCATGCTTGCTCGATAGTACCATGTATGCCACTGCCTTGGCTTCAGTTTATTCTTTCTCGTGAATAATAATAATAACCATTACAATTTATCTCTCTGTGTGCACTTTCTATCTTTGATCCAGGAATGGATGAATTAACAGAACGCTCGTTTATGTTGCAAATATTTCCATTTGTCTTTTTCTGCAGCAAGACGTTTTTTGTTTCAGGACTGTACTATTACTGTATGTGTAGTACCAGATATTTTGTTGTGACAGGCTACCTCGCATTTCTGTGTGTGTGTGTTTATGGAAGTATATACAAGATTTAACAGGTCTATCAGACGTCAGGTCTGTAGAATTCCACTGTTGCCTACTACAATCCTTTAATTAATAACCCGAAACCCCGTGATAAAAGAGCTGATTTTCTATATTGGCCACGATGGAGACAGCAGATGATTAGCGGATATGGTCAAATGTACCTGTTAACTGGGAACTGCAAGTCAGGCAGCCATTTTAATTTAGACAACCCCTGTCGTCACGATCATTCTTTTAAAAGAGAACCGACGGAAGCTGCTACATTTACAACTCACATCACCAGTACCGACTTGATCATTTTTAGAAGGGTTGAAATGTCCCTACTGGATCTGTTACTCAGGTAACAACGTATGACTAATCCGCTTTCTAAATCACCGAAGCGCTACTTTACTGACAACTCAATACATCACGCCTCTTTTTATACTGGAGGATTCGCCTTTCGTGACATCTAGTGGTGAATGGTGAGTCCTACATTACACAGCGGGTGTCCGAATGTGTCTGATCAGATAGTGTATGGTGTGTAGTATAAGTTATTGTTTATTGTATGTCATTATGTGTCAAAATAATTATGTTACATACAAGTATACTATGTAGAGTGTTATTCGCATATAAATTCCCTAGCTCACAAGTAAACGACGTTCATATGTTATGCTGTAAATAACTGTTTTCACACCAATCAAATCACGATTAAAATTTTGAGTCTTGATGCTTGAGATGACACCCTTATGCTAATTCGGCTTGTTGTAGCTGAACCTCAATTACTAACTGCAGAATACTTCAAGTTATCAATCAAACAACATTTAAAAGTTGTACCTTGTTGCTGAAACAGTCTTCTCTAGTTTGGGCTCTTTTCATTGACTGTTAACTTTTTTAACATTTTGTTATCTGCAATATAAACTCTGTTGATTTTTCTTACCTTCTTTTGCTTAATTTATTAAATTTTTTCATTCTAACAAATTTCTTAAAACTTGATTGTTTCTTAATAAATTACCAAAAGCTTTGTATTCTTTTACTGAATAATTGCTATGAGGTCCCTCTGCTCACTTACGAATTATCAAAAAACCTTCATTGGAGTTTTTTTCTATCCATGTCAACCTCGTTATCGTTCTCCACAGCTCTTTCTGTCTGTCAGAAACAGTGTCCAACTTTCACAGACATACAGGAGCACACTACTAATAATCATCTCGCAAACTGTTTTTCTGTCTTTTCATATTAAATGACATGTTCACTAATAGTTGTCTTCTTTCACTAAAAGTGTGTTTTGTTATTGCAGTTCTTTGTCTGATTATGGATAATTTCGTAGTTTGTGGTAAGTTCCTATTGGACCAAACTGCTGAGGTCATCGGTCCCTTGGCGTACTCACTACCTAACCTAAGTTAAACTAACTACACACACCCATACCCGAGGGATTACTCGAACCTCTGACGGGGTTAGCCGCGCGAGCCGTGGCAAGGCGCCTGAGACGGCGCGGCAACCCCACGCGGCCTCTGGTTATGACGACGGTTTTGTAAATAAGATACCTAAATAACCGAATTAAACAATTTTTTTCCATTAATATAATAATAAAAGTGGGACTATCCGAGAGAATCTAAAAATAAAATCCCAGTAAAATAAAAATTTTAATGTTTATGTTGCAAAAATTGAATTGATTTCTGTTCATGAATTAGGCCTTTTATATTCAGAAATACCTCTTTATGAAAATAGCTGACAAAGGAAACATAGCTGCAGTACTATAAAAATGCATCATAGACATCTCCACACGGATTTTCAGTTTATTCTTTGCTCACTCTTCTGTCCCTTCCAAATTTTAATTTCATTTTTCATATTATTTGACTTTCTTCAAATGTTTGAAACAATGTGTCCTGTGCTGAAGTCGAACTGCTGCAGTTGTTGAGTTCTGCCCAGACAACCCTTGTTAAAATGGCATAACTGCATATTGCACACTTGCATAGAGTGCATCATGTGACACAATACTGATTCGGCTATTCGTACCTCTGTTACACTGTTCAAAGACTCGTTGAATTTCTCTGTTCTGCTATGTAAGTACAGTCACGAAAGGACTGGGTCAGCTTTCCTCAGTATATTTGCCTGATGGTTTTTACAACGCTCTAGCGAAGACCAGAGAGGTGGGTTTATTTTCTATATTTATTTTAACATTATCGGTACTGTTTATGATATACCCTCCATACACATGTTACCCATTTGGTAAAACAATTATTTTTCTCAAACTATGATGTTCTCGATTTGCATTTAATGCTATTTAATGTACTTGCTACATCATTCCTCACTGCCAGTGACTAATGACTTACCTCTTCCATCCTTCATTTTATCTGGATTTAGCAGAAGATACGACTTACATGTATTTTATGGTATTTTTTATCGGTACTGTTTATGATATACCCTCCATACACATGTTACCCATTTGGTAAAACAATTATTTTTCTCAAACTATGATGTTCTCGATTTGCATTTAATGCTATTTACTGTACTTGCTACATCATTTCTCACTGCCAGTGACTAATGACTTACCTCTTCCATCCTTCATTTTATCTGGATTTAGCAGAAGATACGACTTACATGTATTTTATGGTTAATATTTTGTCTTATAGCATGTATCTTACAAAAATGAGTATGCAATGATCTTACATTCCTATCGCCAGAGGGCACTGTTCTGATTCACCGTTCTCATGTGTCTCTGTATACATAGTACTGACACGTTATCTCATGCAGTACGACACTGCAGTTGCCTCAGATGTCAATTTCATTTCTAACATTTGATAAGATATCCTTAATCTTTTCCTTTGATAATTTAGATTTTCCCGTTTAAAGCGAAGAAGACTGTAGTTTAGAGTCGAATCGACCACTCTATCAATAAGCGCTGTAACTGTTGCTTGGGTAAATAAAAGAAGAAGGAAAGACTTTATTAATAAGTAAGAGCTGTTTTTGTACAGTTTGCACAGAGTTACTGATTTTTAAATCAGTCAACATTTCGCCTTTACAACCAGCAGGAAGACCAGTTAACCATCTGCGAGCAAAAGCTTGTGACAGAGCAATTTTGTTGTAATGGTTGCCCACTTCTTTGATATTTGCTCTCAAGCCGGAATTGGTAGTTTATCACAACACGGAATAGATAATTTTTGCTTTTTAAGGAGGAACTGCGCATTGTCTGCTAGTGATACACTGTAACAGATTACATTAAATTTCTGGGAACATATGCTCAGAATACATCAGTATAAGCCCTTACGCTTCTGAATCCAATATGTCAAACTCTCTCGTCTTAGGGATAAGTATGCAATAAATTTGACTTCTGTAATTATGAAACCATTAGATATTCCTTCCCAGAACACAATCATATGATCTGAGTGATAGTTACATGTCGTGAAAACAGATGCTGGAAGCGAGTAGGTGCTGTGTGTCACAAGTACACTCATCTGGAAATTATATGATCTAAATATCTTATCGAACTTTGTATGGGAATGCAAGATATCCAGTTCTTATAACTTCCAAAGCTTCTTAAATTAAAAGCAAATAAACAAAATTCTTCACAGCATGATTTTAGGTTCATCAGAGAATTTGATCTGCGAGACGGTTTACACCGGTGAACTTCGAGCGACGAGAATTAGAGCAACATAAATAGATTTGCGTGAATGAAATGAAATTATGAAGTTGTAGGAAAAGGGAGCAAAATGGAACGTAATTTAAGAGGAGCGCCGGATTATCTGGAACTACGTAGCAACTGGCAACTAGCGAGATGATAATCAAATCGCTGAAGTCGGTAGGAGAATCGGTGCGATTCGTGACAGTGCTGAGAGAAATATTATTTCGGGTTAAACGTAGATTTCGTTGCAATGAAAGAAGAATCATGTGCCATAGTTAGTTAACATAATGTATGCCCGGACTGAAAGTAAATACATAAACGAGCTGAGTGAACGAGGTCACTAATACATGTTTCCATATTCAGTTGTTACGAAATGCAGTTATTTTGAACCGACGCATATACCACCTCAAAAAATAAAAGGCGGACGGGTAATTGCATCTTTTAAATAAGCTTCGTGCTTATTACCTATTGAGAACAATGGCACAGCTTTCAATAATCCGAGGAATGTCATCGTAGCAGCGCATGTTGATAAAAAACGAAATATTTATTTGGCGACTGATTTCTGTCCCTAACAGCCGCTTCGTGTAACGACCACAGCTGAGAGATAGGCAGCAGTGCTTCCGCTTCCATAATGGTGTAGATGCTCTCTCACCCGGGCGTTGTGGGTTCGATGGCCTGGCGGCGACAGCAGGAATCCGCCAGAAGTGAAGCCAGCCGAAGCAAAATACACGGAGTGCAGGAAAACATCACTATTCATCAGGCCAGAGCGAACAGAGATCCGCGCCTTCATCCAGTAGATGCAGCGTGGCGCCTCTTTGTGTGGGTGGAGCAGCGCCGGTCATCCGTGAAGATCACGTATGTTGAAGGGAGGCAGAGTGCTAACGAAGTGCCGGGTAGCGCCGGCTGAAGCCCGCGCGCCGTTCTTGCAGGCGGAGCAACTGTGCTTACAAATGCCGGCGGAGGCTACGTGAAGGCATTTTTGTGCTTTTAAATCACTGTATAGTAGCATTTTCAGATGATGTGGCTCCAGACAACATGTATAGTTCAAAAAGACCATGATAACACTCATTTATACATATTAGCGTTGGTTGAGGTCTATAGCTGTGGACTGAATGGCTGAAGAAATCAAGCAAGCAGCCACTGTTTTGTACAGCTTTATCATATGTAAGGACGTGCTTCAGGCTGTCACCCATATTCAACTTCCATAATACATGTGGTTCTCAGACAGTATAATGATTTTCTTGACTGCGTTTTGAAGGCTACTGCTGCCCTGTACAAATAAACGTTTCTTTAAATGGCTCTGAGCACTATGGGGCTTAACATCTTAGGGCATCAGTCCCCTAGAATTTAGAACTACTTAAACCTAACCAACCTAAGGACATTACACTCATCCATGCCCGAGGCAGGATTCGAACCTGCGACCGTAGCAGTCCCGCGGTTCCGGACTGAAGCGCCTACAACCGCACAGCCAACGCGGCCGGCAAACGTTTCTTTACCAATCGTGTTTCCCCTAGGTTTCCGTTTACACGTCCTTCATTCAGGTTTTTTTAAATTTAATTTAATCGTATGGTTAGTCCCTAGACTTAGAGCCACTTAAACCTAACTAACCTAAGGACATTACACTCATCCATGCCCGAGGCAGGATTCGAACCTGCGACCGTAGCAGCAGCGCGGTTCCGGACTGAAGCGCCTAGAACTGCTCGGTCACAACGTCCGGCTTTTGGGGCGTAATCGAGACGTCAATTAGTGCACAAAATCCTGAACCAGCAACATTTTCACAATTATGCACTGTAGGAGACTTCCAACGACTTGTTGAGTCCACGCCACGTCGACTTGCTACACTACGGCCGGCAAAAGAAGGTCCAACACTATATTAGGAGGTATCGCGTGACTTTTGGCGCCTCTGTGTATATTTGTTCTATAACTTATAACTCTCTTTTCCGCCTTTATATCCATAGGGAAAATATTTTTAAGTTCCCTGATACAGCTCTAGTTTTTAAATTTTTTAATATATTTGTCCTATATTAGTGATTCGTATCTGTCGCTAGTGCAGAAAGAAAGTACTAATGTGACTGACTACAATATTCAAGTTGTATATTGAACAAAGTCTTTTTAGCCATATAGAGGCATATAAACCAGATTTTAAGTCCATGAACATAACTGATTTCATAAGTAGTTTCACAATATAGAAGAAAACAATAACGACTTCCCATAGGAAAAGAAACGTGTTAGTCGGCCACATGGCGAATGCTGCACTGCATCAGGCCATCACTGAACACAAAAGTGTTCATGCTGTGGATATAAAGGCGGAAAAAGAAACTGCAAGACTCAGAACAAAAGTAAAGGCACCTACGTGGTAATTAAACGCAAACAGAAACTACGTAGTAATTAAACGCTAACAGACAGCTCCGTAAGTATGGTAGCTAAATGAAATGTTTTATTGCACTGAGGAGGTGTAGAATTCAAAATACAGTCAAGAAGACCGTTGTAACGATGGAGATATATGTGTATTACGCAAGCTGAAGATGGGTAAAAGCACAAAAGGATTCCTTCCATAAAATAAGACTAAAGTAAACGTGACTGGATAGTGGTACAGTGTGTACAGTGTGAGATCTTATGGGACTTAACTGTTAAGGCCATCAGTCCCTGGATAGTGGTTTCCTTCCAGTAAACCGAAAGCACAGAGTGCACAAGAGCTCTTGACATGGATACTGAGCCAGTACCAATGATAACTAAAATATGCAAACGTCTTTAAACCTGCTAACTCTGAGATAAGCAGGTCAGCTGTGCGTGCAGACATGCCTAGGGCCGACAGTTTTCCTCAGAATGGGACCGCGTCTACTTTGTCATCACCGGTTTAGTCCAAATTTATGGTAAATACGGGGCTTTGCCACAAATGAAAGTAACAGAAATGGATGCTCCAGAAGGCCAAGCGTTTAGAAAAAAAATACCAGTTTTGAAACGATTCGGATGAGGGATAAATCTTTATGTTAGCGTAGTTTCTGAGGAGGTGGCACAGCGGCATAAGTACAGACCGCTACTCCAAGGGTCGTGGGTTTTTTATCTTCAGTTTTTGTGTCACACAGCAAATAAACAGAGATAACACGTAATATCTTGTATTTGACACGATACAATCGTGTGTGGATGAGAAATTTTTTTATGTTAATTACCTCGTGCGGAGGACAAACAAACCCACAGTTATACGACTAGGTAATTCAGGATGAAGAAGGAATGCCAGCGTTCAGTATTAATGTGATTTCCCACAAATGCACACTGATAAAACAACCTTGCCATGGCTATTTTTTATCGCCAGTTAAAGATTTTGATCAGAAAGCTTGCAAACTGCCATTACCTCGTCGAGAAACAAAAAGAAGTCACATGATGAGAAAACTGCATGAACATACATTTCATTGTTAATCACAAGCTGTCCTCACCAAACATTTGGCGAAATGATGTGATGCGCGTGGTTTATGGCCGAACTATAGAACGAGCGAACCGTTTATCAATGTAAAACAAGATTATTTTTGATTAGAAACTTTATTAAAGCAACCATGTAACTGTAAAAATTCGGCGTCTACAAAGTGCGCTAAATACCGAGAATATTACTGTTTCCCTGCTTCTGCTAGCAGTAATACCCCGTTACGTAAAATAATAAAAGAACCTAATTTTAAGTACGAAATTCTCAGGTACGTCCTACAATTTTATCCCGGAAATTTATTTGCTATACGAAATTTCCCCTTGCCTTCATCTTCCATGTCTTTTAAGAAAATATTAATAAACTCAGTGCATTGAGTATTTTCTCGATTTGTTTGCAGTGTTAGTAATGGAAAAAGTTAAAATTGAAAAGAAAAAAGTTTCCACATGCGGACTCGAACCCAAGACTCTCGGATTACCGTTAAGTACTCTTTTCTCTGCATCATCCTTTGCCTGAAAACTACGCTGACATAAATGGCTCACGCGTCGCCAGGATCCACACCCAAAAATTCAAGTTTTCTCAACGCTTGGCCATGTGGAGCTCCCACTTGTGTCCCTTTCATCTTTCGCCATGATCTGAGAAGGGGGAAATCCGCGAAGACTAGTAGGCCCAGCGTGATGTCTGGGCGACGACCAGCGCAGGCGACCTCGCGGCCTCCGGCACGGCGCGCTCGCAGTCAGCTCGTGTTGCAGCTTTCCCCTGCCTGACTGGGCCGGGCCGGTCACTTTCTCACGACCAGTCGGCTCTATGTGTTTTAATAAGGCACCCTCCGCCACATGCTGCTGTTGCGTCGCCTTCGTTTTTGGCACAGGTGAAAGCCACCTGGGCGAACGCGTGCAGGGACCAGACGCCGACAAAATCGCACAACGTGCTCCTGTGTTGACGGGGTGTTGTTGTTGTTGTGGTCTTTAGTCCTGAGACTAGTTTGATGCAGCTGTCCATGCTACTCTATTCTGTGCAAGCTTCTTCATCTCCCAGTATCTACTGCAACCTACATCCTTCTGAGTCTGCTTAGTGTATTCATTTCTTGGTCTCCCTCTACGATTTTTACCCTCCACGCTGCCCTCCAATGCTAAATTGGTCATCCTTTGATGCCTCAGAACATGTCCTACCAACCGGTCCCTTCTACCTGTCAAGTTGTGCCATAAACTCCTCTTCTCTCCAATTCTATTCAATACCTCGTCATTAGTTATGTGATCTACCCATCTAATCTTCAGCATTCTTCTGTAGCACCACATTTCGAAAGCTTCTATTCTGTTCTTGTCTAAACTATTTATCGTCTATGTTTTACTTCCATACATGGCTACACTTTATACAAATACTTTCAGAAACTACTTCCTGACACTTAAATCTATACTCAATGTTAACAAATTTCTCTTCTTCAGAAACGCTTTCCTTGCCATTGCCAGTCTACGTTTTATATCCTCTCTACTTCTACTATCATTAGTTATTTTTCTCCCCAAATAGCAAAACTCCTTTACTACTTTAAGTGTCTCATTTCCTAATCTAATTCCCTCAGCATCACCCGACTTAATTCGACTACATTCCATTATCCTCGTTTTGAGGAGGTATTGAATAGGATTGGGGATAAGAGAAGTTTGTGGCACAACTTGACTAGAAGAAGAGATCGGTTGGTAGGACATGTCCTGAGGCATCAAGGGATCACAAATTTAGCATTGGAGGGCAGCGTGGAGGGTAAAAATCGTAGAGGGAGACCAAGAGATGAATACACTAAGCAGATTCAGAAGGATGTAGGTAGCAGTAGGTACTGGGAGATGAAGGAGCTTGCACAGGATAGATTAGCATGGAGAGCTGCATCAAACCAGTCTCGAGACTGAAGACCACAACAACAACACCAACATCCACCCCATTATATCGGAGAAATCTCCAGCCTGAAAAGACAGTAATAACATATGTACTGAAGTACCAATAATTTCTACCTTTGTTCTTGTACGCATTCTTTACTCCATTACATCCTTCTTCCAAATGTTCAAACGTGTGTGAATTCCTAATGACCGGCAGCTGTGGTCGAGCGGTTCTAGGCGCTTCATTCCAGAACAGCTTGGAATCCTACCTCGGGCATGGATGTGTGTGATGTCCTTGGGTTAGTTAGGTTTAATAAGTCTAGGAGATTGATGACCTCAGATATGTTAAGTCCCACAGTGCTGAGAGCCATTTAAACCAATTCCTAAGGGACCAAACTGCTGAAGTCATCGGTCTCTAGACTTACACACTACTTAAACTAACGTATGCTAAGAACAAAACACACACACACACACACACACACACACCCATGCCCGAGGTAGGACTCGAACCTTCGGCGGAAGGGGCCGCGGAATAAGTGACATGGCGGCCCTAACCGAGCGGCCACTTCGCGCGGCATCCTTCTCCCCAAACAGATCTTCTTCATTTTGCAATCATCTTAGCTGAAATCTGCCTAAATTTCATTCCCCCAGAACTCCCTAGGTCAGAAAATATCTCTTTTACGCACCCATTAATGATGTGTCGTTGTGTGCTTGAAGATAGACTACAGTACTGTCTACTGCCGCCAGATGGTGTTCCCGCTTCTAATAAATACCGAACTGCACCAGCACTTGTTCCGGCTTGCGAGTAAGCTGGTGGACATCGATAAGACACCGTGGAAGCAGACAAGCATGGGTAATGGTGAGGAGTATGGTTTCTCTACAGGGCAGGAGTGACTGCTTCAGACATCCACAAGACGTTAGCAGCCAAATGTGGGGAAACAGCACCAAGTAGCAGATCCGTATTTCGCTGGTTATCGGAGTTAAGAGAGGACAGGGAAACGCAAGAGCAAAGGGCGTCCAGCAGCTGCGTTCAAACCAAATAAAGCCCATCGTGTCAATGACTTGATAATGGGGCATACAGGAATTGGGTTTGATGACCTAGAGAAGGTAACATGTCACGGGAAAACCTCCGCGCCATCTGTTCCGGGAATAAGACCTTGCCAAGAGAATAATGTGGGGCCTCTCACATTTGCAATATCATCTGCAGTGCATACAACAAATCACTCGGTCAGATCAGAACACGCTTATTGATATATGACAACTGTCTATGGCGAAGCAAACGTAGCAACCTACACTGTCCGTGGTCCGATGGAGATGTGATCAGCTGAGTGGGGTTCAGTACGTTGCAAAAACCGAATAAAAGGGGAAGAAACCTGATATCTTCCCCCCCCCCCCCTCCCCTCTTCCTCCTCTCCTGGCAGGTCCTCGGACTCGTACACGGTTAGTGAACATTCGCGCGCCGGCCGGAGATCAACGCCTCGTGTTTCTGTGTGTGCCGTCGTTTTGTGCTTAAGTGGTTCAGTGTTATTCGTTTTGTGCACCTACGTTCACGTGTGACAATTTTCGTCTATGTATGTGCCCAAGTATCTGAACACATTTTATCTTGGACTCTACGCCCGTGAACGGCTCCATGTATTTTAAAAAGTGTTTGTCTCCATTTATATGTCCACCATATTGTTTTTCTCTGATTGTCTCCATTTGTATCTTTTGTGTTTCTCTGCGGCCAAAGAGCGGCGTAGTATGCTGCTGCAGGCCTGCCTGTAAACAGGTTCGAAAATAACAATAAAGAAAATAAGATATCTTTTCTTCTTCTTCTTTGCCTTTCTCCGTTTCTCTGCGCTGTCGGGGCACTTGTTACATAGGTTTTGGCAATGTTAGTAGCAGTTGGTACACAGATATACTTCCTGTAGGCGTCACCCACCTTGGGACAGCATCTGTGTACACCACCCTTGTGCATCTAGAGCAGTGATCCCCATCCTGGCGGTAAAATGTAATTTTCTAAGGAGTAAAAACAACACGTTGAATAACGATTCGGCCGCGAAGCTAAATTATTTTCAAAAGATCATTACTATTTTCAGAATTTCATACGGCGGTAATACTGATTACTTAATTTATCAAAAATTGTATTTCTTCATACTATCATTAACGTGCAACACCATGTGGTTGTTGCAACTTGTCAAGCGAATGTGTGGACATCTTCCCCGCTATAGATATACTTTTTATTTTGACCATGCTCAAACGACAGTAAAATGGAGGTATATAGATCACATACGCTTAAATAGTCCTGAAAATTCCATCTACGTTTTGTAGGTGGTTCCTACTGTAGAACAGAAGTTGCTTTATTATTTACTTCGCAACTATAGACGAACTAATTGGTAGCACAACAAAAAACAACTATGTAATGGCTACTAGACTGCTTTAGGGCCTTCGCTGTACTGTTATTATTGTTATTTTGTTTTTGTTATTGATATTAGTGGTAGTGGTCAGAAGCAATGCATTGGCAGCCTAAAGTCTTCCAATGTCTGCCTTTTCAGAAGTAAGAAGTCCACAACCACGCGATATACGGACAATAGGCCTAAGTGTAGTGCACGTATTTAATGGGGTCGCGGAGTGTGGGTGAAGCGGGGTGTTGCCAGGGAGGGGAGCGGTGCTGAGGAGTTATGTGTTGTTACAAGTGTCTACGCTCAACATGGATAGTTAGCTCGCTTTTCAGTGAAGGAGCTGGAAGTGACACTTTCTATGCACTGCGAGTTAATTCATAACTCTATAAAAATATGTTGGTTCGTGGCAAAATGAAACACCTTCAATAACAAAATATCATTTACCTTTCGTCGTTTTAAAAATGAAAATTTTCAGAGAAAATTCATTTCCCTTCTAATGTGTACTTGGGAGCTAAAGTTGATGATGGGGGTGGGGGGGAGGGAGGGGCAGGAGGTACTAATACCTAATTGCACTCAAGGGCAACTGAGCGAGATGGTGCAGTGGTGGCACACTGGACTCGCATTTGGGAGGACGACGGATCAATCCCGCGTCCGGCCATCCTGATTTAGGTTTTCCGTGATTTCCCTAAATCGCTCCAGGCAAATGCTGGGATGGTTCCTTTCAAAGGGCACGGCCGACTTCCTTCCCCATCCTTCCCTAATCCTATGAGACCGATGACCTTGCTGTTTGGTCTCTTCCCCCCCAAACAATCCAATCCAATCCAATCCACTCAGGGGCGATGGGTTCAGAACGGTTGAGAACCACTGGTCTAGAGCAAATGTCAAGTTCAAGTGTGAGAACGTTTTCTAAATGCCTGCGTACCGTCTGAGGCCGGACGCGGGTACCAGCCCGGTATTCACCTAGTGGGAAGTGGGAAGCCGCCTAAAAACCACAGCCAGGCTGGCCTGCTCACCAGCTCCCGTCGTTAACACGCGTCGGGGTGAGCTAGACACAAAGAATCCCATAGGCGGTGAGTTAACACGCTAGGATCTCCGAACACGTCAAAAAGTTCAGCTATTATTAAGATAAAATTATTTTTGCTGCTCCTAGTGTGCATGCTTTCCATATAATCCTGGAATTGTTAGGTTCACATTGCGAGTGTATGTTGCTGTAGCTAGTGTATTATTTCAACAGTATTTTAAAACGTTCGTTCGTCACAGATTTTACAGTGAAAAAACCTAGTAACCCATTTGTACTTGTTTCAAGAGTTATTTTTAAATAAAATTAACGAGAAATATCTCTAGGACACATCCATTTTTTGTGCAGAAGAAACTATAACCAATCACATTCAGAGGCTGCGTGGGCGGGTGGATCTGTATCCGGCAAGGGTGTGTGGGCGCGGGTGGCTGGCGCTGGGTAAATAAGCCAACGGGGCGGAACTGCAGAGGAAGGCAAAAGAGAAGACGCACCGATATCGCAGAAAAAACACCGCAGCCCGCCTTCTGAAACAAAGGCCGGCGCACGACGCAGCGGTGGAGCTGCGGAAACCTGGCCAGCTGCGACTAAGCAGCCGCGTAGCCTCCTGTTGCCGGGTGAATGCTTTACGATTGTAGTGGGGCGCAGCTCACCCTAAAAGTCACAAATGCCGGTTGCGACAGCAGCAAACATAAATAGATCGTGCCGGAGCAAAATTTCTTTGCGTTCTGGAATTTGACCCGTCTGAGGACGTCTATTCTACTATGTAACAACAAGTCGTTGTTTAACTTTGTTACCAAAAACCTCGAAATGTACTAGAACGATTTACTTCAGAATTTTGCACGACACTCTTATGAACATTCGAAAGGACATAGCTTGTCCATGTTTTAAATACATACATGTAACATACAAAGGAGAAACGTCATTACCAAAAATTTCGAAAAGTTCACGACCAATTTACGTCATATACTGATGAACAATTGGGTCGACCTGGGCTATATATATTTAGTATATGAGACGTAAAGACACATATATAAAGAGGAAATGTTATTACCAAACATCTTGGAAAGTTCTTGACCGATTTACTTCAGATTTTACGCAGTTCTGTAATGAACATTCGAACGGACATACGTTGCTTATTTTATAATATATGTATGTATATAATACAAAAAGATAAAATGTTGTTACCAAAAATCTCGAAAAGTTCTCGACTGTTTTACTTCAACTTTTTGCATGATATTCAAATGTTCAGACGGACGTAGGCAATATATTTTTTTAAACAACGAAGTACAGTTTTCTAGTAAAATGCTGTCCTGTGCTCTGCTGTGAAAATGCGCAATTTTGCTTCTTTCTCGCAGTCAGTGTTACGAGATGCATTCAAGTTCTAAGGCCTCCAATTTTTTTTCTAGTTAACTACTCACCCGAAATCGATGAAACTGGCGTTACTTCTCGACGTAATCGCTCTGCAGACGCACACATTTTTCACAACGCTGACGCCATGATTCTATGGCAGCGACGAAGGCTTCTTTAGGAGTCTGTTTTGACCACTGGAAAATCGCTGAGGCAATAGTAGCACGGCTGGTGAATCTGCGGCCACGGAGAGTGTCTTTCCTTGTTGGAAAAAGCCAAAAGTCACTAGGAGCCAGGTCAGGTGAGTAGGGCGCATGAGGAATCACTTCAAAGTTGTTATCACGAAGAAACTATTGTGTAACGTTAGCTCGATGTGCGGGTGCGTTGTCTTGGTGAAACAGCACACGCGCAGCCCTTAACGGACGTTTTTGTTGCAGTGCACAAAAGAATTTGTTCTTCAAAACATTTTCGTAGGATGCACCTGTTACCGTAGTGCCCTTTGGAACGCAATGGGTAAGGATTACGCCCTCGCTGTCCCAGAACAAAAACACAATCATTTTTTCAGCACTGGCGGTCACCCGAAATTTTTTTGGTGGCGGTGAATCAGTGTGCTTCCATTGAGCTGACTGGCGTTTTGTTTCTGGATTGAAAAATAGCATCCACGTCTCATCCATTGTCACAACCGACGAAAAGAAAGTCCCATTCATGCTGTCGTTGCGCGTCAACATTGCTTGGCAACATGCCACACGGGCAGCCATGTGGTCGTCCGTCAGCATTCGTGGCACCCACCTGGATGACACTTTCCGCATTTTCAGGTCGTCATGCAGAATTGTGTGCACAGAACCCACAGAAATGCCAACTCTGGAGCCGATCTGTTCAACAGTCATTCGGCGATCCCCCAAAACAATTCTCTCCACTTTCTCGATCATGTCGTCAGACCGGCTTGTGCGAGCCCGAGGTTGTTTCGGTTTGTTGTCACACGATGTTCTGCCTTCATTAAAGTGTCGCACCCACGAACGCACTTTCGACACATTCATAACTCCATCACCACATGTCTCCTTCAACTGTCGGTGAATGTCAATTGGTTTCACACCACGCAAGTTCAGAAAAAGAATGATTGATCGCTGTTCCAGTAAGGAAAACGTCGCCATTTTAAGTATTCAACACAGTTCTCATTCTCGCCGTTGGCGGTAAGATTCTATCTGCCGTAAGGTGCTGCCGTCTCTGGGACGTGTTGACAATAAACGCGACCTCATTTTAAAACAATGCGCATGTTTCTATCTCTTTCCAGTCCGGAGAAAAAAAATCGGAGGCCTTAGAACTTGAATGCACCTCGTAACATTAGACAGATTGTTTCTCCCATACATATTCTTTCTCACTACATACAGTATATTTGTAAACAAAAGCTGTAGGAAAACTAAGCAGAAGAGAATCGAAGTATTTGAGATGGGGAGCCACAGACGAATTTTGAGAATTAGGTGGACTGATAAGGTGATGAATGAGAACGTTCTCCGCAAAACGGCGAAGAAAGGAATACATATATGGAAAACACCGACAAGAAGAAGGGAGAAGATGAGAGGACGTCTGTAGAGACAGCAAGGAATAACTTCCATGGTACTAGAGGGATGTAGTGGATAAGAGCTGTGGAGGACGACAGAGACTGGAATACAACCAACAAATAATTGAGGACATGTGTTGGAAGTGCTAGTAGCGGGACGCATCAAATCAGTCGTAAGACTGATGACTGAAAAAAAAAGAAGTGTTATATATTGTAATGTGCTGTTTATAGTTCTCTCCCTCGAAGCCAGGTTACACAGAAAACAGGAAGTTGTATAGTTGTATTTGTGGATTATCGGCTTTTGATTAGAATACTGCCGGCCGCTGTGGCCTAGCGGTTCTAGGCGCTTCAGTCCGAAACCGCGCTGCTGATACGCTCGCAGTTTCGAATCCTGTGTCCGGTATGGATATGTGCGATGTCTTTAGGTTAGTTAGGTTTAAGTAGTTCTAAGTCTAGGTGGACGTGCCACCGCGGTGTGACGACATAGGCGTGTCAAAAAATTGAAATGGAGCAACATCTCTAAATCACGTGATCGAAATATTCTCCAGAATATTTTGAAAAAGTCGTGCAAAGTTTATCCCGCACACCCTGACTTCCGAAAAGAAACGTCGATGCATGGACACTTGTCGCTATTTTACTAAAATGCACAAAGCGGACAGTTCTTTTCTTGAAAAACTCAACACGGGTGACAAGATTTTGTGTTATCAATAGGAATTCACCACAAAAGAACAGAGTGCAGAAATTCACATAAAGTGACGACGCGTTGAGGACGTAACAGACAGTCAAGACAATATGACGTGAGAGTGCAACAATTCCGAAGAAGGACTTTTCTAACATTCTCGGAAGCTTGCATCAATTTTATGTGCCTTGTACTCAAGTTGGAGGAGTCTATGTAGAACACCTGAAGCATTAAACCATCTTCTTAACTACACTACTGCCCATTAAAATTGCTACACCAAGAAGAAATGCAGATGATAAACGGGTATTCGTTGAACAAATAATTATACTAGAACAGACATGTGATTACATTTTCACGCAATTTGGGTGTATAGATCTAGAGAAACCAGTAACCAGAACAACCACCTCTGGCCGTAATAACGGCCTTCGTACGCCTGAGCATTGAGTCAAACAGAGCTTGGATGGCGTGTACAGGTGCAGCTGCCCATGCAGCTTCAACACGATACCACAATACATCAGGAGTAGTGACTGACTTTGCTCGGTCACCATTGACCAGACGTTTTCAATTGGTGAGAGATCTGGAGAATATGCTGGCCAGGGCAGCAGTCGAACATTTTCTGTATCCAGAGAGGCCCGTACAGGACCCATGCGGTCGTGCATTATCCTGCTGAAATGTAGGGTTTCGCAGGGATCGAATGAAGGGTAACGCCACGGCTCGTAACACATCTGAAATGTAACGTCCACTATTTAAAGTGCCGTCAATGTCAACAAGAGGTGACCGAGACGTGTAACCAATGGCACCCCATACCATCACGCCGGGTGATACGCCAGTATGGCGATGTCGAATACACGCTTCCAATGTGCGTTCACCGCGATGTCTCCAAACACGGATGCGACCACCATGATTCTGTAAACAGAACCTGGATTCATCCGAAAAAAATGATGTTTTGCCATTCGTGCACCAGGTTCGTCGTTGAGTACACCATCGCAGGCGTCCTGTCTGTGATGCAGCATTAGGAGTAACCGCAGCTATGGTCTCCGAGCTGATAGTCCATGCTGCTGCAAACGTCGTCGAACTGTGCGTGCAGATGGTTGTCGTCTTGCAAACGTCCCCATCTGTTGACTCAGGGATCGAGACGTGGCTACACGGTCCGTTAGAGCCATGCGGGTAAGATGCCTGTCATGTCGACTGCTAGTGATACGAGGCCGTTGGGATCCAGCACGGTGTTCCGTATTACCCTCCTGAACTCACCGATTCCATATTCTGCTAGCAGTCATTGGATCTCGACCAACGCGAGCAGCAATGTCGCGATACGATAAACCGCAATCGTGATAGGCTACAATTCGACCTTTATCAAAGTCGGAAACGTGATGGTACGCATTTCTCCTCCTTACACGAGGCATCAAACAATGTTTCACCAGGCATTGCCGGTCAACTGCAGTTTGTGTATGAGAAATCGGTTGGAAACTTCCCTCATGTCAGCACGTTGTAGGTGTCGCCACCGGCGCCAACCTTGTGTGAATGCTCTGAAAAGCTAATCATTTGCATATCGCAGCTTCTTCTTCCTGTCGGTTAAATTTCGCGCCTGTAGCACGTCATCTTCGTGGTGTAGCAATTTTAATGACCAGTAGTGTATTTACAATTTTTTTTTTATCAAACCAGTCTCGAAACTTTCTGGAATGACAAGAGCAAGACCAGTAAGATGGTGCGAAGTCTAAGGGTGACAGAATGACGGAGCTCACTTGTTTGGACGTGATCGTGACCTCACCATGAATGAAGGTGCCAGATACGTTTGTGTATCACAGCGGGCTGTCTAACGTGTCTAGAGGGAAAATGGAAATGAGCGTATGTCGTCAGTGGCCGGGAGTTCCAAGACGGGAAGTTCGACCGCCAAGTGCAGGTATTATCGAGTGGACGCCACATTGGGTGACTTGCCCGTCGACAATGGGGATGAAATGATGATGAGGACAGCACAACATGCAGTCCGTGAGGGGAGAAAATCTCCCACCCTAGTCGGGAATCGATCCCGGGCCCCGGTGCGTGGCAGTCCAACGCGCTGACCCTTCAGCTATTGGGGCGGACTGTATACAGGGAATGGTGTACCACTCGCTGCCGTGTAAAACGGCTCAAGACCAGCGGATGTAAATACATCTCAATTGATCAGGAAAGGAGACGACTGTCACATCTTTTCAGTGAAAATCGGAGCACGTTTTGCGTAAAAACTTCGCAATGTGCAATCTATTTTGCTGACCTACTCATGCATCTCTTTTATTTTCATGATATCGGCGTGAGTAGCACTATTTGAGGGTCTTTCAGTGTCAAAATATTGTAGAAATACAATTTTAGTAAAACAGATGAAGTATTTCTCGATATGAAACTTGCTGGCAGATTAAAACTTTGTGCAGATAGATTTGAACTGAGTTTCTCGCTATCTTCGCTTGGGGAAGGAGACGCGGGACCAGAGCGAACCATTCTTATGGTAGGTTTACTAGCAAAGGTTGCCAAATAACCATCTGTCGCTTATGTACCACTATTAAGCTGCGAGCATAAAACGGCAGCCAACCAGCAACGGATGGGCGCAAGAGTGCACGTTTAATCTAACTCGCCCCAGCTAATACCTGTTATGCTGAAGAGCTGGGTTACCGGTTAAACTGGCTCAAGGAAATTGTTTAAGCTCAACAGTCAAAGCTAGGCAAATTTTTATTTCCTATCCACCTCTGGTTTCGTCAAAGGCTAGTTTTCTTTATTGATTGCTGGGCAGACTTGAATGTTAAATTGATTATCCTATAAGTGTCGTAATTCCATTGAATCGGTTAAAACAATAGGCTGCGTTACGGAAACACCACCGTAGTAAGGTAGTCGGTATGTGGTAATGTAAATTGAAATGCTTTCTAGAACGAAACCCAAAAGGGTATATCCTTTAAATGTTGCTAATATACGAAGAAGGCGAACGAACATTTATTCTGTTAAGAAGTTTAAACGGACTCGTAGTGTGACATCACTTTTTTTTTTTTTTTTTTTTTTTTGCAAAAACTGTTCCAGCGTCCCTAAAAAGTTGACATTGTTGAAGGAATAATTGGCACAACCGCTGCGGCCTTGGGAAATCCTCGCGCCGCTCTTTTCGCGGGAATTGGGTTCAGCTCCTTCGACGCTAAGTGGAGTGCTCTCTATTGTGAATCAAAGGAAAACGATAATAGAATATTTGTTTTTTATATAGTTGAGGGAACAATTTTGTAGATGTTAAGAAACAGTGCCATATTCTCGTCTCAATACTGATATTGAAACGGTACACGAATTGCAGTTAGTAATTTTTTTTAATTAACTACAATTCGTGTACTGTCGTTAATTTAAAAGACTTTTGACTTTTGGAGCTTACCGTATTGCTGTGTGAACCAAAATCAAAAACATGCTTTCTGCCGTAGGTACACGACATTTGGTCAGCGAAAACGTACCTGTAACAGAGGGAAGTATAGTTAGTTATTGTGGTGCCAGTACATGATGACAAATAACTTATTACTAGCCGGTTCCCATTAACTTATCTATCACAGTCTTACTACAGACAGGAAAGCAGTGTAATCTGCATATAGTGTAAAAACAAGCTTATTTTATTTGCTTGTCACTCTCTTTCTACACATAATTACATTGCCAAGGATGATACGTCGTGGCGACTGTCAGTAATCAGACCAGTAAAAGAAGGAATCTGTGTTTTCCGGGCTAGTATTGGTCGTTTTGTACTACTCCTAGCAGAGCTAAAGGCACCATACCGTCACAGTAGGTTTTCATAGGTATACTTGTATCTAAACTAAACACCGAACGACAGGCCATGAAGGCCCAACGGTACCGACCGGTCGCCCTGTCATCTTCAGCCCACAGGCGTCACTGGATGCGGTTATGGAGGGGCATGTAGTCAGCACATCGCTCTCCCGGCCGTATGTCAGTTTACTTCTCAATCAAGTAGCTCCTCAGTTTGCCTCACGAGGTCAGGGTGCACCCCGCATGGCAACAGCGCTTGGCAGACCAGATGGTCACCCGTTGAAGTACTAGCCCAGCCCGACAGCGCTTAACTTCGGTGATCTGACGGGAACAGGTGTTACCACTGCGACAAGGCCGTTGGATACTTGTATCAAGTTTGGTTGAAAATTTCTGCAGCCCTTCCAGAACTATGCCCATACACTTTGAAAGGTATCTGTGCAGTGTCCGGGAAGTAAGGACGATTTGAATTTTGCGTCATTTTGTCATATGATGGTTGGCAGCTGTGGTTTTTCATGTTTATCTGCGACCGTTCCCATTAGGGAAAAAAAAGCTCTGAGCACTATGGGACTTAACATCTATGGTCATCAGTCCCCTAGAACTTAGAACTACTTAAACCTAGCTAACCTAAGGACAACACACAACACCCAGCCATCACGAGGCAGAGAAAATCCCCGACCCCGCCGGGAATCGAACCCGGGAACCCGGGCGCGGGAGGCGAGAACGCTACCGCGTTCCCATTAGCAGCCTGATAGCTTTTGTGTGGTGAGCAGTGTTGTCTGACGTTTGCTTTCATCATGGAGCAGATGACAATTGAGCAACGTATACAAGTGATAAAAAGTTATTACAAAAAACAGTTGGTGTTCCGTGGCACTATCACAGCACAGGTCTACATTGATGTTTTAAGCACCTTCTTGCTTCCCACTGTTGAAGAGCAATTCGGGTATGGCGACTGCATCTTTAAACAAGATCGAGCACCTGTTCATAATGCACGGCCTGTGGTGGAGTTGTTACATGACAATAACAACCCTGTAATGGACTGGCCTGCACAGAGTCTTGACCTGAATCCTATAGAATGCCTTGGGGATGTTTTGGACCTCCGACTTCGCGCCGGGCCTCACCGACCGACAACGATATCTCTAAGTGCAGCACTCCGTGAAGAAAGGGCTGCCATTCCCCAAGAAACCTTCCAGCACCTGAGTGAACGTATACCTGCGAGAGTGGAAGCTGTCGTCAATGCTAAGTGTGGGCTAACACCATATTGAATTCCAGTATTAGCGATGGATGGCTTCACGAACTTGTAAGTCAAGCCAGGTGTCCAAATACTTTTGATCACACAGTGTACGTTAGTGTATGTAAACTGTACTTGCATCAAAAGTAATTACTTTGGTTATATAATAGCGCAGGAGTTACGCTATCAAAAAAAATTTTCTTACCTGTAAAATGCGATTTATAGTTGTAAGGATAAAAAAATACGCAGTGGACCAACACTAAAAGAGGTGCGATTCTAATTATACGCAAAAGAAACAAACAAACGAAACACAAAGAGAAGTAGTCCACTTCCAGTTTCTCTCTGATACGTTCGCTTCTTCCCTATCAATGCTACTAGTACTACCGATAAAGCTGCTATGGCAGACAGGTGCTTAGATACGGACGTGCGCCCAGAAAGAAAATTTATTACAGATGCAACCTGATGTGACTGAGGATAGAAAATGATTTTTACCTGGTTTTACCCCTAGAGACACGGCACTTTTGGAAGAAGGTAACATGCATGTAATTTTATTTGTTGCAAACGCTAACCGCGAAGTATTGCGCTGAAAAGATTTCATTGTGTCTGACAATATCTATGTGTTGGCATCTATGGTGAAACCGAGCGAGGTGGCGCAGTGGTTAGCACACTGGATTCGCATTCGGGGGGACAACGGTTCAAACCCGCGTGCGGCCATCCTGATTAAGGTGTTCCCTGATTTTCCTGAACCGTTTAAGGGAAATGTCGAGATGATTCCTTTGAAAAGGCACGGTCGACTTCCATCCGTCCCTAAGCCGAGTTTGTGCTCCCTCTCTAATGACCACGCTGTCGACGAGAGGTTACACACTAAATCTCCTCCTCCTCAGTCATGTGTTCTGTATTCTAATTAGAATAATTTAAAGATTTTCCATTAAGAACCAAAACAAGTAAATGTTACGCGATTTAAAAAGAGCTTGTTATAGCATTCAGAATGATGTATAACAATACTTAGAAAGATAATGCGGAGAAAGAGTAATAGTTCATGTTAGTTCCAGTTATTTCTGTGTTGTTAAAAGCTTTCAGTATAATTGCAAAATAGCGTCTCACTTATTTACGAAACATTTCACTGAAGCTTATCCTCGCTGTTTCAATGAACAATGTGTTTGGTAAAAGTTGCCCTGTCACGCTTTGCAAAACTGCATGAGAAGTGATTATCATTTTTGAAAAAAACAACAAAAAAGTTTGATTTGCTAATACAGCCAACTAAACCAGGGGTTCCCGAACATCTCCTCTGGTGGAATAATTTTAGAATCCTGGTACTCTGATTCAAGACGTTGTATGTTTTGAGCGTTCATAAAATTTCAAAAAATAAAGAAATCCTCTATTCAGTGATTACTTCAGTTTTAAATAACTAATGCCATAGAAATCATAAAAAAATTTTAAAAAGTAAGTGGTACCGCCAAAATCTTGAAATAACGCCATGTTGTTAGTAGTTTTTCGTGGAGCACTTCTTCAGCGATTCGACATAGACAATAACGTCTTGGCAACGATTACGTTTTGCGAAGTAGCAACTCACTTCAGTGAAAAGATCAACAGACATAATGTGCGAATTTGGAGTAGTGAACATTCTGATAAGGCCATGGAGTATTAACGAGACAGTTTAATGGTGGATGAAACTGTTGGACCTATTTTCTTTGTGGACACAACTATCACTGATCACTCGTATCTTGATGTTAGATAATTTTGTGTTCCCTAAGGTAAGACATCGACAATCGCATCTGCATTTCCAGCAAGGTGGAGCAGTTCCAAACTGGTACGTCGGAGGTCGCAACGCATTCAGTGACAAATTCGCACAAAGAATTGGGAAAGGTGACCCGATTCAGTGGCCATTCCGTTCACCTGACGTGACTCCCCTTCATTTCTTCCTTTGGGAGAACGTTAAGGACAGGGTGTACCACACCAAAACAACTCTGGAACAGTTTCGTGAGAGGACCCCAGTCAAAATTGAGACAGTTACGCCACAGATGCTAAAGAATATCTGCAGACAAATCGAGTATCGATCAGATATCCTCCATGCCGCTCATGGGGCTTATGTAAAATGTGTAGTAGAACAGTCAAAATTTCATAAGATTGTTGCGGTGTTGTATGAATGTGTAAGTAGGCTGTTTAGGTTTTTATGTTGGTAACGCCACGTAGCGCTCTATATGAAAATCACTGGCTATGCTGTGTGCACTCTGTGGCTGGTTGGCATTGTTGGAACATTCGCTATTTAAGTGTTGGGTTGTTGGATGGGAACAGCGCGTAGCGTTGTGCAGTTGGTGAGCCGCCAGCAGTGGTGGATGTGGGGAGAGAGATGGCAGAATTTTGAGAGGTTACTATACGCGGACGATCTGGACGTGTGTCCATCAGAAAGAGTAAATTTGTAATACTGGTTATGATGGACTGATTATATATATATATATATGATGACTTTTGAACATTATTAAGGTAAATACATTGTTTGTTCTCTATCAAAATCTTTCATTTGCTAACTATGCCTATCAGTGCCTTCCGTAATTACAATCCTTTATTTAGCTGGCAGTATTGGCGCTCACTGTATTGCAGTAGTTCGAGTAACGAATATTTTTGTGAGGTAAGTGATTCATGAAAGGTATAGGTTATTGTCAGTCAGGACCATTCTTTTGAAGGGATTATTGAAAGTCAGATTGCATTGCGCTAAAAGTATTGTGTGTTAGTTTGGTGTTGATCAGAATAAGTAAAGAGCGAAATGTCTCAGTACGTTCAGTTCTGCTCAGCTGTTTGAAAATCAAATAACGTAGAGGTTTTCCAGCACAGTAAAAAATAATTTTTTCTAAGGGGATGTTTCATATGGCGAATATTCCAACAATGCCAACCAGCCACAGACTGCACACAGCACAGCCAGTCACCTTCATATAGAGCGTTACGTGGCGTTACCAACATAAAAACCTAAACAGCCTACTTACAAATGTTCTTTATG
This sequence comes from Schistocerca gregaria, assembly GCF_023897955.1. Classification (NCBI taxonomy): domain Eukaryota; kingdom Metazoa; phylum Arthropoda; class Insecta; order Orthoptera; family Acrididae; genus Schistocerca; species Schistocerca gregaria. Next base: position 565,728,582 of record NC_064923.1, read on the forward strand.
TATCGAATATATGTTGAGTTACAGACACTGAACAAACACCGCCTCGAAACTTTGTTGTATGGAAAGTCTTTATGTATCGAATACACGTTATGTTGCAGATGTTTCAAATTAGGGCATTTCGTCTCTGACACCATACATTTTATCCTTGTTAGGTATAATTTTCGTGGCCTGTCTTAGTTGGGTCACCCTTGTAAACTTTCAGTACAATTCCAGTTACGTAAGGAGATGTGTCCTTGACAGAGGCTATGTCCATTCTTCAGAGTATCGTGCTTATAAATGGCATAACGGAGTGCAACGCTCTTCGGTACTACGTAGGCATGTTACATAACGGGGTGTAGGCGGAGCTGAGCATACGACGTGTCCTCCCCAGCAGGCGACAGCTGCAGCCGGCGCCTGTTTCGGGGCGAGGAGAGGTGACGACATCCCGAGCTGAACCGGGCTGAGGTGGCGACAGCGGCTGAGCGGAGCTGTCAACAACAGGCGCGTCAAGCCGGGCCGGGGGAGTACACGAGGCCCTCGGCAAGTGGCTGCCAGCCTCCATAGCTCCCCTGCGGCAGATAGCACACACACTCCCGCCACGGCGCTGTCCGTCACTCCCTGCTGTTCTGGACAGGTCTTTAGTTATGGGACACCCGACTGGTTGCAACAAACGACTCACCAGTCGACCGCTTTTTTTCGTTCAATCGAAGCCTCTGCTGCCACTTCAACTGAACTTATGTCTTTCACTCACTCTCCACGGTTGAGTAATTTCACTTAACGAGAGACAACTGACTGACGCAAGTCTCTGACGGATGGGCCTGTTACATCAATGTTTTCACTCAGTCCCTGGGCTTAAGTGATTTCACTTACATATTTTTTTCATCCTTTACAGTTGTACAGCGTGGGCGAGGAGTCCATCTACCCCCTAGTATGGAATGCTAACTGATTTCATTTGTTTAATCACAATTACTTTCTTACCTGTTAAGCGTCCGATGTATCGGTATGTTCCCCAACATGCTGTAAACGCATTTTCTTGCGTCTCCATGTTAATCTTGTTATATTTTTGAGCACTTCCGGTGTTATAGTGCGAAATGCATCCTCAACAGGATTGCATAGTTCATCGTTCGTAGCATAACGACATGCGCGCTAATGACTCCCCATAACGAGTTATCAAGAGTGGTTAGGCCACGACTTCTTGGTGGCCATTTCAAGAAAGCCGGTATCGTTGACGAACCTCGACCTATCCACCGTCCTGTAAAGTATTCTTTCAGGAATTTGCGCACTGCAAGAATGCAGTGAGGAGACGCTTCGTCTTTCTGCAGCCATCTGCGTTCTGAGGGTCCCCTTTCCTAATGCTGAGATATTAACCATGTTTGTAACAAGTGTAAACCATTTTTCGCCATTTACAGCCTTGAAAACAATGTACAGTCCCAGCAGTCACATGATTACGACAGCTGGACTCCCTTCTAGCTCGACTGTGTCTTTGGCCCAAAAGACAATATTCCCAGCACGTGAGGCGCGATTAATGTCATATTCATCTGAAGACATACGCTGCATTTGGAAACTGAGTTAACAAAGCCCGGTTCCTAAAACGCGCTCATTCCTATCTGCATCCGGTAACTCGTTTACGAACGTCGGTCGAAAAGGTCTGCTCTTTTTTCATGTGATCCCGCAGTGTTGTCCTCGGTATACCGAGTTCCAAGGCGTTTTTAGATGCCGACTTCATAGGAGATTATTCAATCGAAAAAGAGGCTACGTCACATGTTTCCTTTCGTGTCTTCTTCCTTCCACCCAGCGGCCTATCTTTAGTATTACCAAAAACAAAACCACCTCTTTCTCTAATCAAAAATGTTGCCTTTCGCGGTGGTGCTATATTAAATCTTTCCTGTTAGGCTCCCATAATCGGTCTCATTGTCTGCACTGTACGTTTCCGTTCGTACATCCTAACATTTGTCACTAAGCGCTCCCCAATAGTATAACAATGGAAGCTCATATCTGCCATGGCTACAAATTAAAACTCGACTGTGACTGTGAAAACATGTAAACATGAATCCCAACAACTGATACGAAACGACACACTTACCAACCTGCATACTAACATTTGATAGTAAATAGGGGTACGAGGGCGTCTCGCCCACTATGTACATGAACCGTGACATGGGTTGCCAACATTTTTAGAGACATTTTACGTATTTTTTTATTTCAAGGAGAGATGAATGACAGGTATTTTTCTAAAAATATTAATTTGTTGGGGGAAACGTCAAGTTATGCGTTTTGCATTAAACAACTCTCAGCAGACTACTTCAAGACACAGCGTATGAGCTGTCAACAACAGATTTCCTGAGAGTCGCTTAATACGAGCTCCGGTACTTTCCGTGCCTGCCACGCAGAACATGGCGTAGCCAGCCGCCGGGCGGCCAGGAGAGCAACCGAATGTAGGAGGTAGCAAGCGCTTGTTGGTAACGGGCGGCTGTAGCCAGCGGATGCTATTCGCCACCTCTCCACTGCTCCTGCTGCCCTGCGCGGCAGTACAGTTCGTGACGTAATACGTAACACGTCGCTCCCAGCAGTCGCGAGGGGGTTACAGTGATGGCTTGCTTAACTGTGAAATTAAAAACATGAATAAGAATAGTACCTCTCCATGCCCATGGAGTACTACTATATCTGCTATTGTGCAAGAGCTGTAAAATGTAAACACGTCTGTGTGCCTGAGTTACGTATGCTGACGGTAACGTAATTTTCTGCGCAATGTATTTTATCTTCCACACAAATGGATGCCTGAGTGAGTGTCTAAGGGCTAAATTCAGGACATCATCACACCTGTTCAGTTAAACGGAATGCTACCAGTCACTAAAAATTGACAAGAATCCTTTTTTCTCACGTGCCCTTAAGGAAACTTATGTTCATGTTTGTAGCCAAATCGATACAGCTACTTAATTAGGTACACTTATGTGCTACTTTGAGGTTCGCCGATGACATTGTAATTCTCTCAGAGACAGCAAAGGACTTGGAAGAGCAGTTGAACGGAATGGACTGCGTCTGGAAAGGAGGATATACGATGAACATCAACAAAAGCAAAACGAGGATAATGGAATGTAGTCGAATTAAATCAGGTGATGCTGAGGGAATTAGATTAGGAAATGAGGCACTTAAAGTAGTAAAGGAGTTTTGCTATTTGGGGAGCAAAATAACTGATGATGGTCGAAGTAGAGAGGATATAAAATGTAGACTGGCAATGGCAAGGAAAGCGTTTCTGAAGAAGAGAAATTTGTTAACATCGAGTATAGATTTAACTGTCAGGAAGTCTTTTCTGAAAGTATTTGTATGGAGTGTAGCCATGTATGGTAGTGAAACGTGGACGATAAATAGTTTGGACAAGAAGAGAATAGAAGCTTTCGAAATGTGGTGCTACAGAAGAATGCTGAAGATTAGATGGGTAGATCACATAACTAATGAGAGGTATTGAATAGGATTGGGGAGAAGAGAAGTTTGTGGCACAACTTGACCAGAAGAAGGGATCGGTTGGTAGGACATGTTCTGAGGCATCAAGGGATCATCAATTTAGTATTGGAGGGCAGCGTGGAGGGTAAAAATCGTAGAGGGAGAACAAGAGATTAATACAACAAGCAGATTCAGAAGGATGTAGGTTGCAGTAGATACTGGGAGATGAAGAAGCTTGCACAGGATAGAGTAGCCTGGAGAGCTGCATCAAACCAGTCTCAGGACTGAAGACAACAACAACAACATGTGCTACTTGGTCTAGAAACCACTTAATCCACAACAGTTTTAAATAATGAAAAGACGAATCAGTCTACTCAGTACACAATTAAGTAAATAGATGTAATGTTTGTTTTAACGTTGCCGTACCCACTGAGAAATCTTCACGTATCCTCGGGGTAGGGCTACTCACTGAGGGCATATATACACCCCGGTCGTACACCACTATTTTAATCTTCGTACATCCGTATTGAAATTGGATAATGGTGGAACATCAGCTGGTATATTTTTTATTGAAAATGATTTCCTCGTGCTGTATTTAAGATTTCATATTTATTTGGCTACTAGTTGCTACTCGCCATCCATGTGGAGCACGTATTGGTCTCACCGCAGACTTCTAGTACTCAGCCACGAACAAATGATACCATCAAAGTGTACGGGCCTGAAGACGACGATGATGCAACGTCGAAACTAGTAGCCAAATAAATATGAAATCTTAAATACAGCTGGAGGAGTTTTTTAATAAAAAAACACTACTTTAATTCAACTAGTGAAAGTACTAGACTCTTTCACTCATAAGAATGAATGAATAAGTCAACCGACGCGTAAAACTGCACCCAAATGTGTCAACTGTTTCCGATAACCAACCGAATAGATTATTTTCATTCAATAATTCGCATCACTACGTGTCTTGACAACCCTGGCCTCAACTGCTGCTTGCTCATTGCTTCCATAACGCTGGATTATGGGACTTCAGCTGTGAATGACGCTAAAGATAAACACACACCACAAAAGAATTGTCATTTTTGTAAAAAAAAAAAAAGAATTCCGTTACACCGTTACAGATGAACCAAGTATCTACTAGTCATAAGAAATATGTTCTCTTGCCAATTCTATTCTTCATTTCGGAAATGGACATGAATATTCCTGGATTCTAAGGTAATTTTCATTGAATGGACGAATATTTTCAGACTGTGAACTCTGACACAAAGTAAGATTTCTTAGACTCTGCGAAAATAATTCAGTGAATACAAGTATAGATGAAAGAGAACTGGCAGTATGTTCGGGAAAGGCTGGTCGCTTGTATGCATAATGATCCTCAAAAACCTAATGAAAACTAATTCCATTCGCCATAGTTTATAGGACTGAAATTTTATTTTCAGTACTTGTAGGAGTGGAAAGGCAATCGAGTAACTCCATGAAATTCGGACGTTATATACGATGTGCATTGTATAAACCGATAAAATTTGCTTTTCGGCACTTGTGGAAATGAAAACAAAACCCAGTAACTCAACGTAATTCGAGCATTATTTACAATGTGCACCGTGGATGAAGCAATCAGAATGTAAAAAAGATTTCTAAAAAAAAGGTAGAACCAAAAGCTTCATGAGCGCATTATTTCTTCGTTCAAGAACATGGGAAGTTTATTCGTTTACACTTTAACGTTATTTATATTTAGTCATTTAAAAGACAGGCTCGTTTAAAATGTTTTATTTCTGAAGTATACTGAGACACTAATTTTCTCTGGTTCTAGTGGTTAACATTTCCTCTCGTTCCAAGCTAATGGTCTCAAAAAGATTGCGCAAGTAGTCTATTCTAAAGCGTCTGTTATACGTCCTCTGCTCGCACTCTCTTACCATTTCGCCACCTGTCGGCAAAAGACATTTTACGTATTTCAAAGAAACAATTACCTGATTCTAATAACAGCCTAGAATGATTATAGCTCGGGCAAATCAAGCGTGCGCCAACCGGTGAGGTCATTATTGTGCAAAGTTGTACATAGCGAGAATATTATAATTCGTACAGAATCGGAGAACGGCCTTAACGAAGTTCGAAAACCAATGTCGTTGGGAATTTTGATAGTCCGTTCCTGTATCAATCTTATCCAGAATATATATAATGAGTCATGTAAAAAATGAATGAGACTGTTGCTGTCGTGGTCTTTTTCTGTCCGAAGACTGGTTTGATGCACCTCGTCAAGTTAGTCTATCCTGTGCAAGACTCTTCACCTTTGAATGACTATTGCATCCTCATGAATCTACTTACTGTATTCGTGTCTAGGTCTTCCTCCACAATGTAATCCACCTAAATACCCAGATGATAATTCCACGATGCCTCAAGATGTGCCCTACAAACTTATCCTTACTTTTAATCATGTTATGCCACAGATTTCGTTTTTCCCCAATTGGATTCAGGACCTCTTCATTAGTTCTTCAATCTACCCAGCCAATCTTTAGCACTTTTTTACAGCAGATAATTACAGAAGCTTGTATTATCTTGCTGTCTAAACTACTAATTGGCCACGTTCCACATCCGTATACGGCAACCCTCCAGACGGATACGTAAATAAACGATTTCCTCACACGTAAATTTTTATTGTACTTCTTTCGCGCCCTCTCTTCGGTCGCAAAGACTTTTTTGTTTTTCTTTACTCAATTTTTATGTTCTTCACAAATTGCAACAGTTCTTATCTTTTCACGCTAAATAAGGTCATACAAGCTGGGTCTTTTGCGAATGTACTTCTGACTAAAAAGCTATTATGGAAGCTGGAGTCCAATTTTTTGTTAATCACGACTTTTGCCTTCTTGTGGTAGTATTTCGATAGAAACTTCAACCCCGAACATATATTTTTTTAACTATTTAACCGAGAAGGGAAATATCAGCTTTCATAGATTTACATTTAAGATTTCTGCACTATAACGAAACATTTTCTTAAAAACTTTTACCCCTAATTTACCGCATTAATTATTGAACTTTTCAAAACGCTGAAACAAGTATTTTTATTTCTGACTAACAAACCGAAAATCAATTTTCGTAATAATAGCTTAAAATGCCGTAAAAACGACATATTTTCAAAAGCTTTTCATCCCGTATTTTACACCTTAGGAGTGTAATTTCGGTCAATCCCTTCTTAAACGATGCCTACAGTATGAGATCCGCACCGTCTCCAAATTTCAAGTTTCCATCCTTAGTGGTTTGGGCTGGCCGATGATGAGTCAGTGATTCAGTCTGGCTCTATTTCACCCCCTTAAGGTCTGAATTTCCAAAAACACTGAAACACATATTGTTTGTTTCTAACCGAGAAGTTCAGTGCCAATCTTTATAGAGGTACCTATCAAAACACATCAGTAGTTATTTAATAATGGTTTATTAAAAAATACTCCGTCTACTGTTTTACCGCCAAAGGGATTAAGTTTCAAGAAAAGCTGAAACGTGTCTTTCTTTACTTCTGAGGGAGAAACAAATACCGATTTTTGTTGGTCTAGCTCCTAAATTGCCTTAATGGCGACAGGTTTTCAAATACCTTTCATCCCCTATTTCACCCCATTAGGGAAGGAATTTCGAATGATCTCTTCTTAAATGACTCTTACCGTACAAGATCAATACCCTCTGCAAACTTCAAGTTTATATCCTTAGTAGTTTGGGTTGGACGATGATGAATCAGTGAGTGAGTGAGTCAATTTGGTCACTGTCTTGTTTACATAGAGACGTTAACAAATTCCTCTTTTTGAGAAATGCATTTCTTGTTAATGCCAATCCGCATTTAATATGGTCTCTGGTTCGGCCGTGTCCGTTATTTTTGTGCACAAATAGCATTTAAACTCACATACTCTGTTTAGTGCATCATCCCTAATTTGTAAGGCGCGATCACAATCGGTATGCCAATCAGGCCGTGATCATTGAGGCAATAAACCCACCGATGTATCAGGTTGAAGACCCCAGTTTTGTAAAATAACGTGTTCTTTTGTACGAAGAAGACCGCAACTGTCTGCGACACATCCTCGCCCCACAGGCCTCGTCGACATTCTGGCCTTTTTCAATGGACCAAAGGTGTGGTAATCGCGTGCGGAGAGATAAGGACAAATGGGGTGCGTGGTCGACGGTACCACACTTGAAATGACGTAACTTCTGTTCAAATGTTCAAATTTGTGTGAATTCCTAAGGGACCAAACTGCTGAGGTCAGCCGGCCAGTGAGGCCGAGCCGTTCTAGGGGCTAAAGTCTGGAACCACGCGACCGCTACGGTAGCAGGTTCGAATCCTGCCGCGGGCATTGATGTGTGTGATTTCCGTAGGTTAGTTAGGTTTAAGTAGTTCTAAGTTCTAGGGGACTGACGACCTCAGAAGTTAAGTCCCATAGTGCTCAGAGCCATTTGAACCATTTTGCTAAGGTCATCGGTCCCTAGACTTACACACTAATTAAACTAACTTATGCTAAGAACAACACACACCCACACACTCATGCCCGAGGGGACTCGAACCTACGGCGGGAGGGGCCGCGCAATCCGTGACATGGCGCCCTAAACCACGCGGCCATTCGACGCGGCTATAACTTCGGTGTTACGACGTTTGTGATGCAGGGACGTAGGTTGTCATGAAACAGCAGCAATCCTTGTCGCAGTTTTCCGCAACGGTGGATTTCGACAGACACAGAAATTATGATTCGCCGAATGTCTAACGGTGTTTTTCATTCGGCAGCCAAGGAAATTGTAACAGCAGGTTGGACTCATGGTAATAACGTCACCATAGTCTGCGTTTCGGCATTTACAGCACACACGTCGGAAACACACGAATGCCACATTAATCTCTTGCCTACATGATTCTGCTTATATATCCGCATCGGAGTCGCGCTACGTTGCATATACGCTGCAGTAACGTGCTCAAATAGAAACTTTTTGAGCGTCATGATATTTCCTTCAGCATCGCTTGATTTAATTCGACTACATGCCATTAACTTTGTTTTAATTATTTATTTACTTTTCGACGTTCATCACCTAATCGATGTCCTCCACCGGTAGCTGAATGGTCAGCGTGACGGGTTGTCAATGCTCTGGGCCCGGGTTCGATTCCCGGCAGAGTCGGGATATTTTCTCCGCGCAGCGAATGGATGTTGTGCTGCCATCATCATCATCATCCTCATCGACTGCAGGTCGACGAAGTGGCGTCAATTTGAAAGACCGGCACTCGGCGAACGGTCTTCCAGGCGGGAGGGGGGGGTGGGGGGTCGTCCTAGCCATACGATTAAATAATTACACTATAAGGTAATACGGGGGAAACGAGAACACTGAACGAGCTTTAGCGTTTCACATTCACACAGAAGAGAGATTTTTCTACGTGTTACCTAATTTTATAGGTACGTACAGCAGCAAAGCAAATATACATCTGTTTGTACATACAGCAACAATTACTTATCCTAAGACATAATTTTTTTCCGCAGCACTAACAACGCTCTCTTCTCTTTCTGAGGCCAGATAGAACAGACTGCACGAGAAGGAGTTGTCGTCTGCCATAGTCTTACAAAATGAACGATTCACATAGTGTTGCCTATATTGCGTCCCACTTGACGTCGTTCATTCAGCATTCAAAAAGTGTTTAATGTTAATTTACTTATTAGAAATAATTTTTACGACCTTAAAAATGGACGGGATACCTATTGTATTTTCCATTTTACAGACTAACATTCTACTGTTTTCTTTTTAGATGATGGACAAAGTATTCTCACGCTTACTGTTACATGTTCGTATACATTTTTAATGAAAGGTACAAAATATGGATTATTGTTCATGAGACTGCTGCCATATGGTGGTATACTCCTCTGTGTTACTATACACAACTGGTATCCGGCAGTATATAGCCAGCAGTCATCTCAAACACTTGATTTACCACACTTGTATCACTCTGTGCTGCCATGAGAACACAGTTATATTTATTAATGTTTTTTTCTTTTTTATCCTGTGGAAATATTATCTTAGGTATATATTTGAAATTATAAAAAAATACTTCAACAATGTATGTAAAGGTAGTTTTATTTTTTGTTCCAAATTCACAGTCCGTTACAATTGTACAAAAACAAACGTGCGGTTTGTCGTACAGCACGATCTGATAACCTGTACACTGTGGGTGCCTCAAAAGGAAGTTATGTAAAATAGTTAATTCACGATTACAGCTACAACAGTTGTAATATTTTGGTAATTTTTGTAAGCTTTCAGATCTGCAGACAGCAACTTAGCCATGTTGTTGTTGTGGTCTTCAGTCCTCAGACTGGTTTGATGCAGCTCTTCATGCTACTCTATCCTGTGCAAGCTTCTTCATCTCCCAGAACCTACTGCAACCTACATCCTTCTGAATCTGCTTGGTGTATTCATCTCTTGGTCTCCCTCTACGATTTTTACCCTCCACGCTGCCCTCCAATACTAAACTGGTGATCCCTTGATGCCTCAGAACATGTCCTACCAACCGATCCCTTCTTCTGGTCAAGTTGTGCCACAAACTTCTCTTCTCCCCAATGCTATTCAATACTTCCTCATTAGTTATGCGATCTACCCGTCTAATCTTCCGCATTCTTCTGTCGCACCACATTTCGAAAGCTTCTATTCTCTTCTTGTCCAAACTATTTATCGTCCATGTTCCACTTCCATACATAGCTACACTCCATACAAATACTTTCAGAAAAGCCTTCCTGACATTTAAATCTATACTCGATGTCAACAAATTTTTCTTCTTCACAAACGCCTTCCTTGCCATTGCCAGTCTACATTTTATATCCTCTCTACTTAGCCCTAGCGAAACTAGTAATCCAGCGTGCCTACATGCGATCAAGGCAATAAAATCTTCTGAACTTCTCTTTACCTAACAAACAAATTTTTTTCTGTTTGCGTGCAAAACAGAGGTTGATGTTTTTGTACGATTCTTTCCCTATTGCCTTTGAACAGTATTCCTGTTTCGTTATTGTGACTATCCGTGCAAACCGTCAATAGCTAGATGGAGGACGTGTGCAGAACTGTTAGCGGTGGAATATTCCAGTTAAGTGGTCGGACCCATGTATCTACCCTGAAAATACACTCCTGGAAATGGAAAAACGAACACATTGACACCGGTGTGTCAGACCCACCATACTTGCTCCGGACACTGCGAGAGGGCTGTACAAGCAATGATCACACGCACGGCACAGCGGACACACCAGGAATCGCGGTGTTGGCCGTCGAATGGCGCTAGCTGCGCAGCATTTGTGCACCGCCGCCGTCAGTGTCAGCCAGTTTGCCGTGGCATACGGAGCTCCATCGCAGTCTTTAGCACTGGTAGCATGCCGCGACAGCGTGGACGTGAACCGTATGTGCAGTTGACGGACTTTGAGCGAGGGCGTATAGTGGGCATGCGGGAGGCCGGGTGGACGTACCGCCGAATTGCTCAACACGTGGGGCGTGAGGTCTCCACAGTACATCGATGTTGTCGCCAGTGGTCGGCGGAAGGTGCACGTGCCCGTCGACCTGGGACCGGACCGCAGCGACGCACGGATGCACGCCAAGACCGTAGGATCCCACGCAGTGCCGTAGGGGACCGCACCGCCACTTCCCAGGGACACTGTTGCTCCTGGGTATCGGCGAGGACCATTCGCAACCGTCTCCATGAAGCTGGGCTACGGTCCCGCACACCGTTAGGCCGTCTTCCGCTCACGCCCCAACATCGTGCAGCCCGCCTCCAGTGGTGTCGCGACAGGCGTGAATGGAGGGACGCATGGAGACGTGTCGTCTTCAGCGATGAGAGTCGCTTCTGCCTTGGTGCCAATGATGGTCGTATGCGTGTTTGGCGCCGTGCAGGTGAACGCCACAATCAGGACTGCAGACGACCGAGGCACACAGGGCCAACACCCGGCACCATGGTGTGGGGAGCGATCTCCTACACTGGCCGTACACCTCTGGTGATCGTCGAGGGGACACTGAATAGTGCACGGTACATCCAAACCGTCATCGAACCCATCGTTCTACCATTCCTAGACCGGCAAGGGAACTTGCTGTTCCAACAGGACAATGCACGTTCGCATGTATCCCGTGCCACGCAACGTGCTCTAGAAGGTGTAAGTCAACTACCCTGGCCAGCAAGATCTCCGGATCTGTCCCCCATTGAGCATGTTTGGAACTGGATGAAGCGTCGTCTCACGCGGTCTGCACGTCCAGCACGAACGCTGGTCCAACTGAGGCGCCAGGTGGAAATGGCATGGCAAGCCGTTCCACAGGACTACATCCAGCATCTCTTACGATCGTCTCCATGGTAGAATAGCAGCCTGTATTGCTGCGAAAGGTGGATATACACTGTCCTAGTGCCGACATTGTGCATGCTCTGTTGCCTGTGTCTATGTGCCTGTGGTTCTGCCAGTGTGATCATGTGATGTATCTGACCCCAGGAATGTGTCAATAAAGTTTCCCCTTCCTGGGACAATGAATTCACGACGTTCCTATTTCAATTTCCAGGAGTGTAGTTTGGAGTTGTGAGAAGCGTAACCTGTATGGAGGGTCATACGCATTTGACGACGCTTATTTAGACTGGTTTTACTTATGGAGCAGCGCAGATAATTAATTCTAGTGCGTCAGCGATCACTTCCAGTTACACCCGCGGATAAGTATGTCGCGTAACTTGCCTCGAGCGCCGCGCGTCGCATAATGTACCAGCACTGAGGCCGCGAGCGCGAGGGTGACTTCGAGCGACGTCACGTGAACTCCGAGACACGGACGAAAGAAAACAGGGTTCAAATGGCTCTGAGCACTATGGGACTCAACTGCTGCGGTCATTAGTCCCCTAGAACTTAGAACTACGTAAACTATCTAAGGACATCACACACAGCCATGCCCGAGGCAGGATTCGAACCTGCGACCGTAGCAGTCGCACGGTTCCGGACTGCGCGCCTAGAACCGCAAGACCATCGCGGCCGGCAAAGAGAACAGGGAAAAAGTGTGCACTACAAATGTCTAAAAAGTAAATTATGTACACTATTTCCTTGAAGCAAACTCTTTTTAGCAGTATTGGAGAAAATACAGTATTTTCGAAATGTTTTGCTCCCAAAATATAACTTAATAGACGAGCAAATGTAACATGTAGCGAGTACGCGGACAGAAGTGGTGTGGTGCCACTCCATGGATTACCATTTAGTTCCCGGTTCGAAGTGACGAACTATGTTTCATCGCCTGTGACGATGTTCTACAAAAAAATCATTATCAACCTCCTAATGCGCAAGCAATTCCATGCAGATTGTCCCACGTTTCTTTTTATTGTCAGTGAGAAACCCAGCTGGCACACACCTCTGAGTACCCAACACGTGAACGAGGGTACCAGCACTGCCAACAGAGACGTCCAGTTGAGTAGCGAGGTGTTTGATTGCCATCCGTCGATCACCTCGAATGACAGTGTCCGCACGTTACAAAATTGCAAGAGTCACAGCTGTGTGCAACTGCCCGGCATGCCGGAGATCGGACGCATCTGCGCCGCCTCGTTGTGATGACGTCAGACGCCGTGCTTTTGTTCACTGCCAGGTCTCCATGGACATTCTGCAAGCGCCTATGAATATCTGCAATACCCTGATTTTCAGCCAAAAGAAATTCAATGACAGGTCTCACCTTCAAATGTTCCATGCCTTAATTACAGACTTCAATTTGAAGGCTACGTATAGCGCCGCCACCTATCGGAACTTCATAAAACTGCAGAGACTGAAGCGGCAGTATTCTAAGAAGTCCCACAACAAATTCCGCATTTTTTAAAGCGAAATTGGCCGAAGAAGAGAAATTTGTTGCAATACTTATTGAACGTTCCTCGTATATTGCGACATTTTGTAGCAGGGATGGTCTGTCATAACCTGACTGGGCTAACGGAAGTGACATAGGGGCTCCTTGTAGTATGAACACACCACCATTAGGCGGTTCCGTCGTGTCGCCTTCCGTTGCACTGCATTCCATTCCGTAGACGTCCTGTATGATTCGAGCCTCGAGCAACCGCTATGTGAAGCGGAGGAGGCAAGTAGGAGAGGAGCGGCTCCTCCAAGGCCGCGGCTGCCAAGCTAACGGGACCCTGCCGCTCCCGGCCGAGAGCGAAAGGCGAGCAGCAGACAGTGAACGGCGAGCTGCTGTAGCCCGACCAGCCACACAGCCGCAGGGCTTCTTGTGCAGCGCGGGTTGCGTCGGTCGCTCGTAAGGCGCCAAGCTCTGTCCGCAGTAACGGCACCACTAAGCCACTAAGCTTCTAAACTCCCAGCGGCTACATCACATCCCACTACAGAGTTACTCGGCTGAAGGGATTTTCTGTATCAAAGTGCTGTAGCATAGTCTAAATAAAATGCTGCGAACATTTTAGCGTCTATAAGAAACAATAGAAAATAATTTACTCATTTATTTAACATGAGCATAGTACAATGGCTCAGGGTTTCACACATACAAACCTTTCTGCCTTACAGATGTGGTAAATAATGGTGATATTTATAATACCGTAAATAATACTAGCACTAACAAAATAACAGGAAAGATCAACTACATGTATCAAAGACATATCAAAATGTTAGGACTGACTAGAAATTAATAAGAGCGAGGCAATGACTACGACAGCAGCTGTTGCTGCTGCTTCTACTATGGCTGCTGCTACTACTACTACTACTACTACTACTACTAATAATAATAATAATAATAATAATAATAATAATAATAGCAGTGAAGCAGAAAATGGAAATGTAATCGAGGGTAAGGTTCCAAAGTTGATTTATGAAGAAGTGAATTCTAGGGGTGAGAGATTCAAGTAGCCTGTTCCAATGACAGACTTTGGGAAATGGTAAACAAGTAGTGGCAAATTCTATACTTATCAGCAATAAAATGCATGGACCTAAAGGCTACATACAACCGGTACGGAAACGAGACTGGAGCTATAAAAGACGAAGGACATGATGGGGAGCACTAGTCGAGTCCACCCACATGTTGCCAAGTTTGTTCTAACTAAGGTGTAGAAGTTTCGATGGGTAGCCCTTGTACGTCTTCCATACTGTCCCAATTTCTCCATATGCGACTTCCATATTTTTGGAGCCCTGAAGGAAAACATTCGTGACCGCCAGTTTCCTTCGCACGAAGAGGTGCACGTCTTGGTACAAGAGGACCGGTTTTTCAAAAATCGATAAGTGCAAACAAGTAAATTTTTGCAGAAATACCTTTTTTAAATCCCAAATTGAAATACTAATCACACGAAAGAGATAATTTAATATTTACAGGGCTTTTGTAGGCTCGATTCCAATAGTGTATTTGCCTTCCGTAAAATTTTCATTGTTTATTTCAGAATATAAGGTCGTGAGTCGTGCTCGGGTAGCTCAGTTGGTAAAGCACTTGCCCGCGAAAGGCAAAGGTCCCGAGTTCGAGTCTCGGTCCGGCACACAGTTTTAATCTGCCAGTAAGTTTCATATCAGCGCACACTCCGCTGCGGAGTGAAAATCTCATTGTGTCAAATTTTCCAAGTTATTTTCAAAAGTCGATAAAAGCAAAGATGGAAGTTAAAAGTTTCGTTAATATAAAGATTAAAATTGATTTTTTCCTTTTTTTATCTTTGAAGTAAATTACAAAGAAAGCTACTTCATATTTCATTTTTCATACAAATACAATAATGTACTACAATATAACACTGTAGTAACATGCTTCTCCATGAATGTATGACATGGAGAAATCCAAAAGAGCAACCAACGCTATTGAAATACAACACAAAATATTGGCTACAATAATAGTTTAAACAATGTCCTTATAAAACTCTTTTGCTATTTCTCGTACGTTAAAATGCCTCTTGAGTTTTAAGAGATACTTTTCTTTCGCTTGGCAACCATGTTCAGCTTTTCCATGGTGACTGCTTTCTCACATTCTGGCTACAATTTCTGGATTGTTATGCCTCAACCTCTACAGGATTCCACTGCAAGTGTCTAGTTCTGATAACAATACCTTCTTCTTAGACTGTTCCAGCACTTTACAGTATTCAGTCAGTGGAAGAGTAACCTCCTTTTTCCAGTAGTCCTAATCCACTCTTTCGAACACTATGGCGGCATTATAGCTGTGACCACAAATGAGGAAATAATTTATCACCTTATTAAGTTTTGCACTTATTACAAGAACACAATTAGTGTGCACATGTTGCTGTATTTTTATTTTGATTTGTACAGGGGTCAGAAAATAAATGAATTTTATTTGGACTTGTTTTTGGCTGGGATCCTTCAAAGTTTCTGAGAAAATCTAATACAGTAGAGGCTACGTGGCCTCATCCTTTCGGTCTTTGTGATCCAAACCAAGAATAAAAAGCAATTCTTTCCTTTGTGTGTGCTTGACCTTTGATCATAATGCACAAAACTGTATAGCAAAACCTGTCTTGAATAGAATACTTCACCTGCAGAGAACTTCGGTGTTGGCTGATTCTGTTGTACATCCAAACTTTCTTTAACCACACTTGAATTTTCCTCCTTCGTTATTGCATAGAAATTTTTGCATGAAGTTAGAGCAATCTGTGATTTGTTATCTACTTCTCGAAATTTTGTTCCTTTGATCATCCATGATGTTTGAAATGTTACTGCACAAACCAGTACTTTCTGCCCATCTTTTTTCCTATTACAAAGGTGGATAGCGGAAAAGAACGAATCTTTGTTGTGCTCTTGCATTCGACCCTCTCAAGCAAAACATCTTTCAAAACGGTAACGCTGTTGAGGTTCTTAGTCAAATACAAACTGTAATGTAAAATTCCTATTGTTGGCGCTTCACTCACCACAACCACATTAAAAAGACACAAAACAGGACAATACAAGACTAGAGAGAATTAGATTGTTCCTAGACACCAGCTGTTATTATATTGTCCTGTGTTCTCGTTATGGTCTCTTGACAGGTAGAAATAGGAAAACGCAGGGTGAAGCAAGGGAATGTGCAGCTTTAATGTCCTTATGTGGGGATTGTTTTATTGCCATTTTATACGGAAGCGGGTGCGTTAGTTAGTTATACACTCTGCAGACTTTTGCATTTATTTTATAGTGACAACGTGAAACGAGTCAGTTTGCAGGTGATAGGCGACGTTGACAGGATTTTCGGCTAGGCTTAAAAGTTAGTTTTAGTGCCTGTCTGCTGTTTGTGCTACTTGGCCAATGATAAAAAATCTTTGTGAATGCGTAATGGACTCGTTTCTGAGGCACCGGTAGCTTTAGTAGGGAATAATAAACGTCATATTTTCTTGCAGTTTTGCTGCTGTGAAATCACTACTTCTCTAAAAATGTGACGGATTACTTATAATTAATATAATCAGCAAATATAAATGTTGTGAAAGAGCGATTGTAGTGCATAACTCGTTGAACACGCGTTTACGAGATGGTTGCTGTGACCACCTCATATGATTCACACAGAAGACTTGCCCAGAAGAAGAACGAAATCCGTTCAGTAATATGTTTGTTGAACATTAAGTTTTTATCAATATATAGATCCAAACATTACTTTACTTACTGATGGCTGTTCATGGGTGGGCGCTGATGTTATTCTATTTGTTGCACAAAACTTAAAATACAATTTTTGAAATAATAGGAGACTTACTTTCCAGAGAACCACTTAATAATTTTTTTCAAAAATATTAGGGCAGCAGGATAGTGCAATCGTTTCTCACGAGAACGGTGACTTGTGAGCAGAAGCGCAAACGGTACTTTGGAGTCATTGGCAGCTAAAACAGTATACTCCTAGTGCATAGCGTCATGGAATTAGAAGCTGGTTGTGTATCTCTTTTAAGAAATGGCTTGACTTCATTCAGGAACTCTTCACGTTGTCTGTGAACTGCTCATATCTCTTATTTGATTCATTATAAATGGTTCTGAAAGCCTGCGACTGTGAAAGCAATAGGTTTGTTTATAAATAACTTATCTGCTACCAGTCACAATTTTCTTTATTTTCTTTTTCGCACGACGCGTTTCGGGAAATGATTCCCATTTTCAAGTGCGTTTGTTTATGTTTGTTATGCCAGTTCTACGTGATTTCGATGTGTGAGAGTATGCTTCATTTTGTAGCCTTTACTGCAGTACAGAAGAAAACACGTCATTTTTAGTTTGTTGTCGATCTTTTCGCCATTAACTTCACAAAAAGATTGACCGCAAACTAAAAATCGCGTGTTTTCTTATATATTGCACTAAAGTCAACGAAATGAAGCAGACTCTCACACATCGACAACATCACATGGAAATGGCATAACATACACAAAAACGCACTTGAAATTGGGAATCATTTCCCGAAACGCGTCGTGGAAAAATAAAATAAAGAAAATCGTGACTGGTAGCAGATGAGTTATTTATAAACAACCCTATTGTTCATATCTCGTATAATACTAAAGCTGCCTGAATTTCCATCCAGAGGAACAGTTACCATTTTGCTCAGCAAAATGTGTCGGCCCTGCACTAGGGCGCAAACAATATTCTATGATTTACAGTTACAAGCCTGTCACGAGAACGCCAATCTTTTCAACACCTCCACACTATACGTGAAGTCCTGTCATATTGTAATCTGCGCGTAAACGCAATAAACTTCTGTTAACAAACAAAATAGTTACGACGCTTGTCCGGAAGGTGAATGACTAATTACGGTCTATTACGAGAGCTCTGGGAAAATGTAGCGGTGCTTTAAAGGACAGCACGCTCAACGCTTGTCCGGCCTATTGCTGACTATTGCTCAAATGTTTGGGAACTCGACAAGGTCAGATTAAAGGAAGACATCGAAGCAATTCCGAGGCGTGCTGCCAGATTCGATTACTATAAGAGTTCTACGGAAATGCTTACTTGGGAATAGATGGAAGGAGGAACAATATCTTTTTACGAAATGCCACTGTGGAAGTTTAAAGAGAAGCATAATTTGGAATATATTGCATAACGATTCGACTGCCTTCGACGTTCATCTGAGTTAGGGACCGTAAGGAGAAAAAAACAGGGAGATTACGAAGCCGTTCATGCAGGAGTTTTTCTCCATTTGATAGCCGAACAGAAAAATGAATAACTAGTAGTTGTACAAATTACCCTCCGCCCTGTATCGTTTTAGATAGAACTGGTTTATACACTATCCAATCAAAAGTATCCGAACACCTTTATTTTCTGCGAGGTTGACCACCATCTCTCACGAGACGCGGACCGCCAATATAAAAGGGTGCGGGAGTACCGTGTTGCCAGTTCGGAAGCAGTAACAGCAGAATAATCCGCACAGGAGAGCTCAGCGACTCCGAACGTAGAATAGTCATTAGATGTCATCTAAGTAAGAAAGTAACAGATCGACCAGGGATATTTCAACCTTCCTAAAGCTACCTATGTCAACTTTTGATGACGTGACAGTGAAAGCTAAACGCGAAAGAACAAACGCAACTGAGCAAAGACCAGGCAGACCCTATGTACTGTGGGCCGGGGACCCTCGAGTATTGCGGAGGGCGGTGGTAAAAAATCGCATTATATCAACGGAAGGGATCACCAAAGTGAGTTCCAAAGTGCTGCCAGTAATCCTGCTAACAAAATGTCTGTGATTAGAGTGTTAAAAGGATGTGGTGCAGTGGTCGAGCAGCTCCTCGTTAGCCTCTAGTAAACGATAAGCGACGCTTGAAGTGGAGTAAAGAGCAACATCACTTACTAGAGGATGACTGCAAACAAATTATCTGGAGTCATAAATCACGCTGTTCTCTGTGGAAATGCGATTAAGGGTTTGGACTTAGCGAATACCTGAAGAACGATGCCTGCCATCATCTGCAGTGCCAACCGTGAAGTAGATGGTGTTGTTACGGTAAGGGGGAAGAGGGTTCGTGCCTAGGGAAAGGTCCCCTTATTGCACTTAAGAAAATGCTCGGTACGGAAGGATATGAACACAAGAAACAGTATACAGTATGTTCTGCGTGCAAAGGACGAACAGTTTGAAGTCGATAATTGTTTGTATCAAAGTGACAATGCACTTTGTCATAAAGCAGCGTCTGCGAGGTAATGATCTGTGAACATACGTGTTCCGAAAGTGGATTAGCCTTCCCATAGTCCAGATCACAGTGCCCAAGAACACAACTTCCTCTGGTTTCCGCTCTCGAAACTCGCCTGGCTTTCCCCCACAGACTTTAGAACCCTCATTGAAAGTGGCCTCATCGGAGTTCAAGTCGTCACAAAGGGCGAAGGGTGTATGTATCCAGTATTAATATCCACTCGTAGGTGTCCGGATATAGTATAGATATGATTCAAAGTCACCATCGAATAAATTTTGTATCCCTCAGAAGTGAACAACACCAAATGCTGCTAAACACTAGTGGAAGCCACTATTTTGCAAGAAGAATAGTATAAGTTTTCATTGAAAGCCATACATGCCCTGTATTTTCCATACCAAAACGACTGGAAGCTGTTTTGAATGCCAATGGTTTCTCAACAACGTAATATGCCTGGTAATATGTTGTATTTGGGAGTTTCGATATTTTTATCCGTCCCCTTTAAGTTACAACCATAGTTAATATAAATGTCAGTCCAATTCAGTAAGTGTTCAAAATATCCTATGTTGAGTCTTTGTGGACATGTCATATTCTGAACAGTCTGTCTTTTTGCTCCACAGTCGCACTTAAGAGTTGTGTTTCCATTTATACCAACTATCCGCACGTTTGCCACATTTGGTTTTAATTCGTTTTAGAATTGCCTACGATTTCCTTGGAAGGTCTTAGGCTGCCGGTTTCTCAGAGATACATCAGAATTTCCTGAGATTCACGGTCACGTAACCTTCCCAGATTTTCTTCCAGTATTCCACAACCTCAAAGTTTCTTTGCATTTAACTTCCACAAATGGTGTGGTTCTCTACAGCGGAGTCGTTTAATGTTTCAGTGGTCAGGGAAGGAAGGCCGCTGAGAAATGCTGTGTTCAAAATTATAAAAAAAGTAAATTTAATACGAGGGGAGTTCGACAAGTAATGCAGCACACTTTTTCCTGAAAGCAGGTTGGTTTTATTCAGGGTTACAATACATCATATTATTCGTACACTTTTGATTATAAAACCCTGTTTTCCAACATAATATCCATTCGCCGAGACAGCCATACACCATCTTGTATTTTATTGTATTGTATGTTAACCGGGGACCTAGAAGAGACGGAGAGGCTCCGTCCCTGCCGCAGCCGCAGTGGTCCACAACCCCACGACGACTACCGCAGTCCACTTCACCCCTCCACCGCCCCACACCGAACCCAGGATTATTGTGCGGTTCGGCCTCCGGTGGACCCCCCTCCCCCAGGGAACGTCTCACACGAGTGTAACCCCTACGTTTGCGTGGTAGAATAATGGTGGTGTACGCGTATGTGGAGATCTTGTTTGATAGCAATCGCCGACATAGTGTGACTGAGACGGAATAAGGAGAACCAGCCCTCATTCGCCGAGGCAGATGGAAAACCGCCTAAAAACCATCTACAGACTGGCTCGGTCACCAGACCTCGACACAAATCCGCCGGGCGGATTCGTGCCGGGGACCAGGCGCTCCTTCCCACCCGGTAAGCGGTGCGTTAGATCGCACGGCCAATCGGGCTGGCTGTGCCAACTTACTGGGAGGGCCTATATGTCTACATGGTACCACTGCTGGTCGAGTGTTCGACGTCTTGCTGCATCAATAACCTCCCCACCACTTACGTGCTGCAACTCGTGGATTGCATCCTTCATCCTTCATGCTTCAGTGAGCCAACCATATGGAAGAAAGGTGCGACATCCGGGATGTAGAGTGGACGAGGAAGAACAGTCCAATGAAATTCCTCTCAGGTGCTCTGACTTGTGTGAGGCCTTGCGTTGCCATAGAGAAGAGCAGCTCGTTTTCATTTTTGTGGTGACGAACACTCTGAAGTCGTTTCTTCAATAGACTCCTGAGTTGATTATTGCACCATGAGACAGGACATCAAACAGAACCAATGTTTCAGTACTACCAACAGAGACGTCCAGTTCAGCAGCGAGGTGCTTGATTGTGATCCGTCGATCATAGTCAACGAGAGTGTCTGCACGTTCCAGCGTTGTAGCAGTTGTGTGCAGACAGCCGGGACGTGCGAAATCAGACAGGTTCGCGCGACCTTATAGTGATGATGACAGACGCCTCGCCAACGACTCGGTTTGCTTTTGTTCACTGCCAGGTCTCCGTAGACATTCTGTAAGCGCTTGTCTATGCTCTGGTTTTCCATTCATAGAAATTCAGTGACAGCTCTTTGCTTGGAACGCACCTCCATTACAGACAAATTTTTGAAGGCTACATATAGTGCCACCACCTATCGGAACTTCATGAAACTATGGGGGCTGAAGCGGGAATACTCGACAAAGTCCCACAACAAATTCCAAGTTTTTTCAACAGAAATTGGCCGAGACAGGAAATGTGTTGCATTACTTGTTGAACGCCCCTCTTACTTCTGATTGTTAGCTGCGTTGTCATGAAACAGATACATACATCGGTTGATCGCCTGCGGACAAACACACTGAAGTTGGCTTCGCCAACAATTGGCCTTTCTTGCCAGGACGACGGAAGCGACAACCTCGAGTGAGATTATCTGGTGACCCTATTTAACCTTCTTTACCAGAGGGATGAACAATACAGATATGTGGCTTTTCGAGCATTATGTTCATTACGTGGTGGGGAGCGGGTATGATGCGGACCAGAAAAATGTTCCAATGTGTTTGAAATCTTATGGGACTTAACTGCTAAGGTCATCAGTCCCTAAGCTTACACACTACTTAACCTAAATTATCCTAAGGACAAACACACACACACGCATACACACACCCATGCCTGAGGGAGGACTCGAACCTCCGCTGGGATCAACCGCACAGTCCATGACTGCACCGCCCAAGACCGCTCGGCTAATCCCGCGCGGCTGATCCGGACCCTTTTGCCTTTTACCAATATATGGTTACAGCCCATAGGACATGGCAAAGGACGCCATGCTATCGTGAGCTTTTTTGTGAATACGCTGCACCTGGTATTCAATAATCAAGGAGTTGGATGAAATGTAAAGTCCATTTTCTGTTCGTATGTTTCATTGTTGTTAGCTTGTTTTTTGAAAACTTGGCAAAAAAAAGGTATTGAGTTAACTGGTCCTCTTGCTATTTTAGTTATGGTCCCCTTTCAAGTGTATTGTTAAAGAGCTTATTACAGTTTTGTGGCCATGTTTGTCTGGTTGTTTTGTTTCAATTAATAAAAAAAATAAACAAAAATTTCTACAGGCCACGACTGGAAATAATTATTTTTTCAGTGGCAGAAGCCATGTGGAATAAAGTCCGATTTCGTAATTTGTGACAACGTTACTCTTGGAGTACGTAGGTTTTTTGTTTATTAAAAATGCACTTGTACAGTTACAACCACAAGAAACTTCTTTTTTTATGAAGTTACCGGTTTCGGCCTGTTTTAGACTTTCAGACCTCACACCATGGTGGTAGACAGTGGCTGAGAACGGAGCAGGCGCTACTACGACTCTACGAACGCTAACTTGTAAAAAAAAGAAGTTTCTCACGGTTGTGACTCTTCGTGTTCATTTTTTAAGTCCAATTTTGTTTCTTTCCTTTTTGAGTACCAAGTTGTTACGTATCAAGGCAAAAAATAAGATAAAAAAAGCCCAGTATCATGCATAGGACTTCCACACTGACAGACTGGGGGGAAGAGGGGGCACCGTGGCGGCGCCTCGAGATTCGACCCTTGACCAGCTTCGTCTCCACATAGCCTGAAGCTGACTGTGTGCGTCCTTCTTTTCTGTCCCTTAAAAAAATAAAAATAAGAAACCGTAGAGCGAAATAGGCAGGTGAATCACACTCCGATCGAATCCATGCGGCAGATCTCCCACTATTGGTCTGATACGTCAGCTGGCCTGAGTGTGGTTAAAGTCGATTTTCCATGCTCTTTTTGGCCAGTACTGATATGGTCCCTGATTTCTACCTCAAAAGAGGGATACTCAAACATTTAGAACACGATTAGTGGCAACTCGAAGTTTACAAGATTCACAGGCCTATGGCGCACAGGAATTCCCTTCCGTACGTCATCTGATGACCGTGGGGACCGAATGGGTATCCGACCACGATGCTGAAATAAAACAAAGTTCACGAAAATAGCTGACTCCCTAAGATGGGATGGACGCAAGCAAAAAGGACAAATCTGGCAAATAAAACAATTCAAGAGAGATCAAAAGGAAACAAATAACCTTTGCATTTCGTTCATGCGTTATCGACGGTGTGTCCGTCAATCGCAAACACGTCTCGTCTGCGCGGAAGAAATTTAAATCCTCCGCCTCGGATTTTTGGTAGAGAGGGCTCGCCACGCAGCGCTACACTCTCAACGCCTCACTGCCTGCAACTGTGATTAGACCGAGAGTTTTTTTAAGCCGCCACATATAGAGGTCCGCCTCAAATTACCTCAGATTATCTTCAGACTACTCTCTGATCACACCGATCGTACGAACGACACTTCAGTGAGATTTTGCGAACGTAGCACGAAGTTAGTGAGTACTTCACTTAACCTAGCAAGAAGATATTGCTGAACAGTGATAAGCAGTAGCAGTGGAACAGAGAGAAAGAGAGAGACTAAAGGATACAAAATTGTGTATGCTTTGTATCGAATACACTGCAAATAAATGCGCCTGCGTTTTAATCCTTCCAAGTGTTTGATGTGTTTCAAAGTTCTCTTCCACCTCGTTACACCAACGGACACAAAGTTTACCCGTTGGAATCAAGTCGAAATGAATTAAACGTACAGCCTAGATAGAGATCGTAAAAGGCGGGGAAACAGCTCGGATTGAGCGAAGAATTCATACACATTCTGTTCAAATGGGACTTCCCAGCATGTGCCTTAAATGATTTAGGGTAATCACGAAAAAATGCTGATATGGTTGGCTCGACAGGGTATCCTAACCACTGCAATATCTCGCTCGATTTATTCTCCCGACGATTATTAGTAATTGCAGGATTAAAGTGGCATTAGTAAAAGAAAATACTTTTACTATCATAGGACAACCTCAGAGAGATGGAGAATTGTTTCTGGTGAGATGGTCGGTAAGTAGAATCAAATGATAATTTTTTTTCTACAAGGAAACTGAACAGCTTTATTGTAACAGATAAATTTTGCAAAGCGTAGCGAGGTGGAACATTTACTATAATAAGGAACTAATGTACCAGCGGTTATTTCACAATGTTTTTCAGCTGTATGTTGCAGCAACGTCCTGTGTACACCGCCATACAAAGGTTGACTTCGATTGAGAACCTGCACCTGTTCTCGTGACGCAGTCCACTCGTTCACCGGTAGGTGGAGAGGGAATCCGTAAATGGAAACTGGTTATCCGCCACAAGTATGCCAGGGATTCCGTAACTCGCCGCCATTTTTAATTGTCGCTGGACACGTAACGGGCTGTACGTGATAGGTGAGGCACTGACACAAGTTGTTGAGAAATCCAGGTCCGCGTCGTCAGCTGTTTCAGGCAAGACTTCTCAGAACGGGGAAGCGAATTCCAGAAAGGCTGCACAGCTGTGGGGGAAAACGGAAAGTGCATAGTACGGTGGTAGTCCCTGGTCTGAACTGACCATCTCAAAGCGTCGAAAAAGTACTTGCTACGGTTTTAAACGAGTGCAAATAAGCAACCAGAACAGGAAGTCGCATCTAAAAGCCAAGTGAGCCATCAACATGGATGAAGCACGTGATTTAACTGATTTAACTTATATCCGCATCGAATCAAGGGTAACGGAAAACTGTGGCAGCGTGGCAGAAGCCGCCACTATTTGTGGTTCCCAGATATTTACAAGTCGTAGAAATGAATGTGTATTCCAAATAGAATGTCTACAAAGAGCCTGTCAACGACATTATAGTAATTTGCAACTGGTGCAACCTCAAGAAATTAACACAAACGATTTTGGAGCGGACAACAATGTTTGACTGTAAAAACAAAACGTAACCAACTTAGACACTGTAGGAAAACATTAAATATTCATCTTAGCGCCACAAACATTTTCTCCAGCGGTGTGTTGGTAAGTCTCTAAAGAAGTTCTTTATTTACTTTTTTGCTACCTGTTGACGTTGATGAACATGTTGAGGTACAGTAACGATTTTGAGAAAACCAGATACAACAGACTTCTTTACAATTTTTCGAAGTCATAAAAGATCTGTGTGCATGTCCAGCTGTCTAATGTTATCTAAGTCCAACCCTTAAATAATTCGCTAGGCCCTTTGAATGTTGTTATAAAATTGCGTACTTTATTCCCTAAAAAGTTCAAGCACAGCATGAGTGTCCTTTCTCTCAGTTTCGTTAAGACCAGTACCAAAGGCAAGCCCGAAAATTCTGCTGATCTCACGTGATGGGAAGTGATTTCTCGATTCAGAATAAACTTCCTCTCCCACTCCCATGCAGGTCACTGTAGTAGCTTTTATTCTAATAAGCGTGTGTTGGACATTCTTTCGTGAACCAGAGCCATCAAGCATAGCTAACAGAAACTCAAAGTACCTATGTACTCGTATTTTCTTGAGAAATATCAAAAACTAAGAAGATTTGTCCTGCCACACCTAAAACCTTGTAATATCGGGATAGCGTAGAAGTAGTGGTGATATTTTTGAGGGTTTAGACATTTTGAGGTTGGGAACATTCCGTACGTCTCTCGATGAGAGCATAATCACTGGTAGAAGATCCAAGTAGAAGAAATTTGAGTGAAAGGTATGTTTAGCTACAAGATAAACATGTAATAACGAAGTAATTCCGAATTTCTGCTCTTCTGAACAGTTGTTACTATATAGACAAACGTTAGTTTTGTAAGCGGAAATTGCACATAAGATACCATAAGTAAAAACTGTGCTGTCACCGCCAGACACCACACTTGCTAGGTGATAACCTTTAAATCGGCCGCGGTCCGGTAGTATACGTCGGACCCGCGTGTCGTCACTATCAGTGATTGCAGACCGAGCGCTGCCACGCGGCAGGTCTAGAGAGACTTCCTAGCACTCGCCCCAGTTGTACAGCCGACTTTGCTAGCGATGGTTCACTGACTTCTACGCTCTCATTTGCCGAGACGATAGTTAGCATAGCCCTCAGCTACGTTACTTGCTACGACCTAGCAAGGCGCCAGGATCCGTACTATTGATATTGTGTATCATGTACCATAAAGAGCGACGTTCTCCATTAATGGATTAAAGTTAAGTATTCCACCAGCTACGTCCGTTTTTCTCAATTCTAATTCCCTTGTCATGTTCCAGACCTCACGCCAGCCTGCGTGAGCTGAGACGCGTGCATTTCGGCCTCCTTTACTAACACGGTTGGCTCTCCTGCCAACTACAACAAAAACACACCTCAGTATGTTTTGTACTGAACTGTTTCTGCCGGCCGCGTTGGCCGAGCGGTTCTAGGCGTTTCAGTCAGGAACCGCGTGACTGATAGGGTCGCAGGTTCGAATCCTACCTCGGGCATGGATGTGTGTGATGTCCTTAGGTTAGTTAGGTTTAAGTAGTTTTAAGTTCTAGTAGACTGAAGAACTCAGATGTGAAGTCCCATAGTGCTCAGAGCCATCTGAACTGTTTCTAGGTCTTGAAAGTAAACCGCATCGTGAATATGTTTCATTACAGACCACCGATGGTGTTTTATATGATACTTGTATATGTTTATATACATACGCACTTTCTGGTAGTTGCACAGACGGACTGAAATATCCAGGCAAATGAAGAATTTCGTTACTCGTATTTTCACTCAAATGTGTTGTGACCTAACTGACTGTTTATGGAAATTTCGTTACGTAAAAGATCTTCATTCATGTTACATTAAAACTGCCTGACTGACTAGCCAAGAAAAGTGATGTTCCGAATATTGGAGAATATGGCGACAGCAAAGAGAGGAAACATAAGACGAAAAATTTATAAAATGATAGCAGTACCAATTCTGACGTACCAGAGTCAATGTGGCTCCTCTTACACAGCGTTCGAACAGCGTACAACCAGCGGTAAATAAACATAATAGGACCGATAGCGTAAATAATCACGACGCATCAACAGAATCAGGCGCTGTTAAAATTGGAAGAAATTTGCAAAGAAATGAGGAGAAACAGAAAGAAGTATGAACAAAATGGAAGCCAGAAGACTTACAAAGTTAACGGAATAGTACAGACCTAAAGGGCGATGATACGGTGGAAAACTTCGGAAAAATGTGAACGCTTCTTTGGATGAAACTGGAACAGATATTTTGTCTGTGTCTTCAAGTGAATGAGAAGGAGGAGGAGGAGGAGGAGGAGGAGAAGAAGAAGAAGAAGAAGAAGAATACGGCAGTAGGACAGAAAATGCTCACCAGGACCAGTGAGACACAGCTGCAGGCGCCACCACAGACCGTGGCGCGGCATCGTCTGGTCGCGTAATCTCATCCCCCACATCGGTCTGCCGTCCGCACCAATCCAGTTAGGGGCCTGGCTCCCACTGACTGGGCCGGCGGATGTGACCTGATTTGCTGCGCCTCTCACCCCGTGTCAGCGCCTTCGAAAGACACTGCTGCGGAACGGTTCTCTCACGAGATCTCGTCATTGGATCCACCAGGGATTCGCTTTAGATGTACATTTTACGGTGATGTAGCAGAACTATGTGTACGCTGAACAATATTTTGCTGCAGAACTTTACATATGTAAAGAAGAGTGACCATTTGTTTGTAATTCATACAAATCTACAGTTTTATTCCGATCTCGATGAAATTTTGTACACTTTACGTTCAAAACAGGTGTAAGATCACTATCTACGTAAGATTTCGTAACCTGACTTGAAACATATATGTATCTAATATACAGGGTGAAAAGTATTTAAACTGACAAACTCTGGGATGTCATTTTTTCCAATGAGGAGTATTTAAACCGGAAGAGGAAGATTTCTCTGGTGGCAAATTAATTAAACCAACAAACACTTTTCCATTTTTATGAGCAAGAGACAACACATTAACACAATTACACTAGATTTTCAAAAATGCCTCCATTGACACGTAAACAAAGGTTACATCGTCGGATCATGTTCTGTCTGACATGGGCAAAAACCCCAGGAATATCCTGAATTGTTCCTGCTGCTGCTACTATTCGAGCAACCAGATTCTCTTCTGATGGAACAGGAGTTGCGTAAACAAGGTTGTGCATCCCTTCCCACAGAAAGAAATCCAGAGGGGACATATCTGGGGATCGAGCAGGCCATGGTACAGAACCACCTCTGCCAATCCACGTTTCTGGGACCGTCGGCCAGGAATCGACGCACACGGCGACTGAAATGTACCGACGCCCCGTCATGTTGGAACCACATGCGTCGTCTTGTAGGGAGCGGGACGTCTTCCCTGGCGAGAAAATTGTAATAGTGCTTGTCATTTAATGGCCTAGGTAGCAGATACGGCCCAATTAAACAGTCCCCACAACACCGACCCACACATTAACGAAGAACCACACTTGATGAGCGCTAGTAAGTGTGGCATGTGGGTTATCCTCACTCCAAACATGCGAATTGTGCATGTTGAACACTCCATCACGCCCGAACGTTGCTTCATCGATAAACATCACAGAGGATGGAAATGTAGGATGCATTTCACACTGTTCCACGTACCACTGCGAAATCTGTGCTCTGGGTGGATAATCAACGGGTTCCAGGTTGTGGACACGCTGTAAGTGAAATTGACGTACCAATTGCTCTCGAAGGACTGTTCTTACATTCGTCTGATTAGTTCCCATATTACGTGCAATTGCAAGAGTGCTGATTGAAGGATCCCGATCCACATGCTGCAAGACAGTTTCCTCAAAGTGCAGCGTTCTTACCGTGCGACGGCGTCCCTATCCAGGTAATCTGCTAAATGACCCGATCTCGCGCAGACGTTGGTACACAGTAGCAAAGGTCGTATGATGCGGGATACAGCGATTAGGTTATTGTTGTTATAAAGCTGCTGTACAGCTCGTCCGTTGTGGTGCGATACGTAGTACGCACCAACCATATCAGTGTACTCACTCCAGGTGTATCGCTCCATTAGTAAACACAGACAATGCACGACCACACTGGCGGACAGCAGTTGACTACAACTGAAGAGCGTAATACGCCATCTAACAACAGAAGATGGTAATACGGCCTCTAACAACTGAAGAGCGTAATACAGCTTCCACCAGTTTAAATAATCCTCATAGGAAAAAATGACGTTAGGGAAAAGTATGCCGGCCGCGGTGGTCTCGCGGTTCTAGGCGCGCAGTCCGGAACCTTGCGGCTGCTACGGTTGCAGGTTCGAATCCTGCCTTGGGCATGGATGTGTGTGATGTCCTTAGGTTAGTTAGGTTTAAGTAGTTCTAAGTTCTAGGGGACTGATGACCACAGCTGTTAAGTCCCATAGTGCTCAGAGCCATTTGAACCATTTGAAAAGTATTTGTTTTGATGTCCCCTACAACCTCCCAGAGTTTGTCGGTTTAAATATTTTTCACGATGTATAAAGCGCATAAAGGGGTGGTTCATGGTGTGGGTTCCTGTAGTCATGTCCTAGTTCATGAACCACGGGCAACGTATGAGTGGCCAAGTAAGTGGTCCCGACAGTCGGGATATCAGTTACTTTGGAATAAGGCTGAGCATCTCGGACATATTCTGAGTCGTGGTCACCTTTGTCCTCATACGGCAAAGACTACCAAATCCACCAGTTAGTCCCTCAACCATTAGGGGTAAAATGGGACTCGGGGCAAGTAAGGCTAGCAACCTGCTTCCCCGATACTTTAAATATTATGCTGGCAACAATCAGAGCAAAATGCCTCGGACCTTTGGAGGTGACGGAGTCCCACCTCTAACTGACAAACCAGGGACTCCTAAGATACGACTTGGCAAACAAATGGTAATGAGATGGGGAGCTATTAATATCAATGGGGGCTACCCTGGGAAGAAGGTAGAGCTGGCAGAGGCTGCAAGTGAGATGGGGCTGGACGTTTTAGCTGTTAGTGACATTCGGGTAAGGGGTGAGAAAGAAGAGGAAGTGGGAGAATACAAGGTCTACCTGTCAGGAGTCAAAGCAGGAATAGCACTATGGGGTGTAGGGATTTACATTAGGAAAGAAATGGAACCCAGCGTAGTTGCAGTAAAGGTATGTAAACGAACGACTGATGTGGATAGATTTGACAATGTCTAGCAAGAAAATTAGGATTGTGTCAGTATATTCGCATTGTGAAGGGACAGATCAAAATAAGATGGATAGTTTTTATAAGGCACTCACTGATGTAGTTGTTAGAGTAAAGGACAAGGACAGTGTTCTGCTCATGGGTGATTTTAATGCCAGGATTGGAAATCGAACAGAAGGGTATGAAAAGGTTATGGGTAAATTTGGAGGCCAATAGGAACGGGAAACAACTCTTGGATTTCTGTGCCAGTATGGGCTTAGTAATCACAAATTCCTTTTTTAAACATAAGAACATTCACCGGTATACTTGGGAAGGCAGGGGAACCAGATCTGTCATGGACTATACAGGGTGATTCAAAAATACATGTAAATATTTTAAGGGTGTATTTGTGAGGTAAATATAAGACAAAAATGTTCTATACAATTTTTGCTATACTTGGCTTATTACAGAGTTATGAACAAAACATGATAATACATTCAATACAACGTAAAGTATTTACTTCCCAGAGTTCACAGTTTAATTACAGTGCATTTGGACTAAAAACGCAAACTGGTAAATAAACGTGACGTAACAAACTGAAACAATTCCTCGCGAATACTGTATTACTTTAGTTCCTGTTGATTGAACTAAATCAATGCAAAATAACTAAGGAAAATACGTGAAGAATTTACAGACTGTACTGTACTGTATTTGCACAAATCTTAATGCAATGCATGTTCAAAATGCTGTCCCTGAACTTGCAGACAGACCCGTGCTCGTCGCCGCAATGATCTCTGCACATTACACAGTCCGTTCAACTCTCCACGAATAATTTCACAACCACCTTCAATTCTTTGTTGTAGCACTTCTCTGTTCGGTACTGCAGAAGAATACACCAATGTCTTTAGTCGGCCCCATAAATAAAGGTCTAAAGGGTTCAGGTCAGGTGATCTGGCTGGCCAAGCAATTGGTCCTCCGCGACCTATCCATCGATGTGGATACGCATCATTGAGGTACGCCCTTACGTTGCGGCTGTAATGGGCAGGAGCACCATCGTGCATAAACCACAAGGTGGCTCGTGTTGCAAGAGGGACATCTTGTAACAATCCAGGCAATTCCCCCTCCAAAAATTCGCGGTAAGCGTGCCCAATCAGCCTTGGAGGTAGAACATGAGGTCCGAGTAAGTCATTCCCCACAATATCACACCAAATGTTTATGGAGAATTGATGTTGGTATCCACGCACAATTCTCGCGCCAGGATTCTCGACAGCCCACTGGTGCAGCCGCACGAGTAAACATGGCCTCATCTGTGAATAATATCCGCCGAATGAACATTGGATCATTCAAATGACGCTCTTGTAACCACTGGCAGAATTGCTGACGGCGAGGATAGTCTGCAGGTGTCAATTCGTGCACTTTGTGCAGGTGAAATGGATGCAACTGTTGTCTCCGAAGCACCCGCCATACAGTAGATTGTGGAAGTCGTACAGCTGAACTAATTTGTCTCGTACTGATGGCTGGATCTTGGTCTACCAGGTCCAAAACATGTTCCTCGACGTTCACTGCATGCTCAAGTGGTCGACCTGAATGTGGCCCAGGACGAATGCCATACTCCCGCATACGTCTGTCCACAGATACAAACGTCTGATGACTTGGTAACCGTCGTCTTGGAAACAGCTCACTGTACCTTCGTCTTGCTGCAAGTGCGTTTCCATCTGCTGCACCATACACAAGGTGCATATCAGCATACTCACTGTTTGAGTACATCATGTGCACGAAACCTGTAGCCTTCCGACGATGAATGAACGACAGGAAGTACGTTTCCGTTACCAACAACATCAGCGCCATCTTCTGTACAGTAGGAGTAAACAGCAATTGCAAACACAAACAAACACTATTCATGCAGTTTCGAATCAACTGTTGGGAGATACGTATGTGTATTACGTACCAGAATATGGCATCCTGCTGCTTGCACTGACGTTGTTTTGATACGGACATGACTTTCGTATTTTAACGATAACTCTGGAATTAAACGTTTATGGAAAAACATTTATAGAACATTTTTGTCTTATATTTACCTCACAAATACACCCTTAAAATATTTACATGCATTTCTGAATCACCCTGTATAATAACAGATCAGGAATTCAGGAAGGCCGTGAGGGACACACGTGTTTTCAGGAGATTCTTTGATGACACTGATCATTAATCTGCAGTGAAATTGGGATTGTGAGGCCGAAAGTGCAGGTGGTCAGGTCCATATGTAGGAGGATAAGAGTGGAGAAACTTCAGGATAAGGAAATCAGGCTCAAGTACATAACAGCGATCTCAGAAAGGTAACAGTTGGTTGAATGTAGTCAATTACAGTCATTGGAAAAGGAATGGCCAAGGTACAGGGATACAGTACGAGAAGTGGCTAAAGAATGTCTTGGAACAGTAGTGTGTAAAAGTAGGATGAAGCAAACAGCTTGGTGGAATGACACAGTCAAGGCAGCCTGTAAAAGGAAAAAGAAGGCGTATCAAAAATGGCTACATACTAAAACTCAGGGAGACAGAGAAAGTTATGTTGCAGAAAGAAACAGGCCAAACAGATAATTGCAGCATCCAAGAAGAAATCTTGGGAAGACTTTGGAAACAGGTTGGAGACTACAGGTCAAGCTGCCATTCTGGAGTGTAATTAGCAGTCTTCGAAAGGGAGGTAAGAAGGAAATGACAAGTATTTTGGACAGGTCAGGAAAACAGCTGGTGAATCCTGTGGATGCCTTGGGCAGATGGAGGGAATATTTTGAAGAATTGCTCAATGTAGGTGAAAATACGATCAGCAATGTTTCAAATTTAGAGGTAGAATGGGATAGGAATGAGGACGGAAATAAAATCACATTTGAGGAAGTGGAGAAAATGGTCAATTGATTGCAGTGCAATAAAGCAGCTGGGGTGGATGAAATTAAGTCGGAACTCATCAAATACAGTGGAAAGTCGGGTCTTAAATGGCTACACAGGATAATTGAAATGGCCTGGGAGTCGGGACAGGTTCCATCAGACTGGACAAAAACAGTAATCACACCAATCTTTAAACATGGAAACAGAAAAGATTGTAACAACTACAGAGGTATCTCTTTAATCAGCGTTGTGGGTAAAATCTTCTCAGGTATTGTTGAAAGGAAAGTGCGAGTATTAGTTGAGGACCAATTGGATGAAGATCAGTGTGGTTTTAGGCCTCTTAGAGGTTGTCAGGAACAGATCTTTAGCTTATGGCAAATAATGGAGAAGTGTTATGAGTGGAACAGGGAACTGTATCTATGCTTTATAGATCTAGAAAAGGCATATGACCGGGTTCCTAGGAGGAAGTTATTGTCTGTTCTACGAGATTATGGAATAGGAGGCAAACTTTTGCAAGCAATTAAAGGTCTTTACACGGATAGTCAGGCAGCAGTTAGAGTTGACAGTAAATTGAGTTCATGGTTCAGAGTAGTTTCAGGGGTAAGACAAGGCTGCAACCTGTCTCCACTGTTGTTCATATTATTTATGGATCATATGTTGAAAACAATAGACTGGCTGGGTGAGATCAAGATATGTGAACACAAAATAAGCAGTCTTGCATATGCGGATGACTTAGTTGTGATGGCAGATTCGATTGAAAGTCTGCAAAGTAATATTTCAGAGCTAGATCAGAAATGTAAGGACTATGGTATGAAGATTAGCATCTCCAAAACGAAAGTAATGTCAGTGGGAAAGAAATATAAACGGATTGAGTGCCAAATAGGAGGAACAAAGTTAGAACAGGTGGACAGTTTCAAGTACTTAGGATGCATATTCTCACAGGATGGCAACGTAGTGAAAGAACTGGAAGCGAGGTGTAGCAAAGCTAATGCAGTGAGCGCTCAGCTACGATCTACTCTCTCCTGCAAGAAGGAAGTCAGTACCAAGACTAAGTTATCTGTGCACTGATCAATCTTTCGACCAACTTTGTTGTATGGGAGCGAAAGCTGGGTGGATTCAGGTTACCTTATCAACAAGGTTGAGATTACGGGTATGAAAGTAGCTAGGATGATTGCAGGAACTAGTAGATGGGAACAATGGCAGGAGGGTGTCCACAATGAGGAAATCAAAGAAAAACTGGGAATGAACTCTATAGATGTAGCAGTCAGGATGAACAGGCTTAGATGGTTGGGTTATGTTACACGCATGGGAGAAGCAAGGTTACCCAAGAGACTCATGGGTTCAGCCGTAGAGGGTAGGAGGAGTCGGGGCAGACCAAGGAGAAGGTACCTGGATTCGGTTAAGAATGATTTTGAAGTAATAGGTTTAACATCAGAAGAGGCACCAATGTTAGCACTGAATAGGAGATCATGGAGGAATCTTATAAGGGGGCTATGCTCCAGACTGAAAGCTGAAAGGCATAATCAGTCTTAAATGATGATGATGATGATGATGTATTAAGGGGAAATATTGTTACGGAAATATCTCTAAAAGTTGTTGGCCGATTTACTTCAAATTTCTACATTGAAATGAAACAGTGAAGAAAATTAATGAAAAATTGATGCCTAACAAGTGAAATATATCGTGTTAAACTGACTGTAATTCCTACCGCGGGAATAAATTACAGCGACAATACCCATCTTGGGGATAGTACCATCAGACGTTCCTAGATCGCGGTACAAATGAATGCTCGAGAATTTGTCGGAAACGGGATTGCAAACTCTCATTTATTGATTAGTTGCCGTTGTCATAAATGGTTCAAATGGCTCAGAGCACTATGGGACTTAACAGCTGTGGTCATCAGTCACCTAGAACTTAGAACTACTTAAACCTAACTAATCTAAGGACATCACACACATCCATGCCCCAGGCAGGATTCGAACCTGCGACCGTAGCACTCGCACGGTTCCGGACTGCGCGCCTAGAACCGTGAGACCACCACGGCCGGCCGGTTGTCATACATAACATACAAGTATACTCTAAAATATTTTTTACTCCGTGTGCCATAGTTATTTTTATTATTAGAAAGCACATTGCCATGCGAACGCTAAGGCAGGTTCAAAAAATGGTTCAAATGGCTCTGAGCACTATGGGACTTAACAGCTGAGGTAATCAGTCCCCCTAGAACTTAGAACTACTGTAACCTAACTAACCTAAGGACATCACACACATCTATGCCCGAGGTAGGATTCGAACCTGCGACCATTGCGGTCGCGTGGTTCCAGACTGAAGTGGCTAGAACCGCTCGGGCACTCCAGCCGGCGCTAAGGCAGGTCGTTGATGTAGTACAAACGAAAGTCACTAGACAGCGGGCCGATCAAAAAATCGAACAGAACCCGAGATTTCCCGCAGTATGACATAAACGGTTTGAACAGTTCGAGTCGTACTCAAACACTACCCTACATGAAACAGTGAAAACTGAGCTGAATCAATAGAAGACGATTTCTACGTCTACATCTTCATCCATACTCCGCAAGCCACCTGACGGTGTGTGGCGGAGAATACCTTGAGTACCTCTATCGGTTCTCCCTTCTGTTCCGTTCTCGTATTGTTCGTGGAAAGAATGACTGTCGGTATGCCTTTGTGTCGGCTCTAATCTCTCTGATTTTATCCTCATGGTCTCTTCGCGAGATATACGTAGGTGGGAGCAATATACCGCTTGACTCTGTTCAGTCCTCGGTGAAGGTATGTTCTCGAAACTTCAAAAAAAAGTCCGTACCGAGCTACTGAGCGTCTCTCCTGCAGAGTCTTCCACTTGAGTTTATCTATCATCTCCGTAACGCTTTCGCGATTACTAAATGATTTTCTAACGAAGTGCGCTGCTCTCCGTTGGATCTTCTCTATCTCTTCTATCAACCCTATCTGGTACGGATCCCACACTGCTGAGCAGTATTCAAGCAGTGGGCGAACAAGCGTACTGTAACCTACTTCCTTTGTTTTCGGATTGCATTTCCTTAGGATTCTTCCAATGAATCTCATTCCGGCATCTGCTTTACCGACGATCAACTTTATATGATCATTCCATTTTAAATAACTCCTAATGCGTACTCCCAGATAATTTATGGAATTAACAGCTTCCAGTTGCTGACCTGCTATATTGTAGCTAAATGACAAGGGATCTTTCTTTCTATGTATTCGCAGCACATTACACTTGTCTACATTGAGATTAAAGCGCCATTCCCTACACCAAGCGTCAATTCGCTGCAGATCCTCCAGCATTTCAGTACAATTTTCCATTGTTACAATCTCTCGATATACAACAGCATCATCCGCAAATAGCCTAAGTGAACTTCCGATGTCATCCATAACGTCATTGACGTGTATTGTGAATAGCAACGGTCCTACGTCACTCTCCTGCGGCGCACCTGAAATCACTCTTACTTCGGAAGACTTCTCTCCGTTGAGAACAACATGCTGCGTTCTGTTATCTAGGAACTCTTCAATCCAATCACACAATTCATCCTGGTTGTTGCTGTTGTTGCTGTTGTCTTCAGTCCTGAGACTGGTTTGATGCAGCTTTCCATGCTACCCTATCCTGTGCAAGCTTCTTCGTCTCCCAGTAACTACTGAAAACTACATCCTTCTGAATCTGCTTGGTGTATTAATCTCTTGTTCTCCCTCTACGATTTTTACCCCCCCCCCCCCACGCTGCCCTCCAATGCTAAATTGGTGATCTCTTGATGCCTCAGAACATGTCCTACAAAACGAACCCTTCTTCTAGTCAAGTTGTGCCACTAACTCCTCTTCTCCCCCATTCTATTCAATACCTCCTCATTAGTTATGTGATCTACCCATCTAATCTTCAGCATTCTTCTGTAGCACCACATTTCGAAAGCTTCTATTCTCTTCTTGTCCAAACTATTTATCGTCCATGTTCCACTTCCATACATGGCTACACTCCATACAAATACTTTCAGAAATGACTTCCTGACACCTAAATCTATACTCGATGTTAACAAATTTCTCTTCTTAAGAAACGCTTTCCTTGCTATTGCCAGTCTACGTTTTATATCCTGCCTACTTCGAACATCATCAGTTACTTTGCTCCCCAAATAGCAAAACTCCTTTACTACTTTAAATTCTCATTTTCTAATCTAATACCCTCAGCATCTCCCTACTTAGTTCGACTACATTCCATTATCCTCGTTTTGCTTTTGTTGATGTTCATCTTATATCCTCCTTTCAAGACGCTATCCATTCCGTTCAACTGCTCTTCCAGGTCCTTTGCTGTCTCTGACAGAATTACAATCTCATCGGCGAACCTCAAGATTTTTTTTATTCTCCATGGATTTTAATACCTACTCCAAATTTTTATTTTGTTTCCTTCCCTGCTCGCTCAACATAAATATTGAATAACATCGGGGAGTTGCTACAACTCTGTCTCACTCCATTCCCAACCACTGCTTCCCTTCCATGTCCCTCGACTCTTATAACTGCAATTCGGTTTCTGTACAAATTGTAAATAGCCTTCCGCTCCCGGTATTTTACCCCTGCCACCTTCAGAATCTGAAAGAGAGTATTCCAGTCAACATTGTCAAAAGCTTTC
Organism: Schistocerca gregaria; assembly: GCF_023897955.1. NCBI lineage: Eukaryota > Metazoa > Arthropoda > Insecta > Orthoptera > Acrididae > Schistocerca > Schistocerca gregaria. The sequence continues at coordinate 565,766,650 of NC_064923.1, forward strand.
TCTAAGTCTACAAATGCTAGAAACGTAGGTTTGCCTTTCCTTAATGTAGCTTCCAAGATAAGTCGTAGGGTCAGTATTGCCTCACGTTTTCCAATATTTCTACGGAATCCAAACTGATCTTCTCCGAGGTCAGCTTCTACTAGTTTTTCCATTCATCTGTAAAGATTTCGCGTTAGTATTTTGCATCCGTGAGTTATTAAACTGATAGTTGGGTAATTTTCACATCTTTCAACACCTGCTTTCTTTGGGATTGGAATTATAATATTCTTCTTGAAGTCTGAGGGTATTTCGCCTGTCTCATACATCTTGCTCACCAGATGGTAGAGTTTTGTCTGGACTGGCTTTCCCAAGGCTGTCAGTAGTTATAGTGGAAAGTTATCTACTCCCGGAGCCTTTTTTCGACTCATGTCTTTCAGTGCTCTCTCAAAATCTTCATGCAGTATCATATCTCCCATCCTCTTCCATTTCCATAATATTGCCCTCAAGTACATCGCCCTTGTATAGACCCTCTATATATTCCTTCCACCTTTCTGCTTTCCCTTCTTTGCTTAGAACTGAGTTTCCATCTGAGCTCTTGATATTCATACAAATAGTTCTCCTTTCTCCGAAGGTCTCTTTAATTTTCCTGTAGACAGTATCAATCTCACCCCTAGTGAGATAAGCCCCTACATCCTTACATTTGGCCTCTAGCCATCCCCGCTTAGCCATTTTACACTTCATGTCGATCTCATTTTTGAGACGTTTGTATTCCTTTTTGCCTGCTTCATGTACTGCATTTTTATATTTTCTCCTTTCATCAATCAAATTCAATATTTTTTCTGTTACCCAAGGATTTCTAATAGCCCTCGTCTTTTTACCTACTTCATCCTCTGCTGCCTTCACTACTTCATCCCTCAGAGCTACCCATTCTTCTTCTACTGTATTTCTTTCCCCCATTCCTATCAATAGTTCCCTTATGCTCTCCCTGAAACTCTGTACAACCTCTGGTTTAGTCAGTTTATCCAGGTCCCATCTCCTTAAATTCCCACCTTTTTGCAGTTTATTCAGTTTAAATCTACAGGTCATAACCAATAGATTGTGCTCAGAGTCCACATCTGCCCCTGGAAATGTCTTACAATTTGAAACCTGGTTCCTAAATCTCTGTCTTACCATTATATAATCTTTCTGAAACATGTCAGTATCTCCAGGCTTCTTCCATGTATACATTTTTCTTTTATGATTCTTGAAAAAGTGTTAGCTATGGTTAAGTTGTGCTCTGTGCAAAATTCCACCAAGCGGCTTCCTCTTTCATTTCTTAGCCCCAATCCTTATTCACCTACTACGTTTCCTTCTCTCCCTTTTCCTACTACCGAATTCCAGTCACCTATGACTATTAAATTTTCGTCTCCCTTCACTACCTGATTAAGTTATTTTATTTTATCATACATTTCTTCATTTTCTTCGTCATCTGCAGAGCTAGCTGGCATATAAACTTGTACTACTGTAGTAGGCGTGGGCTTCGTGTCTATCTTGTAGAAAATAAAGTGCATTGAAATGATAAAATTATGTCTTTTACGGCCGGCCGAGGTGGCCGAGCAGTTCTAGGCGCTACAGTCTCGAACCTCGCGACCGCTAAGGTCGCAGATTCGAATCCTGCTTCGGGCATGGATGTGTGTGATGTCTTTAGGTTAGTTAGGTTTAAGTAGTTCTAAGTTCTAGGGTCCCATAGTGCTCAGAGCCATTTGAACCATTTGTATTTTACGGTTAGGTTTCAGGCACACTATGTATTACTCGCATATATTACATAGATTTATAATTGAAAAAGGAATCAAAGCATAATCAATGACGTAAATGTTATTAATAAACTTTCGGTTTGAAATTGATGAATATTTGCAAAAGTCAGAACCGGAATGCTAGAACCTGATATTTTAATAATGCCTCAGGTGAAGACGTATTGATTCGTCACATTCCGATGGCACACAGTGATTCAATTATGCCCTTCAATCTAAAACGATTGCAGCTTCCCATGCGGCTTGCATTCGGTATGGGTATCAACAAGGGATAGGTCCAATCAGCTTGTGTGGCAGGCACTAAACCTGTAGGCAACGCCGGGCACTGCAGTTAGTGAGTAACAAGTGCCAAAGCACCGCAAAATGTCACGCTACTTAACACACTGTCACACTGTACAAAAAGAAGGAGCAAATTTCAAGAATGTTGCTCTCACAGACTACAGAAGACAGAATACAACTCCAACTATCCTAGACAGAGAAAAGACCGCTGAAGAGCTCATCTCAAAGCTGTAGTGGCTCTTTTGTTTATTTGCAGGAAAATGGCGACACCAGGAAGATGGTCGTTTTTTGTTCTGCATTTTAGAAAGTTAGAGCCCATTGTTAATGTGCAGAGCGCATTACACTGATGATTCCACATACAGCCACCTCGTCAAAAGCAAGTTTATAAGTGACATTGGAAATTCGTAAAAGATGGTTGACTGTATTTGCGAACTGAACAGAATGAGATGCGCTCTGCATCGAATGAAAATGTCGAGCTTATCCGTGCAACACATGAAGGAAGCCCTGGCAAGTCAACAACATGAGCAAGCAGTGAACTTAAAAATCCTCAGCGAATGGTAGGGCGAATTCTAGAACGTCGTCTGCAGCAGGATGTTGATGACGTATCACCGTGCCGTCAGAGTCCCTCTTTCATTACCAGCCGCATCTCGATGCACAGCCGAAGGCTCCTCACACATTGACGCCAGAATTAACACCGCCGCGTCTCTCCTAAACACTGGAAACAATGGGATTTCTCCCTTGGTCGTCGTCATCCTCACCGACGGTGGCTAGTCGGGATATTGCAGAAACGCGATTTATCGGTGAACACAATGCGACGCCATTAATCAGTAGTCCAGGCTTCCTGACCAAGGCACGATTTTAAACGCAGCAATTTGTTATATGATATTGGCGACAGCCTACGCACGGGACAATAATTGCCTAGTGCGGCGCCGGCCGCTGTGGCCGAGCGTTTACGTCCCACAGTGCTTAGAGACATTTGAACCATTTGAAATAAAACATGATCGAAAAATAGCGGAGCCAAGAAGTGAAAAGGACCTTTTGAACTGTGGTATAACTGAAAGATGGTGAGAATTAGAGTGGTATACCTGGAGTTGAGCTCTACCAAATCTGCCGTACAAATGATGTAGTAAATGGTTGGATTGTCGGTGGTACTGGTAGGGAAGGAAAAATAAGTGAACGTATGAGAGAGAAACTGGAAGCCGACGACTCCTCTTTGGTTTTTGTTTGTTTGTTTTTCACGTAATTAGAACTTCACACTAGTCAGTGTTAGTCCACTGTATATTTTATATCCTTACAAAAAATAAAATGAGATGTTATTTCATCGCGTAATCTCTGCGCCGTTACGTTACTGAAGTTATTACTTTTCATGTTAAGTACAATTTACTTACAAAAACATAAAACACCTGTACAATTACTGTTTTTTTTTTTTATTCTATGAGTCGTTCTTCATCATGGCCAAAGGCAAGAGCTCCCTATTATTGCTGATAAGGACGAATGTTGATTATGAACAACAGGAACAAATTTTATATAAGCTCGATTTAGTACTGGAGCGATATCTTATAATTTTTTTAAAATTTTACCTTTTTTAGGAAAGTGGGCTTTCTAGGGCTACATGGTAAACCAGCATTGCTTTTCTTTTATTTTTTGTACAATATACCTATGTTTCACGTTATAAATAAAAAATTTTCGAATGAAGCCTCAATTAAATATTAGCAGTTTCAATTTTGCTGCAAAATCCCGTTTACTTTTACGTAACAGACAGAAGGATAAGTATGTAGAGTCAAATTGTTCCTTAGGTTATGTTGACCTTTATGTATCTGCACTCAAGTGTCTGGACGGTTCACCGCTTCCAGTTTCTAATTGAATTAGTAAGATACTGACTGCATACACGATCAAAGGGATCGAAACGAGGTGACGCCCGATAGATACGCAATACACAAACGCGTACAGGTGAAACGGTTACAATCTTAACTGACCAAGGCTATTAGAAAACTACCATACTCCACACTTACTTACAGCCTACAACTGTTTTACAACTCTAGGTCTATCGTTATAGAACTGGGGAGAAAGGAGCTTTATGGACCAACATTAATAAAAAATATATAAACTTATAGAACGCATTGTGAGGCATCGAGAGGTAGACACCTACATATCTACATACATACTCCACAATCTACCATACGGTGCGTGGCGGAGGGTACCTCGTACCACAACTAGCATCTTCTCTCCCTGTTCCACTCCCAAACAGAACGAGGGAAAAATAACTGCCTATTTGCCTCTGCACGAGCCCTAATCTCTCTTATCTTATCTTTGTGGCCTTTCCGCGAAATATAAGTTGGCGGCAGTAAAACTGTACTGTAGTCAGCCTCAAATGCTGATTCTCTACATTTCCTCAGTAGCGATTCACGAAAAGAACGCCTCCTTTCCTCCAGAGACTCCCACCGAGTTCCTGAAGCATTTCCGTAACACTCTCGTAATGATCAAACCTACCAGTATCAAATCTAGCAGCCCGCCTCTGAATTGCTTCTATGTTCTCCCTCAATCCGACTTGAAAGGGATCCTAAACGCTCGAGCAGTGCTCAAGAATAGGTCGTATTAGTGTTTCATAAGCGGTCTCCGTTACAGATGAACCACACCTTCCCAAAATTCTACCAATGAACCGAGGACGACTATCCGCCTTCCCCACAACTGCCATTACATGCTTGTCCCACTTCATATCGCTCTGCAATGTTACGCCCAAATATTTAATCGACGTGACTGTGTCAAGCATTACACTGCTAATGGAGTATTCAAACATTACGGGATTCTTTTTCCTATCCATACGCATTAATTTACATTTATCTATATTTAGAGTTAGCTGCCATTCTTTACACCAATCACAAACCCTGTCCAAGTCAGCTTGTATCCTCCTACAATCACTCAACGACGAAACCTTCCCGTACACCACAGCATCATCAGCAAACAGCCGCACATTGCTATCCACCCTATCCAAAAGATCATTTATGTAGATAGAAAACAACAGCGGACCTACCACACTTCCCTGGGACACTCCAGATGATACCCGCACCTCCGATCAACATTCACCATCGAAGACAACGTACTGGGTTCTATTAGTTAAAAAGTAATTAGATAATGGACAGAAGGGGTGAGGGGACTGTAGAGGGATGGGAAGGCTTCACCACAGTGAAGTCGAGGTACGGTACAACTGTATGTACCACTTACAAACTTAAGGCTAATTCATTCCAGTATGTTTGCTTTCCCCGCATCATTACGACCCATAATTCACATGATGTCTGTGACTGGGTGTGCCGCAGCGGCAGTGGTTTCGCGGTGGTCGCCGATATGCGTCAGAGGTGAGAGCTGCCGTCACGCTGCCACGCCTCACTTTCGCCGCGTGTGCCAAGACTGCGCAGCGTCGGCAATGCCGCGGCGCGCGCGACCTTGCAATTGTACCGTTACACTACCTGCTGCATTCCTGCTGCAGCGCCGGCTAGCTTTAGCCCAACCTCCGAGAAGAGCGGTTCTCGCGTATATCTGACGTCAGCCCTGCGTTACTTACACTTTTCTCCTCCTTTTTCTAGAGCCCTTGTTCCGCATCAGCGCAGGGTTGGCGTGGTTATTTACGAATGTCGCATTGTTAGTTTATACTGATATTAGAAAAATCGCGGAATACCTCCCAATATCGAGTCCGATCTCCTTGTGCCACCCGTGGTGCAACAACTCGACGTGGCACGGACTCCACAAATCTTTGGAAGGCCCCGGCAGAAATATTGAGCAATGCTGCATCTACGGCCGTCCATAGTTGCGAAAGTTTTGCCGGTGCAGGAGTTTGTGCACGAACTTACCTCTCGATTATTTCCCGTAAATGTTCGGTGGAATTCATGGCTGGCGATCCAGGTGGCCAAATCATTCGCTCGAAATGTTCAGAATATTCGTGTGGTCCGATGGCATGACGTTGTTGTTTAGGAACATGAGGTCCATTAGTGGCAGCAAATGATCTCAAAGAAGCCGAAAATAACTTTTTCCATTCATTGATGGACCAGAGGATCCAATCTATTCCATGTAAACACAGTCCCAACCACTACGGAGCCACCACAAACTTGCACAGTGCTTTGTTGACAACTTGGGTCCATCGCTTCGTGGCGTTTGTGCTACATTCGAACTCGACCCTCAGCTCTTACCAAAGGAAATACGGACTCATCTGACCTGGTCATGTTTTCCAGTCGTCTTTCGTCCAACTGATATGGTCACGAGCCCAGGGAAGGTGTTGCAGACGATGACGTGCTGTTAACAAAGGCACTTGCACCCGTCGTCTGCTGCCAAGCCAACTGACGCCAAATTACGCCCCACTGTCCTAACGGACCACGTTCGTCGTGCGTCTCGCATTGATTTGTGCGGTTGTTTCACATAGTGTTGCTTGTCTGCTAGCACTGACATCTCTAGGTCTAAGGCGCTGCAGTAATGGACTGTGCGGCTGGTACCGGCGAAGGTTCGAGTCCTCCCTCGGGCATGGTTGTGTGTGTTTGTCCTTAGGATAATTTAGGTTAAGTAGTGTGTAAGCTTAGGGACTGATGACCTTAGCAGTTAAGTCCCATAAGATTTCACACACATCTGAACATTTTTGAACTGACAACTCTATGAAGCCGCTGATGATGTTGGTTGTTAAGTGGAGGTCGCCGGCCACTGTGTTGTCTGTGGCGGGAGGTAACGCTTGGAATTTGCTGTTCTCGGCACATTCATGACACTGTCCATCTCGGAATACTGAATGCTCTAAAGATTTCCGAAATGGAATTTCCCATGCCTTAGCTACAACTTCCATTCTGCGTCCAAGGTCCTTTAATGCCCGTCGTGCGGCCATATAACGTCGGAAACCGTTTCCCATGAATCATCTGAATACCGATGCCTTTCTGTACGTTGTGGAAGCGATACTCCCTCCATCTGTATATGTGCATATCGCTATCCGATGAGCTTTGTCACATCAGTGTAAAGGGTGACCGGATGCCCTTTCTGTCGTAACCCTGCTAACCTCGTCAGGAAAGCAAACGATCTTCAAAGAACCAAAAGAATCACAGGAATTTATCACGGAGGTATAATAAAGTGAAATTGCGCTGAAAACTTGCACTTTACCTTGCTTTAAAGCCAACGCCACCGTGTTAGATGTCCCAAAATATTAGAGGACTACTGCATACTATTACTTACTCTTGTTAATTCCTGTCGTGTGCAAGCTACAGTTGCTATAAATAGTAGGGGCTGAGGACATATTTTGCAATTCTTGTTCGGTTTCCAGTCTTTCCTTCTCGAAACGTTCACCCAGGAAGCTTTTCGAGTTGGGTTAATGGGAAATCTAAAGTTAGACTACAGAAATAAAATCACTACAGTAAAAATCAACAGCGCAACTAGAATTCGTGCATGTAAAAGTAGATATCGCTAAAACAAGTTCACTTAAAAGCTGTTCCTTTGCACGTTAGACTATGATGAGAACGATTAGTACACCCATAAATGACGCAATCTGGCATTTTTGATCGAAACACTTCCAACAGAAGCTGAGGTTACGGGCAGCTGACGTGGCAGACGTCGGGTTCAAGTTTCTGACGTCATGACAACTCTTCCTTCATGCCCAGTTTTTTTACTTCACGACTGTGAAAGCTTTTTAACTAAACAAACGCTCATCATGTCAACATAATTATTTTTTTACATTGTCACACCAGTGACGAACACAGTTCTCCCAATAAGACACCAATATGTTGTACCTTCACTTTAGACTGCTTGACTTCTTTGTCTCGCCTCATCACTACCGAAGTGAACTCCTCGAAGACGGCCTTTAGTTTTGGGAAATATATGAAAATTGGATGCGGCCAAGTCGGGACTGTATGGGAATGATCGATGACAATGAACCCAAGGCGTCGAATTGTTGCAGATGTCGTTCGTGCGTGGTTTGGCATTGTCAGGAGAGGGTGCATCAAGTGCTGACGAATTTTTTTGTGGTTAGCAACTCGATTACGGCACGCTGTTTCTCACACAGATGTAGTTGCGTTACACATCGCCGTGTTACTGCACACTGAAAATACGAAGACGTGAAGAATAAAGACATAGAATGCTGTAAACGTTTCTTTTCATTAAAAATCTTTAAGAATTTTCACATAAAAAATTGGGAGGCATTAGCTTTCAGCATGCTCTCACATAATAAGAGACTCAGTTGAACGTGGTCATTCGATTTCAAGCGGTGCCTGCTATATACTGGCAATAAATGGATTCGCAATCTCTTCTGAAGTTGTTGAGACGCATTATACATTCAACGGCCCCTTTGTGACTGAGCCCCAATATCTCCGAGTGTGGTTTGTATCTGAGTCTACTCAAACGAGTCATTGCGCATATTGGTAAGTCTGCAATTTGAAAGAGCATGTTCTTCTACGTCTAGTACCTTATGTATAGTTCGAATAGACCAGATGTGAAATATTGTAAACACGGGGCGCAAAACCTTTGCGGTTTTCTTAGACTGCCGAAGTACGGTTTTAATCCCATGCCTGTTTAAGATTGGTCCAACTTACGTAACGAAGCTCCCTAGGATGGAAGGCGCGTCGTGTGGCGATTTTGTTGTGTCGATTGACTGGATTCTGGTTTGGGTTTTTTGTAGAGAGCTGACTTTATATCATATGTCCGATAGTTATTTTGTCTGTAACCAGAAATTAGATGTTTTATTCGGTGCCAAGTTGATCGTCAAGTTGATCGTACACCTTCACTGACATACATACTCCTCAATCCAATGTATGGTGCATGGCAGAGGGTACCATGTGCCACTGCTAGTGATTTCCTTTTTCTGTTTCACTCGCAAGTAGAGCGAGGGAAATATGCCACCATAAGAGCCCTTATTTCTCTGATCTTATCTCCGTGGTCCGTAGAATCGTTGTTCAGTGAATTTCAAATGCCTCAGTAATTTTCTCAGTAATGTTTCGCGAAAAGAGTATCGCCTTCCTTCCGGAGATTCCTGTTTGCGTTCACGGAGCATCTCTGTAATAGTCGCGTGATGATCGAACCTACCGGTAATAAATCTAGCAGTCCACCTCTGAATTTCTTCGACGTCTTCCTTTAATCCGAACTGGTGCGGATCCCAAACACTCGAGCACTACACAAGAATAGGTCGCAGTAGCCTCCTATTTGCGTTCTCCTTTACAGATGAACCACGCTTTCCTAAAACCTTCCAGTAAACCGAAGTTGACTATTCGCCTTCCCCGATGATGTCTTTATGTGTACGTTCCTTTTATGTGGCTTTGCAACGTTACGTCTAGATTTTAATCGGCGACAGTATGTCAAGCAGCATATATTCCGGGACTGTCTTCCCCACTTCTCTGCATTAACTTATTCATCTGCAGTTAAAGCAAGGTCGTTCATTACACAAACTAGAAGTTTTTGGTAAGTCATCTTGTATCCTACTACAGCCTCACCACGACGACGACACCTCAGCATCGTCAACAAACAGACGTTGACTGCTGCTCCACCAGTCCAAAAGACCATCTATGTACACAGAGAACAGGAGCGGTACTATCACATTTCGCTGGAGCATACCTGAAGATACCCGTGTCTCTGATGGATACTCGCCGTCGAGGACAACGTAGTGGCCTCCATCACATAAGAAGTCTTCGAGCCACTCATTTACCTGGGAACATAATCTGTGTGCTCGTACCTTCGTTAACAGACTGTAGTGGGGTATCGTGCCAAATCCTTTCCGAAAATCTAGAAATATGGAATCTGCCTGTTGTCCTTCATCCATGAATCGCAGAATATTGTGCGAGAAAGGGCCAAGCTTCCAGGTCTGCGCATCACGGTATGCAGCGCAGCTTCCTTTTCGGCAGTATAACTGTGGCTGTGAATGTTGAGATAACAGTCGGCGGTCGGTTTGTGACACAACGAGTGTCCAAGCCGCTGAAATACCGCAACGTCAAAGGAGGATAGCTTCCGTACGTTCTTCATATCTGCAGTGAACTTTAGGCTGAAATGAGTCCGTTTTATGCGATCGGTGAAATGCTGCAATGTTTCCTTTCCATGGGCCCGAATCGAAAATACTCTCCTGGAAATGGAAAAAAGAACACATTGACACCGGTGTGTCAGACCCACCATACTTGCTCCGGACACTGCGGGAGGGCTGTACAAGCAATGATCACACGCACGGCACAGCGGACACACCAGGAACCGCGGTGTTGGCCGTCGAATGGCGCTAGCTGCGCAGCATTTGTGCACGGCCGCCGTCAGTGTCAGCCAGTTTGCCGTGGCATACGCAGCTCCATCGCAGTCTTTAACACTGGTAGCATGCCGCGACAGCGTGGACGTCAACCGTATGTGCAGTTGACGGACTTTGAGAGAGGGCGTATAGTGGGCATGAGGGAGGCCGGGTGGACGTACCGCCGAATTGCTCAACACGTGGGGCGTGAGGTCTCCACAGTACATCGATGTTGTCGCCAGTGGTCGGCGGAAGGTGCACGTGCCCGTCGACCTGGGACCGGACCGCAGCGACGCACGGATGCACGCCAAGACCGTAGGATCCTACACAGTGCCGTAGGGGACCGCACCGCCACTTCCCAGCAAATTAGGGACACTGTTGCTCCTGGGGTATCGGCGAGGACCATTCGCAACCGTCTCCATGAAGCTGGGCTACGGTCCCGCACACCGTTAGGCCGTCTTCCGCTCACGCCCCAACATCGTGCAGCCCGCCTCCAGTGGTGTCGCGACAGGCGTGAATGGAGGGACGAATGGAGACGTGTCGTCTTCAGCGATGAGAGTCGCTTCTGCCTTGGTGCCAATGATGGTCGTATGCGTGTTTGGCGCCGTGCAGGTGAGCGCCACAATCAGGACTGCATACGACCAAGGCACACAGGGCCAACACCCGGCATCATGGTGTGGGGAGCGATCTCCTACACTGGCCGTACACCTCTGGTGGTCGTCGAGGGGACACTGAATAGTGCACCGTCATCCAACCCATCGTTCTACCATTCCTAGACCGGCAAGGGAACTTGCAGTTCCAACAGGACAATGCACGTCCGCATGTATCCCGTGCCACCCAACGTGCTCTAGAAGGTGTAAGTCAACTACCCTGGCCAGCAAGATCTCCGGATCTGTCCCCCATTGAGCATGTTTGGGACTGGATGAAGCGTCGTATCACGCGGTCTGCACGTCCAGCACGAACGCTGGTCCAACTGAGGCGCCAGGTGGAAATGGCATGGCAAGCCGTTCCACAGGACTACAGTCAGCATCTCTACGATCGTCTCCATGAGAGAATAGCAGCCTGCATTGCTGCGAGAAGTGGATATACACTGTATTAGTGCCGACATTGTGCATGCTCTGTTGCCTGTGTTTATGTGCCTGTGGTTCTGTCAGTGTGATCATGTGATGTATCTGACCCCAGGAATGTGTCAATAAAGTTTCCCCTTCCTGGGACAATGAATTCACGGTGTTCTTATTTCAATTTCCAGGAGTGTATGTCATCGATGTAACGATAAAAACAGGATGGTGGAAGAAGAGCAATATTTAAGGCTGGTTCCTCAAAATTCCCCATGAAAAAGCCATCAGCCAGTTACAATGGAGCACCTGTGACTACGCCTGCGTGATTCCGTCACTTCTCCGACAGTCTGTTGCTTTTCTCACGAAAACGAAGTTGGTTATTGTTGCAAGATCGAATTTTAATGGAGAATTAGCGTGTGAAGTTCAGCGTGTACAGTTTATGTGATACATGTAATTTCCAATGGTGGTCAGCGTTCGTGCACTGGTGTGCTGTAGCACACTGTAAATATCGCACTAAAATAATGCCGTTTCTCTTCCGATGCGTAATGAAAATCGCACAAAAATAGTGCTACTTCTCTTCGAATGTAAATGCAAATAAAACGGACAAAAATGTTTTGTTGCGCTCTCTCTGCGATAACTGGGAATCAGTACCAAGTGCTGAAATGATGGTCAGCTGCACTACAGACAACTCAGAGAAGGGAAGCGGCTGTCTGTTTCCGACTGCGCATGCTCTGACGTGACATCATCCATGCGAGCACTAAGAAAGCTATGCTGTTCACAGCATTCTTTGAGAATGCATGTAAAGCTTTGTGCAAGCAACATTCTGAATACTTTAGATGAAAGGGACCCTTCTCAAATAGATCTTTGGAGGAGAAAATGAGACTTTAAGAGTTAGGTAGACCTACTTCAAATTTAAATCTAACAAGTGGATTGTGTAGTCCGACTTCACCGACTTGGCTCCACCTATGTGAATAGAAGCAGGTAGATGGCCCTTTCAGTCTCCTAGAATATTTCACGTAAGTGGGCTATAGGAAGAGAAAAAACATTCTCTAAGGATTTACAAGTACGGTATATTGGATACTTGATGTATTGGTGCTGTGGTGCGGTGCTCAAGGACACTTCCTGGTAATTTCTCGGCTCGGGGTCCATCCTTGCTACATCCATTTTTTTCCTCTTTTCATTCCTCGCAATGTTAAACTACTAATTATATAATTTAAATATATTTAAACAGACCCATTAATGTACATAACATTAATGTATTCAGTTTAGTTAAGATCACTATCCTTGTGAGTCAAAAGGCTATTGGTATTGGAAAAAAAGGAGTAAACGAGGGGATTTAGTATGAAATTACATAAAAACAGTTGCATGTGCAGGTCTGATGTTCGCAGTGCATTTTTTGCTTCCCTTGTTTGTTATTCGGCAATGGTGATGTGTGGGGCACAGGGGAACTGAGAGACCTAGCAGATATGAATGCATTAATTTTAAAAAAATGATGGAAATTACAAAAGTATAAACAACATACTTGATCTTACCAGTTTAGCTAAAACTAATGTCGCAACAATACTAACTCGCCCCTGTCATGACGACATACTGAAACATAATCTGTTTAATATTGTAGCGCATTGTAAACATTTTGTATGAGCCACCATTGGTAGTTTCTGTGGAACTATCTTCTGTTTCAGCATTTCTTATGTGACAATAATATAATTCTACTGGGATGGTGTTCTCACGATGGCCCAATGATCCCAGCTCATCACATCTGCCGTTTCTCGAGTGCACTGACGTGGGTCGTTGTGGATTAATTCGTTTAAACCACTTTCTTCAAACCGAGAAGGTCTTCCTGAACGTGGATAGTCACAAATGTCAAAACGACCCTCCTCAACACAATCAAGAAATATGTCCGAAATATTTCGATTTCTTCACTTGGCATTTTCTAGCTTCCAGTTGATAAATAAACCCATAGTAACCGGAATAACAACATGCAAAGCGAAAACGGTACGAACATAGGCACCAACCTGAAGAAAGCATTAACGAGGCCTTGAACTTAAAGAAAAGTTGCTTCGGTACGACTGATGTTGTGTCCGAATTACTGGAAATATTTCCAAAAGCAGTTCATGTCGCAAATAACGTTCGCGGCTGGTGGGAAGTGAGCATAAATTTGAACCGAGGAAAGTGTGCCCTGTTTTGACTTCATGGCGGTGGCTGTGTATCAGTGCATTGCACGGACCACCATTTCCGAACAAAAGACTGTAATTGGCAGTGGGCAGCCGTGTATATCCTCGCTGACGTCAATGCAGCGACAGTCACAGCTTTGCCCTCTTTCGCGTCGCCAGCCTCTCACTGAATGTGCCAATCAGAGCGTCATAAACAATGGCCCACCCAACAATCGTCAACTGCGCTAACGAACAGGTAACTGGATAGCAGAGGGGTGGAGGGAACAAAAGGGGCCTTGTGCGACGTGATTGGTCCCTGAGGCAAAATCGTCTCCATGTGGCGAGCATTACTGCCAGCTCCCATTATCTGCGTGCTGTCAGCTGTGAGCTTCTTGACATAAAACTGAATAATGTCTTGTTTCCATACAAAATGAAATACGCTTCGATATTTGCAGATTATTTTTGTGATAGGACTCACAGGGTTACGATAATGATTACTAGCGCTACATTTTTCACCCAAACACGCAGTTCCAGCCAGTCTTTCTGCCTATTTACCAAGCTACACTCTCCGAAATTATTGTCACGATTACCGTTATTGTGTAAGGACTGATGTAATTCTCACAGTACACTGACAATATACACTGGGGTTACAAAAGTCATACGATAGCGATAAGCATGTATACAAATGGCGGTAGTATTGCGTACACAATGTATAAATGAGCAATACATTGGCGGAACTGTCATTTGTACTCAGGTGGTTCACGTGAATCTATTTCCGACGTGTTAAGGCCGGACGACGGGAATTAGCGGAGTCTGAACGCAGAATGGTAACTGGAGCTAGACACATGGGAGATCACATTTTTGAAATAGTTAGGGAATGCAATACTTCGAGATCCTCATTATCAAGGCTGGCCGCCGTTGTCTCGCGGTTCTAGGCGCGCAGTCCTGAACCGTGCGACTGCTACGGTCGCAGGTTCGAATCCTGCCTGGGGCATGGACGTGTGTGATGTCCTTAGGTTAGTTAGGTTTAAGTAGTTCTAAGTTCTAGGGGACTAATGACCACAGCAGTTGAGTCCCACAGTGCTCAGAGCCATTTGAACCTCATTATCAATATTGTGCAGAGAATACCAAATTTCAGACATTACCCCTCATCACGGGTAACGTACAGGCCGACTGCCTTTACGTAACGACCGACAGCAGCAGCGTTTGCATAGCATTGCCAGTGCTAATAGACAAGCAACAATGCGTGAAATAACCACAGAAACCAACGTGGAGATGTACGACGAACGTATCCGTTAGGACAGTGCCACTAAATTTGGCGTTAGCGCACTATAGCAGCAAAAGATCGACGCTAGTGCTTTTGGTAAAAGCACAACATCTCCTGTTGCGCCTCTCCTGGGCTCATGACCATATCACTTGCATCTCAGACTAGCGGAAAACCGTTCCGTGGTCAGATGATACCCGATTCAGTCCGTAAGAGCAGATGGTGGGTTCCAGTGCGGCACAGACCCCCACGGACTCGTGGAGCCATGTTGTCAACAAAGTGCAGTGCATGGTGGTGACGGCTCCATAATGGTGTGGGCTGTGTTTAGGAGTAATGGTCTGGGTCCTCCGGTCGAACTGCGAATGTTTGGCTGCTTGGAGACTGTTTGCAGCCATACACGGGCTTCATGTCCCCAAATAATGATGTTATGTCACTGGGCAACAGTTGTTAGCTACTGGTTTGAAGAACATTTTAGACAGTTCTACGGAATAATTTGACCACCCAGATTGCCCCAACATTTACGGTACATAATCGAGAGGTCACTCCATGCTCAAAATCCTTCACCGGCAACACTTTTGCAATTAAGGACGGCTGTTTAAATGGCGCTAGGCACTATGGGCCTTAACATCTGAGGTCATCAGTCCCCAATAACGTAGAACTACTTAAACCTAACTAACGTAAGGACATCACACACATACATGCCCGAGGCAGGATTCGAATCTGCGACCGTAGCAGCAGCGCGGTTGCGGACTGAAGCGCCTAGAACCGCTCGGCCACAAGGGCCGGCAAGGACGGCTGTAGAGGCAGTAATGCTCAATATTTCTGCGAAGGACTTCCAATGACTTGTTGAGTCCGAGCCACGTCGAGGTGCTACACTATACCGGACAAAAGGTGCTCTGATGCGACATTAGGATGTATTCCATGATTTTTGTCCCTTCACTGTGTAGGTAAGTCATATAATTAAAAAACCGTAAAATGTTCTAAAAATTCTTTTGATGACGCCATTTAACCCGAAAAGGTTGCTTTACTTTTAATAACTCAGTTGTTATATCTATCAGTCACTTGTTATCATTCGAAAAAAGCGTCCTAACTTCTCGTTCTACGACAATCATGTATATCGAATTTTCCACATTTATCTCCAACGATTTCGTCGGGACCTAGAAAGCGACTGTTGAAAATATTCCCCGATTCTGCCGTTCCGATCAAGTAATCAAACACTGACTGCTGAACTCAGTATCACAGAGAGTACAAAAATGTAGAAAAATCGGTGGTGGTGAAACACAGTCTTGCGATGAAGCACATAACATACCATAGCTTTCAGGTATCGCACTTTCTACACGAGCCGTTTATTTATTCGTAGATATTTTTAGAAAAGAAAATGCCTACTATTTCGTTGAAAATCGAAAGCGGTGAGACCGAAGCTGTTTGAAAATATAGGCTAACTCACATACATATTATATTATATATGAGCCAACGAAAATGAGATAACGTCAGATGTACGCCATACGCTTAGTATAATTTTAAACCTCAAGAACCGTCTGAGCCTCTGACTGTAAACGTCTCTCTTCTAAACCGGCAACAGCGCTACTTGTTTTTTTAAAAAAATGGCATTATGAACAATGGCTTTTTTACTTTGTCGTAAGAACTAATCCGTGGAAAACGT
This sequence comes from Schistocerca gregaria, assembly GCF_023897955.1. Lineage (NCBI taxonomy): Eukaryota > Metazoa > Arthropoda > Insecta > Orthoptera > Acrididae > Schistocerca > Schistocerca gregaria. The sequence continues at coordinate 565,783,051 of NC_064923.1, forward strand.
CTGTCATAGCCGTGACTTAAATGATTAATGATTATTTTCAAGTGCAGGGTTGTGACGAGAAACTGACAGCCAATAACGCAGGCAAAAATAGGATCTGAATGGCACTGCACGTAACTCACTCTGTAATAATGAAAGCTTCCTACAAGAGGACATAGTAACCAACCTAAGACCCTCTAGTCGTATCATAAGTATCACGTGTCTCCAGGTATAGTGCTTTGCGCCAGGTGTCAATTAGCAATTAGCGTTCGTCAGATACCAAGTGAAAGCTCAGACGGTTTCTACCCATCATACCTCAACAAAGAGAAAGTTAACAAAAATGAACTGATCAAAGGTTCTCTTTTAAGTGTCTCCGTAAAGGACGGTTTATCTTTCAAAAGAGAGAATAACGTTGCATTTGCTGCGGAGCACGAAATTGAAGGCATTCAGCAGCGATATCTGAGCCGTCCATCGCACGCGGGTGGCTTCTGAATTACACTGACTGGTGGCCCATCTGTTGCCTTTCTAAATACCTATTGGCGATGTTTGAAGAACAGCTCGCGAAGAGAGAGACTGATAGAGAGAGAGAGAGAGAGAGAGAGATTTCCAGGGACAGCAGCAATAGATATGACTTGTATTGGATTTTTTAATCAACTCTGCAGTAACAAAGCACTGCGTAGTGAGCTGTTTATCTGCGTTCGGCGTGTGTGTGTACAGCGCACGTTGCCATTCTATTTCTTTTTTTGCACTGTTCATAATCTCTATACCGAGATATCGATAGTTTATTTCTCTCTTACTAAATCTGAAGGCTGTATTAGTTCTATAATGGCCACTATCAAAAATACATGGACGACACAAGTTATGTGGTTACTACTTTGTTTAATGACGCGTTTAGATTTATACATCATTAGATAATCTGCAAAAATCCATAAAGAGCCACAAATAACACATAGTTCATAACAGAAGGTAGCTGAGCACCAAGAAAAAACAAGAAATAAATCAAAGCACAATTATATGAACATACCAGCCTTAAAGGAAACACGTCATACATAGGTATGTAGCCAAATATCTTATATAACAGACCATGCGAAAGTGAATCCTTAAGGGGGCTACGGCGTTAGGAAGATAACTAGGCCACCAGGCGGCAGTACTGGTGAACATTTATACACTGCTCTTTGTAAAAAGTGAAACACTCCGAAGCATTGGTCGGTAACACACCAGAAGAGGAGGTGTAGAGCAGCGGAACCATAATACGTGAGCCTGCCGCTGTGGCCAAGCGGTTCCAGGCGCTCCAGTCTGGAACCGTGCGACCGCTACGGTCGCAGGTTCGAATCCTGCCTCCGTCATGAACGTCTGTGATGTCCTTAGGTTAGTCAGGATTAAGTAGTTCTAAGTTCTTGAGGACTGATGACCTCAGAAGTTAAATCCCATGGTGATCAGAGCCATTTTTGAGCCATAATACGTGATTTAAATGGCAGAGAAGTAGCGTGGAAGTATGCCCAACAGAGTCATGTTTTGTGCGGCTAGACAGGTCAATCATACGGCATGCTTAATCGGTTCAGAGCCGCCAAATGAAGTAGAAACATATAACCAAGTGCCACTATGCCTCACCAACATCACAGAGTGGAATATCGGCATGTGAGTTCTATCGATTTGTCTCCGGAAAGTGGATCTGTCGTTCCTTGACACTGCGGCTCGTACAGGGCACACTGCTTTAGCAGTGAGGTGTATGTGGAACCAGTGGAGAGAAGAGGCCGGTACTCAGCGCTCACATGGTAGTGGACGAATAATTTGATCGCAGTGCGTGATGACCGTCATCTTGTCGGTTTGGCCGTATCGGACAGAACAGCGTCGTCCACACAGTTGGTTCGACGTTGGAACATTGCAATGGGTGTGATCATGTCTGCGTCGACGATTCTACGCCGTCTTCTGCGAGATGGACTGGTGGCACGCATCTCATGGCGTCGACTTTCACTGACCAGAACGCACCATATTATGCAATGGGTACGTGAAAGTTGACGGTAAAAGATAGTGTTTTCGGACGAGTCCCACTTCAACTTGTCCAACAGTGAAGGCAGCATACGTGTTCGACGCCGTCGTGGTGAATGCAGTTCGGGCAGACTGTATTGTTGAGCGGCATAGCGGAAAAATGTCAAGTGTGATAGTTCGGGGCGCCATTGCCTACAACATGCGATCTCGCCACCTACGCCTTGACAGCAATCTGAACAGCTATGCTACATCATGGAGGTTTTGCAGCCCGAGGCACTGCCTCTCCTGTAGGCCGTTTCACACGCCATATTTCAACAGGAGAATATCCGGCGGCATGTGGCAAGGGTTGTGCGAGAGTTATTCGAAGAACGATGGGTACCAATGGTTCCCCGACCCGCGCGTTCACCTGCCTTGTCGCTCATCGAACATGTCTGGGGTATGGTCGGTCGGAAACTTGTTAGTTCAGGTCCTCCTGAAACCACAGTTGATGCTTTGTGGACTCGCCTGCTAACCGCGCGGCAGGATATTCCCTAGCACCATATGCAGTCACTCTTTGATTCCATGCCACGACATCTAGCGGCAGAACATCTCGTGGTCGTACGGTAGCGTTCTCGCTTCCCACACCCGGGTTTGCGGGTTCGATTCCCGGCGGGGTCAGGGATTTTCTCTGCCTGGTGATGGCTGGGTGTTGTGTGATGTCCTTAGGTTAGTTAGGTTTAAGTAGTTCTAAGTTCTAGGGGACTGATGACCATTGATGTTAAGTCCCATTGTGCTCAGAGCCATTTTTTCTAGCGGCTGTGATTGCAGCGCTTGGCGGAGCTGGTCAGTACTGAATATCCAGTGCATGTGCATTAATACTAATCATTTGTGTATTGTCATGTCTCCAATCGGTGAAATAAATTTCACTGTGATCACTTCTCCCGGTCTTGGTGTCTCACTTTTTCCAAACAGTTGTGTACTTACGACCTAATCATAATTATTGTAGTCCCATGAAGAATGACGACAATACGATCTGGAGATCGTATATAATTACCAAAACAATGTGCATCCAATCAAAAAGTATAAAATAACAGCTATCTTCAACACAAAAACAAATCTCATGTTATTGGGGAGGAGAGCCAATAGGAGATCAGCAAGTACAGGTGGGAAGGGTCAATCTACGGGTCGGCACGATGGTTAAGCTTTTAATCAGAAGACACTTTACCGCCTGTACATAGTAGCTGGCGCAGGAAATATATTTTTAATTCTTTTACACACTTCTTTCAACGTAGGTTTCATAGACAACACTAGGCAGTAGTGTAAAATTACACCACTAAATGGTAAGAATTACAGCACTCCATAGTAATGACATAAAGTAAACAGTCGTACATCAGCCTTGACATTCAGTTGCGGAAAGCTGAGGCCGTAGCGTGAGCGGAGAGGGGGACAGCCGGATGTGTCGGAAACAAATTCGACAAATAACAGATATAAATAAAACAAACCTAATAGTATGTGCAAGTACAATTGCAGAAATGTGGCCACACCCTTAAGTGCAGAAAGTAAACCAACGAGGTAAAGAACACTGGGTTATATAGGCAACAGTGGTCATTAATGTAAACTAACAAGATTGAAATGGAAGGAGTCATAGCATACCAGACGCGCAGGTTGATACTCGGCGCTGCGGCTGATGAGAGCTACCGTAAAGAGATTTCCCATTTACAGTCGCTCCCCTCAGCCACCACCCAGAGTGTCACTTTGCCCTAAAGTGAACGTACAACCGTAATTTGATGTTCAGAAGGTAGCCTCGCAGGAGAAAAAAACCATTGGGTGAAGTAATTACATAGAAACAGTGCAACAATATTATAGCACTGATATAACCTTCAAATTACGTAAAACTGCGCGCATACCCCGTAAGTGACGTCAGGTCACATCTCTTACCACTGTTACTAGTAACAAAACTAAAAATCACTTCCTGTTTTATATTTTTTAACCTGATGAAGGGTAGGGACAAGAGAAACAGAGGACGCCCTCTTTCCTTTTGATCTGTCAGTACCGTTTTTTGTTCCTACATCTCCTCCTACAGTCTCCGATTCCACTCGCTCATGACCTGAGAAGAATTCTTAATAATGAACACAATTCACAGTTATTCTAAACATTGTTTATGTTATGATGGTACAATAATTCTGTCAGTTTCATGAAGACAAACCTAACTATTAATGAAAATGAAAACATTTCAAATTTACCATTCTCCTCCTGACAATCGTAAAAATCCAAGTCGACGTATTTGTGCAATATGAGCCAAAAACTCATCGGAACATGCTTAACTGGAACCGAAATGTGGTACAGTGGAGGCTCTGCGCGGCATAGTTGCGACATGTCCTTGGTACGTTTCCGAAGGGATGTGGCTCTAGATGTATATCCACAGACGGCGCAATACCCGTAAATTACAGCCCAGTTGTTTGCGGTTTCTGAGCTGGTAGCCGACAGCGTCACAGACGTGTTCCAATGGGTTCACATCAGGTGATTTTGGTCGCCAAGACATTTGCGTGGCAGCGCGGGACTAGCCGAGAGGTCTCAGGTGCTGCAGTCATGGACTGTGCGGCTGGTCCCGGCGGAGGTTCGAGTCCTCCATCGGGCATGGGTGTGTGTGTTTGTCCTTAGGATAATTTAGGTCAAGTAGTGTGTAAGCTTACGGACTGATGACCGTAGCAGTTAAGTCCCATAAGATTTCACACACATTTGAACATTTGCGTGAGTTCATGACCGTGCTCCCCAAACCACTGTGGTGCGATTCTTGCCTTCTAACAAGAACAGTTATGCTGCTGGAAGATACCATCGCGCGTTAAGGAACTCTTCAATTATGAAGGGATGCAAATTGTTCGCAATAGTGTTCACATAGCCCATAGCTGTACACGGCGGTCCGATGAACCTGAACTTCTTTAATGGGTCATGATTTCCCTTCGAAAGCTCGTAGAAACGCGAAATTTGTTTTAGAGATCACAGTAGCTGTAGGAGAATAGAAGAACCGCCCGTTGTTGGCAGGTTGAGCGTTGTTTCTGCGCGTGAGGTACTTTGTCACGTATAATGTCGCGCTTACTTGGCTCATTGCGTTCGTAGCCTCGTCGGTCGCGGTTTGTGGAGTATGTGAGGGTGTAGATAGGGCCGCATGAAAATAGCGAGCAAATTAATGATTCTTTCGCAGTCTTTAGCTGGCAGAAACATGAAGTACACACTTCGGGAGCGGGTTTTTGTTGTGAAAACATATTGGAAGAAAGACTGATTGGTTACAAAAGAATGGTAATTCCGTAGAGAACTCCATATGAGCGATGTTCCATCAAAGGCAACAATTTTATCGTTAGTAAGGAAGCTCGAGACAGCTGGTGTACTAAAAAGTGACAGTGGTAAATATAGACCATCATTGGATGCAGAGGTTATTGATAACATTCGATGACGCTCGGAGAACCCTCGAAGAAAATTGTTGCCTCGGCTGAGCCAGGAGACAATCATTTCATTTGTCTCCTGCTGCGGAGAAATCGACTTTGCGACCATACAGAGTGCATATGATGCAAGCATTGTAATAAACATAGCATGAGAAAAGAAAGTGTTACAGTCGATTGTTTCACGGGGTTTCTTATTGAACGTCCAGACATTCTCTCCATAACTTGGTTTACAGATGAGGCACGGTTCCATCTGTCGGGTGACGTCAACACACAAAACATCAGACATTGGGCCACGTCATCCACGAAGCACCCCTGCTTGATGAAATGGTTGGAGTGCGTTGTGCGGTATCAGCTTCCAGGATTGTTGGCCCCATTTTCTTTGATACGACCATAGACACTACAGTTTATAGCGGCATCAATACTTTCGTGGAGCTTCTGTGTGACGTCGAATTTACATAAGGTTAATTTAACAAGGTTTAGCAAAGGTCACACGTCGAAGGCTTCGATGCAACTTGTAAGCAGTTTCTGTGGTGACCGAATAATGTCAAAAAACTTTGTGGCCCACTGATATCGTGACATAACCCCTCCCCGCCCCCCCCCCCCCCCTGGAGTTTTTTTTGTGGGAGTATCTTGAAAGGCCGGCCAGAGTGGACAAGCAGTTCTAGGCGCTTCGGTCTGGAGCCGCACGACCGCTACGGTCGCAGTTTCGAATCCTGCCTCGGGCGTGGGTGTGTGTGATGTCCTTAGGTTAGTTAGGTATAAGTAGTTCTAAGTTCTAGGGGCACTGATGACATGAGATGTAAATCCCATAGTGCTCAGAGCCATTTGAACCATTGGAGTATCTTAAAAGTCGGGTATACAGGAGTAGACCATGGACAGCCTCGAACTCCGTGAGGCCATTACAAGCGAAATAAGCAATACTGGGGAGGATAGACTTCACAGAATGCCGTGGAATGTGGTGAAACGAGCACAGTTGTGCAGTTGGAGAGTACTTTAACATTTGGTGTGAGGACTTGATACGTACGTATGTGTTCTCCCAGCTGTGTGTTATCATCTCCCAAAATTGCGAATGTGCCCCTTTAGTGGTTCAAATGTTTTGTCTCATTAAAGTTGTTCACGTTTATGTGGATCACACTGTATTTTCTATTCCTACTACAGATCCCGTGGAAGCCATGTTGAATAACCGTCCATAGCGTAATACCGCAGCCAACGCCATGCGTCAGTATTGCGGTGCATGTTTCGACAAGCCGTGCGTCTGGCTGACGGCGTACGCGGATCGACCAGCGATCTTGCGCAACAAGAAACGTGATTCAGCCGCCCAGACGACACGTTTCTATCGATCCCATGTCCACTGCAATTAATGGCCTGCTTGAATCAACAGGGGGACACACAGTGGTTGTCCCAAGTTGATCAACGTGATCTGAAAAACTTTATGCCTGCACAGACATTGTTACTTGTCGCCAGATGTGTCACAGGCAGCCTCCAGTGCTGCCAAATGAACTTTTTAGAACTAACTCTGGCTTATTTTTAATATCATTGATCTGGCAGATGAGTGATGTAGCTAGGGTCGGAAAGTATGACTTTTTTCACAATCATTTGGCTTCTTTTCTGACTTAATTTTCTTGACTGTAGAAAAGCATTAAAATGCATGTTTGTTAAAGCAAAATTACTTGCACTGAACAAAGATTTGAATACACATTTTAGTATTCCATGAAAAATTATTATCACATAGAAAAATAACACAAAAAGCATACTTAAACTGTTTTTGTGTGTGTTCCGTTCACGTCAAGATACACATGACGAAGCAGATAACTACAAAATACAGGCAGCTGACAGTCTTATGGAAACGATGTTGCAGCAGAACTGACGTCAACAAAATATCGCAACTTCACAATAATGAAAAAAGCTCCTCTAAGCTAAGCACACTCCTATTTATGCAGGATGAACCAGAAGCCGTACGCGTCACAGTTGCAATAAACAATGTGCTAGCAACTGAATTGAGGAGAGGGATAGCGAACTTCCGTTCTGTGCAATAGTTTGCAAACTGTAAGAAATAATGTAATATTACAGTCCAGTTACTGTGAAGTTCGTCCTATAAGCACCAAGCAGATATATTATTTCTAATTTTATTCCGAAAAAAAGAAAATTATGAGAAAGAAACTGGCATGAAGACGTTTATTTTAACACATTTTTTGCGTCTATATTTCAATGTTTTAAAAATGGGCTGGTATTTTATATGCATAACATAAAAATCAAATCTCATATTGCTATATCTGAATCTATGTATAAGTGCATCGAGAAATCATTTCTCTAATGAGGCGCACAAGCCATGTCTCTAAATTCTTAGCCTCTTTTGCTCTCCCGAAGATTGGTATTTTTGAATAATACACGCATTTAAAATATACTGCAATGCAAAGTCCTGTGCAACACTTATTCAGTGAAGCTGTTTTAAACTGAATTATATATCTGATACGAGTAAATCTGAGTAAATTATTTTTCAAGAACTTGACTCTGAAAAAAAAACGTCCACCAAAATAATATCAGCGTCGATTACATTTTTGCTTGCCTGAGAATAAAACTTGATCAAACTGTTCTTCATACAATTGGAGTTATTAACAATGTCAACCTACCTTACTGCATGTTCGTTTGCGTCCCTGCCCCCCTCCCCTCTCCGCCCTCCCCGTAAATACCTTACACAACATAATTACTGCAAAAACAAAACTGCACATTTTTTATTTTTAGGAGACACGTTTACTTCGTTTTGGGGAGTTATCGACACTTGTCTTGCTTTACAGAGCACGCAACGGGTCTTTCATTAAGACTCAGGCTTCCTGAACGTTTAGAAATGATAAAATTTTTTACCAAAGTGGCACTTCAATTGTGAGTGCTTTTAGTTTGTTCACCAGAGGATTGGATCGCCATCACCGTTTGTCTGTTCAGACTATACGCCTAACTGTGGCCAAATCTGAGCGACATTTCACTCCATACGATCAGAAGTCACTTAGAAAATAAGCGCGGTACTGAGGATAATTTCGCAGCAGCACCGTACGTTATTGAAGAATAGCCGAATGTGTCAGTTTCGAAACGATCTCAACGCTTGCGGCTATCTCAGACATCAGCCTGGTGATTCTTGCCAAGGAATGTGGGCCTGCATATATACAAAGTTGTATAGACTCAAGAACTGAAGCTAACTGATCACAGACTGCGGCGTAGATTCGGAGACTGGGCAGTATAGCAGTTGTAAGTCGATACTGATTTTATTGGAAAAATCGTCTTCTCACGCGAGGTGCATTTTTGTCTTAGTGGCTTCCTCAATGAGCAGAATTGTCGTTATTGGAGCGAGGAGAACCCACAAGCGCTCCATGAGGTGCCACTCTATTCAGTAAAACTCACTGTGTTGTGCTGCTCATGTCGTCATTGGACCTTATGTCTTCCGAGATGGTGTGAGAAGAATTGTTATCGTCGATGGCAACCACTACAGGTCCATGTTACCCCGATTTCTGTGATCGGAGCCCGCATCTCGTGGTCGTGTGGTAGCGTTTTCGCTTCCCACGCCCTGGTTCCCGAGTTCGATTCCCAGCGGGGTCAGGGATTTTCTCTGGCTCGTGATGGCTGGGTGTTGTGTGATGTCCTTAGGTTAGTTAGGTTTAAGTAGTTCTAAGTTCTAGGGGACTGATGACCATAGATGTTAAGTCCCATAGTGCTCAGAGCTATTTGAACCATTTTTTTGTGATCGGGACTTGAGACTATAGATATTGAAAACAGGTAGTTCCAGCTGGAAGGTGCTACGTGGCGCACAGCAGGTGTTATGCTCGATTTGCTCAGGGAGAAATTTGGCCAATGGATCATCTCCAGATGTCAATCTGTCAATTGGCCACTTCGGTCGTGTGGTTGAAATTACATTTTTTTTGGAGGGAGGGGGGGGGGGGGGAGCTGTATCAAATCCAAGGTCTATGCTGACAAGCTACAATCATTGAAACGTTTGGAGGCGAACATTCGCCAGGCTATCGCAGACATAACGCCACTAATGTTGAACGGAGTGATGGCAATTGAAGACATTGTGAACATCAGTATGTTTGAACACACTGGTGGTGCACATTTGAACAATATTTTGTTCAGAACATAAATGTAATTGAGGATACAGACTTAAGCGGCGAGTGAAAATTTGTATCAAGGCCGGGGATCGATCCCGTTTCTCCTGCTTACTAGACAGGTGCGTTAGTCGCTGATCCACCTTGGCACAACTGTCCACACTGCTGCACGGATTACCCTGGCACACCTCCCTCCTCGATCCAAATTCTAACTGGCACCGTAGTCTACTTTAAATTCCCGCATACACACGAACGTAATCGCTGAAGCTTTTCATGTTATGGATAAGCACCTTACCATCACAATATATATAAATGACCTAGTAGATAGTGTCGGAAGTTCCATGCGGCTTTTCGCGGATGATGCTGCAGTATACAGAGAAGTTGCAGCATTAGAAAATTGTAGCGAAATGCAGGAAGATCTGCAGCGGATAGGCACTTGGTGTAGGGAGTGGCAACTGACCCTTAACATAGACAAATATAATGTGTTGCGAATACATAGAAAGAAAGATCCTTTATTGTATGATTATATGATAGCGGAACAAACACTGGTAGCAGTTACTTCTGTTAAATATCTGGGAGTATACGTGCGGAACGATCTGAAATGGAATGATCATATAAAATTAATTGTTGGTAAGGCGGGTACCAGGTTGAGATTCATTGGGAGAGTCCTTAGAAAATGTAGCCCATCAACAAAGGAGGTGGCTTACAAAACACTCGTTCAACCTATACTTGAGTATTGCTCATCAGTGTGGGATCCGTACCAGATCGGGTTGACGGAGGAGATAGAGAAGATCCAAAGAAGAGCGGCGCGTTTCGTCACAGGGTTATTTGGTAACCGTGATAGCGTTACGGAGATGTTTAGCAAACTCAAGTGGCAGACTCAGCAAGAGAGGCGCTGTGCATCGCGGTGTAGCTTGCTCGCCAGGTTTCGAGAGGGTGCGTTTCTGGATGAGGTATCGAATATACTGCTTCCCCCTACTTATACCTCCCGTGGAGGTCACGAATGTAAAATTAGAGACATTCGAGCGCGCACGGAGGCTTTCAGACAGTCGCTCTTCCCACGAACCATACGCGACTGGAACAGAAAAGGGAGGTAATGACAATGGCACGTAAATTGCCCTCTGCCACACACCGTTGGGTGGCTTGCGGTGTGTGAATGATATTGTAGATCCAACGTAAAACCCGGATGCACGTAAATATACAACTGACACGACACAATTTCAGAGACTTTATTGATCTATACAGTTATGATTTTATGTACACATACTGAAGTGGCTGTGCCAGGATGGCTTAGTGGCCAACGCACCTGCCTAATAAGCAGGAGACCCAGGTTCGATTCCTGGCCTTGGTACAAATTTTCATTCGCCGCTCCAGTCCATACACTTAAAATCATGTCGGAATGAGTCAGTAAAGTCTTTAAAATTGTGTCATGTCATTTGAAGGGTCTAAACATCAGAATAAAGCTTGTTTTACTTTGATACGTTGAGTGAGTTACTTCTTTTAAAATTTTAAAAAGTATCCGTCTTAATGAAAGATCCTTAATATCGCGGAGGGCGGTGGCCACGTTTTTGTTCGTGAATGTATGCGACAGATAAGCCTCTTGTAGTAACGACTGCGAGATGGCAGCCGTGTTTGGTGTTGTGTGTACAGTTAGGGGGAAACGCGGCCAAGGTGCTGAGCGTGGTACGGCCTGAGTTTCCGCAACAGGCCTGTGTGTGTGGGCGGGTGGGTGTCGACACATCAGCCTGGGTGCCGAGAGATGCGCAGAGCGAGCTCACTGTAGTGATAGGGATTTCCTTCCTCAACAGACAAAAAGAACTTCCGTTTCAAATTGACCCTTCATCGCTATTCGCATTTGGTGCCGCATAATACGGTGCAGAATCCCTGTGTTATTATGAGGGATGGAGAACATCAGGAATATGATGCTTGACTGCATCAGCGCTACCTATTTTGCTGAGGTGCTTACCAAGCGACTTACGACTGACTTTTCGTGCGGAGCAAGTTACGTAATTCAAATAGCGAACATGTTATTTTCATACACTGTTCATTTCTTCTACATCTACGTGTTTACTCCGCTATTCACAATAAAGTGCCTGGCAGAGGGTTCAATGAACCACCTTCAAGCTGTCTCCCTACCGTTCCACTCTCGAACGGCACGCGGGAAAAAAGAGCACTTAAATTTTTCTGTGCTAGTCCTGATTTCTCTTATTTTACCGTGATGATCATTTCTCCCTATATAGGTTTGTGCAAACAGAATGTTTTCGCAATCGGAGGAGAATAAGGCAGGAAATATGTTGAAACTTCCTGGCAGATTAAAACTGTGTGCCCGACCGAGACTCGAACTCGGGACCTTTGCCTTTTGCGGGCAAGTGCTCTACCATCTGAGCTACCGAAGCACGACTCACGCCCGGTACTCACAGCTTTACTTCTGCCAGTACCTCGTCTCCTACCTTCCAAAGTTAACAGAAGCTCTCCTGCGAACCTTGCAGAACTAGCACTCCTGAAAGAAAGGATATTGCGGAGACATGGCTTAGCCATAGCCTGGAGATGTTTCCAGAAAGGGCAAAGGTCCCGAGTTCGAGTCTCGGTCGGGCACACAGTTTTAATCTGCCAGGAAGTTTCATATCAGCGCACATTCCGCTGCAGAGTGAAAATCTCATTCAGGAAATATACGGAAGGAAGATTGGGAATTATAGTGTCGAGATATACTTTATGAAAGACTATACAAGGACCTGAGTCGCCGATGGAGATGGAGAACTGAAGTATCATGGCAATGTTTCAGTATAGAAATTGGAAAGTTATGCCTAATGATATTACCAATGAATCTTTCACAACCTAACCTTGAACTACTGCTCGAACAGTAAAGGAGCCTTTAACATTCCCAATGCTACATTCAGGCAATGGATTTTTGTGTTAGAAGTTACTTTATGCAATATCGCAATACACTTGAAAAACCAGGCGCGACAGATTCGGAGCTAGAGGCTTTCGTGATAGGCTTTCTGCATGTCAGAGCTGTTATTCACCATGTGTGTCGATGAAACAATGATGGAGCCAAGAGGACGCATACGAATGCTAGGATTGACAGGCGGTAATGACCTTGGAAGAGCTAAACGAATAATTAGAAAATCACTTAAACAGCGTTCAAAGCGATCAAGAATTTGATTAAGGTTAGGATAACTAAAAATTTGACCGGAAGTCGTAGAAAGTGGAACGTTGAACAGTTAAATTTGAAAATTAGAACAGATGAGCTAGAAGAACTGAAAATACCATGTCTAGGAATTGAGGAATACATCAGATGCAGATTGGCGCAAGGAAAATAAGTTTTTATTAAGACAGTAGCTCTGTGGATATTTAATATTGAAAGAAATAAAGAAAGATGTTTATGATTTTGCATATAAGTATTTTATCTACGTAAAGACGATCATGTGATCATAACCGCTGCTGTAGTAAAATTCTTAATCTCTTAATGCCTGAATAAATTTCTAGCTGAAAGACAAAAATCAAAAAAAGTGGTGCTTTACCGAAAACAGTTTATTTTCCCGCTATTAGCACAGCAGTGGTATTAGGCGAATTCGTGACACTCGGCATTAATGGGTTAATTAGGAATTGTAGGAAATGGGAATGAGTTTGTTTACGAAACAGCTAACTTCCGTTTGTGTTTCATAGCTGACAAATACTTTAGCTTCTATTAGGGCGACATACTGGTATGATCGGGATCAACAGCTAACTTTCGCTCTTGTTTGATGAAGACGTAACTGACAAATACTTTCAAGTCTTTTTATATCAAGACAGTTTCTGCAGCAGAATTTTGAAGTTTTGATTCATAGGAAAACCGAAGAAAAAGAAACATGTGCAAAGTAACTGGAAACATTTCAAATTAGGCGCTTCCTGTACTTATGTATTACTAGCAAGCGGGCATATTAACAACAAACTAAAGAGTCTCTAGAAACGTTAGGCATTGAAGAAAGTCTATGGGAAACACATAGTAGCAGAAACACTTCTTAAAGGACGCTGAACTCCGCAGTTGATTTTCTAATGGAAGGGGATAAGTGACAGAAACTGAAATGTGTCAAGCAGCTAGTCGATGATTTTGGATTTAGTAGGTATGCAAAAACAAACAAATTAGCACAAGGTAAGAAGAGATGAAGCACAGCATTATTTCAATTGAATACCTTTCATTTAAGAACCTGCAAAAGATGAAGTGAAGCACTACAGTGAATTACTTGAACCACAAGATAACAGAAAATATGATAATGGGTGAAGCAGGGAGTATATAAAATGTAGAGTCATTATGGCAAGAAAAGTTTTTGTGAAGCAGAGATATTTGTTAACATCGAATATGAATTTGTCTGAGGAAGCCTTTTCTAGAGGTATTTGACTGGGGTGTAGCGTCATATGGAAGTTTTAAGTAGGCTGTTTTGGTTTTTATGTTGGTAAGGCCACGTAGCGTTCTTATGAAAATCACTGTGTTGTGTGCAGTTTGTGGCTGGTTGGACTCATTATTGGAATATTTGCTTGTGTAGTGTCGGGCAGTTGGATGTGAACAGTGCGTAGCGTTGGGCAGTTGGAGGTGAGCCGCCAGCAGTGGTGGATGTGGAGAGAGAGATGCCAGCGTTTTGAGAGGTTACTATAAGCGGACGATCTGGACGTGTGTCCGCCAGAAAAAGGAAATTTTTAAGGATGGATGTCATGAATTGATATATATAATGACTTTTGAACACTATTAACGTAAATACATTGTTTGTTCTCTATCAAAATCTTTCATTTGCTAAATATGCCTATCAGTAGTTAGTACTTTCAGTAGTTAGAATCTTTTATTTAGCTGGCAGTATTGGCGCTCGCTGTATTGCAGTAGTTCGAGTAACGAAGATTTTTGTGAGGTAAGTGTTCATGAAAGGAACAGGTTATTGTTAGTCAGGGGCATTCTTTTGTCGGGATTTTTGAAAGTCAGATTGCGTTGCGCAAAAGAATATTGTGTGTCAGTTTAGTGATGACCAGAATAAGTAAAGAGAGATCTGTCTGTGTACGTTCAGTTTTACTCAGCTGTCTTTGTATCAAATAACGTAAAAGTTTACGAGCACAGTCATTCATAATTTTTCTAAGGGACATTTGAAAGTGATATGTGACGATAAACAGTTCAGACAACAAGAGGAGAAAAGCTTTTGAAATGAGGTACTACCAAAAAAAAAAAAAAAAAGTGCTGAAGATTAGAAGCGTAGATCGCTTAAAAAATTATATGGTACTAAACAGAATTGGGGAGAAAAATTTACAGCGCAACTTGACCAAATGAGGGATCGGTTGATAGGATACATTCTGAGACGTCAAGGAACCATCAATTTAGTATCGGAGGGGAGTGCGGGATTGAAAAGTTGTAAGAAAGAGCAAGAAATGTATGCAATAATCAGGTTCCAATGAATGTACGCTGCAGTAGTTATTCGGAGAGGATGAGACCTGCACAGGACAGAGTAGCATGGAGAGATGCATGAAAGCTGTTTTCGGACTGTAGACTAGAACAACAACAATGACTGATTAAGTTTTCTCATTAACTCTTGGCTGTAACTGTTTTCCTACTTGATTCCACGGGGCCTCCTATTTTACGCCCGGCATGACCATCCCTCGAGGGTGTAACGTCAAGTATACTGTGGCAGGTCCGTGGTGGGTCTGTGGGAGACGGGAGCATTGTGCCGGCATTACAATACGGCTGCCTGCCGGCACGGAGAGCTCATTTCCCAACACAGCCGGGCATTCCCGTGAGACGCAATCCGCCTCGTGGCACGGGAAGAGAAGCGAAGAGGCGGCCACAGGACGTGTCGCAAGCAGGCGGCGAATATGCTCCCCGTCGTATCGGCAGCTGTGGGCCAACTCCAGCTTCCGGGACACGTCCGGCCATTCTCCTAGTTGCGGCCGCAAGCCCCCGTCCTCAGGAGGCGATCTTGTGAACGAACGACCACCTCGTAGCGGTAGTGTCAGTATGGCTACCACATTCACGAACCAACCACTGTTTCCATGTTACAAAAAGAAGATACTAACGTCGGCGACTGTGCACGTTAACAGTGGTCAAGGGGCGGAGACGGAGTTTCGCGAAATTCCATCCAGAGCCTCCGTCCAAATCCGGTTGATCTGAACAGAGCGACAGGGAAGAAATTCCAAGCGGTCGCCCTCGTGGCCTCGGACAGAGCGAAGGACACAGTCAAAATTGTACAGCGTGTTTCACAATTTTTTGTCGATTTCAATTTTGAATATACACAAACCAGTCGTGAAAAAAAGTGGAACATTTTGCACGAGGTACAACGTTTATTCAAGTTAACGTAAATATCTAGTAGAAATCTAGTCTGTAGGAATCAGCATGGGTTTCGAAAAAGACGATTGTGCAAACCCAGCTCGCGCTATTCCTCCACGAGACTCAGAGGGCCATAGACGCCGGCCATAGACGACGTGTTTCTTGACTTCCGCAAGGCGTTTGATACAGTTCCCTACAGTCGTTTTATGAACAATGCAAGAGCATATGGACGATGAGACCAATTGTGTGTTTGGATTGAAGGGTTCCTAGATAACAGAACGCAGCATGTCATTCTCAATGGAGAGAAGGCTTCCAAAGTAAGAGTGATTTTAGATGTGCCGCAGGGAAGTGTCGTAGGACCGTTGCTATTCACAACATACGTAAATGACCGTGTGGATAAAATCGGAAGTTCACTGAGGCTTTTTGCAGATGATGCTCTAGTTTATCGAGACGTTGTAACAGTGGAAAATTGTACTGAAATGCAGGAGGCACTGTAGACAAGTGTAATGTGCTGCGAATACACAGAAAGAAACATCCGTTATTATTTAGCTACAATATAGGAGGTCAGCAGCTGGAAGCAGTTAATTCCATAAATTATCTGGGAGTAGGCATTAGGAGTGATTTAAAATGGAATGATCATATAAAGTTGATCGTTGGTAAAGCAGATACCAGACTGAGATTCATTGGAAGAATCCTAAGGGAAAGCAATCCAAAAACAAAGGAAGTAGGTTACAGTACGCTTGTTCGCCCACTGCTTGAATACTGCTCAGCAGTGTGGGATCCGAACCAGATGGGGCTGATAGAAGAGATAGAGAAGATCCAACGGAGAGCAGCGCGCTTCGTTACAAGATCATTTAGTAATCGCGAAAGCGTTACGGAGATGATAGATAAACTCCAGTGGAAGACCCTGAGGGAGAGACGCTCAGTAGCTCGGTACGGGCTTTTGTTAAAGTTTCTAGACCATACCTTCACCGAGGAGTGGAGCAGTATATTGCTCCCTCCTACGTATATCTCGCGAAGAGACCATGGGGATAAAATCAGAGATTAGAGCCCACACGGAGGCATACCGACAATCTTTCTTACCACAAACAATACGAGACTGGAATAGAAGAGAAAACCGATAGAGATACTCAAGGTACCCTCTGCCACACACCGTCAGGTGGCTTGCGGAGTATGGATGTAGATGTAGATACTACTACATCGGACAAATGAGGACCATTCGTGGCTAACCAGTATTCGAGGCATTTCATCCAGTTTTTGAACACATCTTTCGTAAATGGTGGAAGAATCCTGAAAATTTCATAGTGAATTCGTTCTTTTAACTGTTGAAAGCTTCTCGGGCGGTCGGAATACACTCTCGCCTTCAAACAACTCCAAAGCTAAAAGTCTGGCACGAAGGTCGGATGGTTTTCAAAGGGCCGGTTGAATTTCGATTTGATATACTGACTGTTCATTCAATATTGTTCCACTAGCAGGAATTGGATATCACGGCTTACGAAACGCACGTTTTAGGCGAACGACCGATTCGCCGTGGCGAAAATAGCACTCCATCACGAACGCACTATGTTGCTTCGACTAGTACGACGTGATAACTGACGTGCATACAATACAGGATGAAACCAGACACTCCACGATAGTAATAGATGCTGCGACAGTCACTTCATTTGTTTCTAGCGCACGTTATTCTAATCTGAATGGCCGCGCGGTGTAGCCACGCGGTCTCTGGAGTCTTGCCACGGTTCGCACGGCTACCCCCGTCAGAGGTTCGTATCCTCCCTCGGGCGTGTGTGTGTGTGTGTGTGTGTGTGTGTGTGTGTGTCGATTAAGTAGCGTGTAAGCCTAGGGACGGACGACCTCAGCAGTTTGGTCCCATAGGAACTTACCGCAAATTTCCAAAATTTTCCAATTTGAAATCGTCAAAACATTGAAAAATACTCATTGTATAATCAACAGAGAGAGACTGTCACCGGCCGCGGTGGCCGAGCGGTTCTAGGCGCTTCAGTCCGGAACCGCGCGACTGCCACCGTCGCAGGTTCTAATCTTGCCTCGGGCACGGATGAGTGTGATGTCCTTCGGTTGGCTAGGCTTAAGTAGTTCTAAGTTCTAGGGAACTGATGACCTCAGACGTTAAGTCCCATAGTGCTCAGAGCCATTTGAACCATTCGTAGAGACTGTCAACGCGCTACAGCGCTCTGTGTCGCAGCAGCAAACATTACTGGCCACCATATTTTGTAACGTCAGGCACGCCGAAAAAACAGTGTGTCCCCATGAGGAGCGGTATGCACGGATGTGACAGGGACGCTCATTTGAAGGAAGAAACTGCATGTGAACTTATGCCATATTTCCAGTAGTTCCCGATACTGAACATATTTAATGTACATGTGCTTTGGGCTAGCGGTGCGCACTGTAATGGTACTTGAATTACGTAACCATTACGGCACCTCAACTCAACCTCTCGATACCAGCGATATTCTACTGTGTTTCTGTTAATTACTTAACATATTTCTGAGACAACATTCAGATTTGATTTGATTAATGTAGAGGTGCTTTGATACATTGATATGTTTATATCGCAATGATATTATTCTTATGTGTATTCTTTCTTTTGTCACTGTGATCTTTGACGTACTTGTAACTCTGATTTTTGGGCGCGTAAGCGATTACTAGTGAGTTAGAGTCGGACCTTAAAAAAGTCAAGTCTTGGACGTCATGTTGGAAAGACGCATAACGTAGTCAGCTTGTAAAATGTGAACTTTAACAGTGACTGTGAGGAAGGTGTTTTCAAGTATGTTTGGTATTGTGAAGTGATGTTTTGTGTGTTACGTGAAATTGCAACAAAAGCAATAAAAAGGAATTGTAACTTAAATACGGAGTGTTGATTATTTTTTTTTACATCACTATTGTGCTAACTTTGAAAGGTTTAATTTTCAAGAATGGTTTGTGAAGGGCATCTACAAAACTTTTGAATAAAGCAGAATAAAACCTAGGCCTCTTTGCATCAGAGCTTGGAATCATCACCACCTAGGTTTTCGACGATTGAGCCATGATTTTACAACGAGCCAGCGTTGGAAACACAAAAAGATGAGTGCCTAGTTTATTCATTAGTACATGAAATGACTTTAATAACTGTGCTCTAATGACACCTGCCACATAATAACTTTGTTGTTGCCCGAAAATGCAGTATTTAGCAGCGTGAGCAACATCACAATCTTTATTAAATTTTGACCTTTGTTGTGGTAGGGTAATTAGAGCACGTACTTGTCTTACACAAGTTTTGACGTTTTATTCTAGTCCATCTTACCTCGTTGTTTTGAACCTCTTTGCTTTGGATGTCTTTCTGACATTAAACTAGCCCGTTGGACGCGCAGTTGTTAATGATGTGTTGTGTCTTTGCATGCTCTAATTGCCACACATCTACACC
Organism: Schistocerca gregaria; assembly: GCF_023897955.1. Lineage (NCBI taxonomy): Eukaryota > Metazoa > Arthropoda > Insecta > Orthoptera > Acrididae > Schistocerca > Schistocerca gregaria. Next base: position 565,802,227 of record NC_064923.1, read on the forward strand.
AATGCAGAATGCGCATTCACAGTGTATGTTTACGGCTTATATCATGACAGTGCTCCTGCAGGCGGCGCCATCCTACACCTTACATACTTTATCTTAGAGCGTTTAGCAGAGTTTTCAGCACACTGCGTGAAATCATTATTCCAATGTTTATTCTGAGAGTGTAGTTCAACAGCCTTTGCAGGAACAGCAACACATTGTTGAAATGGTGGAGTGTAGTTCTACTACCAACACAAAAATGGTTCAAAAGGCTCTGAGCACTATGGGACTTAACTTCTGAGCTCATCAGTCCCCTAGAACGTACAACTACTTAAACCTAACTAGCCTAAGGGCATCACACACATCCATGCCCGAGGCAGGATTCGAACCTGCGACCGTAGCTGTCGCGCGGTTCCAGACTGTAGCGCCTAGAACCGCACGTCCACTCCGGCCGACACTAATACCAGCACACGGCGACTTTCTGGTCATAGCTGAATGTGTTAATAGTAATACTTTTTAAAAAGCATGTTGTAATGTTTACTGAATGTTGTACACGTGTGTATGCTAACCTTTACATGTAGTGAATGATGCAGCTACTAAACAACAATAGAAATTAAATTTCATCATGGAAATTGTGGATATCGTACGAACGTCCACATGACACATAAAGCGTTTTGCATCAAAATGTGGTTCCTGTTTTATCCATATATATGACCATTCCTCGATGGACATCCTGCATAAGATAGGCGGATTGAACATAGCTAGGTTTGTCAAATTAAATTGACAAAATTACCGAACACTGCCTAGTGAAAGGATTTGCTGAATTGAGCGCTGAGGGTGACCACAATAAAATACTTAGTAACATCTACATCTACATCCATACTCCGCAAGCCACCTGACGGCGTGTGGCGAAGGGTACCTTGAGTACCTCTACCGGTTCTCGCTTCTATTCCAGTCTGGTATTGTTCGTGGAAAGAAAGATTGTCGGTATGCCTCCGTGTGGGCTCTAATCTCTATAATTTTATTCTCATGGTCTCTTCGCGAGATGTACGTAGGAGGGAGCAATATACTGCTCGGTGAAGGTATGTTCTCAAAACTTCAACAAAAGCCCGTACCGAGCTACTGAGCGTCTCTCTTGCAGAGTCTTCCACTGGAGGTTATCTATCATCACCGTAACGCTTTCGCGATTACTAAATGATCCTGTAACAAAGAGCGCTGCTCTCCGTTGGATCTTTTCTATCTCTTCTATCAACCCTATCTGGTACGGATCCCACACAGGTGAGCAATGTTCAAGCAGTGGACGAACATGTGTACTGTAACCTACTTCCTTTGTTTTCGAATTGCATTTCCTCAGGATTCTTCCAATGAATCTCAGTCTGGCATCTACTTTACCGACGATCAACTTTATATGATCATTCCATTTTAAATCACTCCTAATGCCTACTCCCAGATAATTTATGGAATTAACTGCTTCCAGTTGCTGACCTGGTATGTCGTAGCTACATAATAAGGCCCTTCTCTCTCTATGTATCCGCAGCACATTACACTTGTCTACATTGTGATTAAATTGCCATTCCCTGCACCATGTGTCAATTCGTTACAGATCCTTCTGCATTTCAGTGCAATTTACCATTGTTACAAACTCTCGATACACCACAGCATTATCCACAAAAAGCCTCAGTGAACTTCCGATGTTATCCACCAGGTCATTTATGAATGTTGTGAATAGCAACGGTCCTACGACACTCCCCTGCGGCACACCTGAAATCACTGTCTTAGATATTGTGTTTATTGCTGCTAGTTAAAACATTCAACAAATTCTCCCCCCCCTCCCCCCCCCCCCCCCCCCCGTCTCTCCGGCACTCACGCTTTTAGAGAGAGTGATAAATGATGGTGTTAGTTATCTACCTAGATCTCCCTCAACTCAACTACGCTAATTAAACTGGGCGCAACGGAGTTTATGCACGCTAATTTTGGGCCCAGCCATGGATCAATGTTTGGAGGTAATCATACAGTTTCCTTAATTACACACAGGGCCGACTAGCTATAAATGAAATTCAAAAGTGTTCCGGTGTGTCGACAAGCGCCGGCACGAAAACCAAGCTCCCAGGAGCAAAGAAGGCGGTGAGGCGACGTCAGCCAATAGGCCGCAGAAACGGGAAGTACCAGACTTGGTCTCGCAGACCAGGACAGAATTAGCCCAGTTGTGGACCGACATTACGATAGCACTGACGTGTGATCCATATCAGTTGCTTACATGGACCTAGTATACAGCAAAGGACTTTGATTGTTTGCATGTCGCCCATCGCTTGCGACACCTTAGTAAATACAAAGTTTTGTCAATCTGCTTGTTTGTATTAAAAACTATTAACGTGATTTGCTTGAATTGTTGTATAGCCTTCCGAGGACGGAGCATCCTATAGGCACCCTATGACAGACGAGTGGGCAGGGCCCCACAAGAAGGACATTAAATTCCTGATTTTATTTGCACCAGTTAGTTTAGTTTAAACATTGCCAGGTAATTCAGTAAAAGTCCCTCCAGATGCAACGACAGTAACAATAAACACGAGACAAGAGAAAACTGAGTGACTCACGATTGGCAAGGTTCAGGACGGGAAGCACGCGATAGTAAGTTCAGCTCTGTAACAAATTCAACTTTGACTGACTCAAGTCTGCGCCTTGACAACAGTTATTTGAGTTCATGTTTCGAATATAACTGGCCGGCCAGTGTGGCCGAACGGTTCTAGGCACTTCAGTCTGGAACAGCGTGACCGCTACGCTCGCAGGTTCGAATCCTGCCACGGGCATGGATGTGTGTTATGTCCTTAGGTTAGTTAGGTTTAAGTGGTTCTAAGTTCTAGGGGACTGATGACCATAGATGTTAAGTCCCATAGTGCTAAGACCCATTTGAACCATTTTTTCGAATATAAATGAAGTTGTGCAAATCTGTCAGCCCCAGTGGAACTTAACTGTGAAATTATTTACGGTTAGTCAATCTCACGGCAACGTCTTTGCCGCAGTGGATACACCGGTTCCCGTCAGATCACCGAACTTAAGCGCTGTCCGGGCCGCCATGCGCTATTGCCATTTTTCGGGGTGCACTCAGCCTCGTGATACCAATTGAGGAGCTACTTGACCGAATAATAGCGGCTTCGGTCAAAGAAAACCTTCATAACGAGCGGGAGAGCGGTGTGCTGACCACATACCCTTCTACATCTACATCTACGTCCATACATCTCGAGCAACCTGACGGTGCGTGGCGGAGGGTACATTGAGTACCTCTATCGGTTCTCCCTTCTATTCCAGTCTTGTATTGTTCGTGGAAAGAAGGATTGTCGGTATGCCTCTGTGTGGGCTCTAATCTCTCCGATTTTATCCTAATGGTCTCTTCGCGAGATATACGCAGGAGAGAGCGATATACTGCTTCACTCCTCGGTGAAGGTATGTTCTCGAAACTTTAACAAAAGTCCGTATCGAGCTACTGAGCGTCTCTCCTGCAAAGTCTTCCACTTGAGTTTATCTATCATCTCCGTAGCGCTTTCGCTACGGATCTCCGTTGGATCTTCTCTATCTCTTCTATCAACCCTATCTGGTACGGATCCCACACTGCTGAGCAGTATTCAAGCAGTGGGCGAACAAGCGTACTGTAACCTACTTCCTTTGTTTTCGGATTGCATTTCCTTAGGATTTTTCCAATGAATCTCAGTCTGGTATCTGATTTACGGATGATCAGCTTTATATGATCATTCCATTTTAAATCACTCCTAATGCGTACTCCCAGATAATGTATGGAATTAACTGCTTCCAGTTGCTGACCTGATATCCTGCTATCCGCATTCTCAGCTGAGGATGACACGGAGGTCGGATGGTCCCGATGGGCCACTTGTGGCCTGATGACGGAGTGCTTTAGTAAATCTCACCATCCTTGGAGTGTGAACGTGCTTGCTGCGGGCGGCGTCGATGCCCCGCTGACCGCGGCTATATGTGTGCGCCGCTGCTGCATCGCCCTCGGACGAGGTCGGACCCAGGAGTCTACTGGCGAAGTCTATGCCTGTAGCGTCGTGACCGCAAAGAGTCCCTGCTGTGTGCGGAACCCGAAGTGGCTCTGTTGCAAATTGAGGGCGATTCCCCCCCCCCCCTCCCCCCCCCCCCTCCGCAACCAGAACCTAAATTTGTTCTAAGAGCGAATCCCGAAATGAAGTTAAGAGCGCTTCAAGTAGCATTTGCCAATAAGAAAGTAACATTTTTGTCCCGCCAATGACGAAATTAAGGAGACGCCGCTGTACTCCCACCATCGTAGGAAAAATGCGGCCCTTACAACGAAGTATCCCGAAATGCCTCTTGGTCTAAGAGTTTTGCGTTGGTTTCTGTAGCCAATCGAGATGTCTTACATTTTGTGCTGCGTTTCACCGTAGGAACAAAAAAAGAGAAAAAAAAGCGAAGAATGTTGGGCTAGGTACTGAAGCGCGGCACCGTAATTCCCAGGGATTACCTTTGTCTTTTAAAAAGCTTTCGAGATTGGTATCTCCCCTACAAAGTATATCTTAACAGTGTCTCAAGAAACTGGCCACGTTATTTACCAAATCCTTTTTACACAAGGGATACGTTTCGCAGACGTTCTTAGCAGAAAAGTATTGCAGAGTGCCCGTGGCTGACAAAGTCTCTCCAGGAAGCTTTGAGCACAATGCATGGCTATTTGCTGCATCCGTCCTCACCCTGCCTGAGTCCAGCACCACGGCCGACGCAAACCAGCGGATATTGGAGCGGTTCATCTTCTGGACTGCCCTAGCTTCTCTTCGGCTGGCACAGCCCGCAGAAATCGCCTTAGCCCATACCCAGTACATGGAATGGGATATCACCTAGTGTCTCGGTGGAAGAAATCACCAACCCAATCACTGTTGTATTACAACTGAAAATAAATGTGCGTATCCACAGTCTCCCCGATGTCGATTGCATTTAATTTGAAATTTAGTTGATTTGGATATCAAATTGTTTGTACTTATAAGTTGCATATAAAATGTGGCTAATTTTCATAATAAAGTATCGCTGGAATGAAAAGAGGCAAGGCATTCTGTTTTTACCACATCGACGTTCAATTTGTTCCTAGCGTCGGACCGTGAAGATTTATGTGACTAAAGACTCTTTCCATATAGAAATAGCTGCATGGATCAGACAATATCCTTTTGATAATTTGTTGTACGTGAGGCATGTCTTAGTTTAAGAACGTTTTCCGCAAAAACAAATACTTGAGCGAAATGCGTCACGTGCTGGCTCGCAACAGCGCACCAAATGCTACTTGACTTGATTTTGTAAATCAATAAATAAATCAATGTCATGAATGGAATTCTAAAATTACCAACCCACTCTCAGTTCAGTACCGAACACCGAACACTAGGCTGACTTGCCGAAAATTCGGTAAAAAACAGAACACCTGGCAACCCAGAACAACACCTGGAAATATAAATTAAATGTATTTTTGTTTATCGAAAATCATGCCTGATGTATTTTAAGCGAACAAATGTATTAACAAATTGTAAAATGTTAATAGGTGCAGCATTTTCAGCAGTTGCAAGAACAAGAGTCTGGATGATTGATGATCTGGTCTTGTAACATTAACCAACATGCCCTTCCCATCTTGCTACTGCGAATGTCTGAAAGCAAAGAAGCAATACTACCGCTACTGTTTCGGATGACATGCAGCTCTACTACATGGCATACTCGTGGTCGTGCGGTAGCGTTCTCGCTTCCCACGCCCTGGTTCCCGGGTTCGATTCCCGGCGGGGTTATGGATTTTCTCTGCCTCGTGATGGCTGGGTGTTGTCTGATGTCCTTAGGTTGGTTACGTTTAAGTAGTGCTAAGTTCTAGGGGACTGATGACCATAGATGTTAAGTCCCATAGTGCTCAGAGCCATTTTGTTTATGGCGTTATCTTGGGTTATATATTCCGGAGGTAAAACAGTCCCCCAACGTACGAAGATAATGACTGAATCCATTTCTAAACTTCAAGTATAAACGAATGATTACTTATCTGCAATGTCTTACCTCACTAAAGAAATAAATGACAAATTTTGTGAATTGGAAACTCATGTTCGATCAGGCAAATTTCGTTTGCTGATGATGTACGGGATGGCTATCCCATTTCACTACCTATTAAAAAAGGTTTCAAAACCAGCTGGACAGTTGGAGCTGCCAGCATCTCGTGGTCGTGCGGTAGCGTTCTCGCTTCCCGCTCCCGGGTTCCCGGGTTCGATTCCCGGCGGGGTCAGGGATTTTCTCTGCTTCGTGATGGCTGGGTGTTGTGTGTTGTCCTTAGGTTAGTTAGGTTTAAGTAGTTCTAAGTTCTAGGGGACTGATGACCATAGATGTTAAGTCCCATAGTGCTCAGAGCCATTTGAACCAGTTGGAGCTACTAGAACAAGAAGCTGAAGGGCTGAAAGAACTGAAACGAAGTTGTTGTTCAGTTATTTAATTTTGGAAGATCAATACTCATCTAAGAAACATTACGTCAAGGGCTGGAGTCTACAGAATCCCATCTCTGCGTGGCAAAGCTTATACTGATCAGACCACTTGCACTATGCATGAAAGGCGTGTGCAACTTGACCGCCTCAGTCACCATTCGCAGCCCAGACCTCATTTCTTAGCACCACTACTACGTGTATCACCATACTCACTATTCACGTCCATTACATTTAAATATCAATGCGTAGTAACTAATGAATATTTAAGTGGACTAGTGCGAACTGTGCCCGCCGGTCATCATCCAAATTTCAAAAACTTTGCAGCAATGCCTCAAGTTTTCCCGGAATAATCAGTGTTCTATACGATGGCGCATGTGCTTCGATTACTGCTACGTTACTACCCTTTGTCGAGTCTAGCGTCCTTTGTCGAATTTTGCTCCATCTTGCGTTGACGAGGAGCAGAAGTGACAAGCCACAAATTAAGGAGGATAAGAAACTGTTCAAGTCCAGGGCATTCCTCCCACATGTGGGCAATGTTTCGTCTAAACTTGGCAAATCCTACGGAAACGTAATGCTACAGTAATCATCCAAATACCTTTGCTCTTCTGAGCTCGGCGAAGGATGATCTGGTATGCGAAGGGCTGGAGTCTACAGAATCTCATCTTTGTGTGGCAAAGCTTATAATGGTCATGCCACGTGCACTATGCATGAAAGGCGTCTGGAACATGATCGCCTCAGTCACCATTCGCAGCCCAGTAAATGAATAAACGAGCATCGAGTCCCCACGGGACATTCCACAGGTTATTCTACCACGAAAATCTTGAGGATGACGAGATCTGTCAGGTATTCGATTATAAAGGAACCCGTAGTCCTGGAAGTTCTTATTAGTCGTGACGGCGGCTTTCAACATGATAAGGCGTGTGACAAAATTTTACGCTTGATCCCATTGTTTTTGCCACTAAATTTCAACTTCTCTGCCCCGCAGTTCGACAGAGGTAGTTTATACAATAACAACGTCGCGCATGCACCTTGAGCAATATTCGACAGAGGGCGCAAAACTCGATAGGGGGGCGGTCATGCAACAGCTGTAACAGTCACCTGAAGATGGCTGCCTCTTCATCAGCTGAAAAATCGCGGGATGAATTCGATGTCATCCGCCTGCAATTCCGAAATCTTTTTGAACACCTCGCACCAAAAATGAACGTTCGAAAAAGCACATAATTAAATTAAGTACTATCTCTTATTGTGTTGTTTGATGATTTAAGTCTTAAAATTTTTAAAAAAAGTTCATTAATGTAAACTGTAAGTCTCTCTTTGATTCAGTTTCGTGTCTGCGGCTACCCCGCACGTAAAGTTTGCTATTGTAAAGTGTCAAGTGTACTTTAGCAGGTAAGGGGGGAAAGGTATATGTGGCTGACAGGTTTAATTGGACAGTTAAATTATATCCAGTTGAGCTGTAGCTGTTACGTAATTATGGATAGATGTGTAGCGCTTGCATGCAGCACAGTTAGAATTACTTTCGCGCTTTCGAGTCGTTAACACGAGTGCGCGCCTGTGAACTCGTTAACGCATGTCAGTAACGTTAAATCTGAAATGGTGGAAACTACAGTATTACTAGTTAGAGTTGCTGCGATAGCACATTCGGTATTTTTTAAACATTTGAGTAATATGTGAGAGTTTATTTAATATGCTATGTGGTAATAAATACAGTTATTCATTAACATGTCGATAATTATGAGCGAACTTTCTACCGTATTGTAACTGGTGCTCATCCGCTACACTGACATCATAATGTCTATCAGATCTGGAATGTACAGGGCGTGCTGGAAAACAAAAAAGTGCGCTCGAATTTATTATTCTGTTTTCAATATCGGTAGAGGCCAAAATGTAATACATGTTACTCAGTCGACTTTCCCGCTTCGCTGATACAAGTTGTACTCCTCTGCCGCTAGAGGTCTGGGGACTGCAGCGTGTACCATTGCTGCATGTAACGTAGCTATTTCGTTGGGTGGGAAACTGCGTGCTGCTGCGGAGTTTCTAACAGCAGAAAAAGTGCCTCCCAGTGATGATATTTGGTCATCAGCGCCCGAAATGTGCCCCCAGTTGACATCCATAGGAGAAGGAATGCTGTGTATGGTGATTATTTTATCGACATCAGTAATGTGTGACGTTGAGTTGTTGGTGCTCGTAATGAAGGAAACGTTGGTGCTAACCTCACCGTGTATGGCAGAGCTCGGAGTGGCAACCGACGAGAGCCATCGGAATCGGGTTGATGACCTCATCAGAGAATATCGTCGGGTAACACCGACACCTCTCAGGTAACCGTGGCATACCACGATAGCGTAACAGGCCATCACTGTTAAATTATGTACACAACATTGTGTGCGCAGTGGATGCCTCGAATGTTCATTCCTCGCATGGAACACATGAGATGGGACATCTGTCAATTAATATCTTTTGATTTTTGAGCGGGAGGGTGATGGGTTCCTTAACAACGTTGTGGCAGGTGATTAAAGCTATGTTCGCCATTTTCACCTCGAAAATATGAAAGCATCAATGGAGTTCCGCCACAAAGGATCATCGATGACAGAAAAAGTCATTTACATCTACTTCTACGCACATACTCTGCAAGCCATCGTAGCGTGCATAGTGCCGGCCGCGGTGGCCGTGCGGTTCTAGGCGCTGCAGTCCGGAATCGCAGGACTACTACGGTCGCAGGTTCGAATCCTGCCTCGGGCATCGATGTGTGTGATGTCCTTAGGTTAGTTAGGTTTAAGTAGATCTAAGTTCTAGGCGACTGATGACCTAAGATGTTAGGTCCCATAGTGCTCAGAGCCATTTTTTTTTTTTTTTTTTTAGCGTGCATGGTGGATGGTACCGTGTACCACTACTAGTTATTTCCTTTGTTGTTCCAAGCCAACCGCTATGGCCCAGCGGTTCTTGGCGCTTCCATCCGGAAACGCACTACTGCTACGGTTCCACGTTCGAACCCTGCCGTGGGCGTAGATGTGTGTGATGTCTTTAAGTTAGTTAGGTTTAAGTAGTTCTAAGTCTAGAGGACTGATGACCTCAGATGTTAAGTCCCATAGTGCTCAGACCCATTTGAACCATTTGAACCTGTTTCACTTTCCTCTGGCAAGCAGAGTGAAGGAAAAATGACTGTCTGTATGCCTCTGTACGAGCTCTAATCTCTAATCTAATCTACACGATGCTTACGCGAAATGTACGTTGGCGGCAGAAGAATCGTTCTGCAATCAGCCTCAAATGCCTATTCTCTAAAGTCTCCTTCCCGTTTGAGTTCTCGAAGTGTCTCCATAATACCTGCGGGTTGTTCATATCTACCTGTAACAAATATAGCAGCCCACCTTTGGATTGCTTCCGTGTATTCCTTTAATCCGACCTGGTGCGGCTCACAAACACTCCAACAGTACTCAAGAATGGTTCGCGCCAGTGTCCTGTATGCGGTCTCCTTTACAGTTGAACCACACTTTCCTAAAATTGTTCCAATAAACCGATGTCGAACCCACCTTTCCCACTATAATCCTTACATGCTCATTCCATTTCATTATGCAACTTTACGGCTAGATATTTAATCACTGTGACTGAGCAACGCAGTACATTACTAATGTTGCATTCGAACATTATGGGTTTCTTTTCCTTATAATTTGCGTTAATTTACATTTTTCCACATTTAGAGCTAGCTTCTATTCATCATACATACCAACTACAAATTTTATCTAAGTCATCCTGCATCCTCTTTCAGTCACTCAGCGACGACACAGTAGGCAAAGTCGTGCTTAGAATGTTGTGTTTTGGGGTGTTCAAGGTGCGGTGCATTTGGAATTCGTGCCTAAAGGTACCACTACAGATTCTGCAAGGTACTGTGAGACGTTCGGGAAACGGAACGCACGAATTCGAAGAGTTCGCCCGCACACGGAGCACCCTCTCCTTCAGTATGACAACGCCAGACCACAAACGAGCACTGCAACACCTGTAACAATCCGAAGCCAGTCATCAATCATCCCCCATACAGCCCCGTCTTGGCCTCATCCGCTGTTCATCTGTTTCCAAGACTTAATGGGGGACGTTGATGAAATTTACCAAAAATGTCAATTCTCGATTTACTTTTTATTTGTCAGTACAACTCATGGACAAGAAGTTCCCAAAGTTTCAATGTTGCAATCGCATCCGAAGTGCCTGAAAACTTGAAGCAGCTCAGTGAACAACGATTCTCTGTATTACTTTCAACAAATCGTGTGCGGGATGCATCTAGAAGGCCGTGATACATACTCTTGGCCGATCCTGCACTTCTCAAAAAGTGTGTTCATGGCAAAGCCCAAAATCCAAATGAGTCTTTAAATTCACTCATATGGCAACGAGGCCCTAAAAACACATTTGCATCTGCTACAGTTGCGAGAATTGCAACTTATGATGCAGTTATTGTGTTTAATGATGGGAACGTCGGGATAATGAAGGTATTAGAAAGAATGGGCTTCGAGATAGGAAATTTTACTCAAGACATCCTGAGAAAAATAGATTTAGAGAGCGTCTCTGCAGCTGAAAAGTGAGTTGAAGATCTGAAAAAGGAAAGAAGGCAGGCAACAAGAAACGAGAAGAGAAACCTTTAAGAGAAAGACGAAGCAGAGTAAAAATGTGGTGCCTTCTGAAGAAGTGACACAAGGAAAAAAGTTAAGTTGAACTTTAAATTGCGTTTTCTGGGGAAAAAAAATGTTCAGATGGCTCTCAGCACTATGGGGCTTAACTTCTGAGGTCATCAGTCCCCTAGAACTTAGGGCTACTTAAACCTAACTAACCTATGGACATGACACACATCCATGCGCGAGGCAGAATTCGAATCTGCGACCGTGGCGGAAGCGCGGTTCCAGACTGTAGCGCCTATAACCGCTCGGCCACTCCGACCGGCGTTTCCTGAAACGTTTATTTTTAAAGTTTATGCACCTATTTCTCAGATTCTATGAATGCTAGAATTATGAGATTATATACGCATTTTTCTGTAATCCTAATAAACGTTTTCTCAAGAGAAAATTTTGAAATTTTGATTGCAAGCTGAGATATGGGACAAAGTGCTTGGAATTTTGCATAAATTTAAAAATATACTTGTGGAATTATAATCAAAAAATTATGAATCTTGTCCTATTTGACCTATTCCAAAAACCTCACGAGAGAACAGAGAACCTTACAACATATAAAGAGATGAAACACTGAAAGTTTTGTAGAAATCGCTTGAATAATTTCTGAGAGAAAGGAACATACATTATTTTTTGAAAATAAAACTTAAAATTTCATTAAAAACAGTTGGATATATATAATCCATGGATTTTATATATCAATGTGTTACTTTCATGTAAAGCGTGGTACAAAATTTCATTGCCATATCTCCAAAACTGTGGATTTTGTGCATTTTTTAAATAGTATGTGTTTTTTTTACCAAAGGCCCCCCATCAGAACACCTTCGAGGACTTCACTCTACTAGTGATGAAGCGGTGCAAGCAGAGATGGGGTTGTGGTTCCGTCTATAAAGTCGAACATTCTACGGTGACCGGACACTGGTTGCTCGATGGGAGAAATGTGTTCGTAGCCATGGCCTATGCTGAGGAATAAGTATGTAGACATAAAGGATAACCCTCGAAGTAACCTGTATTAAATTTGTTTGGATTCTGAGATCTTGTGGACCGGACGACGAGAAAGCGGGACTTGAGGAGGGCAAGTTCTGTTTGAGTAATTAGCTAGCAGGAGAGGAGGAGGCGCCTTTTACGGGTACGACTGAGGTGAGGCAGAGCGCACTTTGCATGGCGAGGCTGGCCCGTGAGGCGGCGGCGGGCAGGGAGCAACGGCCCCTCGTACGAGACTCGCCGCCCACGCCGGCCTCTTTGCCTCAGGGTCAGCAGCTGGGCAGGGCCGGGCCGGCCTGGGCTCTGCCCCTCTGTCCACACTACGTGGCCTCTCCTCGCTCAGCGCCAGCTACGTGGCGTCGCCTCGCTTCGCTGCCGCCGTGCCCTGACCAGCGTGCCAACCAGGTGGCAGGGAGGAATTGTGTCTAGAGTTCGAACGTCTTTATGCCGATCGCGTGGGCCGATCGGCTGCGCTCGGCTGGTCTCGCGTTTGCAGATCGTAACTCTTGTGGCAGACAGAAAGCTTACAGTAGTCTATTTCCGTATATTGGCTATTGTGCGTTTGTTTATATTAATACAACTGGGCAATAATAAATCCTTATATCGCCAAGTTGTCAAAGATACAAGCACGATAAAATTTTCTTAAAAATTAACAATACTTCCAAAATTATTCTTTACTGTAGGAGAGCGAAAATCATTTGACAAGCTGAGAAATACATGTTTCTCCTTAACCTTGTGAGGTAACGGGCGAGTTGTGGCGCCCTGGAAATATTATACAGGGTGAAAAGTGCTTAAACCGACAAACTCTGGGAGGTTGTAGGGGACATCAAAACAAATATTTTTCCCTAATGCCAGTTTTTCCTATGAGGAGTATTTAAAGCGGTAGAGGAAGATTTCTCTGGCGGCAAGTTAATTAAACCAACAAACACTTTTCCATTTTTTTTATGACCAAGAGACAACACATTAACACAACCCAATTTCAATTACAGTAGATTTTCAAAAATGCCTCCATTGACACGTAAGCAAAGATTACATGCTCGGATCATGTTCTGTCTGACACGGGCAAAAAGCCCAGGAGTATCCTGAATTGTTTCTGCTGCTGCTACTATCCGGGCAACCAGATCCTCCACTGATGCTACAGGAGTTGCGTAAACAAGGTTGCGCATCTCTCCCACACAAAAAAAGTCCAGAGGGGACATATCTGGGTATCGAGCAGTCCGTAGTACAGGACCACCTCTGCCAATCCACGTTTCTGGGAACCGTCGGTCCAGAAATCGACGCACACGATGACCGAAATGTGCCGGCGCCCCGTCATGTTGGAATCACATACGTTGTCTTGTTGGGAGCGGAACTTCTTACAGCAATTCTGGCAATGCTCTGGAGAAAAAATTGCAATAGCGCCTGCCATTTAATGGCCTAGGTAGCAAATACGGCTCAATTAAACAGTCCCAACAACATTAACCCACACATTAACGAAGAACCGCACTTGATGAGTGTTAGTAACTGCGGCATGTGGCTTATCCTCACTCCAAACATGCGAATTGTGCGTGTTGAAGACTCCATCACGCCAGAACGTTTTTTCATCGGTAAACAACACAGAAGATGGAAATGCAGGATGCATTTCACATTGTTCCAGGTACCACTGCGAAAATTCTGCTCTGGGTGGATAATCAACTGGTTCCAGGTTGTGGACACGCTGTAAGTGAAATTGACGTAACAATTGCTCTCGAAGGACTGTTCTTACATTCGTCTGATTAGTTCCCATATTACGTGGAATTGCACGAGTGCTGATTGAAGGATCCCGATCCACATGCTGCAAGACAGTTTTCTCAGAGTGCAGCGTTCTTACCGTGCGACGGTGTCCCTGTCCAAGTAATCTGCTAAATGACCCGGTTTCAAGCAGACGTTGCTACACAGGAGCAAAGGTCGTATGATGCGGAATACGGTGATTAGGATATTGTTGATAAACCCGCTGTGCAGCTCGTCTGTTGTACGCACCAACCATATCAGTGTACTCACTCCAGGTGAATCGCTCTTTTAGTAAACAGAGACAATCCACTACTACACTGGTGGACAGCAGTTGCCTACAACTTAAGAGCGTAATGCGCCCTCTAACAACTGAAGATCGTAATACGGCCTCTAACAACTGAAGAGCGTAATACGGCCGCCACCGGTTTAAATAATCCTCCTAGTAAAAAATGACATTAGGGAAAAATATTTGTTTTGATGTCCCCTACAACCTCCCAGAGTTTGTCGGTTTAAATGCTTTTCACCTTCTATGTTCGAAAATGGGGCGGCGGCACAGGACGCTCGTCAAACCGTGGCTGGGACTTCCGCTATGACGAGGACGGTACTTTGTATCGATGAAGGAGATGTCTGTGCCGGGGGTTCCAAAGATGGCGGACTTAGTGAAACTTTAATGGCAGACACTTCACAGTTCGTACAGAAGTTAATAGTAGCCATATGAATCATGATACCTCAACAAGAAACATTACTATTATTTGCACGACGATTCTGATGGTGTAATCAGATTTTCAATATCTTTATTAGTTTAAAGTTTAGTATCTGACGGTAAATTATACAAGTAACACCCAGCAACGAATTTGCAAAATATAAACGTTTCATCCGATTTTGTCAGTCGCCGTATCTTTAGAAAGCTATCAGTGTAAACCCAAATTGGTATGAATTACAGGTATGTAACTTGAACAGTACATGAGCTATTGGAGGTCAAAGTGGCCGATTACTATCGATCGCGTCAGGCCACAAGTACTCCACAGTTACACGAAAAAACGGTAGCAGCATGCTTATAAATATATTTATTCATCTATGTCTTTGTTTATATCCGATGTAAATGAAGAAATTGGTTAAATATTAACTGTGTTTTAGAAAGCACAGAGACATTTGGCTTCTTTTCTTTTGATATATGTTTATTGAATTGTTTATGTATTTAATAATGTGTGCTAGAGCGCGTTTATGGCCCAGCCGTAGGAATATTTATTTAATTCCAAGTATTTAAATGTAAATCCAGTATTTCGGATATGTTTCACTACGTTTGTGTGACCGTGCGTTGGCATGAAGACATGGCGCGAGCGCTCTAGCCTATCACAGCGCTCGCGAATGGGGAGACTGGATGGAAGCGAGTTTCCGGACTGCACGCGGGGGGCGCTGGTCCCTCAGCACTACAGGCCGATTAGCCTCTTACCAACACTCAGCAAGATCTACGAGCCCCTCCTGCTAAAACCCATACAGGAACGTATTACCAGAGAGCGGCTCCTACCGGATTTCCAATTTGGGTTTCGGCAGAACCACTCTGCCCCACAACAGGTCATGAGAATGGTTGAAGCAGCCACAGAAGGATTCAACCACAGAGGCTACTGCGGGATAGTGCTACTAGATGTAGCCAAAGCCTTTGATTCAGTATGGCATAGAGGGCTACTCTACAAGTTGTACACGCAAGGGTCCCCCGGAAGCATAGTTAAGCTGATCAAAAGCTATCTCACGAATAGGACTTTCTCTGTCAAAGTCGAAACTGCCACCTCCACCAAAAGGCGTATTCGTGCGGGAGTGCCGCAGGGATCGGTCCTGCGGCCCGTTTTGTACAGTTTGTACACCGCGGACACTCCAACAGCCCCCCTGGTGCACACTGCGCAGTACGCTGACGACACAGCCTTCTACACGAGAAATGCGAACAAGGACCTGGTCATCCGTAGGCTACAAAAGGTTTTAGACGACACAGAAACTTGGGCCCGTCGCTGGCGCATCACCATCAATTCTGAGAAGACGCAGACAATGCTGATTACCCGTAGGCTCGGAAGGCGCGAACCTCCTCATCGTCCTCCCCTCCATCTTCAACTAAATGGAACCATACTCCCCTGGCGCAGAACCGCCAAGTACCTTGGCGTAACCTTGGACTCTCGTCTCACGTGGAAACCCCACGTAGACGAGGTCCACAGGAAGGTCTGCGCCAGAATGTCCATCCTATACCCCATCCTGAACTCAACCAGCTCCCTTCCATGCCCAGTAGCAGTAAACGTGTACCTGGCCCTGATCCGGCCAGTCATGGAATATGCGTGCCCTGTCTGGGGATACGCAGAAAAGCAGCACCTGGACAAACTTCAGAGGCTGCAGAACCGCGCCCTCAGGAGGGCATTGCACTTACCCCTTGGGTTCCCCATAGATGACCTGCACGCCGCAGCTGATATCCCACTATTGAGAGGGCGCTTCCAAGATCTGGCAAGGGCTTTCTGTGAAGGCTCTTCCAGATCAGGAAATGCCCTCATCCACTCCCTAGGTCGGTCACGCGACAAACATAAGCGCCCTATGACGATCTTCGACGATTAGGTCGAAGAGGAAATCCCAACACCCAATCCCTAATCCTGTTCCTTCCCACAAAACACCAATCATCTCGCCTACCTAAGGCAAGTACCAGACACAAACAGAACAATCATCACAATATCACAGACACCAGAAAAATCATAGAAAAATCACACACACACATTCACAGGGGAGTAAAAGCCGAAAGGCTACAGACTCCCACCTCACACTTCCCCAAAGAGGGAAAGTACAGGGGGCGCTGGACAGTACGGGACAGGACACGGAAAGTGCTGGACGGCGCGGCGGACGTACAGTCGCGGGAAAGACTTGGAGTGGATCAGTTTGCGCGGGATCGCGAGAGATAGAGATACTTCGGAGTGCCGACTTGTACTCTTGTGTGATTTCCGTGGCTTCTGCAGTGAAGACGTTGTCTGCGTTTAGAGGTGAATGTCTCGCCAGCTACGTTGTTGTTCATAACTAATTACGTGCTGTAGAAATCCATTGTTTCCCTGTTATTCAACGTATACTTTATTTAATTACTGGGCCATTGACACCAATAAGTCTTTTGCAGAAATATACTACATTCTCAAAAATACTTCTACTATCGTACTCATAATTTAAAGTCGTTATGATAGTACCTCCAGATTTTATTTAACTGCAAACTTTCATTTATAAATTTGTACACTCCTGGAAATGGAAAAAAGAACACATTGACACCGGTGTGTCAGACCCACCATACTTGCTCCGGACACTGCGAGAGGGCTGTACAAGCAATGATCACACGCACCGCACAGCGGACACACCAGGAACCCCGGTGTTGGCCGTCGAATGGCGCTAGCTGCGCAGCATTTGTGCACCGCCGCCGTCAGTGTCAGCCAGTTTGCCGTGGCATACGGAGCTCCATCGCAGTCTTTAACACTGGTAGCATGCCGCGACAGCGTGGACGTGAACCGTATGTGCAGTTGACGGACTTTGAGCGAGGGCGTATAGTGGGCACGCGGGAGGCCGGGTGGACGTACCGCCGAATTGCTCAACACGTGGGGCGTGAGGTCTCCACAGTACATCGATGTTGTCGCCAGTGGTCGGCGGAAGGTGCACGTGCCCGTCTACCTGGGACCGGACCGCAGCGACTCACGGATGCACGCCAAGACCGTAGGATCCTACACAGTGCCGTAGGGGACCGCACCGCCACTTCCCAGCAAATGAGGGACACTGTTGCTCCTGGGGTATCGGCGAGGACCATTCGCAACCGTCTCCATGAAGCTGGGCTACGGTCCCGCACACCGTTAGGCCGTCTTCGGCTCACGCCCCAACATCGTGCAGCCCGCCTCCAGTGGTGTCGCGACAGGCGTGAATGGAGGGACGAATGGAGACGTGCCGTCTTCAGCGATGAGAGTCGCTTCTGCCTTAGTGCCAATGATGGTCGTATGGGTGTTTGGCGCCGTGCAGGTGAGCGCCACAATCAGGACTGCATACGACCGAGGCACACAGGGCCAACGCCCGGCATCATGGTGTGGGGAGCGATCTCGTACACTGGCCGTACACCTCTGGTGATCGTCGAGGGGACACTTAATAGTGCACGGTACATCCAAACCGTCATCGAACCCATCGTTCTACCATTCCTAGACCGGCAAGGGAACTTGCTGTTCCAACAGGACAATGCACGTCCGCATGTATCCCGTGCCACCCAACGTGCTCTAGAAGGTGTAAGTCAACTACCCTGGCCAGCGAGATCTCCGGATCTGTCCCCCATTGAGCATGTTTGGGACTGGATGAAGCGTCGTCTCACGCGGTCTGCATGTCCAGCACGAACGCTGGTCCAACTGAGGCGCCAGGTGGAAATATCTTGGCAAGCCGTTCCACAGGACTACATCCAGCATCTCTACGATCGTCTCCATGGGAGAATAGCAGCCTGCATTGCTGCGAAAGGTGGATATACACTGTACTAGTGCCGACATTGTGCATGCTCTGTTGCCTGTGACTATGTGCCTGTGGTTCTGTCAGTGTGATCATGTGATGTATGTGACCCCAGGAATGTGTCAATAAAGTTTCTCCTTCCTGGGACAATGAATTCACGATGTTCTTATTTCAATTTCCAGGAGTGTATATCGAACACAGGCGTTCATAACCAGTTCCAGGCGCCGTGGGCTTTCTGAGATAGACCTTGTAGGATGATATAGCTGTAATCAGTAACTGGAAGTACAGGTGTTCGTACAAGTTTCTTTTTCAGGTCAAAAGGGAAGTACTTTTCATACTTAATGTGGAGCACAGAGAGATACTGATGCCTTCTTGAAGTTGCAGATTACGTGCTCAGTCCTATTTAGTTTTTCATATACATATTTTTACTCCTGCTGAGGAAGAGAAGTTGGTATTTCTCCATTTTGAATTAAAGATAGTAGAGATTCCCAGTATTTCGGGATAATGAGCTTAGAATGGCCAAAACTTACGGCTTGGGTTTTGGACGGTTGACCCATAATCTTACATTCTGCGCCCATTTTGATATAACACACAGGTCGCTATTCAGATAATCGATAGCTGTCTTCAGGTTTATTTCTTTTACACTAGGATATAACCGGACGTCATCACCGTACATGTGGTATTTGAAGTGGGACGAAACTGATGACACACCACCGACAAGAACGAAAAGAGTATAGGACCTAATAGCGAACCCTGGGGACGCCTGCCTCCGCTGTGATTTTATTGTGCCGGATTTAATGCACCGTTAGTGACACGTCAGGAATGAGTGAAACAATTGCACTGCCACTTTACACGAAATTTAGACTGCTACGTATGGCAAGCAAAATGTTGAAGTCGACAGTGCCAAAGGCTTTACTGAAGTCTAAGATGCACATTATAGCAGCCTCTTGTAAGTCCATGACAAGCTTCGGGTAATCTGTTATCTTTATTAAGGCAGATGTTGTGCTGCAATGTTTACCGGAACCTGACTGGCATGCGCTTAGTAGGTTATTTTTAGTTATTTATTTTTAGTTACGAAGTTCCTTAGCTGGCCGTGGACCATACAGGCGTTACCTAAGGCCTCGAACAGTGCAGGAACAATGCAGTTAGGTAGGTAATCAGACTGTGCCGTGACAACTCCTTTTAGGTCGTGACTTCACTAGCAACCTGTCTTCACACTCTGGAAAAACGTCTGTTGTTGAGGAATGTTTGAAGATATTTGCTATTGTGGACAGTAGTGGGTCAATAATAATCATTTGAACTGTAATGCCATGGCGTCCAGAACATGCTGACCTGATACGCATGGTGACTTTTTGACGGTATTGTATTTATTTTAGATGTTTTTCGTGGTTATAGCAGTTTACTCCGTGAAGTAATCAATGTTTCTTTGTTTCTTTTGCAGCTGGGCTGTAGTTGTAGGTAATGTGAAGTACAGCGTCAGTTCTTTGTCTGGAACAATGTGACCAGTTGCAGCTTTTACTTTGCCTGTACCATGATCGTGCACTATTTTCCATAGGACAATTGGTATACTTCTGTTGTCGGTTTGTGTATGGACATGCATGCATTCCTCATAGCTTGACTGACTCTGTTCTGCTTGCAAGCAATGTAATTTTCAGGCGTAGCGCGTATGTTCTGTACTCGATGTCCAGCGTCTCTGAGATTCATGAGCAAAGGTGGAGGTTTCCTACTTACTTAGACTTTCCGTCTTTAGGGGAGCGTATTTGCCATACAGTTGAGTAAGTTTGTTAGTAAATCCATGAAGCTTTCCGTTTATGTCGGAGAAGAGGACAGAAATCGACCGCAAACTATTTCTTGCGCCTGAGTTGTAGGTACAGATAAATTAGTACGTTTGAAATCGCGGTATGTGATCAGATGTGCCTTCTTTCTTGGACATTCTAGTATATACGTCACAAAAAATTATGTCATGGGAAGACATACAAGCTGCAGATATTTGAGGTACGAATTAATCTTTCTTGGAATTTCATTGCAAAAATATATCTATGAGAATGTGACTAAAGGTCGTGTGATGGGTAGGCGCAAATTGAAGCACATTTGAAGAAGAAACATTTGGAGAGGAAAGTACTAGCTTACATTTCACACTACAAGAACTACTGAACAGAAAATTTATGTTAGTGTCATCAACTGTGATAAAATGCTCGTATGTCGAGTCGAGACTTGGAAGAGCATTTTCGAAGCAAGCAAACCTCCCCTACTTTAAAAGATTTGTAGAGGACATATACAAGGCATTTGCTGTTATGTGATTTGATCTCTGTTGTTGTTGTTGTTGTTGTTGTTGTTGTGGTCTTCAGTCCTGAGACTGGTTTGATGCAGCTAACCATGCTATTCTATCCTGTGCAAGCTGCTTCATCTCCCAGTACCTACTGGCGAGGTGTGTCACAGTTACGTCACATAACACGCACTTTGCCTTTGGCAATGCGTATAAGAATTGGTTAATGCGTGTCAAGGAAGGAATGGACGTTGTAAGCTTCCACAATGGCATGCTGCGGAGCAGTGTAGCACGTAACAATCATGCACCATGAGTTGATGTACAGTTAACGCTTGGAAGCAAGAAACCATAAACCATGGTTAAATGCTACGAAGTCAGAAAAGAAATATTGTAAAAGAAAGCTACAGGACACTGCACATGTCAAAATCTGTGGAGCTGCATTGGAATACCACCGTCAGCCCGACTGTAGCTTCGCTTTGAACGTGCATCCACTACTCCCCCAAAAAAGAACATTCTCTCCAGAGAGGAGAGATATGGCTTAAACGCCGAACAATTATACGAGCGCTCTGGGAGTACATGCAGAACGGCGTCCATATGTATGCAAGAGATTTCCCGTTACACAGTAGTTTGCAATTTAAATCCAGCTTTCCGCCCAAATAATCTGCAGTCTAATTTATGGGGCCTACGTTTAGGACATTTATACGAATAGACTAAGGTAAACACTGGAGATTGAAATCGATGCTGCTGCTAAATTCCACATTGCACGCAGCAGAACAACAGATCTGCATACCAAGAGAGTATTTGTTTCAGCTGAAGCACTGGCTTTATAGCCTGCACTAGGCAAATATCTAATCCATTAAATCGCGATTTAACCTTCTAAGTGTTATATTTACTTTTCATCTAGACGCTTGCCGGATAAAACAGTATTTAACGAGCCTGTCAGTTAAGGCAGCTATATCAGACACCGTAAATGCGAACCTGAAAACTACGGTGCCTACTAAGTTATTTTACACTTGCATCTGGCACAAATGACATTGCTGAAAATTGAGTGGACTGTTATCTGCTACGGGCGTCGTACGATCAGCTGTTTCGCTAAGCGAAAGACCTCGAGGAGGTCCCGTTTTTATTGGAATACGTTCTAAAAATAATCCATTTTGCTGAAATCTGAAGTAAATTTGGTTCAGTACTATCGGTCTTTGCTTGCACATATCCATGATTCATTTCAGTAATAACCAGTTAATAAATGGATAAAATCTCTGGTAATACATTACTTTCTTACTTTGTTTGTTTCTCATTGCGCTAAGTTTCATAACTTTGGTAACAGGTGCAACATTTTACCCTTTAACAATAACTTACAGCAATACTATTAATTATAAATAAGGCAATAAAGGAAGATTTATGCAGTTTCTTGTTATATATTACAATAACCTTGCATGACCATTTACTCGTTAATTGCAGAAAAAGCAACGCTTAAAAATAGTTAACAATTATTAACAACACCTAACATCAATGATATTCATGAAAATGAATTGCAGCCTAAGACTCGATTGCCACAGAGAACTGTCACTAAATCAACACTATGCACCTCCTTTTTCCCTTCGCATTTCTTAAAATAATAAGTTCAGATGGAATTCAACGCAGAAGATGATATTTCGTTGTAATTAGCCAAAAATAGTGCAGGTAGTACTCTGCAGTATCTGGGAACAGAAACTTCTCCCAGTTTAAATATTCTATTCACGTATATAACAATACAGACGTTACACTAAAGGTACACTAATCATGTATGTACTTTATAGAGGTACACGTGCGTATCACGTGCAGCAAGTGAAATGGAGCACGCACAACGACATCCCTTATTAGATGCTGACTAGACTGCACCGTGGAACAGAACATTGTAAATTAGTCGAGTTTGAGCACAAAGTTTATCCTCCCCCAAAAGGAATTCATTTCTATAAGCAACTGAAAAAGATGAATGATTTCCAATAACAGACTATCTCTACTGTGAATGTCCGCCTTGATAGCTGAGTGGTCAGCGCTACGGAATGCCATGCACAGGGGCCGGGTTTCCATCCCCGATTGGGTCGGAGATTTTCTCCCCTCAGGAACTGGGTATTGTATTGTCTTCATCACGGGGTTGCGGATTAGATTCGCGGCTGGGTTGGGGATTTACTCTGTCTGGGGATTAGGCCTTTGTGTTGTCCTCATCTTTCCATCATCATTCATGAAAGTGGACTGTGTACAGACTGGGAATGTGTACTGGCTCTGATGACCGAGCAATTGAGCGCCCCACAAACCAAACATCATCATCATTGTGTTAATAATAATAATCATCATCATCATCGCCGTCGTCGTCATCTCATCCCCATCGATGAGCAAGTCGCCGAAGTGGCGTCAACTCAAAAGACTTGTACCAGGCGACCGGTCTACCCGACGGGAGGCCCTAACCACACGACATTTCATTTCACTGCTGCATTTTATTTTACTAATCGTACCCGATAATCCAGTTATAGCTAGCGGAACAAATAAACAGAAACCACGCCATCAGTCGTTAGTGATATAGAGTTAGAGGGAACTTCTCTGTGTCTTTTCCATTGCTGTGAAAACCTTCGGGCTGACGACGAACTTAAGCAGAATGGTAATTTATCTCACCACTATACGAAATGGAAAAACAGTCATCAATTATTCTTTCTGACAGAGCAACGGGAAACTAGTCTAAGTGACCCGTAATGTTTCCTCGTTTCAGGGCAGGAGCGTGGCAGTTGATCGGTCGTCGCTTCGATATGGTTCAAATGGTTCAAATGGCTCTGAGCACTATGGGACTCAACTGCTGTGGTCATTAGTCCCCTAGAACTTAGAACTACTTAAACCTAACTAACCTAAGGACATCACACACATCCATGCCCGAGGCAGGATTCGAACCTGCGACCGTAGCAGTCGCACGGTTCCGGACTGCGCGCCTAGAACCGCGAGACCACCGCGGCCGGCCGCTTCGATATCCGCTTCACTGAAGACTGGGCACCAGCCTGCTTGAGCAAGGACCGAACGGAAATCGAATCGCGCGCCAGTTCATTGAGTAAGCCATTCTGGATTTGGAATGACGTAAACAGAAACGTGGACCGTAACGCTAGTAATGGCGGCTCCTGAACACAAACCTCACAGTCTTATCACTGTGGCAGTATTTTCTTAAATGCTGTCAGGCTTGTAGAACAGAGGAGAAATATAAAACAGCTGACGTTTGCGATAGACATAGTAAGCGGGTGGCTCTTCAGAGTATAAGGGGATGCTAAGTCTGGGATGTGTAGGAACACTGATATCCAAAAACGTACAGGGGGCACCACATATTTGCGATGGCGGGCGGTAGGCAAGAACAGTGATACACTACCTGATAAGAACAATATGCACGTCCACATATGATGCAGACCTAACCATTAGACGTCGCGAGAGACGGACCCGCCACTATAAAACGAGGCGGAAAGTACTGTGTTGTCAGTAGAGATGCAGTAACAGGAGGATGGGTCAGGGAGAAGAACTCAGTAACTTCGAACGTGGACTAATCATTGGATGTTGCCTGAGTAACAAATCCATATGGGACATTTCAGCCCTTCTAATCGACCGTAGGTAGTGTGATTGTGAAAAGGTAACGAGAAGGAACTAGCAAAGTTAAACAAAGACCGGGCAGACCTTTTGTGCTGACGGACAGGGACTATCGAGCATTGCGGTGGGTGGTTTTAAAAATATCGGAAGGAATCACTTGTGATTTTCAAAGTGCTAGCAGTAGTTCAACAAGTAGAGTGACTGTGCTTAGGTCGAATCCTGCCTCGGGCATGGATGTGTGTGATGTCTTTAGGTTAGTTAGGTTTAAGTAGTTCTAAGTTCTAGGGGACTGATGACCACAGAAGTTAAGTCCCATAGTGCTCAGAGCCATTAGAACCATATTGAACTGTGCTTAGGGAGTTAAAAAGAACGAGGTATACTGGTCGAGCAGCTTCTCATAAGCCACACATTTCTACAGTGAATGACAAGAGACGCCGCTGGATAGCGGATGGCTGGAAAAGAAGAAGGAAGATCAGGGTTTAACCTCCCGTCGACATCTAGATCATTAGAGAGAGTTTATTACTGGAGCCACTGATGTGAGGTGATGAATCACCTGTGGAAATTAGATCGTAGGGTTTGGGCCTGGTAAACGCCTGGGGAACGCTACCTCCCATCAGGCATAGCGCAGGTAGTGCTGTGATATGAAAGTATTTTTCGTAATCTGGGTGAGCAGTTATTGCGCTAAACAAGTCGCTAAACACGTAATACTGCACTGTGTACTGCGTACAACAGAGGAGCAGTTCAGATTCGAGAATTATTTGTATCAGCATGACAATGCCCACTGTCATAAGCCAGCACCTATGAGGAAATGTTTTATGAACAATAACATTCTTGAAATGAACTGCACTCTCCACATCCCAACCTTAACCCAACGGAACACCTTTGGAATGAGTTATAACGTCGACGTTCTTCAGACTCCTGCGTCCCACATCGCTACCTTCTCTAGTTTGTCTCTTGAGGAAGAAAGGGCTGCACTTCCGCCACAGACATTCAGACATCTCATTGACATTGTTCCCACCGGCGTTCAAACCGTCGTAAAAGCGAAGAGTGTCCACGTCGCATATTAATGCCCACTAATAGGTGACCGGATAGTATTGTCAGAGTAGGACAGGGCATGGCTGTGCGAGAGAGTCTTCTTGAAATTGTTGTGTAGTAGTTCACAACCTGACCGTTATGTCTCATTTTTGGCTGTAGCTTTTGGACTTCCCCCTCTACCGAGCGAGGCGGCGGAGTGGTTTGGACACTGGACTCGCACTCCGGAGGACGACGGTTCAAATCCGCGTCCAACCATCCTGATTAGGGTTTTCCGTAATTTCCCTGTACATCTTTAGGAATGCCAGGATGGTTCCTTTGAACGGGCACTGGCGACTTCCTTTCCTATCCTTCCCTAATCCGATGCTTGGTCCCCTCCCCTTCATCAACCAACCAGCCAACTTCCTCCTCTACTTGCTACTCCGCTGCCAAGTCAACTACCCGTGAATGACTTCTTCTGGCAACAGCTCATCGGGAACCTCTCGCCCTCCCATTCTTTTCAGTGTCTCCTCAGTACTAAATCTGCGCACCCAGCTAGGTGACAAGATTGAAAGACACTTGATTTGCATTCGGGAGATCGAAGGTTCACACCCTGTCTGGCCATCGAAATTTAGGTTCTACATCTACATCTACATCTACATCTACATCCGTACTCCGCAAGCCACCTGACGGTGTGTGGCGGTGGGTACCCTGAGTACCTCTATCGGTTCTCCCTTCTATTCCAGTCTTGTATTGTACGTGGAAAGAAGGATTGTCGGTATGCTTCTGTGTGGGCTCTAATCTCTCTGATTTTATCCTCATGGTCTCTTCGCGAGATATACGTAGGAGGGAGCAATATACTGCTTGACTCTTCGGTGAAGGTATGTTCTCGAAACTTTAACAAAAGCCCGTACCGAGCTACTGAGCGTCTCTCCTGCAGAGTCTTCCACTGGAGTTTATCTATCATCTCCGTAACGCTTTCGCAATTACTAAATGATCCTGTAACGAAGCGCGCTGCTCTCCGTTGGATCTTCTCTATCTCTTCTATCAACCCTACCTGGTGCGGATCCCACACTGCTGAGCAGTATTCAAGCATTGGGCGAACAAGCGTACTGTAACCTACGTCCTTTGTTGTCGGATTGCATTTCCTTAGGATTCTTCCAATGAATCTCAGTCTGGCATCTGCTTTACCGACGATCAACTTTATATGATCATTCCATTTTAAATCACTCCTAATGCGTACTCCCAGATAATTTATGGAATTAACTGCTTCCAGTTGCTGACCTGCTATTTTGTAGCTAAATGATAAGGGACCTATCTTTCTACGTATTCGCATCACATTACACTTCGCTACATTGAGATTCAATTGCCATTCTGTGCACCACGCGTCAATTCGCTGCAGAGGTTCAAGCAAATGCCGAGATGTTCCTTTGAAAAATAGCACGGTCAATCTCATTCTTCATCCTTGCCCACTTAGAGTTTGTGCTCCATCTGTGATAACCTTATTCTCGACGGAACATTAAACGCTGATCTTCCTTCCTTCATTCGCTTTCAACGCAGTTCTATACATGTGGGTCCCAGGGCTCGAACTTTCTCTCTTTCTTCTTCTCCAGTGGTCGTCGTATCGCTTCCATACTGTGGCGTACTTGAAACTCGTAATTTAACATCCTTCTTCCTCAGTTCCTTGGTTGTATTTGATACCATTTCACTGTTTTGTTTAAAAACGCTGTCTTTGCTTTTACCAATTTTTAAGTTCATATCTGACATGTCATTGGTACATGGCATCAGTCACCACATTATTTTTAACTATTAAGTATACTTCAGTCAGTGCTCACATAAATGGTGTAATGAATGTACCGGTTTAGTTGTCCTTAAACTAATAATTTAAAAAAGTGACCAGGTACGAGCAGGACTCGCGGATTGAGGGTTTTGTACAAACATAGTTATCTTCACTGAAGAACCAAACAAACTGGTACACCTGCCTAAGTATCGTGTAGGCCCCTCGCGAGCACGCAGAAGTGGCGCAACGCGATGTCTGCGTGGACTCGACAAATGTCTGAATTAGTGCTCTATGGAATTGATACCATACCTGTAGGTCTGTCCATAAATCAGTAAGGGTACCAGAGGAACAACACGTTGCAAGGCGACCCAGATAAACTCAATAATGTTCATGTCTGGGAAGATTGGTGGCCTGCGGAAATGTTTAAACTCGTAAGACTGTTTCTGGAGCCACTCTGAAGCAATTCTGGACGTGAGGAGTGTCGCATTGGACTGCTGGAATTGTCCATTTCCGTAAGAATGCACAATGGACATGAATGGATGCAGGTTATCAGACAGGTTGCTTACGTACGTGTCACATGTCGTCTGTCAGTGTCGTATATCGACGTATCATGGCACTCATATCACTCCAACTGCACACTCCACACACCGTTACAGAATCTCCACCACCTTGTACAGTCCCCTGCTCCCATGCAGTGTCCATGGATGTACACGTACACGTCTATCTGCTCGATACAATTTGAAACGAGACTCGTCCAACATGTTTCCAGTCATCAACAACCCAGTATCTGTGTCGACGGGCCCAGGCGGCGCGCAAAGCTTTGTGTCGAGCAGTCATAAAGGGTACACGAGTGGGTCTTTGGCTCCGAAAGCCCATATCGATGATGTTTCATTGATGGTGCACTCGCTGACACTTCTTGATGGCGAATCACTGAAATCTGCAGCAATTTGCAGAAGGGTTGAACTTCTGTTCTGAACGATTCTCTTCGTCGTTGGTTCCGTTCTTGCAGGATCTTTTTCGGCCGCAGCGGTGTCGGAGATTTGATATTTTAGCGGATGCCTGATATTCAAGGTATCCTCGTGAAATGGTCGTACGGATAAATCTCCACTTCAGTGCTACCTCGAAGATGCTGTGTACCATAGCTCGTGCGCCGATTATAACACCACGCTCAAACTCACTTAAATATTGATAACCTGTCATTGCAGCAGCAGTAAACGATCTAAGAACTGCGCGAGATAGGCGTTACGGACCGCAGCGCAATATTCTGTCTGTTTAAATGTCACTGTATTTGAATACACATACCTATACCGGTGTATATACACGAATCATTATTTATATGAAAATATGGCAGAAGGTTTGAGGTTAAAAGGCGTGACCTAAAAGCATAACTCAGTAACGCCAGGTGAAATTTCAGTCATATCTGGTGTACACGTGACTCATTGTCGGTATAAAAATACTGTGGGACTAAGACACACCGCCGGCCGGAGTGGCCGAGCGGTTATAGGCGCTTCAGTCTGGAGCTGCGCTGCCGCTGCGATCGCAGGTTCGAATCCTGCCTCGGGCATGGATGTGTGTGATGTCCTTAGGTTAGTTAGGTTTAAGTAGTTCTAAGTTCTAGGGGACTGATGAGCTCAGCAGTTAAGTCCCATAGTGCTGAGAGCCATTTGAACTAAGACACACCTGCTATCACAATGGAGCCGGGGTGACGAAAAAAGGGGGCGATGTAAAAACTCCCGAAAACGACCTGTTGGTATTTCTTTCCTGTGTTTAGTTGACCTGAAATGGTTTAAAAGTATGTAAAGCAATGCGTTTCTTATTAGCATTGTTCAGTGTCTCAACAGTCATCGGTCTTGCCGTAAGTGGGAATACCGGTTCGCGTCAGATTACCACCTGTGAAGCGCTGTCGGGCTTGGCTAGAACTTAAGACGGGTGACCATCTGGGAGGCATACGGGGTGCTCCCACCTCTTGTGAGACCAATTAAGTGGCTACTTGACTGAGAAGTACAGGTTCCGGTCACGAACCACACGCTCCCCCCCCCCCCCCCCCCCCCCAGTATCCTCCGCATCCAGTGGCGCCTATGGCTGAGGGTGTCAAGTGTCTTCCGAAGCTTGTTCGGACGGAGTCTGATTTGGATGACTCAACCACTTCAAAGAACGAGCACTGCAGCGAGGCAATAATTTTGCCACAACGTTACTGCGGCAAAGTTCATGGCACACGGCCCAGTGTCACAGGTACATTTAACAACCTCGTGGAGTCTCTAGCTGTATAATCGGAGGATCAGACGGTTGATAACGATAGTCACCTTTTCAAAACGAGAATCAATTACTGGGGAAATTACGAGTTTCGCCAAAATCCAGATCAAACTGCAGGGTGAAATTCGCTAGACATTCGGATAAAGTATATGTACTAAAGGAAAATATGTTAAACGTATGTACATCAGAAAAATTTATTTGATTTTGCAGAGCACCGTTAGACCAAAAGCGTTGCATACCTTAAAGCACTTGAATAATTTTTTTCAAGTTTAATTTAATGCACAAAAATCATTACCTTTCATCTGCATTGTTCATGCATATGTGTCTGTTTCACATATGTGTACCTCAGCTAGTAGCAAAAAAAATGGTTCTTAGTCCTCTAGCAGGAGCCCATTGGAAACGTAGACCTATCACGCGCTAACTCACCCATCGGCCAAGTATTTATGAGCCATTTATGATGCCTAGTCAGTTGAAACTGTTACAGCCATTAAACTATTTGTACGAGTGTCGGTTGAAATAATTTTTACAGGTTCTTATTAGATTGTGATATCCTCCTTGTTCGCCAGTCTTATACAGTCGTGCTTACACATTTCTCCGATTGCATCTGCCACTGTTTTGACATCTAGGAAGTTCAAAAATGGTTCAAATGGCTCTGAGCACTATGGGACTTCACTGCTGAGGTCATCAGTCCCCTAGAACTTAGAACTACTTAAACCTCACTGACCTAAGGATATCACATACATCCATGCCCGAGGCAGGATTCGAACCTGCGACCGTACCGGTCGCGTGGTTCCAGACTGTAGCGCCTAGAACCGCTCGGCCACCTCGGCCGGCATCATCTAGGAAGTCGTCATTCTCTTTTCTACAACGCGTTATCGTCTTTGCATTGTTTATCCTCCATTTTATTTCAGTGTTAATCATTATGAATACCAGAAGTCATTAATTTTAATACATGCGACGACATAAATAAGCTTATAAAACGATTGTGTTTTCATTGTTTGCACTACCCATGTAACTGAAATAAGTTCATCTTAGCAGTTAATAGTCTTCGAAGTGGAGTCTTAAGTGATGGTGTACTTATTACTGTGCTGTGTGCGCCAGAGAAATCAATATCCAGCAAAAATATAAGTAATGATACCAGTGAGACGATTTAAACTTAAAACTCACTTACAGTATATACAGGAACAAATGAGTTTTTCTGTAGATATATAACCGCATTGGACCGCCCAGCAAATAATCCTCGTTGCATAATGTATAGGGAATTATAATGCACCTGATGCTGATAGCATGTTGTCGAAACGCGTCGTGTTAATAAATATTGGCAAAGAAGAATAAAGCATTAAAATTATTTCATAAAAGATATTTGTTCCCTTCGCGATATTACTTACATTGTTCTTTAACTTAAAAAGTTAAACAGCGACGGTGATAAGACGTAAATCTGTGTTACAGCTTTCTTAAAACCAACCTGTCTCTCAAAATCTACCACTTTACCGCTGCTGGTACCTCAAAGATATCATCTTTGTGGACATAATCAGCATACTGTGAAGGCACAAAGGTTTGAATTCTATGACTCGGGAGTGTCATCCACTGGGCGTTACCGACTTCGCGTAGGGGAGTAACCCGACACTGTCGAGACAACACGCCCCAGATGTCAGTGCGGGAGGCAGCTTTGAACAGCCGCTGCTGGTCTCTGCCGGTCGTGACGGCTACATTACGGCCATCACAAGGGCGCATTCTGCCTGCGTCACGATTCCTGCCGCCCAGCACAATCGGCGCTGATTCAGTCGACAGGGCGGGGGCAGGTCGACCCACAGGTCACGTGGCCTTTCCTTTCGCTGCCGGCTCGTGGGCGTGGTACCGGCAAGTAGCGCTGCATTCCACAGGGCGCGCCAGACACCTCTTCCCGTCCAGTGATTTCACTTACAATCAAAATGCGGTTGAAGTAGATTTGAAAATGAGTACTCCCACACACGCAGTATTGTTCCGTCCCCCGGCTGACAAACAAAAGCTGAACGAAGCGAAAATGAGCGTAAGGAGAGCAATGAGAGAAGCGTTCAATGAATTCAAGGAAGTGTTATAGGCCCTCTATTGTTCCTGATCTACATTCCTGGAAATTGAAATAAGAACACCGTGAATTCATTGTCCCAGGAAGGGAAAATTTTTTTGACACATTCCTGGGGTCAGATATATCACATGATCACACTGACAGAACCACAGGCACATAGACAAAGGCAACAGAGCATGCACAATGTCGGCACTACTACAGTGTATATCCACCTTTCGCAGCAATGCAGACTGCTATTCTCCCATGGAGACGATCGTAGAGATGCTGGATGTAGTCCTGTGGAACGGCTTGCCATGTCATTTCCACCTGGCGCCTCAGTTGGACCAGCGTTCGTGCTGGACGTGCAGACCGCGTGAGACGACGCTTCATCCAGTCCCAAACATGCTCAATGTGGGATAGATCTAGAGATCTTGCTGGCCAGGGTAGTTGAGTTACACCTTCTAGAGCACGTTGGGTGGCACGGGATACATGCGGACGTGCATTGTCCTTGCCGGTCTAGGAATGGTAGAACGATGGTTTCGATGACGGTTTGGATGTACCGTGCTCTATTCAGTGTCCCCTCGACGATCACCAGAGGTGGACGGCCAGTGTAGGAGATCGCTCCCCACACCATGATGCCGGGTGTTGGCCCTGTGTGCCTCGGTCGTATGCAGTCCTGATTGTGGCGCTCACCTGCACGGCGCCAAACACGCATACGACCATCATTGGCACCAAGGCAGAAGCGACTCTCATCGCTGAAGACGACACGTCTCCATTCGTCCCTCCATTCACGCCTGTCGCGACACCACTGGAGGCGGGCTGCACGATGTTGAGACGTGAGCGGAAGACGGCCTAACGGTGTGCGAGACCGTAGCCCAGCGAATGGTCCTCGCCGATACCCCAGGAGCAACAGTGTCCCTAATTTGCTGGGAAGTGGCGGTGCGGTCCCCTACGGCACTGCGTAGGATCCTACGGTCTTGGCGTGCATCCGTGCGTCGCTGCGGTCCCGTCCCAGGTCGACGGGCACGTGCACCTTCCGCCGACCACTGGCGACAACATCGATGTACTGTGGAGACCTCACGCCCCACGTGTTGAGCAATTCGGCGGTACGTCCACCCGGCCTCCCGCATGCCCACTATACGCCCTCGCTCAAAGTCCGTCAACTGCACATACGGTTCACGTCCACGCTGTCGCGGCATGCTACCAGTGTTAAAGACTGCGATGGAGCTCCGTATGCCACGGCAAACTGGCTGACACTGACGGCGGCGGTGCACAAATGCTGCACAGCTAGCGCCATTCGACGGCCAACACCGCGGTTCCTGGTGTGTCCGCTGTGCCGTGCGTGTGATCATTGCTAGTACAGCCCTCTCGCAATGTCGGGAGCAAGTATGTTGGGTCTGACACACCGGTGTCAATGTGTTCTTTTTTCCATTTCCAGGAGTGTATATTAACGACATAGAAGACAGTCTGAGTAGCGGTCTTAGATTGTTTGCAGATGAAGCTGTCATTTATCGTTTTGTAAAGTCATCAGATGATCAAAACGACTTGCAAAATAATTTAGATATGATATCTGTATGGTGCGAAAAGTGACAATTGACCCTGAATAAAGAAAAAACAAAATGCGTGTGAAATCTTATGGGACTTAACTGCTAAGGTCATCAGTCCCTAATCTTACACACTACTTAATCTAAATTATCCTAAGGACAAACACACACACTCATGCCCGAGGGAGGACTCGAACCTCTGTCGGGACCAGCCGCACAGTCAATGACTGCAGCCCCTTAGACCGTTCGGCGAATAAAGAAAAGTGTGAAGTTATTCACATGAGTACTAAAGGACATCAGCTAAATTTCGATTACGCGATAATTCACACAAATCTGAAGGCTGTAAAGTCAACTAAATATTTAGGGATTACAATTACAAATAACCTAAACTGGAACGATCACCTAGATAATATTGTGGGTAGAGCAAACCAAAGACTTCGATTCATTGACAGGACACTTAGAAGGTGCAACAAGTCTACCAAAGAGACTGCTTACACTACGCTTGTCCGCCCTATTCTGGAATATTGCTGTGCGGTGTAAGATCCACATCAGGTGGGACTGACGGATGACATCGAAAAACTACAAAGAAGGGTAACTCGTTTTGTATTATCACGAAATAGGGGAGATAGTGTCACAGACATGATACGTGAATTGGAGTGGCAATCATTAAAACAAAGGCGTTTTTTGATGCGACGGTATCTTCTCAAGAAATTTCAATCACTAGTTTTCTCCTCCGCTTGCGAAAACATTCTGTTGGCACCCATGCACATAGGGAGAAATGATCATCACGATAAAATAAGAGAAATCAGGGTTCGGACAGAAAAATTTAAGTGATCGTTTTTCCCGCGTGCCGTTCGAGAGTGGAACGGTAGAGAGACAGCTTGAAGGTGGTTCCCTGAACCATCTGCCAGGCACTTTATTGTGAATAGCAGAGTAATCACATAGATGTAGATGTAGATTTTGAAAGTAAGACGTTGTCAATCGACCTGAGTAGAAATCGTAAGAGATTTTGGTCGTATGTACTTGTAAAATCAGTAAGTGGGTCAAAATCATCTATTCATTCTCTCACCGACCACACCGGCACCGAAACGGAAGATAATAGAGAGAAGGCCGAAATACTGAATTCGGTCTTCCGAAGTTGTTTCACCGCGGAAGTCCGTAACGCTGTCCCTCCTTTCAACCGTCGTACGAACGTCGAAATGGCAGATTTTGAGATAACCGAGCGCGGAATTGAAAAGCAGCTACAATCGTTTAGTAGTGAAAAGGCGTCAGCGCCGGATGAGATACCTGTAAGATTCTATAAAGATTGTGCGAAAGAACTTGCTCCTATTCTAGCAGTAATTCGTCGTAGATCGCTTGAGCAACGAAAGGTACCTAAAGACTGGAAACAAGCGATGGTCATTCCTGTTTCTAAGGAAGGCCGTAAGACAGATCCACACAATTATAGACCTATATCGTTGACGTCAATCTTTTGTAGAAGTATAGAACGTGTTACATGCTCAAGTATTATGACGTTTTTTGAGAATGAACATCTCCTCTATAAGAATCAACATGGATTCCGCAAACAGCTCGCTCTGTTCCTCCATGAGATCCACAGCGCAGTGAACAACGGGACTCAGGTTGATGCTGTGTTCCTTGATTTCAGTAAGGCGTTTGACACAGTACCGCATTGCCGTTTAATGAAAAAATACGAGCTTACGGAGTATCGAAGCAGACATGCGACTGGTTTGAATCCTTTCTTGCTGATAGAACTCAACACGTCGCTCTTAACAGAACAAATTCTACAGATGTAAAGGTAATATCTGGAGTACCACAGGGAAGTGTGATCGGACCGTTGATGTTTACAATATATATAAATGATCTAGTAGAAAGCGTCGGATGCTCTTTAAGGCTATTCGCGGATGATGCAATTGCCTATATCAAAGTAGTAACACCAGAAGAAAGTGAGAATTTGCAGAACGGCCTACAGATAATTGATGAATGGTGCAGTCTCTGGCAGCTGGCCCTGAACGTAAAGAAATGTATAATATTGCACATACATAGGAAAAGAAATCCACTAATTTACAACTATTGATGACAAACAGCTGGAGACATCGTCTGCAGTAAAATATCTAGGCTTAACTATGAAGAGCGATCCATCTATCTACATGACTACTCTGCAATTCACATTTAAGTGCTTGGCAGAGGGTTCATCTTAAGCGGAATGACCACATAAAACAGATAGCGAGAAAAGCAGACACCAGACTCAGATTCATCGGAAGAATCTTCAGGAAATGTAGCTCGTCCACGAAAGAAGTGGCTCATATGACGTTTGTTCGCCCGATTCTTGAATACTGCTCCTCTATCTGGGATCCCTATCAAGTAGAACTGATTGAGGAGACAGAGAAGATTCAACGAAGAGCGGCGCATTTCGTCACGGGACCTTCCAGCTGGCGAGAGAGCGTTACGGAAATGCTCAACAAACTCCATTGGCAGACGTTACTTTCCCCCACATACATCTCGCGTATTGACCAGTTGTTGTTGTTGTTGTTGTTGTTGTCTTCAGTCCTAAGACTGGTTTGATGCAGCTCTCCATGCTACTCTATCCTGTGCAAGCTGCTTCATCTCCCAGTACCTACTGCAACCTATATCCTTCTGAATCTGCTTAGTGTATACATCTCTTGGTCTCCCTCGGCGATTTTTACCCTCCACGCTGCCCTCCAATGTTAAATTTGTGATCCGTTGGTGCCTCAAAACATAGCCTACCAACCGATCCCTTCTTCTAGTCAAGTTGTGCCACAAACTTCTCTTCTCCCCAATCCTATTCAATACCTCCTCATTAGTTACGTGATCTACCCATCTAATCTTCAGCATTCTTCTGTAGCACCACATTTCGGAAGCTTCTATTCTCTTCTTGTAAAAAACTAGTTATCGTCCATGTTTCACTTCCATACATGGCTACACTCCAAACAAATACTTTCAGAAACGACTTCCTGATACATAAATCTATATTCGATGTTAACAAATTTCTCTTCTTCAGAAGCGCTTTCCTTGCCATTGCCAGTCTACATTTTATATCCTCTCTACTTCGACCATCATCAGTTATTTTACTTCCTAAATAGCAAAACTCCTTTCCTACTTTAAGTCTCTCATTTCCTAATCTAATTCCCTCAGCATCACCCGATTTAATTAGACTACATTCCATTATCCTCGTTTTGCTTTTGTTGATGTTCGTCTCATATCCTCTTTTCAAGACACTGTCCATTCCGTTCAACTGCTCTTACAAGTCCTTTGCCGTCTCTGACAGAATTACAATGTCATCGGCGAACCTCAAAGTTTTTACTTCTTCTCCATGAAATTTAATACCTACTCCAAATTTTTCTTTTGTTTCCTTCACTGCTTGCTCAATATACAGATTGAATAACGTCGGGGAGAGGCTACAACCCTGTCTCACTCCTATCCCAACCACTGCTTCCCTTTCATGCCCCTTGACTCTAATAACTGCCATCTGGTTTCTGTACAAATTGTAAATAGCCTTTCGCTCCCTGTATTTTACCCCTGCCACCTTCAGAATTTGAAAGAGATTATTCCAGTCAACATTGTCAAAAGCTTTCTCTAAGTCTACAAATGCTAGAAACGTTGGTTTGCCTTTTCTTAATCTTTCTTCTAAGATAAGTCGTAAGGTCAGTATTGCCTCACGTGTTCCAACATTTCTACGGAATCCAAACTGATCCTCCCCGAGGTCCGCATCTACCAGTTTTTCCATTCGTCTGTAAAGAACTCGCGTTAGTATTTTGCACCTGTGACTTATTAAACTGATAGTTCGGTAATTTTCACATCTGTCAACACCTGCTTTCTTTGGGATTGGAATTATTATATTCTTCTTGAAGTCTGAGGGTATTTCACCTGTCTCATACATCTTGCTCACCAGATGGTAGAGTTTTGTCATGACTGGCTCTCCTAAGGCCGTCAGTAGTTCTAATGGAATGTTGTCTACTCCGGGGGCCTTGTTTCGACTCAGGTCTTTCAGAGCTCTGTCAAACTCTTCACGCAGTATCTTACCTCCCATTTCGTCTTCACCTACATCCTCTTCCATTTCCATAATATTGTCCTCAAGTACATCGCCCTTGTATAAACCTACTATATACTCCTTCCAGCTTTCTGCCTTCCCTTCTTTGCTTAGAACTGGGTGGCCATCTGAGCTCTTGATATTCATACACGTGGTTCTCTTCTCTCCAAAGGTGTCTTTAATTTTCCTATAGGCAGTATCAATCTTACCCCTAGTGAGATAAGCACATCCTTGCATTTGTCCTCTAGCCATCCCTGCTTAGAAATTTTGCACTTCCTGTCGATCTCATTTTTGAGACGTCTGTATTCCTTTTTGCCTGCTTCATTTACTGCATTTTTATATTTTCTCCTTTCATCAATTAAATTCAATATTTCTTCTGTTACCCAAGGATTTCTAGCAGCCCTCGTATTTTTACCTACTTTATCCTCTGCTGCCTTCACTACTTCATCCCTCACAGCTATCCATTCTTCTTCAACTGTGTTTCTTTCCCCCATTGCTGCCAATTGTTCCCTTATGCTCTCCTTGAAACTCTGTACAACCTCTGGTTCTTTCAGCTTATTCAGATCCCATGTCCTTAATTTCCCACCTTTTTGCAGTTTCTTCAGTTTTAACCTACAGGTCATAGCCAATAGATTGTGGTCAGAGTCCACATCTGCCCCTGGAAATGCCCTACAATTTAAAACCTGATTCCTAAATCTGTGTCTTACCATTATATAATCTATCGTATTGACCACAAGGAGTAAATTCGAGAAATTAGAGCCAATACAGAGGCTTACCGACGCACTATTCGCGAGTGGAACTGGGTTGGAGGGATCATATAGGTGGCGCACACCATTAGGTGGCTTGAGGAGTATGATGTAGATGTGTCTTCCTTCTGGTTTGATGGAGATACATTTAAAAATTAAATCGCGTTGCAGAAGGGATGCATTCTGAGAGAGACAGTCCAGTTCCCTAAACTAGCCCGCGTTAAAGAAAACGCAAGGTTTAAAGGATTAATTGTGGCTTGAAAGAATTACAAAACTAGTTTGCTAAATACTTATATGGATATGGTGTCTTTTCTTTCGGACATGTCCGTCGAGAACGAAGTTAGAATTATATATTAATATTTTCAGCTGCTGACGGGCGTTGATGTATATCGACTGTGACAGGTGAAAATGTGTGCCCCGACCGGGACTCGAATCCGGGATCTCCTGCTTACATGGCAGACGCTCTATCTATGTGAGTCACCGCTGGAATAGAGGATAGTGCGACTGCAGGGACTATCTCGCGCATGCTTCCCGTTTGACATACATTCTCACCTTATATTAATATATAATTCTAATTTCGTTCTAGACGGCTGCAGGTCATCAATGGTGTCGGTTCTTTCGGACGTGTTCGAAAGAACAGACACCATATCCATATAAGTATATAGTTCTGGCAATACCAGCCATGACCTTCTTCTTCTGTGCGAATGCACACATATTACCCGAACTCTTACGGTATTTGGTAAGAATGTCTTCCACGAGTAATGAGTGTGTTGGGTAGGGACACTACGAATGTAGTGTGTGGATATACAAGGTGAAAATGTGGGCCTCGTGGGAGGCGTGCGCGAGATAGTCCCTGCATTTGCACTATCCTCTGTGCCCTCAGTGGCTCAGATGGGTGGAGCGTCTGCCATGTAAGCAGGAGATCCCAGGTTCGAGTCCCGGTCGGGGCACACATTTTCACCTGTCCCCGTTGATATATATCAACGCCCGTCAGCAGCTGAAGGTATTAATATATAATTCTAATTTCATTTAGTTTGCTAAAAGTTTTGAGGATACTGCCAATCTTACATCTGTTTTCAAGCTCATTTCGGGACCGTTCGCCGTTTCAGTTGAAATTACCCTTGTGCATATGCAGATGTAACTGATCGTTGTACGAGGTAACTCCCGTTTTAACGACAAATACCTGCAACGTTAGAACTGTCTACGACGTCTAGACTGCTTTCCTCTGGAAACATTTCCGCATCTCTATAGTAAAGTTGTAAAAGTGCTAATATTTCAATCAACTTTTCGATTATGACACTAAATAAATCACGATTACGTAGCAACCTGAATGGAGAATCGGGGAAACTGTCTGCGTCTGGCCGTATGCCAACAGTTTGTATCAGAAAAAAATTATATCCTCAACGCGTCAAAAATAAATAATACTGAAAATCTGTTTTGTTTTTGATCTCCGTTGTTGAGAAATGTGAAGTATAAAACGAACATCTGTGCAGTGGCGCATTCGCAGTTTCCCCCTTTTCCGCGTCCTCGAGGTCAGACAGCCTAGCTCGGCAGTGAGGGAAACGTGTCAGCCAGGTTGAGCGTTGTGGTTCTCGCGCGAGGACATGACTCGTGAGCCAAATTTTTGGCCGCTCCTGCCTTGTTGTGTCACTTTGTTGTTCGTCTGCGCGACTGTTAAAAGCCGCTTTTCTCAGGAACGGAAGACGTATCAAGTTGAACTTTATGTCACACATTAAGTTGTGCGCCCTCTTGTTGGCGTAAAAAATTGTTCTAACTCAATGTAATCAAATGATGCAGGCATTTATATCACATATTTCAATACTCGCAAACTCATTCACCATAACCTACGGGGTACTTTCTGTTCACCTAGAATCATGAAATCTGGGAAGAAGTAAGATTTTACACCACAAGTAAAGGAAAAATCTGGATCTGGAAACTTAATTTGTTACTGTACCACGCAAAAATCTATCAGTTGTTATACAACTGTCTGTCTGTCCCTCCATCTGTTGAGACACCTTTGCCTCAGTAACCGGTAGACGAATGTAGTTGAAATTTATGTCACATACTAAGGTCGATGGCCTCTCTGTGTTGTAGAAACGCCACGCTTTTAAGTCAATGCAATCAAAAGATACGGCCATTTATATCACGTATTTTGATAATCGCGAACTCATTCATTAAAAACCATAGGCTGCTTCCTGGAGACCTAGAATCAAGAAAGTTGGCGATTTGTTTCACAGTAAAAATACAGCAAAAAAGAAAATAGTTAATTTCTAATTATATCACATTAAAAATATTTATTTCGTCGTTTGTAATTCAATTTCAAAATTAAAATTAAATAGTCTTCGAAGTCTTGAAATTCCTGGGACGGATTTCTAGTCAGTATCAATAGATGGCAATTAACGATTTCCGGAATAGATTAACTGCCTACAAACAAAATAAAGTTTGTGCAGAACCCTCAGAACTCTAGTTCTAACGCACCTGGCCGATTGATACGAAATATACTCGAAAGAATTTTTTAACACAATTACAACAACGTATAGACGTTAATATACTTTTTTACAAAATTTCCATCAATATTAACCCACTTATCATTCGTAGTTTAATACTGAAGGCATCAGTACTTCAAGGCAATATGAATAAAATGGTGGGTTGGGGCAGAAACAGCTGAGGTTCAAAGGGTGAGAAATGGTCGCCCACTTCATACTTAGACATGAATATCGTTGGAAGCTTTAACCAATTCTCTTTTAATTCAATACTATTTTTTCTATAAACTTTCGTGATCTACCGTTTGGTTTCGTACGCTTTTCACACATTTTGCACAGAGAAAATAAATCACTGCGCGTAC
This sequence comes from Schistocerca gregaria, assembly GCF_023897955.1. Taxonomy (NCBI): domain Eukaryota; kingdom Metazoa; phylum Arthropoda; class Insecta; order Orthoptera; family Acrididae; genus Schistocerca; species Schistocerca gregaria. Next base: position 565,842,656 of record NC_064923.1, read on the forward strand.
TTTCAGTTTAGTGACACATTTTCAATAACAACAAACAGCCTTAAGAGACTGACGAATGCTTCGGTTGTGAGTTCCCAGGTAGCCAATAGATACTGGTAGGGATTGCGCATGCGTGGGTCGCCGACCGCAACGGCCATACTCAAAAACCATGTGGCTCGTTGGTGCCGGCACGGTAAAACGCAGCAGGATTGGTAGGGTAAACGGCCATGGCCACCCTCTGCTCACAAAAAAAGAAAAAAAACAGAGAGAGAGAGAGAGAGAGAGAGAGAGAGAGAGAGAGAGAGAGAGAGGGAAGAAGAGGAAGAAGAAGAAGGTGAAGATACAAGACACTAAAAAATTACCAGATGTTAGTAGGATTGGAGTGCTGAGGGTTCCATACAACTTTAATTACGTATGTACACAGTATTCCGGGAACCGAGGATATTGAAGATTTTTGCCCGTTATCGGACATTGATTGATGATGTTGAGATATCGGTCCCAGTGATTCCAAGACTCCGAAGAATGTTTCAATTTCAAGCTGAATGTCGGATAAGAAATGGAAAAAAAGAAATATTTTTTCCTGTAATGTAATTACAAATTAATAGTTTCGTAGTTTTCCCTTCACTCGTACTGTGAAACCTTGCTTCTTGGCAAATTTCATGAGTTTCGGTCAACGGTAAGTAGACTACATATTTTGATGAGCAAATTTTCGAGTATCAGTATAAGTGATATAAATGGCCTACATTTTTTACACCGCAAAGGAACTATGGACTTTAGTATGTGGCGCAAATTTTAACTTAATACGCCAATCTGTTGTAGAGAAACAGGGTCTTAACAGACGGATAAATAGACAGACGAACAACAAAGCTCTCTTACAATGGTTCTGTTTTAACAGATTGAGCCACGGAGCTGTAAAAGTGACAAAGTGCCAGACTGCGGGCCCAAATCCATCAGGTTCGATCAGCGGATAGCCCTAGTATTTTTATTTTTCACTTTTCACTTCTTTTCACCCTTGCTAATATGAAAGGCAGGAAGTCGCAACGTGCTTCGTAGTCTAGGTTAAACTGTTATTCCCCCGATACCTGGTTGGATAAGTCATTTCAAAGGATGCAACGGAATAACACCTCCATCAGGACTCTGCTGTTCATACCAACCATCGAGATGACGACAGCAAAGCTGTGTGGACAAGCGGATTCAGTAAACCTAAATCTTTACTCTTCTGTACTTTACACATTCTTTTTATTGATGCATCGTTCAACTGCTTCCTGAAGCTAATTATTGAAATAATGAATTGATGTTTCGCTAGTTGCGGCTGCCCATATATCGTTTATGACTGTCATGTGATCTTTATTTGTCCATAGATAAGGAGTTTATCTGTGCTGTTGTTTTTTACGCTCACAATACAAACACGCCTATTTCTTCCGTAAAGCTTTGCTGAACACACATATGTAGCTGCATTTATCTTTTGAAGGAGTGATTAATGCCAGTTCAAGAAAATACCAAAAGGATAGAAATATAAAACAGCAAGTAACTATCTCACTATATCGGCAGACTGAAGAGCTACGGCTATTAATCACAAAGCAAAGTATTTGGCCAAAAACATTATTTCGGCATTTTAAACCAGTAATGAAATTCTCGGCGGTTTCGGCATTTCGTCTATCACGCTGAATATTTGCGATTTATGCGGTGAAGTTTAGGAAATTTGTATACAGTATAACTCTCTCTTCTATTTTAGGCGGGTGTGGGAAGAACACTTTTAATTAATATGTAATGTTCTCCATCATCGAGTTTATAATATTACTAATAATTATTGTAATTATGTCTATTAATACGCATGTGCCAGTTTTGAGCAGAGTGTTAAAATGAATAGAAAGTTTTACAATTTTGGGACATTTGTTCGATGTAACAGTGTTCTGCCTGTTTCAGGCTATAGGTACAACAGCTAATGACAATTGTTTTACCCACGTATGAAAAATATATCGGAATTGCAAATGATTTCAACAAGTTGTTTGTCGCATTTTTCTGTGGCCGCTGAAACCACGAAATCTGATTGTGGATAGACTGGAACGGCAAAATATACTGAAACATTAATGGCAATCGATGTCGTTCTAAAATGAAAAAGCTAACTACACCCATTATTTTTACATGCAATATTAAACAAATGCTATGTCTCTACGGTCTTTTTTTTCTATTTTCCTACTGGCAAATTACTAGTATTTCAGCAGCACTGTTATTCGTTATACATTAAATTGAAACTGGTCTAAATTTACCTGGTCACACTGCAGACATTTAATTAATAATGGGATTCAGCACATGTCCTATCGTCTTTCCCGGTTCCACGTAGAATCTCCTTGTTTCTGATCTCTTTTCACTGGAATCTTGATACACCAACACAGACGGTTCAAACTTACAACGCTGCATCTTCATTGAAGGCTTCGACCTCTCTCTTCCGCAGGTTACCGAGCGTTTTAAACCACATTTCAGTGACATTAACGACAAAGTGGAGACGATTTAGAGCTTTCAGAGATTAAGAAAATAGCGTAATTAGCTGAAATAGGTGTATGTCAATTTATTAGAACTACTAGTGCCCGTAAAACGATGGCCCATCGTCAAATACCTATAAGACCATAATCAGGCACAGTGATCACAAACCAAACACAGTTATCTAATATCCAAAAAGCATTTGTTACATAACCTAAACTTACAGAAAGCGACATTAATTAAAGGGCATGCCTGAAAACATAATCATTTGTATCTAGATCAACGTCATTTGTTAACTGCATAAAAATTGTAGAAGGCAAGAAAGCAGTCGATTTATACATCGGTTAATATGTTAACAGAGCGATGTATGAGGTTAGACTGAAGTAGTGTATTCTCGTCAGCGATTGTGGAAATCATTACATGTATGCTCTCTACGAGCTCTTTTTCTGTGTTTTCCTCGTAGTGTATTTGTTAAATTTCGTGCGTGTTTTTCTGTTTAAGAAGTTGTATCTCGCGTTTTTGTAAGAGTAAGTTCATTCAGTCTGTAGCGCAGTAGCTGCTCACTGAACATCCAGCTACATAGCTCATTGACTAATCAGCGTTTATTGGCGACACGTCAGGAGGGTAGCAAGTTGCATTTCTAGGATTCTGACTGCTTTTAGAATTCACTTCTTCAATTAGTCTTGCTAGTATGGCCAGGATGTGCCCATAATGTGTGCGGACATTGGCGGAGCTGGCCACAGTTCGCGAACAGCTGAATGTGCTTTTGGCTATGGTCAATCACCTTTAGGCTGCTGCGTCTGGGTGTAGCGGTAGCGAAGAATCTAGCGCGTTGCATGGCACACCTCAGCTGTCACTTGTTTTGCCCACGGGCTCTGGTCCGAGGCACCTCCTTCCGCACACGACGCGGTGGATTCGCCCTCACACCACGATGAGTGGCAGATGGTAAAGCTTTCGCGATGCTCGAAGCGGAGAGCCAATGTGGAGACTGACCACCTGGGCTCACCCCAATCACCATGTGAGTGAACAGATGGCCGCCCCTTCAGCAGGGTCCGAACACGGGGGGGTTACTGGTTATTGAGAGCTTCAATGATAGGCGCGTTGTGGAGCCCCTTAGGCAGAGAGCGTTCAGGGCTGGAAAGAAAGTCAATGTGCACTGGTATGTCTGCCGGAGGGCCTCATCCGAGACGTGGAGCCGGCTATCGAGCGTGCAGGGTGAAGTCGTCTGCCAGTTGTGGCCCACGTCCCACGTCGACACCAATGACGCCTGTCGGATTGGTTCCGAGACCATCTTCAGTTTGTACAGGCGGCTGGTGGAGGTAATGGAGACTGCTGGCCCCGCGGGATGGGTGCAAGCATAGCTCGCAATTTGCAGCATTGTCTCCAGAGATTATCAGGGTCTTTTGGTTTGGAGCCTAGTGGAGGGTCTCAGCCAATGGCTTCGTCGACTCTATGGCGGTCTTGACTGCAGATTTCTAGACCTGCGTTATCGTGTGAGGATTTGTAGGGTTCCCCTTGATAGGTCGGTGTGCAATACCCAGATAATGCAATACTAATTGGAGGCTACTCTAAACTACTGAATGTAGACTGGGATGTCTATGGATTCATTGCCGGTAGTGCAGACAGGCAGTCATGCGAAATACTTTTGAACGCATTTTCTGAAAACCGTCTTGAGCAGGTATTTTGGCAGCCCACATGTAATGGAAATATCTTACACCATGTAGCTAAAAATAGATTGGACCTTATGGACAATTTCAAAAAAGGAGACAGAAGTTAATAAATCAGGCAAGAAGTCTAGCAGAGTGTTTCTACTAGATAGAGCGGATAAGCAGTTTTTTGAAAGACATCATATTTTCGCCAGTGCCTATTAAAGTTTTTATTTCCGCTATATCAATTTCGGCCTTAGGCTGTCTTGAAATGCAGATGTTTTGACTTTAATCCATGTCAACTTTACTGAAGTTTTATGTACTATGACGAACTATTATCCACGGGTACCTAGAGAAGCCATCGAAATATATAAATATGGGGATAATTTTAAAAGAAAAGAAGAAGCTATGAAACTCAGCGATATATGGGCAGTGGCGCTACAGATTCGATGAGAAGTTTTTATCTTTGACGTACTATGATCGATAGTTATATTTTTGAAAAGGTTTATCTCTGCTATCACGTGGAATCCAGACCACGCCTACTTCCCATGGTACTTAGGGCGTTCTTCGACGTCCGACTCGTCATTCGGCAAGACTCAGCACAACCAGGAACACCTCCGAAGATGTCCAACGTAGCTTTGGACGAAACGTCATGGAATTAAGAGTTCCATGGATCACGGCCATACAACCCGGAAGAATTCTCGGCAGATGAAACATCCGTTCGCGAATGCCTTCACTGTGTGAATATAGATGTAGATGTATGAATAGCACAAGTCATTCAATGCGTACGTTGGTGTTAACGAAAAATTCGAAAATTAGAATACAGAAAATATGTAGAGTTGGACTAGATCGTATAACACAAGAACATCTACAGTTGGGGGTCGTGAACATAATTTACAGCGTTCATCTCGATACAAATAATCATGTTTGGAAGCATGTCTTGCAATTAGGCCGTTTCTAGTAATTTTAGGGTTATTGGATGAGTGGCTATATAATGACAGTGTTTGGTTTGTGATCATTGTGCCTAGTTATCGTCCTTTTCAATGAAATAGATGCCCAACGATGGTATCTCGTTTCACTGAAACTGATAGTTTTAATAAAGTGCTGTATAGAGTATCAATCCCTTGTTTCATTTTAACCACCATCGTAAGCAGCCAATCCGATTCGTACCTCTTTCTATGACGCCCAAAGAAAATATGTGGTCGACGTTCTAGATGTCCCCATTGTCGAAGCTTGTGACGATTTCTGATGATATGACGTGAAACTGTATGGAGGTGTAGTCGGTAGCAGAAGTTGTTATCGTTACGAAAAGTACATAAAATGCATTCGCATTTGAAAATATGGATAATCAAATGGTTCAAATGGCTCTGAGCACTATGGGACTCAACTGCTGTGGTCATCAGTCCCCTAGAACTTAGAATTACTTAAACCTAACTAACCTAAGGACATCACACACATCCATGCCCGAGGCAGGATTCGAACCTGCGACCGTAGCAGTCGCACGGTTCCAGACTGCGCGCCTAGAACCACGAGACCACCGCGGCCGGCCTATGGATAATCATCATCTGTACAATGGAATGAAGACAGTGAAAATTTGTACCGGACCGGGACCTCGGTCGCCTTACCATTAGGCTATCCGAGCAAGATTCGCGGTCAGACCCAAACTCTCATACATCGTCAACCATGTGTTGACATCCTACACTCGTACATGCGCTATATATATTCCTGTGCAGGGAGAAATTTCAATTGAATGTCGCTTTCTCTGTGTCGTGCTGTGCAAACGGCCGCTGTGGGTGCTGGTCTTTCCCTCTCATGCTTTTGTTGACATGGGAGAAGTCCCCCCACCCCCCACCCCCTCCCCTCCTTCATGACTGACTGGCCCGATCAGCAAACATTTATGTTCCCGCAACTCTTGGTGACACCTGGAAGTGATGCTTTATGCACTGAAACGGGTCGTTGAACAAATTAAGAAATTACTGGCAACTGATGCGAATTTTTATTCTATAAATATGTCCCCCAGTTGCCGACGTTCACTTGATCAGATATTTAGTACTCGGGGAAGCTGACTGCGGTTTTGTCCTTTCAGAACAAACATCAGTTCCAAAGACGTGGCAGAAGCACGCTCTTCTGTGACTGGCTTGCGTAATGTGCGAAATATTGAGTAACTGAGCGTGCGCCAACGTCCTGAAATCTTACCGATCAAACACTAACGCAGAGGCGACCAAACCTGAGCTCCTGCAAGAACAGTGATGTGTCCCTCGTGTTAGCAGAGTTCTCATTGACACCAACGCAAACCGTACCTGAAACAATCAGAAAGTTTCAGTCAGATAACTGTTACATCTGTACCATGGAATATTATTCTCATATTGATGGCGACAATTAAATACTTCACTCAGAAATTAATGCAAAAACTCATTTCATTTTCGGTTCAATTTTGTGCTAATATTACATTATACAATAGGATTATTTTTAGAATCTTTAGTGGTAACGCATGACTGTCGCAGCATCACAATACACAGGAAGTTGGACAGGCCACTTTGTTCATTTACCCAGTACCGACGATTTATTTATTTTTTGTTTATTCTTTGATTTTGAGCCTTCAGTGCCTCTTTTATAGTGTCCAAGAATTTTTTTACAAGTTCAATATGCAAATAGCATTACCTCGAACATAGAAAATACTGCGCCAATATTGTAATAAATAATAATAATAATAATACAAGAGACAGTAATGTGCGGAATTGCTCATGTCTTGCGTAAAGTATTGTGAAAGCAACTTACGAAAAATAAATACAACAAATATAATAATAATAATTATTATTATTATGTACTAAGGTAGAAGTGTTTGATACCTAAAAGATAAGTTGGATTATAAAAGGACTGCAAGGGAAACATGTAAAATACATCTACAAACATCTCGTCGATTTATAAACGTCGAACAACTTCTAAGCGCAAGCAAATCTCCTAGCAGAAATTGGACCACCCCTTAAACTAATCATATCAAAACCGTTCATATCAATGCCGACTCTGCGCCGATACGGGACACAGGCACAAGAAAAAGAAGAAGAAAATAGAATCAGTATTATATAGAATTATCTATAAAGCTCAATAAGCCACCTTCGTCGCAAAGCTGGGATCCACAATTTGCGAACTACTTGCAGCGAGAAGATGGCCAAATACGGAAATCTGGCAGATGAGGTAAAGATCATGCTGGAACACGAGTTTGTACATCGTCCCAGTAGTAACATCGGAAACCGGTTTTATCGAAAAGCAAACTGTAGAGACCACATGGGGCCTCATGGGGATTCATCGAAGAATCTCTCTAACTTATGAAGAAAAGTGTACCTATAGCAACAAATGCAGCCATTGGTAAGTGAAAAAATGATGAAATTTCACACGTAAAAAAATTATTTTGCTATGTTTTCGAACTTCCACTGCAATGAGTGTGAATGCTGAATCCTTCCTGGTGATGCTGACAAAGTTTTATGAATTTGTTTGTAGAAGTATAGACACTGGAAATAAAATGTCCTGTGATGCCTCTCCTGCTCCAAGTCAGACCGTTTGACGTTCTACCCCCCATAAGCTAACTTACGCTCGGGACAACATACACACCCATGCCCGAGGACGGACTCGAACCTCCGACGGGGGGAGCCGCACAAACGGTGGCAAGGCGCCAGAGACCGCGCGGCTACTACGCGCGGCTTCTATTGATACCCCTGCAAGCATTCTGCAACGCCTGTTCATTGCTTCAAGGTCCTTTGACCTTCCTGTTTGTCTTCGGATCTCAAGACCACATCATCAAAACTCTGGCCAGTGCAAACATCCTGATTGCTCGACGATGCGGCTGCGTCATACTCGAAGCCGTGAAACAGAAACGTCGGTCTTTGTCGGCGTAAGTTTCAATTACAGCCGTGATAAACTGCCTCTACCCGACTGCATCCCCGTGCTGATTACTGACCCCTGCGATTGCGCTTCCGTCGCGAAACGGCGCGTTAATGAAGTAATGCGATCCCCGAAGCGAGAATTAAGCGCTGCTTGAAATCGGTTCGCCCAAGTCGGCGCCTCCGCGGCATTTCCGAGATAACGGTTCGGCGACTGGAGGCGGGGTATTCGTCCTTCCGGGAGGTGAGCAGAGCTGGGCGCGTCGACGAGTAATCGCCAGGGCCGGGCGGGCTGGATATTCGCTCGCCGGCCCGGCAGCGGAAAACGATCCCGCCACGGGTTAGGGGCGGACCGTAGCGAGGCGAGGCGACCGTCTCCGTGGTGTTAATTTTGTGCCCACTCCCGGGGAGAATTCCAACTTTCGAGGTCCCATCTGAAGGGAAGGGTTCCGCAATTTCAATTTTAACCTCCGGAGCTACCACTAGAAAAGTAGACTAGTATAAATGGAGGTGGGAAGTTTCGAGATATGGTCTGGCCCCAGCATGCTACATCTGAGAGAAGCGCTTAAGCAATCGTGAACCGAAGCTGCTGTTAACCGCTTTCATCATCTCTCGAATATTGCCTCACACGAAGTACTGAGGACGCTTGTTTCCTTAACAATGCCCACTTGTTCAGAATTAATGCTCAGCAAAGTTTTGGTCTCAGTTGTGCGACTGGATTCGTGATTTCCTGTCAGGAAGGTCGCAGTTCGTAGTAATAGACGGCAAATCATCGAGTAAAATTGAAGTGATATCAAGTGTTCCCCAGGGAAGCGTCCTGAGAGCTCTGCTGTTCCTGATCTACATAAATGACCTGGGTGACAATCTGAGCAGTTCTCTTAGATTGTTCGCAGATGACGCTGTAATTTACCGTCTAGTAAGGTCATCCGAAGACCAGTATCAGTTGCAAAGCGATTTAGAAAAGATTGCTGTATGGTGTGTCAGGTGGCAGTTGACGCTAAATAACGAAAAGTGTGAGGTGATCCACGTGAGTCCCAAAAGAAATCCGTTGGAATTCGATTACTCGATAAATAGCACAATTCTCAAGGCTGTCAATTCAACTAAGTACCTGGGTGTTAAAATTACTAACAACTTCAGTTGGAAAGACCACATAGACAATATTGTGGGGAAGGCTAGCCAAAGGTTGCCTTTCATTGGCACGACACTTAGAAGTCCACTAAAGAGACAGCTAACACTACACTCGTTCGACCTCTGTTAGAATATTGGTGCCCGTTGTGGGGTCCTTACCAGGTAGGATTGACAGAGGACATCGAAAGGGTGCAAAAAAGAGCAGCTCGTTTTGTATTATGACGCAAGCAGATATGATACGCGAGTTGGGGATGGAAGTCATTAAAGCAAAGACGTTTTCCGTCGCGGCGAGATCTATTTACGAAATTTCAATAACCAACTTTCTCTTCCGAATGCGAAAATATTTTGTTGAGCCCAACCTACATAGGTAGGAATGATCATCAAAATAAAATAAGAGAAATCAGAGCTCGAACAGAAAGGTTTAGGTGTTCGTTTTTCCCGCGTGCTGTTCGGGAATGGAATGGTAGGGAGATAGTATGATTGTGGTACGATGAACCCTCTGCCAAGCACTTAAATGTGAATTACAGAGTAATAATGTAGATTTAGATGTAGATGGCTCTGACCACTAAGGGACTTAACTTCTGAGGTTATCAGTCCTCTAGAACTTAGAAATACTTAAAGCTAACTAACCTAAGGACATCACATACATCCATGCCCGAAACAAGATTAGAACCTGCGACCTTAGTGGTCGCGCAGTTCCAGACTGAAGCGCCTAGAACCGCTCGGCCACCCAGGCCGGCAGAGAAGTTTCGTTTCAAACGATTATAGTGACCGCAATTTCTCATTATACAAATATTTTTTGCAACAAATGTTTCCACACTATTATGCTCTAAAATATCTGAACACTTAGGCAACACTTCTCTTGTCTGTTGTACCGTTTTGAGCTTTTCCGTCCGTACAGCATCATCGTAATACCATGAAAATCAGGCTCTCGTCGTAAGCGTAAATTCTATTAATTTCTACGTTATAAAATGGAATTTTTTAAATTTGCAACTGTTCATAACGATTTAACAACAGTACTGAATTCTTTCTCTATCAATCTTTTAGTAACTTTGTTTTGTTTGGAGGTAAGGATCATTAGAGAGCTCTTTAAACAACTCGTCAAGTGACGCCTGACATAAACACACACCTTTTAGAAACATAAAAGTCAAAATCCGACATAACAGGTAGTTAGCACTGCATGAAGCCCAAAAAGAAATTCCGTTGCACTCTTCGTGAGATACGCCACACCGTGTGTGGTTCATGGAGTAGATAAATTTGTAACCAACCAATAATTACACGTAATCAGGAATATCTACTTACCTGGAACTCCAAAACGAACATGTTCGACAATGATCGACGTACCCTCATATGGCGAGAGGTGGGAACATTGTCAGGCACACCGGCAGCACCGCTCTGGCCTGTACTGATAGTAACCACCATGCAGCAGCACTGCTCAGTCGCTGCTGCGGTACTGAGTATCCTTCCAGTCTTACTCTCCCTGTTAATTCACAGCCGGCCGGTATGGCCGAGCGGTTCTAGGCGTTTCAGTCTGGAACCGCCCGACCGCTTCGGTCTTAGGTTCGAATCCTGCCTCGGTCATTGATGTGTGTGTTGTCCTTAGGTTAGTTAGGTTTAAGTAGTTCTAAGTTCTAGGAGACTAATGACCTCAGATGTTAAGTGCTATAGTGCTCAGAGCCATTTGAACCATTTGTTGATACACAGCGACAAAACAAATATAGCACTGGACTAATTAAGATCCACTCTATCGAATGGGTGCTTAAAATTTCCCTTTACAAAACGTGTAGCATGTGGAACGTGTTACCTGTGGCTAAGTGTTTGAAATGAGAGAAATGAAAGTCACTGGAAAACATTCATTGTGTAATTGCGTAGGCTTCAGCGGCCAGAGTCAGTCGATATAAAAGTTTTCTGGGTGATGTACCGCGTCATAATGTATAAAACTACTGCTGCTGCCGGAGAAAAATCAACGTTTCGGCCACTGTTGCAGCGGCCTTCTTCTGGTTTTACTGGTTCACCAGTCGACTCAGAAGAAGGCCGTTGTAACCGTGGCCGAAACGTTGATTTTTCTCTGGCTCAGATGGCTCTGAGTACTATGGGACTTAACATCTGAGGTCATCAGTCCCTTTTCTCTGGCAGCAGTAGTAGTTTTATACATTATGACGCGGTAACATACCCTGAAAAGTTTTATATCAACTTTCATTATGTTTTCCAGAATACTGTGTGCACTAGCAACCAACCAACGAGTGCTAATAACTCTACACGACTCCTACACTGCTGCAGACACTGAATCAATAGTTGTCATCTGATAATGAATCACTAGGTGGTTCGGATCCGGTAATGGTATAATACAAATTGAAGAACAAAAGAAAAGGCGTAGTAATTTCAAGAAACCTTTACTCGTCACAGTCGCAGTGATCCTCATCTATAATGGATAAATGTTTTGTAGCCGAAATAGCTATATGCGTGAAAGTAGTCAGAGTATGAAAATCGTAACAGCACATATTACAAAATAAGGGAAAGAGCTGGGAGCAAATTTCATAGATTTTAAAACAGGATCATGACGTCGTAAAAACTCTGAACAACTGATCACTGAAAATCTCGCCATTAATCCATTTAAATGAAGAGATATTCCCATCTCTTTGAGTAAGTTCAGGTTTTTCCCCTTTTTCTCAAAATAAAATGTACTTGGTTTATTGAAGGTCGGAGGATGGTGAAGACTAGCTTTCTAGCGTTCGGCAGAAGCTGAGTGGTGTAGGACGTGATCTTTTTGTTCAATCAGTGTTCGCGGAATCTTGCCCTGAACAGTCTTTGTCCACTGCACGATGCATCGCATTCACCACAGTTAATAATGTATACCCCAGTATAGCTAAAATTATTTCTGTAAGGTCGTTCATTACGAACATAACAATTCTGCAGTTTGTTAGATGGTGAAGATACAATGTTAATGTCGCGTTTTTGAAAGAGTTTGGCTAAACCGTACGAAAGATTCCTTACAAAGGGTATTCTGACGAATGCGGAGATACTGGTTGGCGACGTAAAGGGGTGATGTTCTCGTTTGGCGTAATGTTGTTTGTGTACAAATTGTCACCTGGCATCGGTTTCTAGTGGTTACGGACGGCAATGTACCTCAGGTTAGACAGCTCTTTCTTTACGGAGGCTAGACATAATGGCTTTTCGCAGACACTGTCTCTTTATATAATGATGAAATCGGTTGCTGTACCAGTCAACCTATCATGGAACAGAATGAGCACTACCTTCGGAGGTTCTATGAATATTATTTCTCATTCCATATGCTTCGTATTTCTGTCCTGAATCTCAGAAGCAGGATAACGAATCATTTTAAATGTCCTGACGATGTACTCTTAGTGAACGCTATAAGGTGGCTATTAGGAAAATGAAGAACGGTCGGTCGCGAAATGGAAACCACAATGGAAATCAAATGTTTTATTTGCAAGAGTTAGCTACACCTTCCGGCTACTTCGCTACATACCCGCCGCTCCGACTTAGACATCTGTCGTGGCGTTGTACCAACTTCCCAATCCAATCGTCATAGAATACAGACTCTTGCGCTTTCCGACAATTTTCTACTCTGGACTGTAGCTCGTCGCCTTTGCCAAAATGTCTTCATAGCTAATGGTTCTTCTGAACAGAGATGAAAATTAGAGGAAGCTAAGTCCGGGCTGTACGGTGGATGGTCGAACACTTTCCATTGAAAATGCTTCAGGAGCGTCCTCGTTGCGCCTGCAGTGTGCGGGCGAGAACTATCATGAAGAACTAACTGCATGACAGTTAAGTTATGTGGGTTTGCATGAAATTAGGCGAAATCTTTCGGCAGGCACCCATAGTGGCTAGAGACACTATTTTCTAGGCATCTATACTCTCTCACTGTGCACTTTGGACTTTAAAAAAAACGTCACATTATCATTGGCATACTAGAGATATTGCTCGACGTATCTTCGCAATGTGTAATCGGATTTTAATTGTGATTTCAGTTTCGCGACCGCTCGTTCCTTAATTTCCGAACAGCCTTCGAAGTTAGCACACAAGAAGATACTTTTTTGCCTATGTTTCACATGGTATTATTTTGCAGGTTACAAGCCTATTTCTGGTCTCCCTGTTCCAAAAATTTGTAGTCAACCCTTCATTCGAAGTCAATGTAACAGTTACACACGAAAAATACGATTAGAGCAGCTAGGCTGCATCACCTACTTCTCGGCTACAAACAAGGAAACCCCACTGAAGTATCGTGATAGCGCAAAGTCAGCCACCTCGCAGTAATTAGGAGCACGCCCAAGGCTGCTATAACTCGCACAATCTGACTAAAAGCTGTGCCTTGTACAGCGCCACCTGTCCCCTCCCCCTCTCTCTGCCATTGTTGTAGGCGACTAATCGATATGCGTACACGCACACAGCCAGCGGCGGGGAAAATATTCGGGACTGGAGAACGCAGCGAACAGGGAATTCCGCAGTTCATGTCGTCCACAGTTGGGAGACCTATGAGCGTGCACACTGCCATATCCCGCAAATGGAGTCTCTGGTCGCTGCAGACAAACATTTGCAAATATATATTCACGGACGTCCGCACACTCTCCGGAAATTTAATTACCCTTACACCGCATGTAGCCTCTTACTCCGTAGTCATAATATTTTACAACCTACGTAACCAATTAACTCACGGAATTCAAAGTCTCATCTTGCAAACATAATACTAAAGAGGACCGACATATTGTCTGGTTCCGCAAATTCAAATGCTCATCGTAATATAACGCTTTAGACCAAAATTTGCTGCAAAATAACTTGTACATATTAAAGGATAAAAAAAGTCAAGTCAGGTACTAATTTCCGAAACGGAATTTAAATTCAAAGACTAACAGTAAACACTTTAAGACGTGATAATGATGTTGCTATTCTTTGGGCGGCAGAAAAATCTAACTGGAAGTTCAGTTGAACGGAATACACGTTTGGGAAATAAAAAGAAAAATCGTGTGTTACAGTGAAAGTTACTTAGTGCAGGCCTTCACATTGAAGACAATGAAGAAATCAAAAAGTGAAACAAAACAAATACAATAAAAACCACAAAAATCCGGGGAAACCACAACATATGGTAACAAGATATATACATAAGACTTTTTCTGTTTTTCAGGTATGTAAATACTGTCTCAAATATTCAAACTTATATACGTACAATTAGTAAAGAGCATTTTTCCTATTTCAAAGGATGATGATGCTGAAACTTCAGCGGAAACTTTCAGGGAAATAAAACGAAAAAGAAAATTTTCGTTTTGCTCAAGGCGAACCCTCTCCGAACACAAAGCTGAGGGAATCTGATTAGGAAATGAGCCGCCAAAAGTGGCCGATGACGTTTGCTACTTAGGCGCAAAATACTGATGACAGAAATGAACAGCTTATTAAATGTAGATTGGTAATAACAAGAAAACCTATTTTGGAAAAAAAGCATGCGTTAATACGGAATACAAATTTAAGTGTTAGGAAATCTTTTATGAAAGTATTAGCCTGGATTGTAGTCTTACATGCAAGTGAAAGGTGACAAAAAATCATTTAAACAGGAGGAGAGTACAAGTTTTTGAAATGTAGTGCTGTAGAAGAACAGTGAAGGTTAGAGAAGTTGATCGAGTAATGCAGAAGTGCATTTTACTGGATTGCTGGATGGCATTTCGTTGATAGGTACAGATTTCGAAAGCCCTCTTCTATCAGCCTACGGGGACTGGGTGTTTATGTTGTCCTCGTCGTTTCATCATCATTCGTGACATTGTTAAGATTGGACTGTGTAAAAAATTGGACTGTGTAAAAAGTTAGACTGTGTGAAAAATTGGGACTTCGTACGGGCGCTGATGAGCGCGCACTTGAAATGAAGTGTCGTGTGACGAGGGCCCCACGTCGGGTAGACCGTCCGCCTGGTGCAAGTCTTTTCGATTTGACGCCACTTCGGGGACTTGCGCGTCGATGGGGATGAAATGATGATGATTAGGACAACACAACACCCAGTCCCTGAGTGGAGAAAATCTCCGACCCAGCCGGGAATCGAGCCCGGGCCCTTTGTATTGACAGTCTGTCGCGCTGACCACTCAGCTACCGGGGCGGACAGCGCGCAGTTGAGCGCCCAACAAATCAATCATCATCGTCATCTACCAAACTAAAAGGAACACAAACTCAGCCAGCGAGGCGTCGCAGTAGTTAGTACACTGGACTCACATTCAGGAGGACGATGGTTCAATTCCGCGTCCGGACATATGCATTTATGTTTCTCGTGACTTCCCTAAATTTCCGCATGCAAATTCCGGTGTGGTTACTTTGAAAAGACACAGCCTGTATCACTCGTCATCCTTGAATCAGTCCAAGCTTGTGTTTCGACTCTGATGACCCGGTGTCGACGGGACGTTAAATTTACTACAGACGATATTTTATAAATATATTAGCCTCTTTATTAATGATTATGTTGATAATATTTGTAATCTCCAAGTCCTGTGGAGCTGCAGACCTGGTGTGGTGCCTTCCTCTGTTGCACTTTTATCGACTATGTACAGGGCAACAGAGGACCGTGGATTGGGTTCCTTGCAGCTGCATGCACAGTCGGTTTCTGGAACGCCCATGTATTGTCTTCCAGGCTGCCGCTATTGTCGCGCAGATGCGCCACAACTTGTACTTATTGACTGCTTTGCAGAGTAAAAAAATACTTGCCAATACTACTCAAGTTTTCAAGACCAACTACATGCAAAACAGATAAAAAGTATACTCAGTAGAAAAACCGTTTAGTGGCGGTGACCTTTTCCAGCAAACATACTTTTCTTTTCCACGTAAGTGCGGTTCACCTTCGAGAACTTTACGTAACGGCGTATTAGCTGCTTCCACATCTATGAACAGAACTTCTATGACTGAGAACTGGATCAATTGACAACGATGGCTTGACTTACTCGTCTCATTCAAATTGGCGTCCAGCAAATCATTGTTTCAGGTGCAGGAAAAAGTAACATTGGCTGGGTGCAATGTTGGGACAGTAGGATGGGTGTTCTGAAAGTTCTCACCTGATATCCTGAACCTTATCCTTAATACGGGCAGCGGCATGTGGAGAAAGACTGCACTGGAATTTGAGATATCAAAATTTTTCGTGACAGTCGTATAAATAGCGATGTGTCCTACTTGAGAAAGTTCGCCAGCCAGAGCAGTGGTGCTTGGACAGATCCACACCTTTTGGTCTTTACCGTACAACTTCGTTGTGAGCAGCCAACATTTAAACATAACGAAATGGCGTTTACTTTCGGAATATGCCTCTTATCTTGTTGCGCACTGATGGAAGTGGGGAGTTTCGTTGAAAAACTGATGCACCCTTTTTAGGTAAACTACAGAATTGCTGACTTCTATGGAGAGACTTTTTGGCTGGTCCTTGTGTTCACCATTACCTTAGGAAGAAATACTGCGAAATACACAGGCCGTTCCAAAAAAGATTTATCTCATTTCACGAGACATCATTTTCTATACTAATGCAGATAGGAGTTCATTTTAAGTTCCACAGGACTACAAAGCATTCTGTGGCGTCAGTTGTAAGCCGCCGGTTCACGTGTTCCCTGGTAGGAGTCTTGGTGATGCCGGTAGCAAGCTCGCTCATTACCCTACGTACGTCGAGTCGGGGCGGTGATAAGACGGCAACAAAAGCCGTCTTTCTTTCTCCGTTTCAACATTTGGTCTTTAGTTACAACTGTACGGCGTGATTTTCATTGAAGGGTTGACACTCCACGTATTCATTCGCACTTGAGTTCACAGCAGGCGCCTCTACTTCAGTGTGGAGCAAGCTACAGCCGCAAGACAACTGGCCGCAAGGCTCACAGGTGTAAACGCACCTTCGCGATGTATAGGGTGTGCGGATGTCACATTCCATCATAGGCCTCCAAAGTCGCCTGTTCGTACAATGTATGGATTTTGTACGTGGATTTGTGGAAGACTCCGTCCTTACTCCTCCCCATCCAATGACGCTGGTAGAAACGAGTGGCTTACAAGACGCCAGTTGAGTAATCTTCATCAGTCTGGGACATTTATCAGGTAGAACTGATAGGAGAGATAGAGAAGATCCAACGAAGAGCGGCGTGTTTTGTCACGGGATCGTTTAGTCCATACGTGAGCGTTACAGAGCTGCTCAACAAATTCCAGTGGCAGACACTACATCACAGAGAGGTTTACTATTGAAATTTCGATAGAGTACTTTCGGGGGAAAGTCGGAGAACATATTAATTCCACCCACATAGCTCTCGCGAAATTACCACAAAGCGAAGATTCGAGAAATTAGATCTAATACAGAGGCTTACCGACAATCATTATTCCCCTCGCGCCATTAGCGAGTGGAACAGGGGAGAGGCCGGTTAGTGGTGCTTTCCACCTACACAGTCAGGTGGTTTGGGGAGTATCGACGTAGATAAGGATCCGCGACGCCACATATCAACAGCAGGGAATGCGGTAGCTCCAGAGGCGCTGGTGAAACTGTGGCACTAGTTTGAGTACCGTCTCGATGTTTATCGTGCGTCCGATGGAGCCACGTTCATGAAAGGTAAATGAGAGTATAATAATTTATTACGTCACGTCACTTAAAAATATGTAACATCCACGTTACTGGTTTCAGGTCCAAGTTGCTATCTTGAGATGTAGTTACTGCAAGATATATAATAATTACATATATGTACATTAATTGACGTGTTTTAGACTTCATTATATTCGAAGTACTTACATGTAATTGTTGTATGTCGTGACGATGCTTTTTACTCTATTAATCATAACTGAGGATGGCAACTTGTTGCGGAAACCAGTAATGTGAACATGGCATTTTTGTAAGGTATTCATTATTATACAGATATTTATAGAGGTCTTTTATTTCTATTTCACAATACATCCATTTTTTTAAAAAGAAAGGTAAATTAAAACTTTCGACCCTAAATGTACTGGCTGTTTCACGACTCATATTACACATTTATAGAGGTTGTAGAGGGGACGTCTGTATCAAGTTTTACAGAGGAAGCCAGAGCGTCGAAGTTATAGGCGCCGGTAGCTGTAAATGTATGTACGTGTATAGGGTGCTTCCGTGATAATGGTACAAACATTCAAGGATGATGGAGAAGGAATTTATCAATCTGAGATAAGGCACGCTGTAACGGAAATGAACCGAGTCGAAAGCTATAAGCGAAAATCGTTCTGATTTTGATACTTCTGACAGTGGAACTCATGTAGTGGTACTGTTGTTGCTAATATTGTAGGAAAGGCTACATTGAGAGGAGATAGTATGCGTCAAAACAAGGAAAAATTGTCCAGTCAAGATAGGCCCTAAAATGCATACCTGAGGAAGTATGAGCACTTTTTCAATGAAGAAGATATGTTTCACAGTAGCGGTAATGAACAGGAGGTCATAGCTCCTCAGGTATGCCTTTTAGAAGCCATGTTTACTGGACATTTTTTCCTTGTTTTGGTCCATACTACCACTTCTGCTGGTTACCTGCCCTGCAATCGTGACAATACCAGTGTCAGTACATGTACTGCACTGTCAGAAGTATCAGAACAGTTTTCGCTTATAACTTTCGATTCGTTTGTTTCTGGTATATGGACTTTTAGCTCAGACTGATACATTTATCCTCCTCCATCATCCTACAAAGTTTCTAGCATTGTCGCTGAATCTCCCTCTAAATATATACAGGGTGTTACAAAAAGGTACGGCCAAACTTTCAGGAAACATTCCTCACACATAAATAAAGAAAACATGTTATGTGGACATGTGTCCGGAAACGCTTAATTTCCATGTTAGAGCTCATTTTAGTTTCTTCCACCTACGCTCAATGGAGCAGTTATCATGATTTCGTACGGGATACTCTACCTGTGCTACTAGAACATGTGCCTTTACAAGTACGACACAACATGTGGTTCATGCACGATGGAGCTCCTGCACATTTCAGTCGAAGTGTTCGTACGCTTCTCAACAACAGATTCGATGACCGATGGATTGGTAGAGGCGGACCAATTGCATGGCCTCCACGCTCTCCTGCCCTCAACCCTCTTGCCTCTCATTTATGGGGGCATTTGAAATCTCCTGTCAACGCAACCCCGGTACCAAATGTACAGACTCTTCGTGCTCGTATTGTGGACGGCTGTGATACAATACGCCATTCTCCAGGGCTGCATCAGCGCATCATGGATTCCATGCGACGGAGGGTGGATGCATGTATTTTCGCTAAGGGAGGACATTTTGAACATTTCCTGTAACAAAGTGTTTGAAGTCACGCTGGTACGTTCTGTACTGCGTGTTTCCATTCCCTGATTAATGTGATTTGAAGAGAAGTAATAAAATGAGCTCTAACATGGAAAGTAAGCGTTTCCGGACACATATCCACATAACATATTTTCTTTCTTTGTGTGTGAGCAATGTGTCCTGAAAGTTTGGACGTACCTTTTTGTAACACCCTGTATACACACGCACACAAACACACACACACACACACACACAATCTACAGGCGCCGGTGCCTATAACATTTGTAACTCTCCAGAGTCGTTGGATGGCGTTCCCGGACGTGGGTTCGTATGTAAAACTTGGTCTACAAAGGCACCCCTAGAAGTGTGTAACATAAATTGTGAAACCTCCTGTATATTAAGAAGTACTCCAAGGCTGCATGTGCACGCATATAAAGGATACACCCGGGTAACTGCTGAATATTCTTTCCAATATAAAAACTTTGTAAATGTATGCGAAACTTGAAATTTATACCAATATTCGATTTTCATTCACGTAGAAAATCTAATCATGTGAAATGGCACGAATTGTTTTGAGACGCCTTGTACTACTAATTTGTACTTACCTGATCATACCAGAGTTGTAGGAACAAAGTTAAACTTCCACCTATAGGGACACCGCGCCACGGAGTGTGAATAAAGACATCGCGTCCACAGCCGTCCAGTGCTAATTGTTGAATCAGAGTCACCTGACAGTCTGGTTAGTAGGTGAGAGGCGCGTACGCCCTCGTGACAGGAGAACTAGAGCTAGAAACAGAGAGAGAGAGAGAGAGAGAGAGAGAGAGAGAGAGGTAGATAGAGACTGGGCGTTGAACCAGGCACGCCAGCCTCTGCCATTGCCTTTGGAATTTGCCGCGTACCTTGCTGGTAGGCTTTGGCGGTGCTTGCTGTTCTGCTGTACACAAAAGGCCGGCGGGCAGCCGCTTGCTATATACTCTCCGACAATCAGTAAATCACCGCCACTGTGTGTGTGTGTGTGTGTGTGTGTGTGTGTGTGTGTGTGTGTGTGTGTGTGCGCGCGTGTGCGCGCGCTCTGTCTCTTAGCTGAAACAAAGCACTCGCATGGGTAGGCCGCAATGAGATTACGACCTCGACAACTGTTTCCGAATTTAATCTGGACAGAAAACGGGTCAAAGTTTTTCCTGAATTTGAGACAACGGCGAACCTTTCTCTTAAGAATCTACTGAAGCACTAAATGTAAAAGTAAATCTGTCATTGGATCGAAGGTAGGCTTGAACGCCGCAGTGATTTACTAGGCACGCTGTTGCCTTCTACCATCCTACAGTTTAACGTGGGCTTGGAATCACAGCGCTTCTTGGAACTTTTATCGTTATCAAATCATTGATAAAGGGGCAACAAGTGATAAATGACGTAAAAGCTCATGGTAACAACACTGAACTGTGCATCTTTGTGATATAGTCTGACACTTACCTATTACGTCATTGAGCTAGCGAGATAGATTCGTCACTTTTGTCTAGAGCGAGGTGTAGCTGTGAAGCATTCAGGTCCTGTTTCCGGATTGCTTTCGGGATAGAGAGGTTTACAGGGGATCTGAGGATCCTCAGAAGATTGTAAAGCTAACGTCAGCTATTAGACTGGGATATTGATTCGCAAGTTGTCAAATGTCGCAAATGTTTTAAAGCTGTCAAGTTTTCTTTCTTTTCTTTCTTCTGTTAAAGATCGTCGTCAGTGACACCAGCAGCTATTTATAGATGCACGACTCCTAGATTTCTCATTGGCTTCCTCATCAGTTATGGGTATCTACACTACCTGTGTATCCGGAAACTCTATGTAATGCGGAAATAAACACTAGATATAAAGAGAGACAGATCCGTCAATATAATAGGAGACTCGGATATTGTGTTGTTTGTAGAATAGTGACCGCAGAATGGTATCGTCAGGATAGCTCTGCGACTTCTAACGTGAACAATTCATTGGAAGTCACCTGTGTAACATATCGATCGGGGACATTTCAACTTTCTAAAGCTTCCCTAGGAGACTACTGGTCACGTGACTGCGAAGTGCAAACGCAAAGGAACAAGAACTGTTAAACCAAGACAAGGGGGAATTCAGGTACTGACCGGGAGGGTCGGTTGATCATTGTGAAAGGTGGCTGTAAACTAATCGCATGAATTCAATGGAAGAGATCACTCTTGAGTTTCAAAGTGGTACCAGCTTGTCTTAGAGGCCCCTACGGTAATGATACTAAGGGGGCTGTAATACTCAGGGTTTTCGGAAATTCCCGTTACAAACTTTTAGAACTTATAGAGCGGAGTGAGTAGATAATATTTTGAACGGGAGCCTATGTCCAGAAACGTACCGTTTTCGTTCTACGAAGGTTTAAATTCAGATGTGTAACGTGTCCACGTCTGCTGAGGGAAAGAGAAAACTCTCAGCATTGCTTGTTCTGGTCTGCAGTAGGGTACACAGGATGACTACTTCTTGTAGGGCCTTACGCAAAGTTTAACTTATGAGACTCTTGCAGTGACAGAGGAAGATCTGCTGGTACGAGTTCTGGCCGCTGCACTAGAAATTGAAGGACACCAGGTGTGATTGATTGTGTATCGCTGCAGTCATGGACTGTACGGCTGGTCCCGGCGGAGGTTCGAGTCCTCCCTCGGGCATAGGTGTGTGTGTTTGTCCTTAGGATAATTTAGGTTAAGTAGTGTGTAAGCTTGAGGACTGATGGCCTTAGCAGTTAAATCCCATAAGATTTCATACACATTTGAACATTTTTTGAGTGTGTGTACCAGAACGAGCTTCGTAGGTACAATGTCTGTAGCGACGTTACGTTGGTAGTCGCCACATCGAGCCGCTGTTGTAAGGCATCAGTACGTACAGTATGCTGAATAACGTAAACACGTAATGCTGCAGTGTTAATACAAAAAATGTGCTTAAGTGATAATTGGATGTTTCGTTAAATTTCCTTTCAAATTGTTACCTAATAATTGCGCCGCGTCACGCCTGATTCGATGCCACAAACAGAAGTGGATGAGCTAAACATATCAATTGAAACCGTCGTAGAACGTATAATATACGTTTCTGGACATGGTTTTCTATTCAAAATATTATGTACTCACTCACCTCTACAAGTCCTAGAGATTTGTAACTGGAATTTCAGAACACCGTATAATTGTAGTTCCACTTCATGCAGGTTGTTGGAATTTCGTACGTAAGCTTTCACGAGATAATTGGCGTCTGACAGTTGAAGTTTTCAGCATTTTTTTGACGCTCTCTGGCGACTCGAACAAACCAGTGGCCATTCGACCAGCCCTTGTTTTTGTACGTGCAATACCCCGTGTTATTCCTAGTGGGTATGTGTCCCACAGTTCTAAGAACGGCAGATACGAATATTCGCAATGCCTGTACGCTCGCCTGACTTGTGACTCACTGAACGTGTATGGAATGTTAGTGGTTGGCAAGTCCCCCAGCAACCACTTTTGGTGTCTCTTGGACTCATATAGAAGCTGTCAGGAGAGGGATTTCTCAGGATTTATAACCAGATACTCTTTAATACAGGAGCTTGAAAATAATGTGGGAACATGACGAGAAATGCATGCTTGGACATACATGCAGATGAGAGACGAGCTTGCAGGTTGCGTTGTTGTGTCTGACCACGAACGACACTTAGCCTATGCAATTTCCTCAATATGGTGCAGGTTTAGTGACGGTCACAACAGTGTTCTGTGTAGTTGTGGGTACATTTAATAAGAGCTAACTGAATTCGCACGTGTTACTAAGGTAGGCGAAGTGTTTGGTGTTTCAAGAGGCACAGAACCGAAGATTTATAACAGCTACACGGAAAGCAGGAAAACGTCATCCGCTAAACCACAAAGCGGACGAAAGGTTGTCTTGACTGACGGTAATTTGTAAGGTGCCTCTTATGTGAGGAAGAAATTTGTACCAGTTTTAATAAATTATTGTCTCTTATTTATGTATTCAGGATAGTTAGGAAGTGCTGTAGTCCGTAACCAGCCATGAGTCGGAGAGCATTTCCCACGACTGGCTGGCTAGGCGATAAATCGACCATATGCGACAGCGTAGTGGGGTGGGGCTCGGCGCTGCACCGTAGCAACAAGCATCAGCCTGGAAAATATACGTGACGGGAAGTACCGCCATCTTGGCGCCAAAGTCACCGATTTCGTTTATTTATATTTAATAATTAAAGTCATTTATGACAACATGAATACTAGGAGGAGCCTCTGGTTGGTTAAATCTATTTATCATAATTTTGCCTCGTTAAAATTCACACCCGTTTATTAACAAATGCATATCTTAGTAAGTGCGAACTTGATCGGAAGTCCACGAACTGTGACGAAACTAGTAAGAGATACGGACAGCGCGCCAAAGTCGGCAGTCGGCGTTAACAGGTCTTCCTATCTTGTTCGATGGTAGCCACGGTCTCAGTTACGAGTAGTTTGTGGCATGAGTGTTTCATTATAGATCTAATAGGAATAAACGTGATATTACAGCAAAGTTGATCGACAGCAATTTCAGATAATTAGCTTCCACCGACAGAGAAATCCAATGCGCCAATGAAGAATCTGCACGGGACGACATTTACGAGAGCTGCACCGCGCACAGGTAGGAGGAAATCCGACGACACGACCCACCAAGGCCGATCAAGGAAGGTCCCGACTTACACTTGCAAATTCCGGGTGTAAATGCTGACCAATTATACTGTACGTCACATATACCACCCTCTACATACTCGCGGCTCAGCTAATAACAGTATCAGTTTAGAAGCGAGGGGATCTTGCAAACTGAAGAGGATTGTGAAGAAAAATAATTGAACGTGAGGAGGAGCGTAAATCACTGCAGAACTGAATGTCGCACACGGGAGCCCCGTCCGCAGCAAAACAATATGAAGGCAGCCCCCATAAGCACGAAATTGCAGGCTGAGCTGGAATTTCAAAACCACTCATCAGCGGTGCAAATGAGTAAAACAAGAAAACATGGTGCTGTACCCATGAAACTTGGACTACGTAGCAGTGGATGAAATCCATTTCGTAGGATGAGTCTTGTGTTCCCAACTTTTGGCGTAGTTCACGTTCCAACACTGAAACATAGCGGGGGGTCGGTGATGATATGGGCAGCCATATCGTGGTATGCATGGGCCCAATGGGTACTCCGCAAGGTCACATTACTGCCAACGATTAAGTAACCATTTTGGCTGACCAGGTGTATCCAGTGGTACAATGGTGTTCCTCAAAGGTGGTGATTGTTCCAAGACGACTGGGCCCCTGTTCACACAGCTTGACTTGCTTTGCGAGCACAAGGAGAGAACTTTGGAGAGAACAGTACATGACCACTATCCATCTGCATCATGGTCACCTGAGCCTCGCCACCATTTTGCACGAAGAATGCTGTAAGATTTCCTTGAAACTTGCAAACCATATAGGATATGCATTTATTCGTTCCGAGACGACTACCGGAGTCTGTTTTGAAAGCCCAATGTTTTCCTGCGCCTTATTAGGCGTGGTAATGTGTTCTAGGTGTTTCCATACTTCGCCTACCCCTTTACTTCTGATGCCTGTATGCTTCCCCAAGTTGTCGCTCTCTGAACATGTTTGGGACGCGAGTGGCCGACAAGGTTTTTTCTTCAAGGTCCGTTAGTAGCCACTTCTGGTGTTTCGTGGAGTAGAATACAACCCTCCTGGAGGGAGATTTTTATAACCAGGCACTCTTTATTTCGATGCCACCTGTGTTTACACGCTACGAGAGACATGGCACGGCAATGAATTCTCTAAGGCAGCGACTTGGTACACTTACGTACACACTGGTGTATACACAATGCGAGTGTGAGAGCGCTGGCCCTGGGCTGGGTTACGCACGGCCAGACACACCTCGTATCCTCAACTCAGCTCAGCTGACCGTTACTCGCGTGGGAGCGTCCCGCAGAGCGTGCTGCCAAAGCGGACGCAGGGCGTGAACACGGTGCAGCCGACACCACGCCTCCAGATTGGAACATTAGACTGGTGTTGACTGTTAGCCAAAGTGGAAGGCAATCTAAACACTGCCTGGAGCAGCCTAGGGAAACCAATGGCACTAGCGTACACAGGGAAGTAACTCCTGCCTTGCTGGATTGGCTTTATACATGTTGACACAAAGAAGAAAACAGCAACCAGTCACTATTGAAAGTTCTATTTATTTACACAGCGCCGTAAGAGGTTTCGAAGCGACGGATTCATTTACACACGTCCGTTCACGTCTAGATATACACTTGTTGAAGTTTGCCGTAGTTTTCGGCTTCTTATTCCTCTTGCGATGAAAGATACTTAGGTTGGTGGTGTCCTACAGTAACAAATTATTTTACTACACTACCGGGCCGGACAGGGTGGCCGTGCGGTTGTAGGCGCTACAGTCTGGAACAGCGTGATCGCTACGGTCGCAGGTTCGAATCCTGCCTCGGGCATGGATGTGTGTGATGTCCTTAGGTTAGTTAGGTTTAAGTGCTGCTGCCAGCCAGCCCCCCCTCTGGGCGGGGGGAATCGAAATCCAATAAAGATAAAAAGTAAAAGAGGTGTAAGTTAATTTCCACATGTACACACAGTCGCCATAATAGCGTCAAACATTCTGAAATATTTACCGCACTCTTGTATTGTATTGTTTTGAACTGGGGACCCAAAACGACAGAGAGGCTTCGTCCCCGCCGTAGCGCACAGTGGTACACAACCCCCCCCCCCCCCCCCCCAGACTCCACACTCCACTCTCCGCCACACCACACCGAAGCCAGGGTTACACCTCACTGTTAGTTTTCCATGGCTAACAACAGATGGAGTTTTAGAAGGTAGAATTAAGAATCAATGTCGTAAACTGACCTGACCTATGCTTATAACTGCAGAAAAATACGACACTAAGCACTTAGACAAAGAAAATTGACAGTGTACATGTAACTTATTGGGTCGATTCCTGAGGGAAGGCAAAAATAACCCAATTAATTAATAGCCATGAATATATGTAATTGAAAACATGCATCAGATCGGATACGGACGCGAATTTTCTACTTACTACGAGCAGCTGCCTTATTCATTGAAATATCTCAGCGCGCCTACAGACCGTCTGAAATGTTTATTGTCGCTGACGTTTCCACTTACGATATCCGAATACTACGGACACAGGAGCATATGGGAATAGGAACAATGAGGCGCGGATTTGATGGAATGTCGTGGCTTATCCTGGAGTGAGAATTCGCATGAACTGAACGAAATACACTGTACTGAAATGAATCGACTTAATGGGTGTGAAATAAACACTTAAAGTGTTGTCAGACAAAACCGGCCAGAAATGCGGCAAATGCAATCTAATAAGTCTCGAATTGTTCTGAGATTAATTCTTACGTTATCTGTTGCAAACGCAGCAACATGTTGGAACGGTATTGCATTATCAGACCGATATAGTAGTTGCAATGAAATGAACATCCTTAGCTGCTTACAGGCGTTGGCGTACGTCATCGGGGCCAGATGAAAATGTGTGCCCCCACCGCGACTCGAACCCGGGATCTCCTGCTTACATGGCAGACGCTCTATCCATCTTAGGCACCGAGAACATAGAGGATAGCGTGACTGCGGGAATTTATCTCTGGCACGCCTCCCGTGAAACCCACATTCTCAACGTATTGTCCCGCACTACATTCGTAGTGCCCCTGCACATTATACGCATTACTCGCGGCGCGTTGCCGATTCCCGTGAGTTCGGGCACTGTTTGTGCTTTCGCACAGAAGAAGATGGTCAAGTGGCTGGTGAGCCTTAACTATATATACAGGGTGAGTCACCTAACGTTACAGCTGGATATATTGCGTAAACCACATCAAATACTGACGAACCGATTCCACAGACCGAACGTGAGGAGAGGGGCTAGTGTAATTGTTTAATACAAACCATACAAAAATGTACAGAAGTATGTTTTTAACACAAACCTACGTTTTTTAAATGGAACCCCGTTAGTTTTGTTAGCGCATCAGAACATATAAACAAATACGTAATCAGTGCCGTTTGTTGCATTGTAAAATGTTAACTACATCCGGAGATATTGTAGCCTAAAGTTGACGCTTGAGTACCACTCCTCCGCTGTTCGATCGTGTGTATCGGAGAGCACCGAATTACGTAGGGATCCAAAGGGAACGGTAATGGACCTTAGGTACAGAAGAGACTGGAACAGCACATTACGTCCACATGCTAACACCTTTTTATTGGTCTTTTTCACTGACGCCCATGTACATTACCATGAGGGGTGAGGTACAGGTACACACGTGGTTTCCGTTATCAATTACGGAGTGGAATAGAGTGTGTCCCGACATGTCAGGCCAATAGATGTTCAATGTGGTGCCCCTCATTTGCTGCACACAATTGCAATCTC
This sequence comes from Schistocerca gregaria, assembly GCF_023897955.1. Taxonomy (NCBI): domain Eukaryota; kingdom Metazoa; phylum Arthropoda; class Insecta; order Orthoptera; family Acrididae; genus Schistocerca; species Schistocerca gregaria. The sequence goes on from NC_064923.1 coordinate 565,870,405, forward strand.
TGGCGTAATGAATGTCGTACACACCGCAGTACATCTGGTGTAATGTCGCCGCAGGCTGTCACAGTACGTTGTTTCATATCCTCTGGGGTTGTAGGCACATCACGGTACACATTCTCCCTTTAACGTACTCCACAGAAAGAAGTCCAGGGGTTTAAGATCAGGAGAACGGGCTGGCCAATTTATGGGTCCTCCACGTCCTATGAAACGCCCGTCGAACATCCTGTCAAGGGTCAGCCTAGTGTTAATTGCAGAATGTGCTGCTGCATCATCATGCTGATACCACATACGTCGAAGCATTTCCAGTGGGACATTTTCGGGCAACGTTGGCAGAACATTCTGAAGAAACGTGATGTATGTTGCAGCTGTTTGGGCCCCTGCAGTGAAGTGAGGACCAATGAGGTGGTTGCCAATGGTTCCGCACCATACATTTACAGTCCACGGTCGCTGTCGCTCTACCTGTCTGAGCCAGAGAGGGTTGTCCACGGACCAGTAATGCATGTTCCGTAGATTCACTGCCCCGTGGTTTGTGAAACCCGCTTCATCGGTAAACAGTTAGAACTGCAACGCATTCTCTGTTAATGCCCATTGACAGAATTGCACTTGATGATTAAAGTCATCACCATGTAATTGCTGATGTAGCGACACATGAAACGGGTGAAAGCGGTGACGATGCAGTATGCGCATGACACTACTTTGACTCAGTCCACCGGCTTTCGCAATGTCCCGTGTACTCATGTGTGGGTTCATGGCAACAGCAGCTATCACACAAACTGCACCCGCTTCTCCTGTGACGGACCTGTTACGGACCCGTTTGCGTGCTACGACCATACCTGTTGCATACCGTTGGCGGTAGAAGTTTTGCATTGTGCGGCACGTTGGATGCTCTCTGTCCGGATACCGTTCTGCATACACCCTGCAGGCTTCAGCTGCATTTCGTCGACACTCGCCATAGATGAGTATCATCTCCGTCTTTTCGGAGTTCGAATACACCATGGTCACAGTTCCTACAACACTACACTATCACAGACGTCTGGTAACACGGTGTACTACAGTTGATCTGCATGCGGAGACGAATGGAGAATAACAAAAGCAGCAAGCGCTACACGCGGACACTGCGACAGCTAGACCAAACCACAACAGTGCACTACAGCCACACTCGTAAACACGGTCGTCATCGTAAACATGTCCCTGCAGATGCTGCTCGCCGACAATGGCCCGTGTCTGTTACAACACGCAATTAAACGTCGGAGGTTTCAAGCGTCAACGTTAGGTTATAATATCTCCTGATGTAATTAACATTTTACACTGCAACAAACGGCACTGATTACGTATTTGTTTATATGTTCAGATGTGCTAACAAAACTAACGTGGTTCCATTTTTAAAAAACGTAGGTTTGTGTTAAAAAACATACTTCCGTACGTTTTTGTCTGTGGAATCGGTTCGTCAGTATTTGATGTCGTTTACGCAATATATCCATCTGTAACGTTAGGTGACTCACCCTGTATACTAAGATGTCCGAAAGAACAGATATCATCTTAGTATATCGATATAGTACTGATTTTTCAGAAGTAGTGATTTTACGGAATGGACTAAAGTGAAGAGCTGTTCTAAATCAGTCCAAGAAGTGAAGACAACAAAACTTTTTAAGATTACAGGTGTTACGTATTTTCTTTACTGCTATTTCACAATCTAGGTCCAAGTGTCGGACTGTAGCGACTTCCATCGCTTTCCGTCAGTCGGCCATAGCTGCTAGAAGGGGGCTCCACGCGTATTTTATGGCAGTGGGGAGCCGTGAGGAAATGCATCGGAGTGTAGGAGTGGCGGCGGGCGAGGGAGGCGGGCCACAGCCACGCAAATCGGCGGCTGGAGGGCCTCGTGCGGCGAACAGCGCGCGGGCTCCCGGCGATTCGGCGAACCGGCCACAATAGTCGAAGCGGCGCCGTGGAAACGCGCTCCCGCTAACGCGGCCCAATTCCCCGGATGGCTCCAATACGGCGGCTCGGCACCCGCCGGGGGGAATTCTGCTGCGAGAGTAAACGGCACGGAGACGGCTGGCCGCCGTTTCCCCGTGATGTGGCTCAGGAGCGGCGCGCCGTGAGCGCTTAGCCACTCAGAAAGTCGTCGGTGCGAGGAACTGGTAGCCGTGGCATTCTCGGCCTCGTTATAAGCTGTCATCTAACGCCTGCCTCAGAGTTTAAAGCCATCCACTATGTCTGTCTGCTGCACTAACAATTACGGTAGTTCAGCAGGATCCGCCGACCTACAAAAGGCGTTCACAGGAAGATGTTTGAAGGAAGCCGAAGATTATGCGATACTTACAAGAACCAAGAGGGAACAACAAGGAACGAAGACGGAGCGGCGTGCTCGATGCGGTTTTTCTCCTCTACTGTTAGTGCTCCACCACGGAGCTAAGAAGGCGGCGGCTTTCCGTTTGTGGGATACCCTGGGACTGTCACGTGATCATTCCGAATATTGCATCCTACCACCGGATATTGTATGAAACGTCCCCTTTGAAAAATTTATACACGACTGTGCTTAGATTGACACATAATATTTTTAGCGCAACGCAACCTGACTTCCAAAAATCTCTACGAAAGAATGGCCCTGATTAACATTAACCTATACGTTTCACAAATCACTTACCTCACAAAAATCTTCGTTACTCAAGCTACTGCAATACAGCAAGCGCCACTACTGCCAGCTAAATAAAAGATTCAAACTACTGAAGGCACTAACTACTGACAGGTATAGTTAGCAAATGAAAGATTTTAATACAGAACAGACAATGTATTTACCTTAATAGTCATAATATATATGATAGTTCATGACATCCAGTCTTACAAATTACAAAACTCCGCCATCTCTCTCCCCACGTCCACCACTGCTGGCGGCTCACCTCCAACTGCGCAACGCTACGCGCTGTTAACATCCAGCTGCCGCTGCCCAACACTACAATGGCAGACAACAATGCAAACCAGCCACAAACTGCACACAGCACAGCCAGTGATTTTTCATACCGAGCGCTAAGCGGCGTTACCAATAAGAAAACCTAAACAGCCTACTTAAATTGAATTAGACAGTCTGCTGGTTTTCGAGGTGTCCACATCGTTGTTTTACAGCTCCCTTGATCGTTTCATCCTTTGGATGTGAAAGGGTAGCTGTATCGTGAAATGCACTTTCGAACGACTGACTTCCTCTGCCTGGCTGCCGCATGCCCTCGTCCTCGGTAGCACTGACGCTGCCCAGAGGGCTTTAGGTGAGGGGCGGCATACGCCCTATACATCCAAGAAACAATGATGAAAGTAAGGGTGGGATTAAAATTCAGGGGTGAATCGCCACTTTCTGTTAGTACAAAGTGAATTTAATATTTAAGTTTATGCATCTGTAGTGTACACCTACACCTACATAGACACTCAGCCAGCCGCGCTACTTGCTACTTATCATTTCCCCTAGAGCGAGGGAAAAACGACGGTATGTACGTCTTCGTATGAGCCCGAATTTCTCGTATATTCGTGGTCCTTACGCGCGATGTATGTTGGCGGCAGTAGAATCGTTCTGCAGTCGGCTTCAAATGCCGGTTCTGTAAACTCTCTCACTAGCGCCTCTCGAAAAGATCGTCGCCTTACCTCCACGGATTCCCACCTGAATTCCCGAAGCATCTCTGTACCACTCTCATGTTGTTGAAACCTACCAGACACAAATCTAGCACCCCGTCTCAGAATTCCATCGATGTCTCCCTTCAATCCGACCTGGCACGAGTCCCAAATACTCGAGCAGTACTCAAGAATAGGTCGCACCAGCGTCCTCTGTGCGGTACCCTTTATATGTGAACCACTCTTTCCAAAAATTCTCCCAATAAACCGAAGTCGACCATTTTCCTTCCCTACAACAGTTCTCGCATGCTCGTTCCACCTCATACGGCATTCCTACAGTCACTTAATTTCGATGCCTTATCGACTCCACAGCATCATCAGCCATCAACCGCAAATTTCTGCCCACCCTATCCGCCAAATCATTTATGTACAATAGTGGTCCTATCACACTTCACTGGGGCACTCCTGAGGATATCCTAGTCTCTGATGAACACTGGCCGTCGAGCAAAACTTATTGCGTTCTGTTATTTAGAAGTCTTCGAGCCACTCACTCATCTGTGAACTTAATCCACATGTTCGTACCTTCGTTAATAGCCTGCAATGGGGCACCGTGTCAAGTGCTTTCCGGAAATCTATAAATATAGAATCTGCCTGTTGCCCTTCATCCTCAGTTCTCAGTATATCATGCGAGAAAAGGGCAAGCTGAGTTTCGCACGAGCGATGCTTTCTAAAACCATGCTGATTCGTGGACGTAAGCTTCTTAGCCTCAAGAAAGTTTATTATATTCGAACTGAGTATATACTCAATGATTCTGAAACATTCAGAAGTTCTTATATTCTGGAGCAATCTGCGTTTTTTTTTTTCACTTGGGCCTTATTGCTGGGTTAGAGATTCGCGATAAATACAGGCTACGTAAGGGGCCAGTGCTGTACAGGACTCTTTGTAAAATCGAATTGGGATTCATTCCGAACCTGGTGATTTATTCGTTTTCAAATCTTTCAGTTGTTTCTCTACGTGAGGTATGCTTATTTCTATATTGTCCACACGGGAGTCTGTCCGATGGTCAAAATACGGTATGTTTGCACGGTTCTCATGTGTGAACGATTTCTTGAACGTGAAATTTTAAACTTCGGCTTTCGTTTTGCTATCTTCAGCTGCCAGACTAGACTGGCCAACAAGGGCTTGAATGAAAGCCTTAGACCCGATTAGCAATTTTACATATAACTAGAATTTTCTCTGTCTCTCTGCCAAATCGATTGCTAAGATGTGACGTTGGTAACTGTTGTATGCTTCGCGCATAGCTCTTTACACAGACGCACGAATATATACTAACCTTCGCTTGTCGTCATTTATGCGTTACCTTTTCAACCGAGAGTGAAACAGCCTCTGCATCCTAAGCATCCGTCGAATTTCGTTATTAAACCATGATGGGTCTTTTGCATCCTTTGTCCACTTACTAGGCAAATAACTCTCCAGAACACTATTTACAATCTGCTTAAACTTTGGCACAATTCGTCTACGTTACTCACACTAGGTATAGTCGTTATTAGCAGACTAGGTGAATGCCTGTCAATCTTAAGTGAACGCTACACTGACTGATGGCCGTTAAAAAGTTAGTCATGAGTATGCAACTTTACTCATTTAAATTGTGTTAGACTTTCCATGCACGTAATTTAAAAAAGTCTGCATTTTTATAAGTATCAAGTCGGGGGGTTAGAAAATAAAATTAAAACAAAAGTACACTACTGCTAACTGCCGGAACGACGCGATAAATGAAGAAATTTACTTAGCAATCAAGATGATTTTATTCACATAACGTTAGTAATAATCGTGATCTCACATAGGAAATTTAATTCCTTAATCAAGGACAAAAATACCATTTTAAACATCAACATTTAAAAACCCTCAAAACTGATTTTGTCTGATTTCCCGATTGCAGTCTAAATTCGAAAAGATGCATGAGAGGCAGAAAATCACACGTGCCAACATCACCAAACATATTCATGTAAACAACTGCACAAATGCACTTGTAAATGAGAATAAATTCTCGAAACGCGTTGTACTAAGCAGCAAAAAATAAGTAACTGATGCAGTTTTCATTATTGAAATCACTCACTCTGTCTTCTTTAACCTGATCTGATATAGCGCCTCATTCACAATAAGGGCGACATAGGGGCACCCCTTTGCTACTCGATCAAAGTACCGATTTTAATCTCTTATACTCACTATCACAGATTCACATACACACTGTGTCTTCATATTTTTCTATGGAATATGATTCCCCGAGAAAAGTTAAAAATTGTTCCAGTAGCCTGATTCAGACAAACGTGTCCGGGAGCTTCTCCCCCATGGTTGCAAGGCAAATACCGCTGCCGGAAGTGCCCTGGGAAATTCTCATTCCAACTCGCAGCCCCTCCTGGGATTTGGATGACAGAACTGGGCTCTGTTATGAGCTGATTTTGAAACAATTTGAAATGAAAAGCATTAAATTAAAAAAAGTCAGTGCAACGGCGGCCGAAGCGAAAGGCAGTGCTTGCTCCACATTATACGTCGACTGAATCATCGGCTTTGACATAACGCAGGTGACTAAATGTAACATATTTTTTACTAGGATGTTCTTGTACTACCAACAGATTAAAAACATTTACAACGACCAATTTCCGACTAAGATGGTCCCGAGGTTTTCGTTGGTTGGGTGATATGTATAACGATTGACGACTGGATATTACGTCCCAATACTCTGATGTTGCGATGTGACTGAAAACATCCACATTCTAGGATGGTTAGAGATCGCAAACAGCCCAACCTATTCAGATGGGGAATTGGAGGGTTAAGAAGAAAGAAAAGTGATGAAGAGGTTTCACCATAAACACTCTGCCAGACTAGCCGAACAGCGGTCCTGTGCAGGTGTACGTTCCTGTACAGTGAGGCGGTACATGCGCTTGTGATCAATGCAATGGCTGCTATAACACTAACGGAATACAAGTTCTTCCTGTTTGCGTACGACGTTTTCTTGGCATTATCTGTGCATCTAATTTCTACGCCGATGTCACAGCCTTCGTCGGATATCACCTTGAAATCGTCTTCTACAGATCCGTTGATGACACTGGTTATTAGTTTATGACATCTTGTCGACGACGTGAAGACTGAACACAGAGCACAAGTTCAGTCGTGTAATTAAGACAAGTGTAAGTAGGCTGTTTAGGTTTTCATATTGGTAACGCCACATAGCGCTCTGGTTGAAAAATCACTGGCTGTGCTGTGCGCAGTCTGTGGCTAGTTTGCATTGTCGTCTGCCGTTGTAGTGTTGGTCAGCTGGATGTTAACAGCGCGTAGCGTTGCGCAGTTGGAGGTGAGCCGCCAGCAATGGTTGATGTGGGGAGAGTGATGGCGGGGTTTTGAAATTTGTAAGAATGGATGTCATGAACTGCTATATATATTATGACTATGAAGGTAAATAAATTGTTTGTTCTCTATCAAAATTTTTCATTTGCTAACTATGCCTATCAGTAGTTAGTGCCTTCAGTAGTTTGAATCTTTTATTTAGCTGGCAGTAGTGGTGCTCGCTGTATTGCAGTAGTTCGAGTAACCAAGATTTTTGTGAGGTAAGTGATACCTGAAACGTATAGGTTAATGTTAGTCAGGTCCATTCTTTTGTAGGGATTATTGAAAGTGAGATTGCGTTGCGCCAAAAATATTGTGTGTCAGTTTAAGCACAGTTATGTATAATTTTTCCTTAGCAATATGAAAACCTAAACAGCCTACTTACACAAGAACCATCCCGGCATTAAGCGATTTAGGCAGACCAAGGAAAACCTACATCTGTGTGACTGGTCGTGTCGCAACAGCTGTCAGGCGATACTTCTGTGCCGTTTCGTTAGATACTATAGCTGCAGTTTCGTTTTTTTGAATGAATAGATGAAGTCGACTGCGACAAGAAATGCTCATCATTGTTTCTTGCGACTCCTGCTTCAACGGCAAACATAGATTTGTTTTTACAAATAAAATTTTAAGTGAAATTTTATCTTCTTATTAGCTGGAGCAGTGTCAAACTAATGTAGGGCAATATTAAATTTTAAGACATGTGTCGACAAGTAGAGAGAACATGAAGAATAGCCAGTACTCGAACCAGAAGCGACCGAGTTCAGATTTTTCTTTCTTTTCTTTTTGTTGTTCGTCATTGTTACTTCATTTCTCTCTTTCCATATGAGCAGAGGGTGGATGCCCAGCGGTAGAACACGCTGCCCTTCAGACAAAAGGTATAAAATATAAGTAAAAACGTTAAAAACACAATTAAAGGATGCAAATTTACAAACGTTTTTAAAATTTATATGAAGATGGATGTTTGATGATGTATATATAAAGTTAAACTAATGATTTCCTTAAAATTAAAACCAAACGGACTAAAAGATAAAAAGGAAAACAACTGTTGAAGTTGGTGACGTCCATTAAAAAGGAACATTTACTTTCACTAAAAAGCTGAACTTCTTTCCCCTGGGGGAAAAAGGTTTTGGGGATAGGAAGATGTTGGGTATCTTGTAGGGTTGAAAGATGTGACTGTACATATTTGGGCCGCTGACTGGTTTTTATAGGAATGAAGGTTGGTTTTGCGGTATACAGGAGCAGATGCAAAGGGAGGAGGAATTTGAATGTTGGTAGGGCCTAGTATGAGGAGGTGAAGAGATGGGGAAAGAGGGATACAGGAGTTAGATGCATTTCCGTCATTAGTGTGCATAAATATCGGGGAGGATTTCATCGTCTGGTTGACGGAGTCGGTTCAAGTTCCGTTGAGTAGGGTGTGGACTGTATGTAGGCGTACGGTCGGTGGGTTGTATTGGTAATGAAGCGGCAGCGTACCAGGATTTCTCATCAATGGAAACAATCTACATCTATATCTACATGGTTACTATGTAATTCACACTTTTTAAGTGCAGAGGGTTCCTCGAACCATTTTCATACTACTTCTCTACCATTCCACTCTCGAATGGGCGTCGGAAAAAGCAACACCTAATCTTTCCGTTCGAGCTCTGATTTCTCTTATTTTATAATGATGATCATTTCTCCCTACGTAGGTGGGTTTCAACAGAATATTTTTGCATTCGGAAGAGAAAGTTGGTGATTGAAATACACCACTGACCATTAAAATTGCTACACCACGAAGATGACGTGCTACAGACGCGAAATTTAACCGACAGGAAGAAGATGGTGTGATATGCAAATGATTAGCTTTTCAGAGCATTCACACAAGGTTGGCGCCGGTGGTGAAACCTACAACGTGCTGACATGAGGAAAGTTTCCAACCGATTTCTCATACACAAACAGCAGTTGACCGGCGCTGCCTGGTGAAACGTTGTGATGTCTCGTGTAAGGAGGAGAAATGAGTACCATCAAATTTACGACTTTGATAAACGTCGGATAGCAGCTTATCGCTATCATCACAGACAGGAGCGCCTGCGATGCTGTACTCAACGACGAACCTCGGTGCACGAATGACAAAACGTCATTCTTTCGGATGAATCCACGTTTCGTTTACAGGATCATTATGGTCGCATCCGTGTTTGGTGACATCGCGGTGAACGCACATTGGGAGCGTGTATTCGTCATCGCTATACTGGCGTATCACGTGGCATGATGGCATGGCGTGCCATTGGTTACACGTCTCGGTCACCAATTGTTCGCATTGACGGCACTTTGAACAGTGGACGTTACATTTCAGATGTGTTACGACCGGTGGCTCTACCCTGCATTCGATCCCTGCGAAACTCTACATTTCAGCAGGATAATGCACGACAGCATGTTGCAGGTCCTGTACGGGCCTTTCTGGATACAGAAACTGTTCGACTGCTGCCCTGGCCAGCACATTCTCCAGATCTCTCACCAATTGAAAACGTCTGGTCAATGGTGGCCGAGCAACTGGTTCGTCACAATACGCCAGTCACTACTCTTGATGAACTGTGGTATCGTGTTGAAGCTGCATGGGCAGCTGCACTTGCACAAGCCATCCAAGCTCTGTTTGACTCAATGCCCAGGCGTATGAACGCCGTTATTACGGCCAGAGGTGGTTGTTCTGGGTACTGATTTCTCAGGATCTATGGACCCAAATTGCGTGAAAATGAAATCACATGTTAGTTCAAGTATAATATATTTGTCCAATGAATACCCGTTTATCATCTGCATTTCTTCTTGGTGTAGAAATTTTAATGGCCAGTAGTGTAGATCTCGCCGCGAAGAAAATCGTCTTTGTTTCGGTGACTGCCGTCGCAACTCGCGTATCATATCAGTGACACTCTCACCCCTATAGTGCGATAACACGAAACGAGCTGCCCTTCTTTGTACTTTTACGATGTCCTCTGTCAGTGCTACCTGGTAAGGATCCCATACCGCGCAACAGTATCCTAGCAGAAGACGGACAAGTGTAATGTAGGCTGTCTTAGAGGGGTTTGTCGCATCTTCTAAGTGCTCTGCCAACAAAGCGCAGTCTTTGTTTCGTCTTCCCCACAATATTATCTATGTGGTCTTTCCAATTTAAGTTGCTTGTAATTGTAATTCCCAGGTATTTAGGTGAATTGACAGCCCTTAGATTTGTGCGATTTATCGTATACCCAAAATTTATGGAATTTCTTTCAGTACCCGCGTGGATGACCTCGCACTTTTTAGTGCCAATTGCCACTATTCGCACCATACATAAATTCTCTCTAGATCATTTTGTAATTGGAATTGATCGTCTGATGATGTTACTAGACGGTAAATTACAGCCTCATCTGCAAACAATCTAAGGGGGCTGCTCAGATTATCACCTAGGTCATTTATGTAAATCAGGAACAGAACAAGTGTAGGATTTGAAGAGCGTTCATTGTGGGTGAAGTGAGGCGGGAACTTGTTGAGGATGAACGTGGTAGAACGTAAACGGATACGAAAAGCAAAATGGAGTGCGTGGCGCTCAAGGATTTGGAAGCAGAGATAGAACTTTTGTGGAGAGGATATCTAGCCGAAATTAGCGTAGGAGTGGATATGGCGGATCAGCGTTTTGTAAATGCGGGTATCACCGCTGCGCTGCGGTGTACAACAGCTGAGAAAAAATGAAGCACCTGGAAAGAGAGGAGGAAACGAAATGAAAGTTCACGCTCGAGAGGATATATGATATTGTTTCAGCGATTGCAAAATGGAATCTACTTTAAAAATAATTTGGCAGTATGAACCCACTTCTCAGTGCGAAGTTGCATGCTGTCAGCCCTTGATGCGTGCACTGACTCTATTCCATAGTACAATATAAAGTCGTTGTATCATCTTCTGAGGTAAGTTTGCACACGACTCTTATATCTGGTCCTTGATATCAAGGACCGAGCTGACGTCCGAAGCTGGTATCACACATGTGCTGTCGGGGACAGATATGGGAATCTTACAGGGAGTACTTTAAAATCACTCACACTGTAGAGATACGTGACAGGTGGGCGAACATTGTTCCGTAGAAAAATGGTGTCACGATACCGTTTGATGAGATGAAGATGCAGGTTGTCCGTGACGTATCAATATGCCCTCAGAGTTCTCTCTGTCACCACCAGCCATGACTTGAAGTCATACTCGATGGCTTCCTTCACCATGACGCTAGGCGTAACACCGCTGTGCTTTTCCAAAACATTGGGACAAGGGAACCTCTCTCCAGGTCACCGCCATATTCACCGACAACAGTCATCCAGGATAGCGCGGAACCACTACTCATCAAAAAAAAAAAAAAAAAAAAAAAAAAAAAAAAAAAAAAAAAAAAAAGGCTCTGAGCACTATGGGACTTAACATCTATGGTCATCAGTCCCCTAGAACTTACAACTACTTAAACCTAACTAACGTAAGGACAGCGCACAACACCCAGCCATCACGAGGCAGAGAAAATCCCTGACCCCGCCGGGAACCGAACCCGGGAACCCGGGCGTGGGTAGCGAGAACGCTACCGCACCACTACTCATCGTGCAACGTCATTCATCAGCAGTGCACGCCTGCTGATCGTTGCACCATTCCAAACATTGCCGTCTGTGTCCTGGTGTGGCGTTAACGGCATCCTACGTGTGGGAGTGTAACTGCGTAGTTCAGCTGGTGTAAGTCTCCGACCAAAGGTCCGGGATGAAGCAGAATGTTGCAGGGAGTCCATTACTTGTTCACAGAAGACAGGTGCAGATGTGAAGGGCCTACGATGTGCTTGGAGTGTAACGTGATGGTTGTGGTGGTGAGACGTGGTCTTCTGGAACATACCGACCAGTAAGACTGCCCTCACGCTAACATGAAGTCCAGTATCGGGCAACGGTCACATCCCAATGCCCCACAATTCGACCAGAGGCTAAATGGAGACCAAAATTGAAGCCACTGATTACAGGTGCTGAAAACATTGTCTCACAAGAGGGCGACGTATCTTCGTGTCCTTCGCAGTGAGTAGGCAATATCTGATGCTGTTGACGCCTCTTGTAAGCCATACCAGGCCTGGTAACAATAATAAACACGAACAACATTAATGCACTGTGGTGGCTCTTCTACCAGTCACAGAAAATTGCAATTGTAACCATCTACAGACCAACCGTGGTGAGTACGTGCTGGAAGATACAATAACATCCGACCGTGTCTTCTGGGTGTTTCACTTCTTGTCAGGCGAAGTACACTTACGGCAGATTGACAGTTGGACCGGCTCACTAGGCGATAAGTAAGGCTCAAATGTTTCAAATGGCTCTAAGCACTATGAAGTCATCAGTCCCCTAGAGTAGAACTACTTAACTCTAACTAAACTAAGGACATCACAAACATACGTGTCCGAAGCAGGATTCGACCCTGCGACCGTAGCAGGAGCGCGGTTCCGGACTGAAGCGCCTAGATCCGATCGGTCACAGCGGCCGACGAGAAGTAAGGGGCGAGTCAGCCAAGCCAGGAGTGGATGCGATACGTTCCGCGGGTACGTCTCCAACGTGACAAGTGTACTCGCCCGTTCTAGTGCAGAGGCTGTTTGGCGTACTCCCGATCAGTCTACTACAACAGCAGACGCCGAGAGATCGGCGAACATTTGTTGTTCTCGTCTTGTCTGTCCGTCGTGTCCTTTACTTCTCGCCTAGGGTGCCGCTCTGTCCGTGTGCTATATACTGAGGTAATAAAAGTCACGGGATTACGATATACACTTATACAGATGGCGGTAGTATCGCATACACTAAGTGTAAAGGGGCAGTGCACTGGCGGACCTGTCAGTTGTACTCAGGCTATTCGCGTGAAAAGGTTACCGAAGTGATTTTAACCGTACGGCGGGAAATAACATACTTCGAACGACAATGGTAGTTGGAGCTGGATGCATGGGACATTTTATTTCGGAAATCGTTCGGGAATTCAATATTCCGACATCGACAACGTCAAGAATGTCCCAAGAATACCAAAGTTCAGTCATAACCACTACCATACAGAACTATAAGTTCAATAAGTCATGGCTTCAAAATACTAACGCGAATTCTTTACAGACGAATGGAAAAGCTGATAGAAGCCAACCTCAGGAATGATCAGTTTGGATTCCATAGAAATGTTGGAACACGCCAGGCAATACTGACACTACGTTTATCTTAGAAGATAGATTAAGGAAAGGCAAACCTACGTTTACAGCATCTGTAGACTTGAAAAAAAGCTTTTGACAATGTTGACTGGAATACTCTCTTTCGAATTCTGGAGGTGGAAGGGGTAAAATACAGGGAGAGAAAGGCTATTTACAAGTTGTACAGAAACCAGATGGGAATTATAAGAGTCGAAGGGCATGTAAGGGAAGCAGTGGTTGAGAAGGGAGTAAGACAGGGTTGTAGCAAATCGCTAAAGTTATTTAATCTTTATACTGAGCAAGCAGTAAAGGAAACAAACGAAAAATTTGGAGAGCGAATTAAAATACATGGAGAAGAAATGAAAACTGAGGTTTGCCGACGACACTGTAAATCAGTCAGACAGCAAAGGACCTTGAAGAGCAGTTAAACAGAATGGACAGTGTTTTCAAAGCATCCTTTGAAAACATCAACAGAACAGATGAACAGATGAACATCAACAAAAACAAAATGAGGGTAATGGAGTGTAGTCAAATCAGATGATGCTGAGGGATATTAGATTACGAAATGACACTTAAAGTAGTAGATGTGTTTTGCTATTTGGATACTAAAATAACTGATGATGGTCGAAGAAGAAATCATATAAAGTGTAGACCGGCTATGGCATGGAAAGCATTTCCGTAGAAGACAGATTTGTTAATATCGTGTAAAGATTTAAGTCTAAGCAAGTCTTTTCTGAAAGTATTTGTATTTCATGTAGCCATCTACGGAAGTGAAACATGGTCAATAAATAGTTGAGACAGAAAAATGATAAAGATTAAATAGGTAGATCACGTAACTAATGAGGAGGTAATGAATAGAATGGGGAGAAGAGGAATTCGTGTAACAACCTGACTAAAAGATGGTAGGACACATTCCGAGGCATCAATGGATCACCAATTTAGTATTGGATAGAAGTGTGAAGGGTAAAAATAGTAGAGGAAGGCCAAGAGACGAATACACTAAGCAGATTCGGAAGAATGTAGGTTGCAGTAGTTACTTAGAGATGAAGAAGCTTGCACAGGATAGAGTAGCATGGAGAGCTGTTTAAAACCAGTCTTTGGACTGAAGACAAGAACAACAACTCTCACCAACGGCAACGCAGTGGCCCGCGGTATTCACGTAACGACAGAGAGCAGCGGCGTTCACATAGAGTTGTCAGTGCTAACGGACAAGCAACACTATGTGAAATAACGGCAGAAAGCAATGCGAGACGTACGACAAACGTATCCGTTAGGAGAGTGCGGCGAAATCTGGCGTTAATTGCCTGTTGCAGCAGACGACAAAAGCGAGTACTTTTGCTAACAGCACGACATCGCCTGCAACGTCTCTCCTGGGCCCGTGACCATACCGGATGGACACTAGATGACTGGAAAGCCGTGGTCGGATCAGGTGAGTCCCGATTTCATTTAGTAAGAGCTGATGGTGGGGTTAGAGTGTGACGCAGACCACACGAAGCCATGGACACAAGTTGTCAATAAGGCACCGCACCAGCTGGTTGTGGCTCGAGAATGGTGTGGTCTGTGTTTACACGGAATGGAGTGGGTCCTCCGGTCCAGCAGAACCAATCATTGACAGGATATTGCAATATTCAGTTACTTGTAGGTCATTTGAAACCATTCATGGACTTCATGTTCCCAAACAAAGATGGAATTTTTATGGATGACAATGTTCGGTGTCACCGGGCCATAATTGTTCGTGACTGGTTTGAAGAACTTTTTCGACAGTACAAGCTAATTCGTAATTCGACATGAACGCCATCGAAAAGTTATGGGAGGTGATCGAAAGGTGAGTTCGGACACAAAGTCTTGCATCGCCAATACTTCTGCAATTTTAGGCAGCTATAGTGACAGCTTGGCGCAATATTTCTGCAGGGGACTTCCAACGACTTGGTGAGTCTATGCCACGCCGGGCTACTCCACTATGCAAGACGAAAGGAGGGCCAACACGATGCCAGAAGGTATCCCATGACGTTTGTCACCTCAGTGTAAGTACTGTCACTTACCAGGAATACTCAGTCGCTGCTGGCTGGAGTTGTGGTCATAGTTCTTGTTTTGCTGTTCTTGTTAAAGCATATCATTAATACGAAAATTGTACTAGATTAAATTCGGATGCTCTATCGAATGGCAACATAAAATTGTACTTACAAGAAAAAAGGAAATTGTTTGTAAGGAGAAACTCATCGGTGTCCGCCGCCGACAATAGGCGTCGAATGAAACATACGATTATTTGTTTGGAAAGGCTCTAGCAACAGTTTGTAAATGCTAAATTTTATGTGTCTACCTAAACTCTAGAGAAAATGCGCCTCAAGGCTCGGCTGAAAGTTGACGTACAAAAATGTAAGTTAATGAAAATGGGGAGGAGAAACTATACCGTAATGTTTTGATATAGCATTACTAGAGTGCTACTTGACACAGTCAGGTCGATTAACTATGTTGGAACAACGATGCAAAGCCCTATGAAGCATAAAAAGCATGTGTAGATATTAGTGGGGAAGGCTAGCGATAGACTTCTTTTTATTGGGAGAGTACTGCGTAAGAGGGGTTGATCTTAAAGGAGACCGCATATACACTGAAGCGCCAAAGAAACTGGTACAGACATGCGTATTCAAATACAGAGGCATGTAAAGACGCAGAATGCGGCGCTGCGGTCGGCAACGCCTACATAAGAGAACAAGTGTATGGCGCAATTGTTAGACCTGTTACTGCTGCTATAATGGCAGGTTATCAAGATTTAAGTGAGTTTGAACGTGGTGTTAAGCCGGCGTCCGAGCGACGGGACATAGCATCTCCGAGGGAGCGATGAAGTGGGGATTTTCCCGTACGACCATTTCACGAATGTACGTGAAATCAGGAATCCGGTCAAATATCAGATCTCCGACATAACTGATGCCGGAAAAAGATTCTGCAAGAACGGGACCAACGACGACTGAGGAGAATCGTTCGACGTGACAGAAGTGCAACCCTTCCGCAAACTGCTGCAGGTTTCAGTGCTGGGCCATCAAAAAAACGTCAGCGCGCGAAACATTCAACGAAATATCATCGATATGGGCTTTCGGAGCCGAAGGCCCACTCGCATACACCTGATGACTGCACGGCAAAGAGTTTTAGGCCACGCCTGGATCGCCAGCACCGAGATTGGACTGTTGATGATCGGAAACGTGTTGCCTTGTCGCACGAGTCTCGTTTCAATTTGTATCGAGCGGATGGACGTGTACAGGTATGGAGACAACCCATGAATCCATGTACTCTGCATGTCAGCAGAGGATTGTTCAAGCTGAAGGAGGCTCTGTAATGGTGTGGGGAGTGTGCGCTTGGAGTGGTATGGGACCCCCTGATACGTCTAGATACGATTCTGACCGGTGACCCGTATGTAAGCATCGTGTCTGATCACCTGCAACCATTCATGTCCATTGTGCATTCCGACAGACTTGAGAAATTCCACCAGGACAAGCCGACACCATAGACGTTCAAAATTTCTACAGAGTTTCTCAGGAACACTCTCCTCAGTTTAAACACTTCTGCTGGCCCCAGAACTCCCCAGACGTGAATATTATTCAGCATATTTGGGATATCTTGCAATGTGCTGTTCAGAACAGATCTACATCTCCACCCCCTCGTACTCTTGGACAGCCTGCATGATGGTTGGTGTCACTCCCCACCCACCCCAGGCATTACTTCAGACATCAGTTGAGTTCACATCACGTCGTGATGCAGAAATTCTGAGCGCTCGCGGGGCCCTACACGATATTAGGCAGGTGTACCATTTTCTTTAGCTCTTCAGTGTCGAACACGAATGCGACCCATTCCTTCATACAGCTCGAGTGTTTGGTATCTGCACCAGGTTAGATTAAGGGTAGACAATGAAGCAATTCAGAGGCTAGATGATAATCTATTACTTCGATCAGGATGCTTCGAGAACTCAAATAGGAGTCCCTGGCGGGAAGCCGATGTTCATTTCGAGGAACGCTGTTGACATAATTTTGAGAACTGGCATTTGAAGCTGACTGCAGAATAATCCTACAGCCGCTAACGTACTTTTTGCGTAACGATCAAAAACATAAGAGGAATAAGAACTCCTAAGGAGCATATAGACCGTCGGTTTTCCTTCGCTCATTTTGAGTGTGGAACAGAAAGGGAAATGGGTAGTAATGGTACAGCATACCATCTGCCACGCACCATACGGTGGCTTGCGGAGTATGTATGTAGATGCAGATGCAGATGTAGCGTCAAAGAATGGCAGCTTGGTGACTCTGTAGTCTTATGTAAAACAGATACTTTCTGCACGACGCAATAACAGCGCTATTTAGTGATGTGACTAGTTCGGAACACTCTAAGCGAACGATTCGATTCCAGCTATAGAAGTATTTGTTTTTGTTTGCTAATTTTAGCCTGCACCGTATGGAGCCTAGTTTCTGAATCGTTACGCAGCATTTACAGTGCATTTTGACTAAAAACACGTGCAATTACTTACTCATACAGAAGTGAGAGGACAATAGTTTTTATCATGCCACTTGTAAGACGTATTTTCGCTAAAGTCGTCCACGCTGTCCTCTTATTACGCGCTACACACTTTCATGTGTGTTGCAGTCGTTACTCTTTCAGCTCATCAATGTAAACTGACATATTTAACTTTGTCCGTAATTCCCCCGTATTTCCACTAGTGCTTCTGTTGTCATCTTCTCCTGAGTGCCTACTTCATCTACATAGCCCATTCCACTCGTAAGTAACACGTAGCTAAATTATTTACATACCTTGTGTCACACTACTCTTTTCTACAGCGAAGAGACTTTTCGTAAATGTGGTTGCACTGATGCCAAATTTCTACCGTAAATATGCCAGGACTAAGCCTCGCTGTAGATATTTTCAAATTGCTACAATGTTAAGAATCGTGCTGTGATATCCGAGTGTATGAAGTTTTCTTTACTATTTCTCTGTGTGTGTGTGTGTGTGTGTGTGTGTGTGTGTGTGTGTGTGTGTGTAGGGGGGTCGGTGGGTGGGGGTCTGAAGGAGAACAGTTTCACAATTTAATGATTGACGGTATTCTCAGTTATTCCAGGAAGATTCAAACGCATTTCGACGCAAAGCAGATTTGAACACAGTAAAAATTAGAATCGCTGTTCTCGGAAGATCAAAGGCCGTAAGTCGAAACTAACAACTACTCTTCAGCTTCATGTCAGCCTTCAGATCAAAGGTAACCGCGTAACGAGCTGCAGAGGGTGGAAAAAAAAGAAAAAAAACAGTAAAACGGAAAGAGGCGCAGCTTTTACCGTATCCAGATGTTGGGCAAATACATTCTGTTTCACTTCACATTCAAAACGGTGTTTAACTTAGAATAATAGCCTGGAGCTATCTGTATACAGTTCCAAACCGTGGTTGTTTATTGAGTCCCACAATAGCTGCCACATACTTCTAGAGACTGTCGACTGCTTGTGTTACATAGTTTTACATGGCAATATATGTGCGGAAGCGGCGTTTGTCAATGTTACAAAGAAAACACGACAGAGTGGAGTATATGATTGTCGTGCTTATACTGAAGTTTCTTATGTAATTTTACAAAGTAGTGCGTTATCCAATTCGAGTAATTCCACTATGCGATCACCAGTTCCACTTAAGGTATATGGAAAAATGTATCTGGTAAAAGTATGAGAAACCAACTCCCCCGCTGCGCAATGTGAACGATAATTGCCCTGTTACTCTTCTCCGCGGTACGCCACTGATTTGACTGACTTGTCTTACAGCTAATAATGTACGGTTTTTCTGTTAAGAAGTCTTCAGTCCATTTTATGCGTTTGGTGGATGTCAGCTGCGGTCTCTTGTCATTATGTGAAACGTATCACTTGATTTACAAACTTAAAACAAATTCTCTGTACAAACACACACACACACACACACACACACACACATTTTAATATCACATATTTAGACATTCTTCTATAATGCGGAAAGAATTTTCTTGCAGATAAAGGATGGTTCAGCTGTCACAACCACGTTGTTTTATGCAACCCGCACTGTTATATCAGGCCTTCGAAAACCACGCGTGTGATTTTCGTATTCTCTCCCCTTCGCTACGTACAAACTATTAATAGTGCAGGAAAAATTAACAGCATTTTTTTCCATAATTAAATGTAGTTAAATTTTGTACTGGGATACGTTTTCGCTAGAGGCCGTATTTTTCGAGTTATTCAAGAAAAACCTATAAAAATGACCATCAAACGCACCTGCACCCCGACACTCATTCCTCGCCAGTGAGGATTTCTAGTGGTTTGTTCGTGTCACTCCTCGTACCACTGTACAAAAATTTCCGACTACACTAATTATTCCGGATATTCGACCTTTTTCTGTTCTATTAATTGGGCTATTACGCTATCAGTATAGTCGGCTATTTCGTTAACATTACTAATTTAAACGTACCCATGAAGGTAATGAAAAAAAAGTCTTTTGCAAACGTTAACCTAAAGCTAATTATGTCGAAAATTTGATCCAAAGTTAAATCTTACAAGAACAGTATAGTTTCGTATTCAGCAGGCCTGACGAATACAACTATGCGTAAGTGTCTATTTCATGTTGTCAAAATTCACAAAATTGTTAGGTAAAATATACAAACGTCAATTTTACAATTCGTAAGTGCCCAACTAAGCCAGTGGCGTAATGGCCCGATCAATGGACACCAAAAGAAGTCGAGCATGGGAAATAATTCGTAAACTCGGTAATTTTTCCACAGTAGCAGGAGGGAGTGCCGTGAAATGAAATGTCGTGTGGCGAGGGCCTCCCGACGGGCAGCCTGATCGCTTGTTGTAAGTATTTTGAGATGACGCCACTTCGGCTACTTGCACGCCGATGAGGAGGAAACGAAGATGATGAGGAGACGATGATGATGATGACAACACAAACACCCAATCCCAGGGTGGAGAAAATCTCCAACCCAACCGGGAATAGAACCTGGGCCCACCGCCACGGGATTGCTATAAGCAACATACTAGAAACCCTGAGCGGTGGTGGCGTAGTGTGGGCGTGGGTGTGCGTTTGTAGGTCACTTTTGCACCTTCTTCTTGAATAACTCTAAAACTACGGCCTCTGGCGGGAACGTATCCCAGCACAAAATTTAACTACATTGAATTCCCTACAAAACAGTTCTGTTCATTTTTCTTTCTGTAGAACTAATAGGTAGCAAGCGAGAGAATATGAAAATCTTACGCGTGGTTTTTGAAGGCCAGATATAACATTGATTTGCTTAAATCATCCTGTATTGTTTGGGTCTGCGTTTGAAGTTAATTTCATTATCTATTGTATTGTTCACATCACTGCGCAGGTGGTCAAAGATTTTTAAGGCTCAATAACCTACTCTCTTTTGAACAACACTTATATTGAGCGATGGCTAATGTAATAAATCAAATCTCCTTCTAATTCTATATTTAAAATTTTTAATATTGATTCCGAGTTGTGGTTGATTATCGATCACCAACTTTTAGTATTTGTGGATAATTTTTGTGTAAATTTCTCTAGACAATGTAGCAAAAGTGTTATTTCTCTAATACGTAGAGGACATTTGATGGTTTTATTAATCATGTCAGAAGTAAGTACCTTTCAACACAACATAATGGATACATCTAAACTAAGGGCATAATATAAAGACAGCAGATCTTAGACAGCTACAAACCAAAATTAGCCAACGCAGGTTTCCTCAGGCTCTCTTACCGTGCGAGGACTGGGCTGATGCTGCCAATCACAACATGCCAGCAATCGGAACAAGACTGCTCGACTCCCAGTATCCCTTTCTTTCGGTGTGTCAGGCATCCTCATTTCAGTATAAATACTGCGTCGCACTTCAACTGTCTGCATTATACGATTGTTGTCTAGAAAGTAAGTTCCAAACGGTCGCGAAATGGAAACCACAGTGAAAACCAGAAACGTTTTATTTGCAACAGTTAGGTACACCTTCCACCTCCTTCTCTACATAGTTGCCGCTCCAACTTCGAGTTTTGTCGTAGTGTTGTATCAACTTTCCAATATCCTCTTCATAGAAAGCAGCCCCCTGTGCTATCGGCCAGTTATCTGCACTGGTCTGCAACTCGTTGTCTGTGGGAAAATTTTGTCTTCATAGCCAGCGGCTCTCGTGAGCAGAGATGAGACTCAGGGGGAGCCAATTACGGACTGTATTGTGAGTGATCAAACACTTCTCATCAGAAACGCTGCGGGAGCGTCTTCATTGCCCCTGCAGTGTGCGGCCGAGAATTGGCATGAAGACGGAACTGCTCGACAGTTGTGTTATGTGGGCTGCATGACACAGGAGAAATCTCTAACCAGGCCCTCATACTTGACGGGAGAAGCTATTCCCTACGCATCTTTACGTACTCATTGTTCACTCAAAACTGGAAAGAGCGACGCAACACGATCGACGGGCATACTAGAGACACTGCCCAACACATCTGTGCAAAGCTTTATCGGATTTTCCCAGTGGTTTCCATTTCGCGACCGATCGGAATTTATTTTCTGGACAACCCTCGTATATTCTCACCACCTGAGAAACCCTGCACTGCGGGTATATTCGTTTTGCCAATTTTCTATTAGAAGTGATAACAAAAAAACAAAAATTAATGTCCAGAATGAGATTTTCACTCTGCAGCGGAGTGTGCGCTGATATGAAACTTCCTGGCAGATTAAAACTGTGTGCCCGACCGAGAATCGAACTCGGGACCTTTGCCTTTCGCGGGCAAGTGCTCTACCAACTGAGCTACCGAAGCACGACTCACGTCCGGTACTCACAGCTTTACTTCTGCCAGTATCCGTCTCCTACCTTCCAAACTTTACAGAAGCTCTTCTGCGAACCTTGCAGAACTAGCACTCCTGAAAGAAAGGATACTGCGGAGACATGGCTTAGCCATGTTTCCAGAATGAGATTTTCACTCTGCAGCGGAGTGTGCGCTGATACGAAACTTCCTGGCAGATTAAAACTGTGTGCCCGACCGAGACTCGAACTCGGGGCCTTTGCCTTTCGCGGGCAAGTGCTCTACCAACTGAGCTACCGAAGCACGACTCACGTCCGGTACTCACAGCTTTACTTCTGCCAGTATCCGTCTCCTACCTTCCAAACTTTACAGAAGCTCTTCTGCGAACCTTGCAGAACTAGCACTCCTGAAAGAAAGGATACTGCGGAGACATGGCTTAGCCATGTTTCCAGAATGAGATTTTCACTCTGCAGCGGAGTGTGCGCTGATATGAAACTTCCTGGCAGATTAAAACTGTGTGCCCGACCGAGACTCGAACTCGGGACCTTTGCCTTTCGCGGGCAAGTGCTCTACCAACTGAGCTACCGAAGCACGACTCACGTCCGGTACTCACAGCTTTACTTCTGCCAGTATCCGTCTCCTACCTTCCTCATTCTGGAAACATCCCCCAGGCTGTGGCTAAGCCATGTCTCCGCAGTATCCTTTCTTTCAGGAGTGCTAGTTCTGCAAGGTTCGCAGAAGAGCTTCTGTAAAGTTTGGAAGGTAGGAGACGGATACTGGCAGAAGTAAAGCTGTGAGTACCGGACGTGAGTCTTGCTTCGGTAGCTCAGTTGGTAGAGCACTTGCCCGCGAAAGGCAAAGGTCCCGAGTTCGAGTCTCGGTCGGGCACACAGTTTTAATCTGCCAGGAAGTTTCAAAAATTAATGTGCTCGTAGTGTAATATCGAAAAAATTTCATTTCCATGTATTCGTGAAAACACATTTGAAAATACGTAACAGTCGTACAAAGAAATATGCGTAATGCACAAATGTATTATCACATTACCCCGGACAGTTTGTGTACGCTGGAAGCAGGTGCTTCGTGTTTCTACAACACGATTTTGTAAACGTTTGTATGCAAACGCATCTTCATAGCTCAATGTTTTCGCCTTCGCAGTTAAAAAATGTCAAAAGCGCTGCCGGGTATCAGTGATATCATTAAGTTGACTCGACTGTAGGGGTGTCCTAGTAGTAAAGAATAAATGTATCAAAACTTCATGCATGATACGGCACTTTCTCACGCATCTCAGTGCTTACGACGTCATATCTCTTATACTATCCACGAAATATGTTGTGATTAGTGTTAGCAGCAACGAAGTAATAAATTTAAACATCACGGATGATGCGGCAGTTCTTCAAGCGTCTCAGCGTTTATGACAGAACTCCTGAGGTATGTGTCCTACCATGATATAATTTTGTACTTGCATTTAGCGGCATATGTGGATGCTATCTGTGAAATGTATTGCGAACAGACTTAGTAGCATAGAAGTAATAAATTTAAACATCATGAATTATGCGTCAGATGGTTTATGATGTCATATCTTCTGAACTATAATAGGTAGGTGGTTCTTATCCCACAGCGATTGTTGCTTGACATTAAGGGATATGTGTACCACGTTCGGTTGAAATCTGTCCAATGGTCTAGGAGGAGATGTGGGAAACACACACACCTACACTCATGTCCATTTTTATAATATGTATGGATGTAGCCCTTTGCCGTCCATTCTTTCCTCTCGACATGCCTTCAGCTACAGTTTATAGCACTGTCATGTAGAAATATGTGTCCGACTGTCCTCCATTTTAGATCCGTCATCTATGTTATTAATTAATTTCGTTTTGAACCGTTACAGGACTCCTTCATTGCTTATTCGATCAGTCCATCTGATCTTCTCGAGCGATGTGACGCACTGGTTAGTTCACTGGGCACGACCATCCAGAAGTAGTTTTTACGTTATTTCCCTAAATCTTTCCGTGCAGATTCCGGAATGGTTCCTTTGAAAAAGCACGGCAGCTTTCTTTTCCCATACCTGAAACATTCCGAGCTTGTGCTTCATCTTGAAACGGGGACGTTGATGGAATTGATAAAAAGAAGTCAATTTTCATTTTGTTTCTCATTTATTAGTAGAAGTCGTGGGAAATAAGTTCTCAAAGTCTTAATGATGAAATCGCATCCGAAGTTTTTTACCATTTGATCCTAACAGTAATACCAACTGATTGTGGTTTCAACACAGAAAGAAATGGAAATAACAGAAAACCTAAAAGAAGTTACAAACAAAATAGAAAGAAAGTTATTAACAGATGTGTGGCAGGAAGGGCAACTATGTAAATGGTATAATGGCAGATCCGAATGAGTAGGTAGGGGAAGGATTCCATGAATCCTTCCACGTTTAAACCCTGCTTAATCACAATGTCTGGATTGGAGAGACTATGGTATGTGGAGGGAAGTTCGTATTTTAATTGTTCTTTATTTATTCATTACACACTATTTTTCCTGTGATATTGCTAGAGTTGCTTAAGGTTGCTGTGTGGGAACTGGTACACTATCATATGGTGATATGTATCTTTATTTCCTTATTGTAAAGTTTTTTGCTTCCGTAAGGCTTTTCAAGCTGACGTAGATATTTCAGTATTGTGTAGATGCATGGTAGAAACAGAGGTGCCAACACTGCCACTAACAAGCTTTGTTATATTAAAAGACAAATCCAAGGTGACAACAACAGCGCTACGTTTCTCAAGTGTTGCACAACACCGAAGATAATTTCCAGAAAGAAACTAGAATTTGGGAACTATTTATACTTCCAAATTATCCTCACACTTCTTCACTTCTTTAATTGATCCTTTTGGAGCATACTGAAATTTAACATTTTGCGACCCCGAAAATCTTGCTGTCCTGGGTGGTGGGTCAGTTCGCAACCCCCGCCTCCCATACCCTACAGCCGGTCATGAGAGCATATGTTACGTATGACTTACTCGGGCCTCTTGTTAAGATGAGCTAAAGGAAAATTCCTTCTCTTTCATTTCTTACATCCCGTAAATCGGTTCATCTGAACATATCGCATGGCTGGAGCTCAATGTTGTAGAGTGGGAAGAGGTGGGCTCGGGCTCCCCTCGCTCCTGGCAAGCGAGATTCCGAGAATCGATTCTCTCCGCTGACGCTGCGACGGCTGTGGAGAGGAGCGGTCGTTTCTCTTCGTCAGCAGGTGGACAGACGGAGGGCAACCTCCAGACCACCCAACTGCTGACGCAGGCGTGTCGCCTCCTGCAGACAATCTGGACTCTGGCGAGGGGAATGATATGTGAACAGTGCCTACTCACTGCCACGCAGCGTCTTCTACCCTTATTGTATCTGCCTTGGAAACATTATAGTATATGAGCAGAAGACGTTAGCTACTACAGGAGGAACCGAAAATACGCACGTGTCACATTTCGTAAGAGAAATTTTCAATCTGTGTGATGTACAAACAAGTAATTGTGATACGTCTCTGCTGCAGTTTTATACGGGTGAAGGGGATACCGATACCGTTATTGTTACCTTGCATTGCAGTTAGAGTTTTAAAACCATCGTAGGCTACCGCAGACTAATTGAACGCAGAGATTAGACTGCGGTAGTTTTCGTAGTAGTTTTGGTCAGTCAAGATCGTATCTGCGTTACCTGGACGTTAAGTGTGTTGCATACCTATCGGGCGTACCCTCATAACGATGGCCTTCTTTGCGCATGTGATCAGTGTCTTACTAGATTCCACCACGAGCGAGGTGGCGCAGTGATTAGCACACAGGACTCGCATTCGGGAGGACGACGGTTCAAACCAGCATTTACACATCCTGATTTAGATTTTCCGTGATTTCCGCGTATCGCTTCAGGTAAATGTCGGGATGGTTCCTTTGAAAGGGCACGGCCGACTTCCTTTCCTATTCCGGTGGTATCAGTGACCTTGCAGTTTGGTCCCTCCCCGAAATCAACCAACCAACCAATCAGATTCCGCTAGAAACCGAAAGTGAGAAACCATCTAGAAACTGAGTGAGGATAGATAAAGGGCCGGGTGACCTACGGAACATTATTGTTATATATATTAAGTTTCCTGTGTGTTACTTTAAAAATAAACAGTATTTACAGCCCAAGTCCCATCAGACTTTTCATCCCTCAAGCTTTCCCTCCATTAGTGAAATGGTTATTAGCTGATGCCGCAGAATGTGCCCCGTCAACTTATCGCTTCTGTAAGCAAGCTTGTGCCATAAACTTGTTTCCTTCCTATTTCGACGCAGTACTTCTTCATTATTTATTCAAGTCGCATTTCATCTCCAGAGTTCATCCGTGATGTGCCATTTCAAATATTTCTATTCGTCTCTTGTGTGTGTTGTTGATCATACGCGTTTCACTTCCACATAAGGCTACACTTCACACAGATACTTAGGGGAAAGACATTCTAACACTTAAGTTTACGTCTGATGTTAACAAATTTCTCTTTTTCAAATGCGTTTATGCCTATTGTCAGTCTGTGTACTTACACACTCTTTTCCACAGCCGTCATCGACTGCTTTCAGCTTTTAATTTCCCAATCTATTTCTTCTAACATTACCTGACTTTCTTCGGATGAATTTCAATAACATCATTTTACCTTTATATACGAGGTGCATCCAGAATGTAAGTTCCGATCGCGTCCAGATATGGCATAAGCAGTCGGACACGAAAGAGCCTGCCCAGCAGGAGGGAGAAGGCATAATGCCGTCTTGTGACTGTGGTGATTTTCGCACAGCGCTAGAATAGAATGACTGGTCTGATAACGTCTCCCGCCAGTTACGAGGTAAGAGCAGTCATCCGAATTTTGCACGTCAGACGCAATCTCCAGTAGAGATCCATCGCCAACTGCACCACGTGTATGGACACGACATTATGAGCGACAGTATAGTCAGAAGACAGTCCAGGAAATTCGCTGACGACCGTAGTGGCCGTGAGTCCCTGGTGACACCAGAATTGATGGGAAGTGTGTAGCAACCAATTTTGCAGAACCTACGCTTCACAGTTTCAGAAATCTCTCGTCAATTCCGTCAGATGTCACGGTCATTGGTGCACGAAATTGTCTCTCGGTGGCTTGGTTTTCATAAATGAGTGCAGTATGGGTGCCAAGGCAACTGACGGGTGACCACAAACCCAAAGGTCTGTCGCAGCATTGACATTCCTTCAGTGATTCGCAGATAAAGGCGACGAGTATCTCGACCTCGTTGTCACTGAGGATGGAACACGTCTGTCGCACGCCAAACCAGAAACTAAACAACAATCCGTGCATTGGCGGAGTAGTGGTTTACCTGTGAAGGCTAAATTCAAGCAGAAAAAAATCTCATGCACTGTCTTTTGGGATCCATGTGGTGTCCTCTCAGCGCGAGTGGAGACTGTAAATGCTGATGGGTATTGTCAGTAATCACAAAATTTGAGGAGGACGACGCATGCTGCCAAGAGGCATTACGCTCGTGCATGACAAAGCAAGACCCCATACAGGAAACGCCACACGAAATGTGAATAATGTTGAAAGGGAGATTTTCGAGCACCCGCCCTACAACCCTGATATCACCCCAAGTGACTTTCATCGGTCCTGTCTCTTGAAGAATTTTCTGACGGAAAACGTCTGCGCAACGACGCTGAGGGGCAGACGGAAGTGACTTCGTGTCTGGACGTTGGCGGCAGCCTCCTACGAAATGGGCGTACATTTGATGGTGCACCATTACGATAATGTCTCAACAATAGTGGTGAGTATGTTGAGAAGTAACCAGTGGACCTATATAAATAATCCAATAAATACATCTTATTTAGTTCATTTTTTGTTGTGTTTATCGATCATCGGAATTTACTTTCTGGAAGCACCTCGTACGCTGCTCGCGGTATGTGGTGCGCCCGTGCCACGGACGTTTCCTAATGCCGTGGTGAGTGAAGAACAAACGTTTTGTAAAACTTGCCAAAATTCGAGTTAGTCAGTTCGCCTTTCCTTCATAAATCAGTTCGGAGTGATCGAGCACGAAAATAGCAACCACACGCAACCCATCACAATACAGTTCAAATGGCCTCCGAAGGATGTGGATGTACTAATATTCACTCACCTGCCGCAATGTATACAAAATATTGTTTTAATTAAATTCAGTTAGGAATTCCTAAACTAGATATTAGGTACGTACTCACTTTTGGTTAAAGTTTCTTGTACTTGAAGTTTATTGCTTCTCCCATAATTATGAAAAAGAAAATAAAAAATTTGTAAATCGCAGTTTATCCTCTGAAAACTCAACAGTCAGATCGGGGGTTTATATATCAGAGGAGGCTATCCATTAATTCACGATAATCCTGTGAGCTTTCTCCAAGAAAATCGTTAAACGTCCACAGCAACAGTTCAAACTACAAGTCCCATAATGACTTCCCACTAAAATTAAACTAAGTCCAACCTCTAGCTTCGTGCATTAACCAAACATTTATAGAGTTCCCTCGAGTTTGACCCTCTAGCAATCGACACACGAGGAAATTCTGTAAGTCCAGACTGGACACACAGGCTGATTCCACACACACAGAAATCACAAGTTTCTACAAACGACCCAAGATGAAATTCTCTAAATCCTGAGTTGGGGTCTTGGAGTAATTCAGCACTCACAAACGGCGGCTATACTGGCGCCCATCAAACACAACGGCTCACAGAGACTGACCCCTTCCCCCAAGACAGTCTACTATTACACCGAACTTCCCGTTTAAAGGTAGCCGCCGCCCTCGGTCTACGACCGCTGAAGTCAAATCAATGACTTCGTAAGACTATTGGAGAAATTAATAATTTAAACATTTAACATACCTATTATAAATCAGTCTGTACGGAAATTTTCCGAGAAATCTCATGCTGCCGTTCATTTTCTTCTATTTGACATAGCTCCTTTATAAACAACATTTTCATGTGGGTATCCTTAGTTTTAAAGGTTTTTAGAAATAAGTATCGATAAATAATTTAAACTATACGTTCTAATAGTTTCTAGTTTCTAGTGCTGCAACTACCTTTAGCATTTTTACGGTTATTTAGCAAGAAAAGCTGTTTTTACTGCGTGAACACATTCCTGCCTGGCACTTAAAAGTCGGTAAAATTTCAGAGAGTCTGCTATGATTTTCTGGTACAGCTCAATGAGATGTATCCGTAGAGACCTTGTTTGTTGTAATCGCACAATGTGTTACCGAGATTTTTGTATTTATAGTTCAGAAAATATACATGATATTTAATTTACAATAACGTACAAACTAATGCAGATATCGAAAGCGTGTATTCACTTGTGTGATCACCTCTTTTTCTCTGCTTAAGATAACCCCTCTATGTTTTCAGTGACACATATGGAGCATACGTATTAATATCTGAATAAGTTTATTTTTCACATAATCGCGCTAATGCAGCCATGACGTCTCCATTGTGCCCCTTAAGCAGCCCCGGTTTTCCCGTCTGGAAGCAACGAATCTTTCTGCTTGGGCTTTTCACGTGTGAAAGACACCGCCACCTGCGGAGAGAGGTGTGAACTGGTCCCCAAGTGCTCCTGTCAAACCGATCTTAGCTATCAAACTCGCGTGCCTCGCTCCTAATCGCCGCCTACGCCCTTGCTATCGCGTGTTTACGTCGGAAATCATGGTCGCTGTCCTTCCAAATGGGCTGTCTCCTTATGGTGGTCTGTTGGGTGAGCTAGAAATTCGCTGCGAGGAACTTCCGCCGCCTTTCTCCTCTACACTAACGGAGCGCTGAACAAAAACGACCCGAGGGCCTCGGCAGTATCCGTCACGCATCGTTTGCGGGTGACCTGGATTCCCCGCACCTTCTGTTATTGCGTGGCAACTGCCTCTTTCTGACGGCCTATTTACCGACTGTATGCACGGTCTGTTGCTAAGCACTGATGCAGCGCTGCGCCGATTATACACACAATTAACTGGCGAAATCATTAGATAAGTGTTAGGAAGTGCAGAGCGATTCGCTGATCATCACCACCCGGTGCAACGACTGGCAAGGGATTGTAAAAACAAATAAATGCAATGCAAATGCGCCTCAGTAGTGCAATCTGAAAAATATCTGATACCGTTTCACACATGATCGGCAGTCAATCGCCGGAATCGGCCACAACCATCAAACATGCAGAATTTTATACATCTAGAGATAAGCACTGCAAACGCCAGACTAATATTCCGAGGAAGTCTAATTCACCCACAAAAGATGTCACTCGTAAGGCCCTGTTGCCAGCAGTTCTTGAGTCTTGCTCGGCTTTCCGGGAAGAACGGAAGAAGTGGTCCAGAAAGCTACAGTCCAACATTAATCACATCCATCTGTCTTGGAATCCTAAAAGACATTCCGAGATCAAACGCCATGATGTTCCCAGAACAGAACTATGCCTTGTATGCCAACCAAGACGAACTGCGAGAACAGCAACAATGTGAATTCCAACTTGCCGTCTTCTGACATGGAAATCTCAAAGCCCAGGGTAAAGGCAGTAAGGTACATGCAGTATTTCTTGTCTTCGGGAGATCATCTAGCACCACGCCAACACTATTATCGAAAGTACGATCATACAGGATATCAAATGAAATTTGTGACTGGATTCAGAATTTCTCGGTGGGGAGGTTGCAGCATGTTATATTGTATGCAAGGTTATCGACAAATGTGAAAGTGTCATCACACGTGTCCAGGAAAGTGAGCTGGAACCTACTGTTCTAGATGTACTTTAATGACCCGCCAAACAAAATTAGTACAATGGCTTGCTGGACAGTAATACCTTCGAATTTTTTTTATGAACGTCACCTCTGCTTCCACCGCTTCATCGCTATCAAATTGAAGTCCTCGAAGGTTGTGTCTAAGTTTTGGAAACAGATGTGAAAATCAGGTGTAGAAAAATAGAGACTGTATGGAGTATGATCGATGACAATAAACTCAAAGCGTCATACTGTCGCAGAAGTTGCAGCGCACGTGTGACTTCTGGCGTTGCCATGCAGAAGGAGAGCGTGCTTCGAATTCGAAACTCGATTACAACACGCCGTTTCTCACGCACCGACATAGTTACGTTACGTACCGTCACGTTACACGCTACAATTCGGAACCCTCTAACGGTAGAGGGCCGCAAATATGTAGACTTGAAGAATAAAGACGTAGAATGTTGATGAAGTTCGTTTTATTTAAACAGCTTTAACAGTTGTAACATAAAAATTCGGAGACATTACTTTTCAGCACACCCTCGTAGTAACCTCAGACTTCTCCCAGATGATGCGTTTATTTACAATGTAGTGTAAATATTCAGCCAGAACGTAATAAGATTTAAAGGTATACAGTTCAAGAATTAAAAAGTTCCTTTAAATACTCATAAAACGTAAAATTGTTCATTATATAGTACGCAAAATTGTAGCATCGCACGACTACAGTATCAACAAGTGACAAATAGAATCTTGTTCTCTGTCCACGCCGTGATGGCCCAAGGAATGTCGGCCAGCCGCCGTGTCGTTCTCTGCCTCGCTGCGTCGATATTGAGGGGCGCATGGTAAGCACACCGCTATCCCGGCCGTTTTGCAGGTTTTCTAGACCGTAGAGCCGCTACCACTCGGGCAAGTAGATCCTCATTTGGCAGCAAGAGGCCGAGTGGGTACCGTACCAGTTCTCATGCAGAGGAGAGAGTCCTTGGCAGTGCCAGGAACCGAACCCGGGTCCTTTGGAAGGCACCGATCACTTACAAGGGGACCGTACGAACTTAACCTCGCCTATTTCATTAATATTCCTAGAGTGTGTAGGACGCAACTAGGAGTTGAGCGTATGGAAACAGCGAGACGCAACTCTCAACCGTGGTCGAGATAACTGAATTTGAAAATTTTAGGCGAGTTTATGTGCTTCCTATAGTTACTAGTATTTAAAGAGTGCGCAAACGTGGGCGTAAGCTCTTAGTTTCATAATGGCGAGGTTTGTGGATCGAATCTCCCTTGCTGTATCTTTCTTTTGTGTGTCCATTGCCCGCAGTTCTAACAATAGAGATGCGTAGTGCGTGATAGGTGTGTCACAACCGAGAGCCGTTTATGAATGTAAACCAAATTTCTTTTGCAATAGACTCAATGACAAACTGATACACGTGTAAAAATTTGGCTTCCATTACATGAGATACATGTCGCAATGATTATTGTTTTCCATGTTTCTATGATCAGTATCATCCCGGTTTGTGCAATACTCCATAGGTTACGCATTATACACTACTGGAAATGGAAAAAAGAACACATTGACACCGGTGTGTCAGGCCCACCATACTTGCTCCGGACACTGCGAGAAGGCTGTACAAGCAATGATCACACGCACGGCACAGCGGACACACCAGGAACCGCGGTGTGGGGCGTCGTATGGCGCTAGCTGCGTAGCATTTGTGCACCGCCGCCGTCAGTGTCAGCCAGTTTGCCGTGGCATACGGAGCTCCATCGCAGTCTTTAACACTGGTACCATGCCGCGACAGCGTGGACGTGAACCGTATGTGCAGTTGACGGACTTGGAGCGAGGGCGTATAGTGGTCATGCGGGAGGCCGGGTGGACGTACCGCGAATTGCTCAACACATGGGGCGTGAGGTCTCCACAGTACATCGATGTTGTCGCCAGTGGTCGGCGGAAGGTGCACGTGCCCGTCGATCTGGGACGGACCGCAGCGACGCACGGATGCACACCAAGACCGTAGGATTCTACGCAGTGCCTTAGGGGACCGCACCGCCACTTCCCAGCAAATTAGGGACACTGTTGCTCCTGGGGTATCGGCGAGGACCATTCGCAACCGTCTCCATGAAGCTGGACTACGGTCCCGCACACCGTTAGGCCGTCTTCCGCTCACGCCCCAACATCGTGCATCCCGCCTCCAGTGGTGTCGCGACAGGCGTGAATGGAGGGACGAATGGAGACGTGTCGTCTTCAGCGATGAGAGTCGCTTCTGCCTTGGTGCCAATTATGGTCGTATGCGTGTTTGGCGCCGTGCAGGTGAGCGCCACAATCAGGACAGCATACGACCGAGGCACACAGGGCCAACACCCGGCATCATGGTGTGGGGAGCGATCTCGTACACTGGCCGTACACCTCTGGTGATCGTCGAGGGGACACTGAATAGTGCACGGTACATCCAAACCGTCATCGAACCCATCGTTCTACCATTCCTAGACCGGCAAGGGAACTTGCTGTTCCAACAGGACAATGCACGTCCGCATGTATCCCGTGCCACCCAACGTGCTCTAGAAGGTGTAACGCAACTACCCTGGCCAGCAAGATCTCCGGATCTGTCCCCCATTGAGCATGTTTGGGACTGGATGAAGCGTCGTCTGACGCGGTCTGCACGTCCAGCACGAACGCTGGTCCAACTGAGGCGCCAGGTGGAAATGGCATGGCAAGCCGTTCCACAGGACTACATCCAGCATCTCTCCGATCATCTCCATGGGAGAATAGCAGCCTGCATTGCTGCGAAAGGTGGATATACACTGTACTAGTGCCGACATTGTGCATGCTCTGTTGCCTGTGTCTATGTGCGTGTGGTTCTGTCAGTGTGATCATGTGATGTATCTGACACCAGGAATGTGCCAATAAAGTTTCCCCTTCCTGGGACAATGAATTCACGGTGTTCTTATTTCAATTTCCAGGAGTGTAGTTTTCGCAAATGGAGATACAGTAATAAAAATGAAATGGCTATACTACACTGTAGTGCCAAAGAAACTGGTGAAGCCGCGCGGGGTAGTCGAGCGGTCTAGGGCGGCTTGTCACGGTTCGTGCGGCTTCCCGCGTCGGAGGTTAGAGTCCTTGGGCATGAGTGTGTGTGTTGTCCTTAGTGTAAGTTAGTTTAATTTATATTAAACAATGTGTAAGCTTAGAGACCGATGACCTCGGCAGTTTGGTCCCATAAGACTTTACCACAATATTCCAAAAATCTGGTTTAGACATTCGTTTTCAAATACAGATATATGTAAACAGACAGAATATGGCACTGCATTCGACAACGCCTATGTAAGACAAGTGTCTGGTGCAGTGGTTAGATCGGTTACTGCTGCTACAATAGCAGTCAAGAATTAAATGAGTTTGAACGTAGTGATATAGTCGGCGCACGAGCGATGGGGCAAAGCATCTACTAGGTAGCGATGAAGTGGGGATTTTCCCGTACGACCATTTCACGAGTGTACCGTTAATATCACGAATCCTGTAATACATCAAATGTCCGACATCGTTGCGGCCGGAAAAAGATCCTACAAGAACGGGGACCAACGACGGCTGGACAGAATCGTTTGACGTCATGGAAGTGGAACCCTTCCGCAGATTGCAGCTGATTTCAATGCCTGGCCACCAACAAGTGTCAGCGTGCGAACCATTCAACGAAACTCCATCGATATGGGCTTTCGAAGCCGAAGACCCATTCGTGTATTCTTGACGACTGCACGACACGAGGCTTTACTCCTCGCCTGGACCCATCAACACCGACATTGGACTGTCGATGACTGGAAACATGTTGCCTGGCCGGCGAGTCTTGTATTCAAGCTGCATAGAGCGGCTGGACGTGTGCTGGTATGGAGACAACCTCATGAATCCATGGACCCTGCAAGTCAGCAGCTCGTAACAAGTTGGTCGAGGTTCGGTAATGGTGTGGAGCGTGTGCAGTTGGGGTGATATGGGACCCCTGATACGTCTAGATACGACTCTGACAGGTTATACGTACGTAAGCATCCTGTCTGATCACCTGCATCCATTCATATCCATCGTGCATTTCGCCGGACTTTGGTAATTGCAGCAGGGCAATGCGACACCCCACACATCCAGAATTGCTACAGAATGGCTCCTGGAACACTCTTCTGAGTTAAAACACTTCCGCCGGCCACCAAACTCCCCAGACATGAACATTATTGAGCACATCTGGGATGCCTTGCAACGTGCTATTCAGAAGAGATCTCCACCCCATCGTACTCTTACGAATTTATGGATATCCCTGCAGGATGCATGGTGTCAGTCCTCTTCAGCACAACTTCAGACGTAAGTCAAGTACGTGCCACGTCGTGTAGTGGCGCTTCTGCGTTCTCGCGGTGGCCCTACACGATATTAGGCAGGTGTGCTGGGTTTCTTTGGCTCTTCAGTGTAATTTAATTGAAAGCCCTGTTTTTAAATCCAACCCCGCTGCCCAAAAATCTTTTTTCTCTATTTTTCAGTATAAAGATTATGAAAATAATAAATTAATCGTTAAACATTGATAATTTGCAGCGTCATAGTAAATCTTTTGTTAGGTTTAGTTGGGGAAAATAGTGACGGCAGTGCGATTCGATCTAGAAGACTCGCCTTTACAAAACTAAGCCCTTACTCGCTTGCATGCGGACTCCTGGAGTAATGTTGACAATGCAAAGTAGGCTATATAAGCACGCCTAAAATTTTCAAACGCAATCTTCCCCAAAACGACTGGAAGTTGTGCCTTCCTGTTTGCATGCGTTGAAAGCCTAGCCGTGGCCTTCACTCCCTGTCAGTTTGAATCAAATCGGTGAGGGGAAGTTCGTACGGTCACCTTGTCAGCTACAGAGGGTACTTCAAATGGAATCGGCCAGCTCATATAAATAGATAGGTGAAAAACTTTGTGGCCATAAGAAATGAAATATTGTAGGTAAAGCAGATTGTACACTTCACTTCATTTGTAGGATACAGGAAAAAGCAATCTGTGTACTAGGAGACTTCAGAAAATAAGCTACACTTTACTAAGGCGGGTCAAGTAACTTTTATCGGATGTTGCCCCTCACTTCAAAGGGACACAAGCACATGGCACTATTTATTCAACATACCAAGTTTCTGTAAACAACAGTCAGAACGTTCTACCAACCATTCAGTTTCCCGACGATAGAAACCCGCCCCGCAGTCGTGGAGTCATTCAGGAACCGCTGTGTGAACGTCCTCATTGTCGGAAAATCTTTGACTACTGCGAATCTGTTTCTCGATTCAAAATTTTTTTTGGATCGTTGTTTCTCTGTTACCTGGACGTTGTCGCCTGTTGTCGAGGCCGATGGCCTTTATTCCCGGTCAGCGTAACACACCGCTGTGCGGCATTGGTCAAATTCTTGGTAGCGTTACACAACAGCTGCGCGCGACACTGTTTGGTTCGTACACTGCCATAGTTTCATGGTGGATCTGTGTACAGTGTAGGCGTTTCCCCCACAAGAATCGTACTCAGCCGCGTACTTCAACGTTGGAGTACGTTTCCAGTTGTCGCTCCATTTCACTCCCACACTGTTACATCTGTTACGCTCACCGCAGCAGAACGGTGTCTGCAGGAAACCCAGAACATCACTCTCTTCTGACAACGTGTCACTCTTTGTTGCGCAGTAGTCCTAGCGTGGGACGGCTATTGTAATTTAGTTTTTGAAGTTCTCTCGTGAAAAGACATCCCTTAAAAACGCTAGCACTATCCTTTCCTCAATATTTCTCGAATGTGTACAGCCAGTGACAGTTATGACTAGTAGCGGATTTTAAAAGCGCACAAGTAAGTGTAGCGCGAATGGTTTTGGGTTTGTTTGATCCAAAGGAGATCGTCATGGAAATACTGAAAAACTGAATGTCACACGCTTGGAGGTGGAGGTCAGCTATCCCTGTAAAGCACAAAGTAGGTACTGAGTGAGCAACCTAGGCTTACACTAGAGCTTGTTACGTACCGCTTCCTTAGGGACCGCGAAGGTAATACATTAAGTGCAGCGTGCACGGAGGCAATGAAGCATGCAGTCTTCCTGCTGTCTTTGAGCTAATGGAACAAAAAGAAACCCTAATACGTCTTACGATGGGGAATATCTCCTGTCACGCAAAATGGTTTGCGAATCGATATAGATTTAAACCGATGTAGATAGTCTGAATGGAAACAATGTGGTCACTGTGGAAGTTGTAGCGAGTTCAGTGTTGCCAATATCACTTCGTTAGCACGAATCGTTATCACGTAAAAGTTAAGTTCGGATATTTTTAAGACTCTGTGCCTTTAACGGTAAAAGCGGAACCTTTATAGGATCACTTAATTGTAGGTTCGTCTGTTCGACTGTTAAAAAGCATTTTTGCTCAGGAAGGAGTACACGTACCAAGTTGAGATTGACGTCACATATTACAGTCTACGGTCATTTGACGAGGTAGAAAAGCGAAGCTTTTGAGTCAAAGCAATGAAAAGAAACGGCCATTTAAGTAGCATATTTTGACACTGGCAAATTCACACACTGAAACCTACAAGGTACTTCCCGTTGACCTAGAGTCTTCAAATTTGCCAAGAAGCAAGGTCTTACACTACAACCAAAGGAAAAACATCCGAAAATTATTAATTTATGATTACATCACACGGAAAAAAGTGTAATTTGTTATCTGATTGTCTGTCCGTCCGTCAGTTAAGCCCCTTTTGTGTCAGGAACGGGTAGACATATCAGTTTGAACTTTATGTGACATACTGAGGTCTATGTCCTTCGGCGGTGTAATAGTTGTTAACTACGAGCTCCATGTAATCAATATGTCACATATTTTGATACCCGCAGTCACTCGTGAAATCCTGTACGGTACTTTCCGTTGACCTAAAATGATGAAATTGGCAAGAAGTAAGGTTTTACACTACAAGTAAAGGAAAAAATCCTGTTGTTGTTGTGGTCTTCAGTCCTGAGACTGGTTTGATGCAACTCTCCATGCTGCTCTATCTAATGCAAGCTTCTTCATCTCCCAGTACCTACTGCAACCTACATCCTTCTGAATCTGGTTAGTGTAGTCATCTCTTGGTCTCCCTCTACGATTTTTACCCTCCACGCTGCCCTCCAGTACTAAATTGGTGACCCCTTGATGCCTCAGAACATGTCCTACCAACCGATCCCTTCTTCTGGTCAAGTTGTGCCACAAACTTCTCTTCTCCCCAATTCTATTCAATACCTCCGCATTAGTTATGTGATCTACTCATCTAATCTTCAGCATTCTTCTGTAGCACCACATTTCGAAAGCTTCTATTCTCTTCTTGTCCAAGCTATTTATCGTCCATGTTTCGCTTCCATACGTGGCTACACTCCATACAAATACTTTCAGAAAAGACTTCCTGACATTTAAATCTATACTCGATGCTAACAAATTTCTCTTCTTCAGAAACGCTTTCCTTGCCATTGCCAGTCTACATTTTATATCCACTCTACTTATTTTGCTCCCCAAATAGAAAAAACTCCTTTACTACTTTAAGTGTCTCATTTCCTAATCTAATTCCCTCAGCATCACCCGACTTAACTCGACTACATTCCATTATCCTCGTTTTACTTTTGTTGATGTTCATCTTATATCCTCCTTTCAAGACACTATCCATTCCGTTCAACTGCTCTTCCAAGTCCTTTGCTGTCTCTGACAGAATTACGATGTCATCGGCGAACCTCAACATTTTTATTTCTTCTCCATGGATTTTA
Source organism: Schistocerca gregaria (assembly GCF_023897955.1). Lineage (NCBI taxonomy): Eukaryota > Metazoa > Arthropoda > Insecta > Orthoptera > Acrididae > Schistocerca > Schistocerca gregaria. The sequence goes on from NC_064923.1 coordinate 565,908,760, forward strand.
ATACCTACTCCAAATTTTTCTTTTGTTTCCTTCACTACTTGCTCAATATACAGATTGAGTAACATCGGGGAGAGACTACAACCCTGTCTCACTCCCTTCCCAACCACTGCTTCCCTTTCATGTCCCTCGACTCTTATAACTGCCATCTGGTTTCTGTACAAATTGTAAATAGCTTTTCACTCCCTGTATTTTACCCCTGCTACCTTTAGAATTTGAAAGAGAGTATTCCAGTCAACATTGTCAAAAGCTTTCTCTAAGTCTACAAATGCTAGAAACGTAGGTTTGCCCTTCCTTAATCTAGCTTATAAGGTAAGTCGTAGGGACAGTATTGCCTCACGTGTTCCAACATTTCTACGGAACCCAAACTGATCTTCCCCGAGGTCGGCTTCTACTAGTTTTTCCATTCGTCTGTAAAGAATTCGCGTTAGTATTTTGCAGCTGTGACTTATTAAACTGATAGTTCGGTAATTTTCACATCTGTCAACACCTGCTTTCTTTGGGACCAGATGGTAGAGTTTTGTCAGGACAGGCTCTCCCAAGGCCGTCAGTAGTTCCAATGGAATGTTGTCTACTCCGGGGGCCTTGTTTCGACTCTGGTCTTTCAGTATCTCCCATTTCGTCTTCATCTACATCCTCTTCCATTTACATAATATTGTCCTCAAGTACATCGCCCTTGTATAGACCCTCTATATACTCCTTCCACCTTTCTGCTTTCTCTTCTTTGCTTAGAACTGGGTTTCCATCTGAGCTCTTGATCTTCGTACAAGTGGTTCCCTTATCTCCAAAGGTCTCTTTAACTTTCCTGTAGGCAGTATCTACCTTACCCCTAGTGAGATAAGCCTCTACATCCTTACATTTGTCCTCTAGCCATCCCTGCTTAGCCATTTTGCACTTCCTATCTATCTCATTCTTGAGACGTCTGTATTCCTTTTTGCCTGCTTCATTTACTGCATTTTTATATTTTCTCCTTTCATCAATTAAATTCAATATTTCTTCTATTACCCAAAGATTTCTACTAGTCCTCGTTTTTTTACCTACTTGATCCTCTGCTGCCTTCACTACTTCATCCCTCAAAGCTACCCATTCTTCTTCCACCGTATTTCTTTCCCCCATTCCTGTCAATTGCTCCCTTATGCTTTCCCTGCAATTCTGTACAACCTCTGGTTCTTTTAGTTTATTCAGGTCCCATCTCCTTAAATTCCCACCTTTTTGCAGTTTCTTTAGTTTTAATCTACAGGTCATAATCCTAAAATTGTTAATTAGTAATTATATCACACGAAAAAAATATTTCTTTTGCAGTTGTTCATCATCATCATCATCAGTTTTTGCTATATTAGCAGGTCCTTTGCCTCTCCATTTTCTGCGATCCATTGCTTCCTTCTTAATGCTGCTGTATGTTGTACCGTCCATCACGTCATCCAGTATCTGAAATTTCATCCTTCCTCGCTTCCTTTTCCCTTCTACATAACCTTCTAAAGCTGTTCATATCTGTCCGTCATTCTTTCTTATTATCCGCCCAATCTAATTTATTTTTCTTGTTTTTATTACTTCTAGTAATTGTCTCTGCTCTCCCACTCTTCTCAGTACCTCTTAATTTTTTACTATGTCCATCCAACTTATTCTTTCCATCCTCCGTCATGTCCACATCTCAAAAGCCTCCAGCCTTTCTCTGTCTTTCATCCTCAAAGTCCATGTTTCAGCGCCACATAGAAGAACACTCCATATAAGACATTTTATGAGTCTCTTCCTGGGTTCTCTGTCCAGACCGCTGCAGATATTCTCCTTTTCTTATAAAATGCCTCTTTTGCCATTGCTATTCTCGTTTTAATTTCTGTGGTGCACTTCCAGTCGGTGTCTACTCTGCTTCCAAGATACTTAAAATTTTGCACCTGTTCCAGTATTTCTCCATTCACCATAGGTTTTATTTTTTTTATTGCCTCCAAGTGCCAATACTTTTGTTTTCTTTGTGTTAATTTTCACTACATATTTTTTTTCCATTAGCTTCAATGGTGTCCACCAAATCGTGTAACTCTTTTTCCCCTTTGGCAAAAAGGACCATGTCATCGGCAAACCTCAAACACCCTATTCTACTTCCTCAAATTTCTACTCCTTTGTCATCTAATGAGCATTGGTCAATCATATTTTCCAAGAAGAGGTTAAAAAGAGTAGGTGATAGACATCATCCTTGTCTCACTCCTTTTCCTAGTCCAATCCAGTTTGTACTTTCTCCTCTCACTTCAACTGAGACTTTTTTTTTTACTTCGAACTTGAAATTAAAACAAACAGTAGCTCCGCATTGTATCTGAATGGGTTGCAGCGGTAAAAGTAAAATATCAGGCAAGGAATGACTTTGTTGCTCATATGACACGTTTCTGAATTTATCGGTCATCAGACATCCACGAGCTATTACTGCACGTAGATATAGCGTTTCAAGTTGTGTGTGTGAAACAAATATTCGCATACCTCCGATGACAGATAAATTCCGAAACGCGTAAAATGAACAATAAAGTCATTCTTTTCCTGGTGTCTGAGTTTTACCATTGTGACCCGGTTCGAAACGGTTCAAATGGCTCTGAGCACTATAGGACTTAACGTCTGAGGTCATCAGTCCCCTAGAACTTAGAACTACTTAAACCCAACTAACCTAAGGACAACACACACATCCATGCCCGAGGCAGGATTCGAACCTGCGACCGTAGCGGTCGCGCGGTTCCAGACTGTAGCGCCACTCCGGCCGGCTTGCGACCGGGTCTGCCGGAATGAGGCACTTGGGATTATTATCGAAATGATCACCTGGCACCTGCATGACATTATTTCACATTTACAGTACTTAGATAAAAACATTCTCGAAAATCTTGGAGTCTCTGTGACTGATATCTTGCCAGAATTAATACGAGTATCAAGCAAGAATGGTCGAGATTCTCGATTACCGGAATGGATGAACTGTCTACATACATAGTTAGGTTTGTACGGAACCCTCAGTACGCGAGTCCTACTCGCAACTGGCCTTTTAACAGACCTCACGCACCGCAGACCACAATGTGTCATGTGGTCGATGATGATGGAGATGGTGATGTTTGGATTGTGGGGCGCTCAACAGCGCCGTTATCAGCGCCCGTACAAATTCCCAACCTTTGCTCACTCTAAACTAACACATTCATGAATGATGATAAAATGAGGACAACACAAACACCCAGTCATCTCGAGGCAGATGATAATCCCTGACCCGCACCACCACCATTCTTTGTGTAAGTTTTGTGTTCACTTCCAGTCCTAACTGTAATGGGATCTGCTCGTATAGCGTAAGCTGCAACACACTGTGTAGCGAGACAGGAAGCTGAGACATTTTCGCAGCGAATCAGTGAGACATATTAACTACCGTGTCTGGTAAACCGGTCATCCTGAATGTCGTTTTTAGGTGGTTTGCCAAGCTCGTTTAGGTAAATGCTGGGCTGGTTCCAAATTACCGCCTCTGAAAACATACACACATCAAAAAAAAATTTTACATCGCCCCAGTTCCCAGAACTACTGAAGACAGACATTGACTGTGGATACTGTATCACAGACACAGTCCATTTGACTGTTCAGAGATTTCAATGAACCCAAAGATATAAACAACCATGCATGAGCAGTAGTAGGAGCCACGTACTGAGGGATCTGTGCAAACCTGATTATGTATGTAGACAGTTGATCCATTCCGGGAATCGAGAATATCGACCATTCTTGTTTGTTTTTAATTCTGGACAGATATCGGTCCCAGGGATTCCAAGATTTTCGAGAATGTTTTTATCTCAGTAATATAAACGTGAAATAATATCATGCAGGTGCCAGGTGACCATTTCGATAATAATCAGGTAAGAGTCAGACACCAGGAGACGAATGACTTTATTGTTATATTGACGCGTTTCGGAATTTGTTTGTCATCAGAGGTCTGCTAATATTTGTTTCACATACAACTTGAAACGCTATATCTACGTGCAGTGATAGCTCCTGGATGTCTGATGATCGATAAATTCCGAAACGCGTCATATGAGCAACAAAGTCACTCCTTGTCTGATATTTGACTTTTACCATTACGACCCATTCATGATAGAATGCGAAACTACTGGTTGTTGTAATTTCAAGTTCGAAGTAAAAAAAATAATCCTCAGTTAAAGAGAGAGGACAAAGTACAAACTCGAGTGGGCTAGGAAAAGGAGTAAGACAAGGATGATGTCTATCACCAACTCTTTTCAACCTCTACTTGGAAAATAGACGGAGGGGGTCCGACAGCGTAGCCGGCCGCGGTGGTCTCGCGGTTCTAGGCGCGAAGTCCGGAACCGTGCGACTGCTACGGTCGCAGGTTCGAATCCTTCCTCGGGCATGGATGTGTGTGATATCCTTAGGTTATTTAGGTTTAAGTAGTTCTAAGTTCTAGTGGACTAATGACCACAGCAGTTGAGTGCCATAGTGCTCAGAGCCATTTTAGCCGACAGCGTATCAGTTCCAGTTATTCCACCAGGAAGGAGGTACACGCCTCGTGTTGTCTGTAGTTCAACCGTGCCTAGACGGTCAATACCGCGGTTCGATCGCGTCCGCATTGTTACTTTATGCGAGGAAGGGCTCTGAACAAGGGAAGTGTCCAGGCGTCTCGAAGTGAACCAAAGCGATGTTGTTCGGACATGCAGGTGATACAGAGAGATAGGAATTGTCGATGACATTCCTCGCTTAGGCCGCCCTAGGGCGACTACTGCAGTGGATGACCGCTATCTACGGAGTCTGGCTCGGAGAAACGCTGACAGCAACGCCACCGTGTTGAATAATGCTTTTCGTGCAGCCACAGGACGTCATGTCACGACTCAAACTGTGCGCAATAGACTGCATGATGCGCAACGTCACTCGCGACGTCCATGGCGAGGTCCATCTTTGCAACCACGACACCATACAGCGCGGTACAGATGGGCCCAACAACAATCCCGAATGGACCGCTCAGGATTGGCATCACGTTCTCTTCACTGATAAGAGTGACAGATGCCTTCAACCAGACATTCGTCGGAGACGTGTTTGGAGGCAACCTGGTCAGGCTGAACGCCTTAGGTACACTGTCGAGCGAGTGAAGCAAGGTGGAGATTCCCTGCTGTTTTGGGGTGGCATTATGTGGGGCCGCCGTACGGCACCATAGTATCATTTGAGGGCTGACGAAAAGGTCAGGGACCTGATGCAGGCCTAAACAGTCCCTGTACCACGGGAGTGTGAGGGCATGGTACCTCATCATGAAAAGCAAGCCGATCGCTAGACCATGAATGCCCTATGAAACTTACTTGCTGATTAAATATAGGCAGGATTCACGAACAGCACTGCTAATTTCACTTCTGTCAGTACCGCTAAGTCTGCAGAAGCCTTCGCGAAGTTTGGTAAGTGTGAGAAGAGATACTGGCGGAACTGAAGCTTTGAGGGCGAGTATTGAGTCGGGCTTGGACAGTTACGTCAGTCACACGACCCACTTGCATAACAATGATGAATGGGATTTTGCAAATGGATTTGTTGCAAGAAGGATTACATAGATGCAAGAAATGTAGATGTTAAGGCATGGTGCTACACGAAGGTTATTCTTACGTAATATCAGCCGGCCGGAATGGCCGTGCGGTTCTAGGCGCTTCAGTCTGGATCCGCGAAACCGCTACGGTCGCAGGTTCGAATCCTGCCTCGGGCATGGTGGAAGGCGACGTAACGGCTGTACGATACGTGAATGCCATCCTCCCCGCCATGTTACCAAGTCACAGTTGTTCGCGTTCGGTCTGAAGAACATTCTGAACAATTCGAGCCAGCGGCTTGGCCACTGACGTCGCCCGACATGAATCCCATCGTACATTTGTAGCACATAATCGAGAGGTCAGTTCGTGCTCAAAACCCTGCACTGGCAACACGTTTGCAATTATGGACGGCTATGTATGCAGTATGGCTCAATATTTCTGCAGGGTACTTCCAGCGACTAATAGAGTCCATGTCACGCCGAGCTGCTGCGCCGAGCCAGGCAAAAGGTATCGTACGACTTTCATCACCTCAGCATGTAACGACTCTTAGGCTCTCTGTAACTACGCGAGACGTGTGGGAAAATATTACGCCACTCTTCTTCCACGCCTGTTTCACTTCCTAACCCACTTTTAGGTTTAGTAGTCTTAATAAGAGGCGTACAAAATACGACTCCATTACGCCTGCAGTCAGCAGTTCACATAGTCTCAGAGGCGCGACAAGCAGACACGGGTGAGCGATAAAGCGGTTAGCAGCGCGCCAACCTTGAAGGGAATACTGCTCCCCGCAGTCGCTCTCACTGGTGTCGCTACTTCCGGAACAGACAGGTCGGCGGGAGCAGTTCCGGTTCCGGTTGCGACTTCCCTTCTGCCGGCTGACGTCACGCGATAAGACGGCAAAACCTCTTTTGGCCCACATCTACATCTGATTGAATCTACTTCTCGTACCGTCTGCTACATTTTAATGTAGCATGCGTCCGTCATTTGATTGCATTATTAAGCCCGTAATAATACTTAGCTCTGATTTCATAATGTTAATTAAGACAATTGTTTCTTCGCACCGAAAAGCAATGATGCCTCGGTGGTGATGGTCGGTGAGGGGGGTTAAAATGAAATTATCTCCCATGAATTGGTGCTATTACGTCACACGCAAACATTTTGGCTTTATTTAATATACCGCTGTCAAGGTTGCTTCATATATTTTTCCTCTATTATGACGTTTCAGCTACTGTCATTATATGTTCAAATGGTTCAAATGGCTCTGAGCACTATGGGAGTTAACATCTGTCATCAGTCCCCTAGGACTTCGAACTACTTAAACCTAACTAATCTAAGGACATCACACACATCCTTGCCCGAGGCAGGATTCGAACCTGCAACCGTAGCGGTCGCATTGTTCCAGACTAAAGTGCCTAGAACCGTCTGAAATATGTAACTAAGATTAAATAACATATGAGTGATAAGTGTTTAATATACACTACCTGATCAAAAGTAGCCGGACACCTATTAGGGGACATTAATTGGGGCGTGTACAACCTTCACCTACGTAACGGATTGAACTCTGCTTGGCGTAAGTTTCAGTGAGATGTCTAAATTGCTGTGGTGGTCTGGAAGAAAGCCAGTACATTCTTTCTCAAGAGCCGAAACCAGAAGCATAGTGATGTTGGTCAGTGGGGACCTGGAGAAAAGTCGACATTCTAACTCTATGATCGTCAAACTTTTTTACTCAAGAGCCAATACCGACATTGTGGGACGGCACCTCGACCCACATTTGTACTGATATTACCGGATGATAAAAAAGTCAGTGTAAATTTGAAAAATGAATAAATCACGGAATAATGCAGATAGAGAGGTACAAATTGACACACATGCTTGGAATGACATGGGGTTTTATTAGAACCACAAAAATACAAAAGTTCCGACTGCAGGTAACCCCAAAGCCAATAATCGCACGGACTGAGTTCTGAGGACCTGGGAGGCCAAGCATGACGAAAGTGGTGGCTGAGCACACGATCATCACCAAACGACGCGCGCAAGAGATCTTTCACTGGTCTAGCAATATGGGATGGAGCACCATCCTGCATAAACATCATACCTTCCAGCACGTGTTTATCAGCCAGGCTGGGGTGATGCGATTCTGTAACATATCGGCGTACCTCTCACCCGTCACGGTAGCAGTTACAAAACCAGAATCACGCATTTCCTCGAAGAAAAAAGGCCCGATCATTTCCTCGAAGAAAAAATTCCCGATAACGGTAGATGTGGTAAATCCAACCCATACCGTGACTTTCTCGTCGTGCAATGGAGTTTCCACGACAGTTCTAGGATTTTCGGTACCCCAAATTCTGCAGTTGTGGTCGTTGACAGACCCTCGGAGCTTGAAATGAGCTTCGTTGATCCACAACACGTTACTCAACCAACCGTTATCTTCCGCCATCTTTTGAAACGCCTACACCGCAAATGCCCTCCGCTTCACTAAATCGCCAGGTAACAGTTCATGATGCCGATGGATTTTGTACGGATAGCATCGGAGGGAACGCCTAAGTGTCAACCAAACGGTAGTGTATGGAATGCCGGTGAGACGTGCGACTGCACGAGCTCTGACTTCCCCGTGCATAGACGAAGCCGCTACAGTCTCCATTTCTTCCTGAACTGCCTTATTACGCCTTGTGCACGGTCGGCAACTACGGGGTCTACGGTCTAAACAACCCGTGGCTTCGAACTTCGAAATCATACTCGCCACAGCTGCGTTTGCCAACGGACCTTTACCCGTTCGAATCCCCTTCCTATGGCGCTATGGCGATAGGATCGTAACGCTGAACTAGCACATTCCCCATTCTGATAATACAGCTTCACTAAAAGCGCCTTTTCAGGTAACGTCAACGTGCTGCGACTGCTGGCGTATCTGATTCTCTATTATTAGAGCTCCTTTTATACACGATTGTCATATGCAGTCACTGATGTTTTGCTGTCCAGCGCCATCTGTCGGACATTTTGTGAACTTTGTTTTTTTTTTGTTCTAATAAAACCCCATGTCATTCCAAGCATGTGTGTCAATTTTTACCTCTCTATCTACATTATTCCGTGGTTTATCACGTTTTCAAATTTATACTGATTTTTTGATCACCCGGTATTTATGATAACCTACATAAACCAGAAGCCAAAGGTCTTGCCGCAGTGGTAGCACCGGTTCCCGTCAGATCACCGATGTTAAGCGCTGTCGCGCTTGGCTAGCACCTGGATGGGTCACTGTCTGTATCTGCTGAGTGCTGTTAGCAAGCCGAGTGCACATGGCCCTTGTGAGGCTAATGAGGAGCTACTTGACGGAGAAATAGCGATACCGCCCACGAAACTGACAACGGCCGGGAGAGCGGTGTGCTGGCAATATGCCCCTCCTTATCCGCAACCGCTGACCCCTGAGGTTTGAGGATGACACGATGGCCGGTCGGTACGTTGACCTTACAAGGCCTGTTTGTGTGGTGTTTTTCTCATAAATTAGCATGTTATGAGCCTCCAATAGACTAGCTATTGCACGGGCGTTGTAAGTTGGCCACTGGTCGTTCAAAGAAGTCAGTACTCGGAACACTTCGCGTCGATAATTCTCTATTTCATACTGCTGCCACCCTCGGCGAAAGCAAAATTATGAGATTGCCTGATGAATTGTTGTTGTACTTTCTGAGCACTACATGGTTAAATGATTAATAACGTTAACTGTACTTAACTGCATAATACATTTAAAAATGAGACACGATTACAAATGTTCACTAAACGTTTTGAAAGCCTATATGCTTCCACATATTGCTGTGTATTGCAACAGCCTCAATTTAATTTCTATTCATTGCTACAAATGTGTACCTCATTTGAAGATGGCCGTCACTAATGCGCATTCACAAACCGATGTTCCTTCCATTTGAAATTTATGTTGTAAACGGTTGGTGCGACGCACACAAACGCCCGTCAGCTTTCCGTACTGAGAGACAAAAAAGAAAACATTCCTTCGGTCACATTCCGGTATCCTTGAGGTGCCGCGCTACTTGCCTCTCAGCCCCTGACGTAAGTGGCCAATCTAACTCATGTCTTAAAATATTACTGTCTCTATAAATATTTTTGTTTGTTAATGAGTACTCTTAAGAAGCTCTTAATGTTAGTGGACTTTTTGGAGTAGGCTGCCAGTTGCTGGATGCATATTAGTACAAAACGATTACAAACGATAATCGCGGGTTGCACGAACAATTGATCCAGGCATCTGTTTGATGACCACTGTTCTGACTCATCCCGAAGGTGTTATACTGGGTGCGGGTTGGGGCTCAGTATATTTCAGTTGAGTAATTGTCCACTAACCATCGCCTCACAGATTCCGATTGATGAGAGACGGCATAGTCATGCTGAGACAAACGATAATCGCCGAGCGGTTCTGGGCGCTACAGTCTGGAACCGCGTGACCGCTACGGTCGCAGGTTCGAATCCTGCCTCGGGCATGGATGTGTGTGATGTTCTTAGTTTAGTTAGGTTTAAGTAGTTCTAAGTTCTAGGGGGCTGATGACCTCAGAAGTTAAGTCCCATAGTCCTCAGAGCCATTTGAACCATTTTTTCCCTGTGGTAGCTGAAATGCTCGTAGCGCTTCGGAACTCGCGACTGATTCCTTCCTCTGATTTCATGCGACTTTTTACAGTCACCCTGCGCAATGATCGATGGTCCCTGTTCGTCGGTACATGAGGCGTGCCTATCCTTGGTACACCCGTCGTTATTTCTTAGCGTTTTTCACTTCACAGTCAAATCACCCACAGCCGATTTGGGCAACTTAAGAAGGGAGAAGTAAAGCTGTGAGGACGGGGCCTGAGTCGTGCTTGGGTAGCCCAGTTGGTAGAGCACTTACCCGCGAAAGACAAAAGTCCCGAGTTCGAGTCTCGGTCCGGCACACAGTTTTAATCTGCCAGGAAGTTTCATATCAGCACACACTCCGCTGTAGAGTGAAAATCTCATTCTGGAAACTTTGGATGGGTTTAAGTGTCCTGATGACTTTGTTATTCGGGTGATACCCAATGACCAGCCCACACAGAGCCCCTCTCCTGTTACTGATACTCAACTGTCAGCACAGTACACCCTGCCTCTTTTCAAATATGCGGGTCCGCCTCCCATGACATCTAATGGCCAATACCACTTAACATAGGAGTCTCTGAATATTTTTAGTTAGGAAGTGTACATTACGAATTGACAAAATAAAAGAAAGAAAAAATTCACCCACCAAGCCTTAGAAGTTCTAAATAAATCTGTCAGTAAGAGAGTCAGAATTTCGGGCTCGCATCCTCGTCGGACACATAGTTTTAACGTACTGGGAAGATTCAGCGCCAGGCATGGTTTGATACTCCAAAACAAATGCAAATCGTGAAACTTCTTCGCAGATTAAAACTGCATGCCGGACCGAGGCACGAACTCGGAACCTTCACCTTTCACAGGCAAGTGCTCTACAGACAGAGCTGCTCAAGCACAACTCATGGCCCCTCCTGATGGCTTTACTTCTGCCGGTACCTCGTCTCCTACCTTCCAAACTTCACGGAAATTCTCCCGCGAAACTTACAAAGAGTGGTCACGTTGGTATCACGGATTTGCTTCAAACCTTTTACACGTTTAGTAGGCCATGAGAACAACATAATGTGCAGTTAGTAAGGATCACCACTTTTTCAATTCCGCGGAAACCGCAACGGAAGTTTTACCCGCCTGTTATGTAACTGATGTATCTGTGAGTAGGTGACGGACGTCAGAGGTCATCGTGGCCAAGTGATAGCTGGCACGGTAGCTCAGCATGGTCGGTCAGAGGGTTAGCTGCTCTCTGTCATAAAAAACTGAGTGAACGGATCAACAATAAACTTGAACAGATATCACGGAACGTCCGCAGCGAGCAAATGCAACGACGAAAAAAATGAGATCAGAAAGAAAAGTGGTTGGCTGTTCGAGTTTGGTATGACGAACCTGTATGAGGCGATGGCTCGACTCACGGTCAAATCTTCGTTTTTGTAATGTAAGTGTAAATTCTGTGATATTCAAAAAATTTGCTCCTACCTCAGGAACGTCTCAGCGCTACACAGTTAAGTGCCAAATGGGGCCTACCCCTGTGTGCAACACGAAGCGTCGAGATGCAAAGTAGTTCCGGGTACCTTACCTGACTGCATTATAACGGACTTCGCAAATCACAACAGGCATACATTTTCAGGAAAACTCCATGCGTTTCTTCTAGTTGACGATTGTTATGAATATGTTTTTTCTATTAATTACATTTAATTAAAAGTAGTAAGTACTCAAAAAACGCGAAATTCACAAAATTTTCAAGCTTCTTTTAATTATATAACCTCTCAAACGTCTTGAATAATACGACAAATGATGAAAAAATAGGTTTGAGTGGGAGTTTAATCGTCGCTTCATAAACGTTCTTCTTACTAAACTCGAACGCTAACAGTATTTTTTATTGTTCGTTGCATTTGGTCATGGTGGACGTCAAATGACACCCTTTGAAGTTAATCGTTGATACCTTCACTCAGGTTGTTTTTTCTTTTTAATAAAATGAAAGCCGCGCGGGATTAGCCGAGCGGTCTAAGACGCTGCAGTCATGGACTATGCGGCTGGTCCCGGCGGAGGTACGAGTCCTCCCTCGGGCATGGGTGTGTGTTTGTCCTTAGGATAATTTAGGTTAAGTAGTGTGTAAGCTTAGGG